>NW_027507790.1:13755439-14355439 GCF_037356315.1 Lithobates pipiens
GCTTGAAGCAGACAAACAGCGCAATATAAGCAGGTACTTGCAGCAGATAAGCAGTTCAATATGAGCAGGCACTTACAGCAGGTGAACAGTTCAATACAAGCAGGTTACTTGCAGCAGATGACACAGTTCAGTATAAGCAGGTTACTTGCAGCAGATGACACAGTTCAGTATAAGCAGGTTACTTGCAGCAGATCACACAGTTCAGTATAAGCAGGTTACTTGCAGCAGATGACACAGTTCAGTATAAGCAGGTTACTTGCAGCAGATGACACAGTTCAGTATAAGCAGGTTACTTGCAGCAGATGACACAGTTCAGTATAAGCAGGTTCACCTTTAGCAGACGGATGGTCAAAGCAAGCCGGATCGGATATCAGACAGGAACGAAGTACAAGGGAACAGGCAGGAGAATCGTCACAACAAGCCGGGGTCGGGTGCAGGCGGATAGCAGATGGGTCACAGGCAGGCCGGGTCAAACAGGAACAAACAATACGGATCAGGTCTCACTGGTATAACGCTGTAGAGCAGACAGCAAAGACTATTGGCAAGAGGCTAGTTTAAATAGGTCGTTTGGCGCCAACACGGACGCACGCACGCGACCGCGCACGTGCCCGCGCACGCGCACCTGTGTACGAACGTAAGGGCGTTCGTACGATCGTGCGTACCCGCGACGATCGTAAATCAGAAGACCTGGAGGACAATCTCTTCATGCGATTTTCATGACATTGCCCCCTCCCAAGGGGCAGCCTCCGGATGCCCTTTCGGGCAAACTTTTCCGGATGGGCCCTTTTGAAGGATTGAATCAAGTTTTTCGCATGAATGTTGTCCTCTGGCTCCCAGGAGTTCTCTTCAGGGCCATATCCTTTCCATTTGATTAAGAACTGGTTCTGGTTTCCTCTTCTTCTGAATTTTAGGATGGCTTCTATTTCAAATTCTTCTTCACCATCAACCAAGATCGGATCAGAAGGAGTGTTTTTTCGGTTAGGAAATGGATTGGGGGCGAAAGGTTTCAATAAGGATACATGGAATACCGGATGAACCTTTAGTGAGTCTGGAAGTTCTAGTTCAAAAGCAACTTCGTTAATCTTCCTTTTAACTGAGAAAGGTCCTAAAAACTTGGGACCTAGTTTCCTTGAAGGACACGCCATCTTCAAGTTTACCGTGGATAGCCACACCAAATCACCAGGTACCAGTACTAACTCCCCTCGTCTCTTCTTGTCAAAGACTGCCTTGTTGTGCTCTTGAGTTCTAGTCATTGTTTCTTGCAGAAGTTTGTTGTTGGTTGAGAAAAAGTTCATCTTTTCCTGGACCGCTGGTACTGAACATTCAGGAAGGGAGTTGGGTAAAAATGAAGGGTGGAAGCCATAATTGGCAAAAAAGGGTGTCTGTTTGGTGGCGGAATGGAGAGAATTATTATACGCAAATTCAGCTACTGGAAGCAGGGAGATCCAATCATCTTGTGCAAAAGAGGAAAAACAGCGTAAATATTGTTCGAGAGTTTGGTTCGTCCTCTCAGTCTGCCCATTGGACTGAGGATGATAGGCGGATGAGAAAGATAGCCTTGCAGAGGGACTTCCAGAATCGAGAGGTGAACTGTACTCCTCGATCCGAAACTATATTGGCTGGTACCCCATGGAGCCTAATTATTTCCTTGATAAACACTTGTGCAGTTTCAGAGGCTGAAGGGGTACCCTTCATGGGAATAAAATGTGCCATCTTTGACAGACGATCGACCACCACAAAGATAGTGGTATGATCGTCTGCCGGAGGCAATTCAACAATGAAGTCTAGAGACAGCATTTTCCATGGCCTGTCCAGAACAGACAACGGTTTAAGGAGGCCCCAGGCCTTAGTTTTACAGTTCTTACTTCTAATGCACGTAGTGCAGGTGTTCACGTATTTCCTGCAATCCTCCCGTAACTGAGGCCACCAAAAAGTACGCTGTACCAAATCAATGGTTCTAGTGATACCAAAATGTCCGGCGAGTGCGTGGTCATGACACAGCTCTAGAACAGATACCCGCAGAGTTTCGGGGATGTAGATTTTGTCTTTATACCACAGTAACCCACCTCTGGTTTGTAGTTCTGGTTCTGAAAAAGGTCTTTGTCCCATGGAGGCTTGTCTAAGCCGGGAGAGAAGATCTTCCTGAAGCAGAAGGAAATTACCAGGAGCGAGAATGGTATCTGGAGGAGAATTTTCCTGGGACTTGTGGAACATCCGTGACAAGGCATCTGGTTTTATATTCTTAGACCCTGGGCGATACGTCACATGGAAAGAGAACCGGGAGAAGAAGAGTGCCCACCTGGCTTGTCTTGGTTTTAGTCTTTTTGCAGATCTTAAGTACTCCAGGTTTTTGTGATTGGTAAATATTAGAATTGGATGAGAAGCTCCTTCCAACAAATAACGCCATTCTTCTAATGCAGATTTAATCGCCAACAGCTCCCGGTCTCCAACATCGTAATTTTTCTCGGCTGCTGATAACTTACGCGAAAAGAAAGCCACAGGATGAAGCAGGGCCTTAGTTCCTTGTCTTTGGGATAATATAGCTCCTACGGCGATTTCGGATGCATCCACTTCTAAAACAAATGGCAGGGAGGAATCTGGATGTCTTAAAATAGGAGCGGAGGTGAAAAGTCCCTTGAGAGTCTCGAATGCTTCTTGAGCTTCAGAGGTCCAATGAAAACGGGTTCCTTGTCTAGTTAGTTGTGTGATGGGTGCAACAATAGCTGAGAAACCTTTAATAAATTTGCGATAGAAGTTGGCGAATCCAATAAAACGTTGGATTCCTTTCCTGTCTACAGGAGTCGGCCAGTCCAAAATCGCAGCAATCTTCTGGGGGTCCATTTTTATACCCTTACTAGAGATGATCAGCCCCAAGAATGGTATACTTTCCTGTTCGAACAAACACTTGTCTGCTTTTGCATATAGTCCGTGTTGGCGGAGCCGACCCAACACGCTTTTGACGTGCTTGCGATGGGCTTCAAGGGAGGAAGAAAAAATCAAAATATCATCTAAGTAAACGACAGCGAATAAGTCCAGAAAGTCCCGGAGCACATCATTGATAAAGTATTGGAAAGTGGCGGGGCATTACACAAACCGAAGGGCATCACCAAATACTCGAAGTGTCCGAATCGGGTACGGAAAGCAGTCTTCCACTCATCTCCGGCCTTGATATGGATCAAGTTGTAAGCCCCGCGGAGATCGAGTTTAGTGAAAACCGTAGCAATTCCCAGTCTTTGGAATAACTCTGGAAATAGAGGGAGAGGGTACCGGTTCTTTATAGTGATGTTGTTTAATTCACGGTAGTCCACGCAGGGTTGGAGAGTGTGGTCCTTTTTCTCGACAAAGAAAATACCTGCACCTGCTGGGGACGTAGACGGGCGAATGAACCCCTTCTTTAAATTTTCTTCGAGGTATTCTTTGAGTTTCTCCTGCTCTACCTCTGTTAAGGGGAAAACCCTTCCAAACGGAATTTTGGCTCCAGGAAGTAACTCAATGTGGCAGTCATAAGCTCGGTGGGGCGGGAGCACCTCTGCCTTTTGTTTACTGAACACGTCCAGAAATTCATGGTAGACTTCGGGAATGGCTTGACGTAAATCGATCTCTGAGTCAATAGATAATAAAGTTGCTGGTCTCAGAAAACCAGATGAACCACAGAACTTCTGGCAATAAGGTGAAGACAAGGTAATTTCTCCTGTAGCCCAATTTATGGTTGGATTGTGGGCCTGTAGCCAGGGCATCCCAAGGATTACAGGAAAAAGAGGGGAGGTGATAATGTCCATCCGGAGAAGTTCTCGATGCGAACCAGAGATAACAGTAGGTAGAGGTGCAGTTTCTCGAGTTACAGGACCAGATTTAATAGCGCAGCCATCGGCCAAATGAATAGAGAGTCCACGGGTCTTAGGTAGGAGAGGAATCTGATGTTGGGCAGCAAAGGATGAATCCATAAAACAGCTGCATGCCCCGGAATCAATAATGGCGGGTGTCTGTAAAGTCTTTCCTGGGAACTGAAAGGAGACAGAAATGATAAGGTGAGATGAAAACTTTATTAAAGAGTCTGGGAGATCAGGAGGCATGGATGGACACTTACGAAGTTTAATAGGACAGTTCCTGACGTAATGTCCAGATTCCCCGCAATAGAGACATAAATTGTTATTCCGCCGACGTTGACGTTCTTCGGGGGTAAGAGATGGCCGCAAGACTCCAAGTTGCATAGGCTCAGGTGTGTCAGACGTGGGTCGGGCGGCAGGTGCTGGATGTAAATGGCTTGGGGCCTTTGGAAGCATCCAGGTTGGACGAGAGAAACCAGTGGCCCTCTCAGCTCTCCTCTCTCTCAGACGACGATCGATCTGTATCGCCAAGTCGATTAGTGCGTTTAAGGTCTGTGGAACACCGACTCTAGCAAGCTCATCCTTCAAAGAATCAGAGAGTCCCATGCGGAACTGATGACGAAGGGCAGCATCATTCCAGTTCGTATCCGCGCCCCATCGCCTGAACTCGGCCACATAATCTTCCACCGCCCTTCGTCCCTACTGGAGGGTCCGCAAGGCGGTTTCTGCAGTTGCTGAAAGTTGGGGATCTTCGTATAATTGAGCCATTGCATCAAAAAAGGTAGTAAGATTAGCCAACGCTGCGTCCTTGTCTTCTAACAGGCGGTGGGCCCAGGTCTGGGGGTCTCCAGAGAGTAAAGATACCACAAAACCCACCTTGGTAGCCTCTAAAGAGAAGGTCCGTGGTTGGAGGGCGAAATATAATTCGCAGGAGTTGCGGAAGGCCCTGAAGCCACTGCGATTCCCAGAAAATCGCTCGGGTGTGGGAACTTTAGGTTCTGGTGGTAACATCACAACTGTAGGTGTTGGACCTGCTTCAGCTGAAGAAACTGATGGTTGAGGGGCCCCCAAGGATCCGGAGGGGTTGGAAAGAGCAATTACCCGTTCTTCCAGCCGGGTGTAGCCTTGCTGAAGGCCCTTAACTGCCTCAGAAAGTCCTGCCAGGTGTTGACAAAGTTCTTCCATGGCGGAGGCTCCCCGCTCGGGCTCAGACATTGGCTGTCTGCTACTGTCACGTACCTTCTAGTAGCGAGCCCGGATTGCGGAGAGAGGCCTCCCTTACGACTCCCACTACCAGTTTCCTGGCAATGTAACAGGGAACACAGTAAGGAGGGTTACAGGTGCCTGGCAGGATCAACAGATGGGTAGGATGGGTAGGTGAAGTTCAGTGGAGCAGGTAATCACAGTGAATGGATCAGCAGGTAGTTTATAGCAGATAACACAGTTCAATGGAGCAGATAACTTGGTGATAAGCAGTGCAGGGAAGCAGGCAACTTGTAGCAGGTGAACAGTGCAATATACACAAGTACTTGCAGCAGATAAACAGTTCAATATGAGCAGGCACTTGCAGCAGGTGAACAGTTCAATAAGACAGGTGACTTGAAGCAGATGAACAGTGCAATATGACAAGTGGCTTGAAGCAGACAAACAGCGCAATATAAGCAGGTACTTGCAGCAGATAAGCAGTTCAATATGAGCAGGCACTTACAGCAGGTGAACTGTTCAATACAAGCAGGTTACTTGCAGCAGATGACACAGTTCAGTATAAGCAGGTTACGTGCAGCAGATGACACAGTTCAGTATAAGCAGGTTACTTGCAGCAGATGACACAGTTCAGTATAAGCAGGTTCACCTTTAGCATACGGATGGTCAAAGCAAGCCGGATCGGAAATCAGACAGGAACGAAGTACCAGGGAACAGGCAGGAGAATCGTCACAACAAGCCGGGGTCGGGTGCAGGCGGATAGCAGATGGGTCACAGGCAGGCCGGGTCAAACAGGAACAAACAATACGGATCAGGTCTCACAGGTATAACGCTGTAGAGCAGACAGCAAAGTCTATTGGCAAAAGGCTAGTTTAAATAGGCCGTTTGGCGCCAACACGGACGCACGCATGCGACCGCGCACGTGCCCGCGCACGCGCACCTGTGTACGAACGTAAGGGCGTTCGTGCGTACCCGCAACGATCGTAAATCAGAAGACCTGGAGGACAATCTCTTCATGCGATTTTCATGACAGACTTGTTGATGGCGGTGGCTTGAATAGTATTCCCCTTGAAAACATGCTGAAAACATGAACACCTGTTGGACCCACATCGAAAGCTGCCCTTAAACTGTAGCCAGTGTGGTCGTACTTGTTTGCTTGTATAAAGACAGGGTGACAGAGTTCTACCCAAGGAGGGGGCTCTATGCGATATGGTTTTAACCCCTTTACAGAGAATTTCAGCATACAATGGATCATTAGATAAAACCAGTAGATATTTTAAAACAATATTGTTGATTTTATTGCACTCCAAGCTGAAGGGGGTGGAGAAGACAGGGGTTTGGGGTAAGGATCCAGCCTCAATTTTGTTGTGATTAATAGTGTGTTTGTTCCTATTTTTATACCCATTTTTAATTCTGTCAATCGTTTTATTGCTTTTACTGTTACGTAGTAAATGTTCCCGTGGAGTGTTATCAGCAATATTCATGGCTCTATGTAATATTGTTCTAGAATAACCTCTGTCTTCAAAATGTTTAAACATAATCTCTGCCTCCCGTTTATAATCTTTGCTGTCACTACAAATCCATTTCAGTCTCAAAAATTGTCCAATTCCTCTTATGTGTTTGGGGTAGCTGGAATCTGCTTGTAGGAGAGCATTGCCAGCCGTGGATTTCCTGAAAAGACTTGTTATGGCTCTACTGCATTCTCCTTTTAAACTAACATCCAGGAAATCAACCGAGATGGAGCTACTGTAACCTGTAAATCTCAGATTTAAATGGTTATTGTTTAGAAATGATAACCATTCTTCCAGGTTACCTGCCTTGTCAGAAACAATGAATAACAAATCATCTATGTAGCGACAGTAGAAAAGGGTGTCTGAATGGCGAGGACTATAACATGCAAAGATGGGGGGACCTCTCCCACCATCCCATGTAGAGATTAGCAAGGGAGGGGGAGAACTTAGCTCCCATCGAGGCCCTGCATCTCTGCAGGTAATAGTCCCCGTCAAACATGAAGTAATTATGTGTGAGGAGGTATTCCAGACACAATAGAATGAACTCCTGATGTACCAATGAATAGCCACTGTATCTTGATAAGAAGAAAGACACTGCCCACAAACCCAAAGAATGGGGGATACTTGAGTACAAGTTTGTGACATCACAAGTCACCCATCTAAAACCATTATTCTATGTGAAATCCCTACATTTAGTGCTGAAAGTTGCTTCCATAGATTCAGAACCTGGACTTCCAGGGAAACAATGTGCTTACATTTTGCACAGCAGTATTCACCCTAGATCAGATAATCAAGGAACACATACATGCTGCAAAATGTACACCAAGTCACATCTTCACACCCACCGGGCATCGTACCTAACAATTTAATGAGGATACTTGGGATCAGGGTGATGGGCCCAGGGTGCTCGGGGTCAGGGTGATGGGCCTGGGGGGCTCAGGATTAGGGTGATGGGATCAGGGTGATGGGCCTGGGGTGCTCAGGATCAGGGTGATGGGCCTGGGGTCCTCAGGATCAGGGTGATGGGCCTGGGGTCCTCAGGATCATGGTGACGGGCCTGGGGTGCTCGGGATCAGGATGATGGGTCTGGGGTGCTCGGGATCAGGGTGATGGGTCTGGGGTGCTCAGGATCAGGGTGATGGGTCTGGGGCGCTCAGGATCAGGGTGATATGGGCCTGGGGTGCTCGGGATCGGGGTCATGGGATCGTGGTGACAGTTGGCTTGTGGCGGCACCTTATTTACTGGAATGAGTTGTATTTGGCAGTCGTACTGCTTGGCGGCCTTTTCTGTAATTTTTTTCCGCATCAAATCCACGGTGCTGGTTACCAATATGGCCGCTGGATGGTCAGGGGATGGCAAACCTGCAGCTCAACAGCCTATGGTACTTGGGATCAGGGTGATGGGATCGGGGTGATGAGAAAAGGGTGCTCGGGATAAGGGTGATGGGATCAGGGTGACGGGTTTGGGGTGATGGGATTAGGGTGATGGGTCTGAGGTGCTCTGGATCAGGGTGATGGGCCTGGGGTGCTCGGGATCAGGGTGATGGGTCTGGGGCACTCGGGATCAGGGTGATGTTTCTGGGGTGCTCGAGATCAGGGTGATGGGATCAGGGTGACGAGATCGGGGTGATGGGATCAGGGTGACGGGTCTAAGGTGCTCTGGATAAGGGTCAGGGTTATGGGTCTGGGGCGCTCGGGATTAGGGTGATGGGATCAGGGTGATGAGCCTGGGGTGCTCGGGATCAGGGTGATGGGATCAGGGTGATGGGTCTGGGGTGTTCGGGATCAGGGTGATGGGCCTGGGATGCTGGGGATCTGGGAGTGCACAGGGGGGCAGCAGGATGCACAGGGGAGGCAGCGGGGTGGACTAGGGGGTTGCAGAGTGGTCAGGGGGGCCACAGAGTAGTCAGAGGGGCAGTGGGATGGACAGGGGCCCAGCAGCGTGGTCAGGAGGGCAGTGGGGTGCACAGGGGGACAGCAGGAGGGCAGTTGGGTGAACTGGAGAGTAGCGTAGTAGACAGGGGGGTGGACCAGGCACCGGGATGGATAGGGAGGCAGCAGGGTGGACAGGGAGAGTAGTAGAGTGGACAAAGGGACAGCAGGGTGGACTGGGAGGCAGCAGGATGGACAGAGGGACAGCAGGATGGATAGGGGGATGGACAGGAGGACAGTGGGATGGACAGGGTAACAGTGGGATGGACAGCAGGATGGACAGGGGACAGTGGGATGGACAGGGAGGGTGGACGGGGGACAGTGGAATAACAAGTGGGGTGGACATGGGGTGGACAGTGGGGTGGACAGGGAAACAGTGGGATGGATGGGGGACAGGGGGACACTCGAATAGATAGGTAGTGGACATGGGCATAGTGGAATGGACAGGGGGATGGACAGGGGGGTGGACGGGAGGGGGTGGACAGGGTAACAGTGGGATGGACAGGGGGCCAGTGGAATGGACAGGGGGATGGAGGGGTCCTTTAGCTGCTGGTGATCTGTCCTGAGAGATGCCTGTCATTTTTGGCCACTTAAAGCTATGATATGTAAACTCTGCAGATCAGTGAGGGGACAGAAGGCAGCAGTAGTAGAGAGAGAAATGCTGGCAGTATGTGGTCACTGGAGTCTGGACTTGGGACAGAGATGAGGGGAAGACACATTGATGACAGGCACTGGGGACATCTCACCAGGAAGCATGCTGTCAGAATAATGTGTCCGGGTGTCTGGCAGTCGGAAACCCGGGCACATGATGCAAAAACCAGACTGTCTGGGTCAAAATCAGACAGGTGACAACCCTATCCCAAGCACGTTGGTGATGGCTTTTCTTCAGCCTGTAAATGCTCCCCTTCTTATATGCTTGTAAATGCCTAATATAGAGGTACTTTTATAGGCTGAAAAAAAGCCAAACACCTCTAAAAGCAGTGTTTTTTAAGCTCAATGTGCGTGGGGCCCTAAAGATAACTAAACAGGAGAAAATAGTTCCACTCCATTTGTTAAAAAGCTAGGTCATTGTAGCAGTAACCTTGCCTCTAGAGGCTATTCTACATATCTCTACATAATAAAATAACAAAAAAAAAGTAAGAAGCAGCTTATAAAATCGTGAGTCAAAAGTGACTTCAAAGTAAACACTGCTAGAACAACTAAAAAAATATTTGCTCCTTGAAAATGTACAGTATTTTTTATTTTACAAATTATTTTTTGCCATGGAATGTTATACTTTTTAATAACTCTGTAAATTTAGAAACCATATTCTAACAGTCTGCCTAATGTTAGATACTGGATACCATTAATAATTGCCTTTAGCTAACTAAAGTTAGCAGCTGACAGTAAGAGCACAAAGGCTCCTTCTTCACACAGACTGTTTAAATGTGTTCCGAAATTGCAGGTTATAGTTATATTCAACTCTGTTTTAGCTTGTTAATTTTTGTTCTGTGCTTTTCATTTCATGATATTTTGCTGGCTTGCAGGAATTATGTATGTGTGACTTTGTAAGTATGTTTATTTGTGTGTATGGTGGTTGGGGATAACACTGGTAAGGATAAACTTTGTAGAAATATTTATTTACAGTATCTACAGTATATAGCACCAACATATTACAAATCAGTTTACAGAATAAAGCAGCCCATAGACGAGTCTGTTTTTTTCCGTTCAACCAGCAGGTTGGAAAACTCCCCCATTCATACACTCTGTGAGGATAATGTAATATTCCAAGGTGAGCTATTGTATTCTGAAAGCGGGGAGACTTCCCTGCCATCAGAATACACCAATCAATCTTGCAGGTTATAGCCTGCAGCGCTGATCAAGTGAAAAAAAAACAACAGGGCAGTTGTACAGAAGTCAATTGGTAGATTCAACTTCCATACATCCACAGTCAGGGGCGGATCCGGGGGGGGGGGGGCAACAGGGCAATTGCCCCCCCCCCCCCCCGAAAATATCACACTGACATCCACCATGATTGTCACACCGGTCACATCACAGTCATTAACATGCAAGCTGCAGCGCTGCTCTGCCAGAGTCTCTCTCTGTCTCATTCTCATCAGCTGCACAGAGAGAGAGAGAGAGAGAATTATGCAGCGCCGGGACCAGGAGGAGACTGGTGGTGGGTGGAGCTGAGCCGCAGGCATGGCAACCCTGTACTTGTTGCTAGCGCCTGGGCCGCCTGCTGTCCAGAAACAAGTGATGTAATTGAGACAGTCAAGTCGGACTCGGAGTCTCAGACTCAGAGCCGACATGACGGTGATGGACACAGGAACCGCCTGGAGTAGAGGAGGAGCCAAAGTGTATCTGTCTTTCCCGGACTGATAGATTGCACTTTCTTTCTGTCTCAGACTCTGAGGGACTTGTTAACCACTTTCAGACCGGACCATTTTGCTGGTAAATGACCAGAGGTCTTTTTACAATTTGGCACTGCGCTGCTTTAACTGGTAATTGCGCCCCAATTGGTACCCAAACAAAATTTGCCTCCTTTTCTTCCCACAAATAGAGCTTTCTTTTGATGGTATTTGATTGCCTCTGCGATTTTTATTTTTTGCGATATAAACGTAAAAAGACCGCAAATTTTGAAAAAAAATGATATTTTCTACTTTTTGTTATTAGAAAAATTCAATAAACTCAATTTTAGTCATACATTTAGGCCAAAATGTATTCAGCCACATGTATTTGGTAAAAAAAAAGTCAATAATTGTATATTTATTGGTTTGCGCAAAAGTTGTCACATCTACAAACTAAGGTACGTTTTCTGGAATTTACGCAGCTTTTAGTTTACGACTGCCTATCTCATTTCTTGAGGTGCTAAAATGGCAGGGCAGTACAAAACCCCCCCAAATGACCCCATTTTGGAAAGTAGACCCCCTAAGGAAATTGATAAGTGGCATGTTGAGCCCATTGAATATTTTATTTTTTTGCCTCAAGCGATTGAATAATGACAAAAAAAAAAATTTTTTTTTTTTTTTTACACAAAGTTGTCACTAAATGATATATTGCTCACACATGCTATGGGCATATGTGAAATGACACCCCAAAATAAATTCTGCTGCTTCTCCTGAGTACGGGGATACCACATATGTGGGACTTTTTGGGAGCCTAGCCGCGTACGGGGCCCCGAAATCCAAGAACCGCCTTCAGGTTTTCTAAGGGCGTAAATATTTGACTTCACTCCTCACTACCTATTACAGTTTTGAAGGCCATAAAATGCCAAGATGGCACAAAACCCCCACAAATGACCCCATTTTAGAAAGTAGACACCCCAAGCTATTTGCTGAAAGGCATGTTGAGTCCATGGAATATTTTATATTTTGCCACAAGTTGCGGGAATATTACAAACTTTTTTTTTTTTCACAAAGTTGTCACTAAATGATATATTGCTCACGCATGCCATGGGCATATGTGAAATGACACCCCAAAATAAATTCTGCTGCTTCTCCTGAGTACGGGGATACCACATATGTGGGACTTTTTGGGAGCCTAGCCGCGTACGGGGCCCCGAAATCCAAGCACCGCCTTCAGGCTTTCTAAGGGCGTAACAGTTTTGAAGGCCATAAAATGCCAAGATGGCACAAACCCCCCCAAATGACCCCATTTTGGAAAGTAGACACCCCTAAATTTAGGGGTACACTAGTGAGACTAGGTAATAAATGGCGGGTGCCCTGAAACTATAAAAAAATAACTAACCAACCAGCGTCACCTGTAACAGTTATATGGTGATCACTGGTGAAAGGGTTAACTAGGGGGCAATCAGGGGGCTTTATGCGGTAGTATATGGGGGTCCCTGGCGCTATAAAAAGCTGCGGCGAACCTAAATACCTACCTGCCTAACTAGCGTCACCTGTGACACTAATACAGCGATCAGAAAAACGATCGCTTATTAGGCTGGGTTCACACTGGAGCGATGCGGGAAGGCCACGAATCCGCGGCGGGTTCCCGCATCGCATGCCTCCCGGCGGCAGTTCACACTGCCCTATGCGAACTGCTGGGAGTGTCAGTGAAATGTTAATGACACCCCCAGATCAGTTCGCATATCGCAGTGCGATCTGCAAACTCGGATCGCATGGTGTGAACACCCATGCGATCCGATTCTGCTGCGGGCCAAAAAAAGGGTCCCGTGCGAATTTGCGGTGGGTGCGATGCGAATTCAGCCATACTATCTGTATGGCTGAACTCGAATCGCACAGAGATCGGATGTGATTTGCACTGCAGTGCGGTGCGAATCACATTCGTTCTCATAAACCGCTGCAATGTGAACCCAGCCTTAGTGACACTGGCGACGGGGGGTGATCACGGGGTTAAACCTTTATTGGGGGGGTTAGGGGGGTACATTAGAACTAAAGGGGGCTAACCCTAACTGCCCTAACAGTTATTACAGTCACAAATGACACCAATGCAAAAAAAAAAAAATGACATTGGTGTCACTGTGACTGGGGGGCAGGGGTAATTGGGGGGGTGATCGGGGGGGGTGTGAGTGTGCCTGCCATGTTCTACTGTGTAGTGTCGTGTTGGTGCAACTCACCGATCCTCTCTCCTCGGTGTCGGAACGAAAAATACCGACACGGAGGAGAGATTACATCACTTCCTCTCCTGTGTTTACATTACAGGAGAGGAAGTGATGTGACAAAGGATTTCTATTCGTCGGGAGCGATCGCGAGGGGGTGGCCATGAATGAATGGCCACCCCCTCATCCCGGATCGCTCCCGAACGAATACCGACCGCCGCAGGCACCGGGCGGGGGCCCGATCGGGCCCCTGACCCGCGGGAAGGCAAGGACGTACATGTAAGCCCTTATGCCTGCCCGTGCCATTCTGTCGACGTACATCGTCGTGCGGCGGTCGGGAAGTGGTTAAATATCATGCTTTCTCTATCTCTACAGTAGTGAGTACATAGTGGGTGGCACTGTGTGGCAGAGGCAGAGGCCAGCAATCTTCCTTCTCCAAGGCCGCCCCTGAGTGTATTGGCTCCTCCCACTGGCAGCACCTCCTTCATCTTGTCCATACAGTCACTCACACTGACTGCAGGCCTCCGTCTCTGATGAGTTTTGGCTCCACCTACCTCGTCTCCCAATCTTCTCCACCAGGCTTGCAATCTGCCGAGCGTGACTACAGGAAGAAGAAGATTGCAGACAGTGAAATTACTAAATCCAACCCAACTGGACTTCATTGCTCCTGCATGGGAGCCCCTCCCCCCACCAGAGCACCAAATTATTCGACTAAAAGTGAGTAAAAAAAATGAATGAATTAATTCATGTGTCAACTCAAATCGCGAAATACATGTGTGCCATTATGTATGAAAAAAATTGCCTTTTAGTCTTGACTTATTCAATCTTAACCCCTTCAGCTATGGAACGTTTTACTCACTCTTATCACCAGGCCATTTTTGCGATACTACCCTGCATTGCTTTAACAAGGTTAGGACTGTACGATCCCTTAAATACAGTTCTGTAAGCAACACCTTATTTTCTGGCATTGCCCCTCCCGAGACTAGACTCTGGTTCCGCCTTTGATATCAGTGCCTATAAATGGATCAAAATGTGTCCAGTTCCTGCTGAACCAGCCAAATTTTGATCCATACATTTCCAGCTTAAGTAGAAACATTCATGTCAGACCCTGTCCCCAGGAGCTCACCATCTAAAATCTCTACATAACCAGTACACACACTAGAGCCACTTCTAAGAGGAAGCCAATCAACTGGGAGGGGCTGGGGAAGATCTGGCTGTCATGGTGCACGTTGGTACCAATGACAAAGTCAGAGGCAGATGGATTGTCCTAAAGAATGATTTTAGGGACTTAGGAGCTAAATTGAGAAAAGGACCTTCAAGGTAGTATTCTCAGGAATACTATCGGTACATTGAGCCAAACTGTCGGCGCCATATAAATCATGAATAATAATAATAATAATAATAATAATACCAGAAAGGCAGAGGAAGATGAGTAAACAAGTGGCTAAATAGCTGGTGTAAAAAGGAGGGGTTTGGGTTCCTGGAGGACTGGGCTGACTTCTCAATTGGTCACTAGTACTATAGAAGGGACGGACTGCACCTTAATGAGGAGAGTGCAGATCTGCTGGGAGTAAAGATGAGAAAAAAGTTAGAGGGGTTTTTAAACTAGGCGACAGGGGGGAGGGTCCAGAGGTAGAGATAGTCAGCGCAGAACATAGTCCAGAGGGTAGTATTGGGGGCATTAGTGGTAGGTTGGCTAAAGCACATAAACCCAAGGTAAGTATAGTAACAAGTCCTAGTTGCAATCTCGGAACACCCAATAAGGGGATAGTATGCGACCGGTCTAAACTACGTGGCATGTTTACAAATGCCAGGAACCTGGCAGACAAGATGGGTGAACTAGAGATACTGTTGTGCGAGGAGGTTTTGTGGGAATTTCAGAGACTTGGTTCAACAGTTCTTATGATTGGCTGGCAACCTTTCAAGGGTATACCCTTTATTGCAGGGATAGAGAGGGTAAAAAGGGGGAGGGAGGTGAAAGGTGCCAATTGTGGCACCGGAGGGGGGGAGGAATCCAATGAGCGGAAGTTCCACTTTAGGGTGGAGCTCCGCTTTAAGACAGGAAGTAAAGGGAAATTAACCCATTGAAATACAGATGGGCAAAAAAGTTTTAACCCCCCGCCCCCCTATACAAAAAATTAGGATCTTAGTATTTACTGTAAAAAAAATTAAATTCAATTTTTTCAGTTTTGTGAGCTGTGTCCCTCAATGGACTGATGGAAAAGATTACATGGTAAGTAGAAAATCTTAGTTTACTTATCATTTTTTTTTAAAATACAGGAATTGTAGATAGTCAATGTGGGAATTATCCTTCACAGCATAGCAACAGAAATTAAATCTGAATAGAAGACTAGATGGAAAAGGACAAACCAAAAGGGAGTTTCACTAAGAAAAAGGTACTGAAGTAGAATCTGGGACTACAAACCAGGACAGAAAGAGCCTCTAAACTTAACAACTGTACTTAAGAACTATAGGCCTCAACCAATGTAATGAGGTATCAAGAAAACAACAAAATAACTGCCAAGTATTGGTGAAACAATACAACACCTACTGAGAAATAATCCGCATAGCAACATAGCCAACAGTGGAAATAGAAGATTTTTCAAATAATGAAAATATCTCTTGAACAATGAAATAAAATGGCTTAAGCCTTGTGTTCCTAACCATTGAAATCAGGAAAAAGAGGCTTTGAAGACCGGATATAGCCAGGAGAAAGATCAACCAGTGAGCTGCCAAGCTCAGTAGGATATACTTTACCAGCTATTTTTTTCATTCGTATTCCTTGGTAATTTTTCCTGTAGGCAAATGAAAAATAGATACTTACTAATCCATGGAGTCTAGCTCTCTCCTTTTCCAACCCAAAGTTATTTCTCAAGGCACGTCTCCATTACCTCCATCTTGGATTGATATCCTGGCATGTACAGATATGCTTCAGGTCTATAGAAACTACCAGAGACCCGTGGTAATTTTGCTAAAACCCCCTGCACATGTACAGTCAGGCCACTCGTCTCTGCCAGTCTATGGGATCTAACAGACTCATACTTAGCACAGAATGTGCTAGTGCAATTTCAATCATGTGCAGACACAAAGAGAATGTCCCATTACAGTCATTTATGGAGTGAGACAGGGCTGAGAGGAACTTTGCACTTTAAACAGTGCTATCTGTCATCTCAACTGACTCCTGAAATAAGCTACATGCAAAAATGCAATCATATTTCCATAGACAGGCATCTGCCCATGTTGGAAACAAAGGCTGCATAGTACAGGAGAACCATAACAATTTGGGAAATCATGGGTACAGGGCCCTCTTTGAGGCAGGGCAAAAGGGGCAGCTGCCCTGGGCCCCATCATTTTTGTGGGGCCCAAAGAAGCTGCCTCAAACTTGCCAACTATCTCAGTTTAAATTCCCTTGTCTTGTGACATTATAGTCCGGTGCTATGTCCCGATATCTCAGTGAGTTCTGTTACTAATGCTGCCCAGCTCTGCCCTATTGCCATGTACAGATGACTCACCTGCAGAGCATGTGTTTACATGTAAATAACTTGCATGCGGCATTAATATGTATTAATATGTAAATAGCGGTGGACCAGCGGCATTGATAAGTAATTAGAGGCGGCATTCATATGTATATCATGCCCTTCTGAGGTCATATCCACCATCACTTCTGCTGAATGCTGCCCTCTAAAGAGGTAAAGGGGCATGCTTAAAAATACTGCCTACAACTGTGTTCATTAAGCCTTACATCAGCCTGTTCTGCAAAGGTAAGCAAATTGGAGGTGGAGCCCTTTTTTAAAACAACGTGGTGCCACAGCCCGTGAATTTTGGTGCATCTCAGCAGATGCGTGAGGGTTTCATTAACAATTAAAGGCAGCGCATTTTTTTTTTTTTTTTGGTGGTGTCAGAAAAACGATTTTGTATGCATTCCCGACACATACAAATGTAAACGCAGGCTAAATGTCTTAGTTACATTGGTGGTCAGTGTAAATCTTCTCATTACATTGGGGCTTGGTGTACAATCCTTTCTTTCACACTAGTGGCTAGTGCTGTCTAATGACGCGTACACACGACTGGACTTTCCAGCAGACTAGGTCCGACGGGATTAGTCCATCGGACAATCCGATCATGTGTGGGCTAATCCAATTGTTTTTCGTTATAAAAATCCAATGGACCTAGAATTAGAACATGTCTCATATCTGTCTGATGGACTGAATTCCTATCGGGAAAACCGTTCGTCTGTATGCTGGTCCGACGGACCAAATACAAACGCAAGGGAAGCTATTGGTTACTGGCTATTGAACTTCCTTTTTTAGTCCGATCTTGCATCATCACGTTCAAAACAGCCAAGTCCGTTCGTTCGGAAGTCTGTCGGAACTCCACTAAAAAGTCAGTCGGGAAGACCATCGGACCTAGTCTGCCAGAAAGTCTGGTCTTGTATACGCGGCATAAGCCTTTATGCAGCTGAAAACAGAGATGATGTGATCACTTATAAAACAAGAAAAAAAGTATAATTAAAAAAAAATAAATACACAAACATTTTACATTTAATTACTTTTTTTAAATGGAATGGGTTGCTTTACAAGGTAAGGGTCCACATACACTCTAAGTAGTCAGATCCATTGTGACAAAGTTTTAGAAATCAAAGTGACTGCCAACAGAGGGAGGAAAGCTGTTGCAGTTAAAGCGGGAGTTCTGGGTTTTTTTGTTTTTTTTTAAAGTCTCTCGATCGTCTCTCGGCTGCTGCCGCCTCCATCTTGAGCATGGGAATCAGGAAGTGGAGCCTTGCGGCTTCACTTCCCGGTTCCCTACTGCGCATGCACGAATCGCGCTGCGCAATAAGGATGGTCCCCACTGTCCCTGGGATCCATGTGTTTCCCAGCGGACAGCGGGGGACCCGCAGGAAGTGGTGTAAATATCCGCAGATTCTGCGGATATTTATGCCGGAAGTGGGTGCAGATACCTGTACTGTACAGGTATCTGTACCCCTCTCCCCCCTGAAAGGTGCCAGTTGTGGCGCCGGAGGGGGGGGGGTTCCGACGAGCGGAGGTTCCACTTTAGGGTGGAGCCCCGCTTTAACTTAAAATAAGACTTGAATAAACTGTGAAGAGTCCAAAAGTCTGTCAGTAAAGTCTCTAAAATTAAGAACACCATCAACCCCAGTGGTAGTGGCAGTCTGCCTGTTCAGGTGGAATACTGGAGGGTCCACAGTAGTTAACAATCAGTTAGCTGTACATTCATTACCATAGAGAAAAATCTTGTTTAACTTGTCGGGAGAAATCCATGATTGTATGAGTTGTTCCCTGTACTCAAAGAGAAAAGTTTCAAATACTGAATGTATTGGGAAGGTCTTTGCAGCTGCAAAAACTTTAAATTACTTTATATCTGGTACAGCAGGTTGACTGTCTACATACATACATGCATAGTAGAATGTACTGCATCAGCCAAATTGGAAACGTTTTCAAATATAGAGCACTCGGGAGTAGGCTGTAAGGTTTCTGAATCTGAATCAGAAGTTGTAATAGGTAGAAAAAAGATGAGATCCAAGCAAGGACAAAATGAGACTGCCATGGGTGGCATCAGATTGTGTTCAGAGATCTCTCCATCAATTATACACAAACTGATACAAACTTACAAGTGGGTATAAGAGGCCTTGCAGACACAGTACAAGTCTCGGGCTCATGCGGAAAAAGTATAGAAATTGGTGATGACAAGCTTATAGAAATAAAAGTATCTGGATCATAAATATGGGAATTGGTTCCTCTGGCATTTGTGAGAACACTGGTGAGCTGTTACCTCACTTATGACAACCTCCTTGACCCCTTAGAGTCTGGTTTCTGCAAACAACACAGCAGTAAAACCACCCTCCTAAAACTCACTAATGACCTAATAACAGCTAAAATAAATGGCCGCCATTCCATATTTATATACTTAGACCTTTCTACCACCCAAGGTTGACCACTCGCTTCTCAAAAAACGAAACTCCCTTGGTCTCCAAGACTCTTTCCTGGTTCAGTGTACCTTCAGTGTCAACTACGACTCTGTCTCCTCCTCTTTTCTTCCTCTTTCCATAGAGTTTACCTCCTACCTGGGTCAGTTAATAACTTCCCATGGTTTCAAACTGCATCACTACCACAACACCCAAATCTATTTCTCTACTCCACTCAACCCTTTGGTCTCCTCACACCACTTCCTCAAACTCAACCTTTCAAAAACTGAGCTCATATTACCCCCCCCCCCCCTTGTGCCCTCATGTCAGGCTATCCCTCCTTTAGTCTATCATAAATGAAAACTGCTAGACTCATCCACCTTACCCACCGGTTGGGGGCCACCCTCCTTTGCCATTCCCTTCAGACTGGCACTAGCATCATGTATAAAATTAAAAACAGTAACAACAATAACATACTGTATAAAACCAATCACAACTCTGCTCCCAACTACATCACCAATCGCATCTCAAAATATCCAAACTGCCTGCTCTGCTCCTCCCAAGACCCTCTCCACTCCAGCTCCCTTGTCATCTCCTCCCTTGCTTTCCTCCAGGACTTTTTAAGAGCCCTCCCATCCTCTGGAACTCCCTACCCCAACCTATCTGGCTATCTTCCACTATGTCTGCCTATGGGGAACCCTAAAAACTCTTTTCAGGGAAGCTTATTCTGCCTCCCCCTAAGATTTCTGCTTCTACTTTCTCCATCAGCTAATCTCTGGCAGTGTTACTTGCCCCTTCCTTGTAGATTGTTTACTCTCACTAGTAGAGCCTACCTAATCCTCTTGAATTGAATTGTATTGTAACTGTACTGTATCCGATTGCATTGTAAAGAGCTGCTCAAACTGGCACAATAAAAATCCTGTACAATAAAAGTAATAATAATCGACCACCGAAAAAGTAGAGGATGTATGGCCATACATGCTTCGAATCTCAGTCGGTTCAGCATGAACCTGCAGGGAACAGACAATGGCAGGAGGGAATTGTGTGAATTTCTTTCCTGCAACCTGTGGTTACAGGAAAGAAATTTGCACAGTGTATGGCCAGCCTTATTGTCCTATGAGCATCTTTGAAAAGACATAATACACTGCTTATCTGAAAAAAACAACTACCATACTCACATGCTCACATACTCGCAAAACGAAACTATTGAAAGTGATAAGAACAAGAGGTATACAGAGGTGACCTAGTCACTGCTGTGGCCAAAAAGTGTAACAAGTTTTTCCAGGCAGAGGCAGCAGCAGAATGGTGCTTCCACTAAACCAAAAAGGTTAATAAACACGAATCATGGAGCAGGCATGCACAACACTGCCCTTAGTGAATGATGTCAGTGTGCAGTTCCCACAGACCTAATGGTTGCCTACAGATCCCACTACAGATCCCACTACAGATCCCACTATAGTTGCCTCATTGGACATTTGCATTAAAGAGGAGCTGCACCTAAAAAAAAAAATATTAAAAGCCAGCAGCTACTAATATTGCAGCTGCTGACTTTTAATAATATCACACTTACCTGTCCCAGGTTCCAGCGATGTCGGCGGCAGATGACGAGCGATCGCTCGTCTCGCTGCAGCCACCGCCGCCATCCTATGTCAGGGAATCGGGAAGTGAAGCATGAGGGCTTCACTGCCCGGTTCCCTACTGCGCATGCGCGAGTCGCGCTGCGCTGGTTCCCCGCTGTGTCTCTGGGAACTGTGTGTTTCCCAGAACACAACGGGGGGGGCGGAGCGATGCGGGGGTCTGCGGCGGTCTGGCCGGAAGTGGGTGCAGTTACCTGGATTATCCAGGTAACTGCACCCCCCTCCCCCCCGAAAGGTGCCGATTGTGGCACCGGAGGGGGGGATGGATAATACTAGCGGAACTTCCCCTTTAGGGTGAAGAACCGCTTTAAACTAGTTATCAGAGACTTGGTTACACCAAAAAGCAATGTCAAGGCTCTGGATCTGAATAGCACTCTTTCAATAGCTAGTACCACACAACTTATTGCTAAAAGCCACACCAGTTTACATTAGTGACAATCGGGTGATTTTTTCACAGAATTAATTATCAGAGACTAGTATACACAATCCAGGATAAATGCACTAAGGTCTGCAGATTGCCACAATGCAGAGACCTGTGCTCAACGGTCACATTCTATGCCATTTTCACCATGCCCATAGATTTTGTTTACAGATTAAGTTTTCAGAGATGAGATCACACCAAAGGCTGTGCTACAGTTCCCAACCAGGAGAGCATGCTGCAGATTGCTAACACAGTAAACCTTGCATGCAGACTGCTCAAGGTAACACCTACAGTGATGTTGACCCTCCATGAACAAAAGATCTGAAAACCAACAAATGAAATAGTGGGGGGTAAAGGGCTAACTGATGCTGAATGTCCTCCAGCTACTAATTCACACTGAGCAAAGCTCATAGTGTGCAGTTAAATCAGAGTAAGCAACTTCAGTACAGGACAGGAGCTTTAACAGCTGTTCAAGGCTAAAAGTAGAGATGGGTTCGCTTTAGGAGCATATTAAATAAGGGCATTAGCCAGTGCATCCCATTGGGTAATAAATGTAAAAGAGCAAACAAAAGTCCTGGATGGCTTAATTCCAATGTAAAAATGCATATAAAAGCAAAAGAGAGGGCCTTCAAAAAATGCAAGGTTGAGGGATCATCATCAGCATTCAGACTTTATAAAGAATGCAACAAGAAATGTAAGGAGGCTAAGATAGAACACAAAAGACACATAGAGGAGGAGAGCAAAAAAAATCCCAAGAAATTCTTTAAGTATGTAAACAGTAAAACAGGGAGAACAGACCATATTGGCCCCATAAAGAATGAGGAAGGACATCTGGTTACAAAGGATGGGGAGATGGCAAAGGTATTGAATTTATTCTTCTGCTCAGTCTTCACAAGGGAATTGGGGGGGGGGGGGGCTTCAGTAACCAAAATTGCAGTGTTAATCCCTGTGACTAATCACAGGAAGCACCCTCATGGCTAACAAAGGACAAAATTAGAATTAGACTTGGGAAACTTAACATTAATAAATGGCCGGGAACAGATGGCTTGCACCCGAGGGTACCTAGGGAATGCAGTCAAGTAATTGCCAGATCATTGTTCTTAATTTTTACTGACAGTCTACTGACTGGAATGGCACCAGTGGATTGGAGGAAAGCCAATGTAGCACCAATATTTAAAAAGGGCCCAAAATACATCCCTGGGAATTACAGACCAGTTAGCCTAACATCAATAGTATGCAAGCTCTTGGAGGGGATGATAAGGGAATATATACGGTACACGTTTTGGTAATGAAATCTGTATCATTAGCAGTAATCTGCATGGATTTGTGAAAAATCGTTCTTGCCAAATTAACATATTAACTTTCTATCAGGAGGTGAGTTGCCATCTAGATAAAGGAAGACCCGTAGATGTGTTGTATCTGGATTTTGCAAAAGCATTTGACTCAGTTCCCCATAAACATTTACTGTACAAAATAAGGTCCGTTGGCAGTGGCGGCTGGTGCTCAAATTTTTTTTGGGGGGGGCGCAAACAAACTGATAAATTCAGAAAAAAAAAGCCATCAATTGCAGCCTCACTGTGCCTATCAAACACGCCCACTGTACCAAACGCAGCCACTGTGCTCAAACGCAGCCACTGTGCCCATCAAACACAGCCACTGTGCCCATCAAACGCAGCCACTGTGCCCATCAAACGCAGCCACTGTGTCCATCAAACGCAGCCACTTTGCCCATCAAACGCAGCCACTTTGCCCATACAGAGTAAGTATAATAAGACATATAAGTAATACGCAGTATGAGGCAAGCTTTATTTCCTGTAACCAACAGAAACCTTAAAATGTAATGGGGCTATTTATAAATTAAAATAGAAAAAAAGAAACATAGAAAAAAGTGTGAGTTGTTGCCCATAATGAACAACAGGTTTCACAATTTATCCCTCCTGAAAATCGCTCAAGCAATCCTTCTCCTTTTTTTAAGTCCTCCAAATTGCACAGATACAGTGTAAAGCAGATACAGGTACATTGCATTTTACTTTCTTTATATGTTTCTCTGTAAATTTTGTGCCACTCACTATGTGTATGCCTGTTGCATTCTGAATAAATTAAAATAAAGTTAAAAACCATCAACTGCATAGAGCCTGAAGATTCCCTTGTGACTCAGTTGCTTCAAAATAAAGCTGTCCCTGCAAAGAAGACCATTAATACATCTCCTACTGCACATGCTGCTGATCTCTGTGCCACAAGTGCTGCCACTGTGCCTCCCGCCCAGCACTTACCTTGTCTTGGGTGTCGACGGCAGCGGTGTCTGGTGTCCTCCATTTCTTCCCTTCCCTTCTCATGTCCTCTCCCACTCGCTCCTCCTCTCATCCTCTGCTATGATTGGACGCCTGATAGGTGTCCAATCACAGTGCCTGTTGTTTCAGCCAATCAGGGCACAGGTAACACAGACCCGTGCACCTGATTGGCTGAGGGGCGGTACAATATTAGCAAAGGGAATTCCTTTGCTTTGCTAACATACATCTGAGTGACAAGGACCGCACAGCGTTGCGTCCACTTCTCACTTTTTTGAACACCTATTAGAGCCTCTGGCTCTAATCAGGTGCTTCCAAAAAACACCCCCACCATTGTAATTCAGGTGGCCGGTGACCGAAAAGGGGCCGGACACTTGAATAGGGGGTCTCAGCAGCGACCATAGATAGATTCATGCAATGCATGAATTTATCTATGGTTATTAGAGAGTGACAGGAGAGGGGGGGCGGTGCTCCTGCGCCCTTTGTGGACGCACTGACACTGTCCGTTGGCATGGACTATAGGGTGAGTACATGGATTGAAAACTGGCTACAAGGGTGAGTTCAGAGGGTGGTTATAAATGGGGAATACTCAAAATGGTCAGGGGTAGGTTGTGGGGTCCCACAGGGCTCTGTGCTGGGACCAATCCTATTTAATTTGTTCATAAACGAGCTGGAGGATGGGGTAAACAGTTCAATCTCTGTATTTGTGGATTATACTAAGCCAGGAGTGCCCAACCAGTGGCCCGCAGAGCCATCTGATGTGGCCTGTGACCTCCTGCTCTGGGATGGAATAGAATACTGTTATTAAAGGTCATTTTATTACTAAAATCACAGTGTATAAATGGGCATATCGCTTCTGCAGTGGTTACTGGGCTGCTTTCAAACTGATCTGCAGGTGCAGAGCAGTGCAACTGCGGGTTACCTACACTGAGCCATAGACTTCTGTTATTACCTGCGAGTTTGAGCTTTCTCAAAGTGCACCAAACCTGCAGAATATAATAGAAGTCTATTGCAAAGTGCAGGAAAGCTAAAGGTACACTGCGTTGCACCCACGGTACAGAAAAAAGAGAAGCACATCAGGTTGAAAGCAGCCTTGGGCCCCTTTCACACAGTCAGTCCGACTCAATTCAACCCTCCATGCATTCTAAGGAGTGGCAGACATAAAACGACTTGTGTACTACCTCCAATCCCATCTGCTAAAAAAAAATTAGTATAGTAGGCTGTGTCCATGTCCGCTCTGCATATGCAGAGTGGACATGGATATCTCATCCACCTGCTCTGTTGATTGTGGCCAGCAACTGGTTACCAAGTCGCTTAAGTGGCCCTCGCTCTGCAAAAGGTTGGGCACCCCTGTACTAAGCTAAGCAGGGCAATAACTTCTCCGCAGGATGTGGAAACCTTGCAAGAAGATCTGAACAAATTAATGGGGTCGGCAACTACATGGCAAATAAGGTTTAATGTAGAAAAATTTACAATAATGCATTTGGGTAGCAAAAATATTAATGCAATCTATATATATGCAATCTAAGGGGAGAACCTCTGGGGGAATCTAGGATGGAAAAAAACCTGGGGATCCTAGTAGATGATAAGCTCAGCAATGGCATGCAATGCCAAGCTGCTGCTAACAAAGCAAGCAGAATATTGGCATGTATTAAAAAAGGAATAACTCCAAGGATAAAGAGATCATTCTCCCACTCTACAAGACTCTGGTCCGGCCGCACCTAGAATATGCTGTCCAGTTCTGGGCACCAGTCCTCAGGAAGGATGTGCTGGAAATGGAGCGAGTACAAAGAAGGACAACAAAGCTAATAAAGGGTCTGGAGGATATTAGTTATGAAGAAAGGTTGCGAGCACTGAACTTATTCTCCCTGAAGAAGAGACGCTTGAGAGGGGATATGATTTCAATTTACAAATACCTTACTGGTGACCCCACAATAGGGATAAAACTTTTTCATGGAAGGGAGTTTAACAAGACACGTGGCCACTCATTAAAATTCAAAGAAAAGAGGTTTAAAAGAGGTTCTTTACTATAAGAGATGGCAAGTTTGTGGAATTCCCTTCCACATGCGGTGGTCTCAGCGTGGGCGGGGGGGGGGGTTCATCGATAGTTTCAAAAAACTTTTAGATAAGCACCTGAATGACCACAACATACAAGGATATACAAGGTAATACTGACATATAATCATACACATAGGTTGGACTTGATGGACTTGTTTCTTTCTTCAACCTCACCTACTATGTAACTATGTAAGGTAAGGATGAAGTTTTGGGAGATATGGATTCCTTGATGTGTAATGACCTGCATAAAAAATTTGGGCTCATTTTCAGGATTTATCGTTAACTGGGACAAATCAGTTTTATTTCCTATAGAAGATCCCAATTTAAGAATGTCAAATGAGGTTCAGCAAATAAAAGTTGTGACATCCTTTACATATCTAGGAATATGGATATCCCTAAGGGTGAAGGACTACCTTCAATATAAATTGAACCCTATTTTGAACAAATTTAAACAAAAGAGTTTGGCCTGGTCTAAGTTGCCTTTATCAGTGGTGGGCTGAGCAAACCTTATAAAGATGATTTGGGCTCCCCAACTGTTGTATGTGTTACACAATTCACCCATGTGGATTCCTTTAAAATGGTTTAAGAAAATAAACTTCTGGTTCCGAAAGTTATTGTGGAAAGGAAAAAGCCCTAGGATCACACTGTCTATTCTTCAGCGTATTAAGGAAGGGGGGCCTAGCGGTACCATACCTGAGAATGTATTTTATCGCCTCTCAATTGCAGCACTTTGCTGGATGGGGGACGATAGATTGGAGAGACCCCATACAAGCTGTGCTTCACTGCTCGGATTAAAATCTTATAGTCCAGTTATAATTGGGATCATTTGCGAGTATTCAGTCTAGACCAACATTGGTCCTTATGAATAAAATATGGCAAGAAATGAGACGTATAATGGAATATGTAGGGGTGTCAGAATTTTCAACAATTTGGGGGAACAGGTATTATGAAGAGTTATATAAACTGGAAGGGATTGAGCACTGGCGTTCTAAAGGAATACAATATATCTTGCAGCTTTATGTTCAAAAGGTTATGCGTTCAGAGGGGCGTGGCCTGACCATGGAGGAGTGAAGACGTGTGTCTCCTCAGCTCCGTCTCACCGCCGCATGATAACAGCGCACGGAGGGTGAATCTGTCCCCATCCTCACACAGCGATGTCCCACAAGAGCCGGGCGTCATCCCAGCACTCACGGGTGGACCGCTCGCGGCAAGCACAGCTGGACAACTTCTTCCCGGGGCAGGAGGAGAAGGGCCGGGAGGCCTCCAAATTGGCGCTGGCCGGCAAGGCCCTGAAAGCTGGCAAGGCCGCGCCATCCACGGCCACAAAGTCGCACTGGAGGGATGCCTCGCCGATACCTTCCCCGCAGTCGGTGAGTGATTCGGCCCCCCCGACCTCCCCACGGTCCCCCAGGTTGCTGCCAGAAGCCCCTGACGAACCGGACCCCCTGGCTGATGCGGATATCAGGCGCCATATTCTGTCCCTCCCCACCAAAGCTGACCTGGAGCGCTTTGCAGATAGAGTGGAGAAGGCGTTTAAGGAGGACATTGCACAGCTTAAGGCAGACACAGTACACCTGGGGGGTAGGATGGAGTCCCTGGAGCAGAGATTTGAGGAGGCTCTCCCTGTTATAACTATGCTGCAGGACCAATGTGATGCACAAGGCCGTCAGATTGAGGCCCTGCTTTGCCAGTTAGACGACGCCGAGAACCGCAGTCGCAGAGCTAACATTAGGATCCGGGGCCTACCTGAGGCCACGGGAGCTAGGGACATTGTTCCTACCCTGGAGGGTGTTTTTAAGGAGATCCTAGGCTTACCTGCTACGGCTACTGTGGAAATTGACCGTGCACATAGGGCCTTGAAACCCCCCTCTCAAGATGTGAATAATCCCAGAGACATTATCTGTAAGCTACATAAGTATACGCTTAAAGATCGTATAATGCAGAAAATGAGAGGGAAACCCTATTTTGATTTTGATGGTGCACACCTGGCTTTTTACCAGGACATTTCAAGGCGCACTCTTATGCAACGCAGGGCCTTGCGCCCCCTCCTGCTGGCTATTCAAGAGGCTGGACTGCCATACCGCTGGGGGTTTCCCTTTGCCCTACAAGTTACCAGGGACGGTAAGACCGTGACTCTCCGCACTAAAGATGACCTCCCACATTTTTTGGCTGCCTTGGAGCTGGAACAGGTAGACTTCCCAGACTGGAGGAACCCTTCGGACTTTGCAGCTTTTAGATTGCCGACACCGCAACCGTGGCTGCCCGCTAGAAGTCAGAACCGCAGACGACGCCACAGGAGACAATCCAGGGATCCTTCCACGGACGCTGCTGCCCTGGGTCCCTGAGGGTACCAAAACTTTTTCCCAAGGACATGCTCCTGTGATCTGAAGAACTCTGGGTTGACTTGACTTGACTTACTTGGAATTCCCCACGGCACCCTGTGCTGGTTCCGGTTTTTGGTTCGCACTGGCAGTTAATTCAATTTGATTTTTTTTTTCTCTCTCTTTTTAAAGGCCATAATTTTTTTTTATTTTTATTTCTTTGGTTCTGCCGTGGGGACCCTGTGAACTGTTAATCATTGCTGCTTCATGTGTTTTTCCCCTCCTCTATCGCACTAAGTCAGGTGCGGTGGGCGGAGATGGGGACCCACTTCCCTCTTTGTTATGGGATTCCACGTACCCCCAGTAGGATGCCCGTTTTTTTCTTTTTTTTTCTTCTGTACGGGCTTAGATCCTGATGGGGATCTGGAGTTGTGGCTTGGGCCCCACCCCCCCTTTGGGGGGGGTGGGGACCTCGCCATAGCTTTTAGTTTTTTTCTACCTCTAGCCGGCCTCGGCCGCTATGTTTTATCAGTTGTACCTTGTATATCTTTCCCATGTATGTTTTTTCTCCCCCTTTTTCTTCCCCTCTCTTCTCTTGACTGCCCTCCTCTTTTTGACTCTTCTCTCTTTAGGTCTGCTCTGATGCTCTGCCGTCTGCACCGGACGCACCACCACTTTGCGAGCATGTCCCTGCCTGGACTTTTGGGATGGCTACATTGCGGGTAAGCACTTACAATGTTAGGGGCCTATGCTCCCCTCATAAGCGTAGTAAGCTCTGGGGGGAACTGAAGCGGCTGAGGCCGCAGGTGATTTTCCTTCAGGAGACTCACTTTACGCATCAGTCGTCCCCTAAATTGCCCACCCATCTTTTCAACCAGTGGTTTCTAAGCAACTCTCCCTTAGCTAAATCGCGCGGTACAGCCATCGGCATACATAAGTCCTGCCCCTTCCAACCCTCTGCTCACAGGGTTGACCCCCAGGGCAGGTATGTTTTCTTGAAGGGCACTATAGCTGGACAACTCTATACGTTCGCGACACTTTATGCCCCTAACGCTGACCAACTTACTTTTATTGACCGTACCTTGGACCGTCTAGCGGAGTTTCGGGAAGGTTTTCTAATTGTAGGAGGAGACTTTAATGTAAGCCCTGACCCCCAACTAGACACATCCCATGCGAGACCCTCTCATTCCTATAAATTCCTTAAACATTACCGCAAGACTTTGCAATCCCATTTCCTGTCGGACAGTTGGCGGACACTGCACCCCTCTGATAGGGACTACAGTTATTATTCCACGGTACATGATGTGTACACACGGATTGACCACATCTACGTTGACCGTAATATCCTGGAACTCCTTCAGTCCGCGACCATAGACGTCATTTCCATCTCAGACCATGCCCCAGTGACGGTGGCTTTTGCCCTGCCCATGGTTCAGCAGAGGGCCTGGACATGGCGGCTTAATGATAATTTATTGGATGATGGCATAGCGGTGAAGGAGGTCACGGATACGCTGACTAACTACTTTAAGGAGAATACACCGGCTGAGATAGGTGAAGGGGTTATATGGGAAGCTCATAAGGCAGTAGTTAGGGGGGCATTAATCTCTCAGGGGTCTAGGCTTAAAAAAGCTCGTCAGGCGGATTTTACGCGGGTGTATACTGCCCTTCAGAAAGCTGAACTCGCTCATAAGACTAATGGGAGTCCGGAGGCTTTGTCGGCCCTGATGGAGCTACGTGAATTATTTCTGCGGTTATTAGACCGCCAAGCCCGCAAACAATTTCGCTTTTTGGCTCACAAGTATTATGAACACGGGAATAAGTGCGGTCGGATGCTGGCTCGTGCCCTCAGTAAACGCCATGCCCAGACCTATATTCACAAATTACACGATTCGGCAGGGGTTCCGGTTGTCCAATCCTCTAAAATAGCGGCCGGGTTCCGTGAATACTACACAACATTATATAACTTAGACTCTACAATCTCCCCCGCGACCCGAGTGGATAGACTCAAGGCGACCCGTGCCTACTTGGCGGCGGCTGATCTGCCGAAGCTTACCGAAGAACAATCCGCTGCCCTGGAACTCCCAATTATGGTAGAGGAGATTGGGGCCACGGTGGAGTCCTTGCCCAATGGTAAGAGTCCTGGTCCGGACGGATTTACTAAGGTTTACTATAAAACTTTCCTGCCCCAGCTACAGGCTCCCATGTGCGCCTACTTTAATGCTATCGCTGGGGGCAGTGCCATCCCCCCGGAAGCCCTTCTGGCGCATATTACTGTGCTGCCGAAGGAGGGCAAGGACCCCACCGTCCCCCAGAGCTACCGCCCTATTTCCCTTCTTAATTTGGACATAAAGATTCTGACGAAAATTCTAGCAAATAGACTGAAGCTCCTTATTCCTGGCCTGGTCCACCCGGACCAGACAGGCTTTGTTGCTGGGAGGGAAGCCAGGGATAACTCCCTTCGAGCGGTCCATCTTATTCACTGGGCCCGCTCCCGCCCGGTCCCGCATCCGTATATTGTGTTGTCCACTGACGCTGAAAAAGCCTTTGACCGCATAGACTGGTCCTACCTGACAGAGGTACTTCACTCCATACAGCTGGGCCAGCGGATGTTGACGACGATTGCGGCCCTATATTCTGCACCTTGTGCTCAGGTCAAAGTGAATGGGATTTTGTCGGCCCGGTTCCCCATTAGAAACGGCACGAGGCAGGGGTGTCCTCTTTCACCCCTCTTGTTTGCCCTGGTGCTGGAGCCGTTTCTCCGCACGGTGCGGGCTAGCCCTGATATTAAGGGCCTCCAAGTTGGTAACACAGAACACAAACTCTCGGCTTATGCTGATGATGTGTTGTTTCACCTTACGGACCCCCTGCTCTCTCTGCCAAATCTGATGAGGGAACTGAAACTTTTTGGGTCATTGTCTAATTTTAAGATAAATTTTTCAAAGTCGGAAATACTCCCTGTCCACTTAGCCCCGCATCTCATAACATCCCTCAAGGCAGCCTTTCCCTTCGTTTGGACTATGTCGTCCCTGCGATACTTGGGAGTGCATTTAACGAACCGTTACGATACCCTGTACTTAGCTAATTACCCACCCTTACTGGATGCGATCAAAAGAGATCTTTTACAATGGACGGGGACGGCGTTTACATGGTTTGGTCGGGTGAGTGTCATAAAGATGAATGTCCTACCCCGTGTACTCTTTTATTTACAGATGCTTCCGATCCCCTTGCCCAAATGCTTCTTTGACCGCTTAAGTAGTATGATGTCTCGCTTTATATGGAACGACCGTAAACCTAGAATAGCGTTACGGATACTGCGTCGTTCGAAGAGGTGGGGTGGACTGGGTGTCCCAGACATCAGACAGTATTATCAAGCGGTGGCCCTCCAGAAGATTCTAGACTGGCATTTCCACTCTCGAACTAAGCTCTGGGTCCCTTTAGAGAAGTTTCTGGCGGGTAGGAACTTAGCTTACGCGCCCTGGCTGCCCCGGGTATATAGGGGCCTGGCGGAGACGACCTCCCCTCTGACGACCCATGTGTTCTCAGTTTGGGACAGGCTCAATGCGACGCTTAAGCTGGCTCCCCCTATGTCCCCGGTGGCCCCATTGGGTGGTTTCCTATGGTTCCCGCCGGGAGAACAGATGGGTTTCTTTGGGAATTGGGTTGACGATGGGAACGCTAGTTGCAGGCAATTCTTGAGGGATGGTGGTCTTATGCCATATGAGGCCCTGCCCGTCGGTAGCTGTGGCTCCCGAATGAACTTCTGGAGATACCGACAACTACACCACTTTTTTCAGGCACATGGTCATACTATTAGGGATCCCCGGACCCTTACCCCGTTTGAGCGCATCTTTCTTGCAGAGGAGCCGACTCCACACCTGGTTTCTGAGTTATACCGGCTGTTGGACTCGGCCAGCTCCCAGACTACTCCTGCTTATATTAGACGGTGGGAGACTGATTTGGGGACGACGTTCACAGAGACGCAGTTAGCACACCTTTATTCCCTCACCCATTCGTCCTCTAGAGACTCCAAGGTTCAGGAGACCAACTTTAAGTTATTAGCACGCTGGTACCGGGTGCCGGCAGACTTGGCCTGTATTTACCCCTCCGCATCGGAGTCCTGTTGGAGGGGATGTGGACAGCGAGGAACCCTAATTCACGTGTGGTGGGAGTGCCCCCTAATTCGTCCCTTCTGGGAAGACATACAGGGTCAAGTGAAGGCTGTGACCGGGATTGAGGTCCCTCTCTCGCCGCTGCACTTCCTTCTGCAGGTGCCCTCGGTCCCGCTTAGGGTTTATAAGAATTCCGTGTTGGCACATTTGCTGAATGCAGCCAGACGCCTGATTCCGTTATATTGGAAGCGGCCTGGAATCCCCACTCGAGAAGAGTGGTGCAGGGGAGTGCATGCGGTGAAAGAGGAAGAGCACTGGGTCGCTACCTGTAAAGGCCTAGAGGACCGTTTCCACGATATCTGGAGACCCTGGTCGATGTATGCGTCGGATCCTAACCATATGCCCTCCAGTTTAGACGTGGCTCTGCTGGAATTGGCAGACCCCACCCTTAGAACTCTCAGACTGGGCGGAGCCCAGGGGGGGACTGGATCTCCCCCTGGAAGCTCTTAGCGAAGGAATACTGCTTACGAATATTGAAGCTGGGGAGTGGTGTGCCCGGTGCGGACGGAGCGGACATTTGGTGACTATACTCAGGTAAATTGACCTACTTTTTCTATTCTCTTCCTGTCCCTATCGTTCTTCCTTTCTACCCTATGCTGTCCTTTTCTCTTTTCCTTTTCCTCTTCCCCATCTTTCCACCTTTCTTGGGTCAGAATGTCATGTAGCCTGAGCTGCCGAAGCTGGTAGGTGGTGGGCTGGGATCCCTAGTTTGACGCTTGGGCTGCCAGGCAAGAATTTCTGAGTTTGGCGGAGGGAGGCGTTCCGGCCGACCCTCTGTGGTGACACCGGCTCCCGGGATGCGCTGGCGGTGGAGGGGGCAGCTGGCGGCTGTTGGGGCCCCCCCCCTCTACACTATTGCCGGGACGGTGTCCATTTCTCAGGTCCCTTTCTGCCGGTTTTTGACCCACTATTGGTTGAGGTAATTGTTTTTTTTTACCCTGGCACTTATCTGGGTTTCCCAGCCCGCCTGCTATGTATGTCTATACCCAAGACATTCTCCTTCTCTTTATGACTCTAAGACCTCTCTCTTTAAGTCTGTTTAAATGTTCAACTTACATGATGTTACTCTAGCACTGGAGCGGCTTTTTTTTGAGGCCGATAAGTATTGCACTTCAATGTGATGTTGGACCTGTATTGTTTTTCATGTTTCTGTTTCTGTTATATTGCAATAAATACTGATTACACAAAAAAAAAGGTTATGCGTTCATTTCAGGAGGTACAGGAGTCATACCAACTACATCATAATAACTTCTATAATTATTTACAACTGTGTCATGCAGCTAACTCACAGTTTAAGGGTGTCTGGATGAATACAAGATCTATGCCATTGATTGGCGGGGGCTAAGGAGAAAAAGAAAGGTCTAATTACATTAGCTTATAACCAATTTATGATGAAATATCAAGATTTTAAGAATACTCCAGGTAGAAAGGGGTGGGAGACAGACCTGGGGGGTTATAACAGAGGATAAGTAGCAAAATATTCTGAAGAGGGCCCCATTGGTATCCATATCACATACACAATGCCTATCTCAATTGTTTATTATATATAGGACATATAGGACGCCAGAAAAATTATATAAGTGGAGGAGGAGGGAAACCCCGGATTGTCCGAGGTGTAAGCAGGCCCCGGCTGATTTGATCCATATGTTGTGGAACTGCCCCAAGCTGGTTAGATATTGGCAAGAGATGGTGTCCACAATTAATGAGGCTTACAACAATACCAATTTAGAAATGGAACCAAAGATTTGTCTACTGGGCTATGTTAATGAAGAGCTATATCTATGGGACAAATTAATACCAATTGACAGATTACTATTCATAGATCTAAAGATATTTGCTAGAAAATGGATGTCTTCTAATAGCCCAATATTCAAGGAATGGGGTTCTGAGGTAAATGCGACAATATTAATGGAACAACAAGTGTATAAGAACAGGGGCAGAATAGATATACTAGCCAAGTTATGGGGACCCTGGGTAACAGCCCCAGGATTGGCCTTTTTCTCTTTGCCCCCCCCCCCCAGAACATCATAGTAATGAATAACTTGTGGGTAGAAACAGGTTGGACAGGATGCCTTATAGTTTAGGGGAGGACCGATAGTGATGGTGGGGAGGGGCGGAGGAGAGGGAAGGAGTGGGGGTCCCTTTTTTTTTTGTTGTTTCCCTTTTTGTGTGTTGTCTGTTTGTTGTTTGATTTGTTCATTTGTTTGTTTTGTTAGGAATGTTAAAGTGGTTGTAAACCCTTACAACCAACTTTGACCTACAGGTAAGCCTAGATTAAGGCTTACCTGTAGGTCCAAGAAATATCTCCTAAACCTACACGGTTTAGGAGATATTTGCCGAAAGACAGGCACCTGAGCGCGCCGCGGTCAACGCCGAATGCGCGGGAGTGACGTCATCGCGGCTTCGCCGAATGACAGCGGCGGAGCAGGAGACCCACCGAGAAGATGGATGTGCCGGACTACAGGGGACAGGGGTGACTTTGCTGGCTCCTGTGTCAGGTAAGTGACACATAATGGACTACTATGCGATGCATAGTAGTCCATTATGCTTTACCTTTGCAGGGAATGAAAGAGGAAGTAAACTCATCAGGGTTTACTTCCTCTTTAAATTGGTATCCTGGAGATTATCTGTAATTAGAGAGAGTTATAGTAAAGTAGTAATGTTTATAATCTGCAGATAATGCAATTTGTCTTGTTGATCAGGTGTAATGTTTGAAAGCTTTAATAAATAATGAAGATTAAAAGGTAAGGATGAAGTTCATCTTTAACCACTTGCTGACCGCTCCCGATATACGCCGGCACAATGGCAGCGGTGGGCAAATGCACGTCCCCTTTAATTGGCGGGGCTAGCGGGCACGCCCGCCGAGTACAGCGTGACCATGCTTGCAGGTCCCATGGACTCGATGTCTGCTGGTGTCCCACGATCGTGTCACGGAGCCGCAGAACGGGTAGATGCCAATGTAAACGAGGCATTTCCCTTTTCTGCCTAGTGACATGACAGGGATCTACTGCTTCTAGTCATTGGGAGCATTGATCACTGTCATGTCAGTGGTAGCTCACCCCCCAAGTTAGAATCACTCCCTAGGACACACTTAACCCCTTGATCTCCCCCTAGTGTTTAACCCCTTCCCTGCCAGTGTCATTTACACAGTAATCAGTGCATTTTTATAGCACTGATCGCTCTATAAATGACAATGGTCCCAAAATAGTGTCAAAAGTGTCTGATGTGTCCACCATAATGACGGTGTCACGATAAAAATCAGGGGGGGGGTTACCTTGTGGGTGTGCTCCCGAGTCCAGCATTTGTGTCCATAGACACGAATGCTGGACTCGGCCCCACCCCCCGGCGCTCGCATCATTGGATTTGATTGACAGCAGCAGGAGCCAATGGCTGCGCTGCTATCAATCTATCCACTCAAGAGCCGGGACCCCGTGGAGAGAGGGACAGCATGTCACCACTGAGTGAATTCCAGGAGTCAGGTAAGTAAAACGGGGAGGGGCTGGGGAGGCCAGTGACTGCTAGAAGTTTTTTCATCGGATGCATTAAGGTGAAAAAACACAAGGGTTTTCAACCCCTTTAAGTTGTTAAAAATTACTATTCCATTTCAATCTGCAGCACAGTAAATTTCTGTAAAATTCAATGCAACATGACAACCTGGAGGTATTTTGTACACCATCGGTGTACAAAATGCCTCCAAAAAATGTAGTTTCCTGCTTGTGTGATTGGCTCACTGATTTTCCCAGACGTTTGAGGCATCCACTGCAACAGAAATGTAATTTTTGGTGAGATACTGCCTGAGGGATAATTACTTCTAAAGAGATGCAGGCACTTTACCGTTTCTCATCAGATCACCAAGCGTGCACCAGCTGATTTAATAAACCAGTCACTTTCATTCAGAATCAATATCCAAATGACACGGTCAGACCTTAGATTTGTCTAAAAATGTTATCCGCATGTTATTCTTTTACCTTTGACTAGAAAATGTGCCTGTTTCAGAATTGGTAACGCGGGGGATATTGCAAACAAACAATGTCAGAAACATTGGGCAAATACTGTATGAGGGAAAGGAGTCCAGACAGTATGCAGGCAGTATGTGCAGGGAAGGATCTGAATGCAGTATGTGCTGCAGGAGAGGAGTGTGAAGGATATGAACGCAATATGTGAAGTTTAGTCAGGGAGCTCCTCACAAATTTACTTGCCAAGAATAGCTTGGTCGATTTATAGGGATCTATTGATTCCTTTCCCAAGTTTGGCCTTGTTGCACTTTTCTCTTCTACCACTAGGTGGTCAGGAACTTGGTGGTACAGTATATGAGAAGGGCAACCCAAGGTCAGTTTATTGGTATATGGGGTATATCAGCCAATGGGCAGGGATTTTTTTGAATCCCTTGACCTGCTGGGAGAGCCTATACATTCGGGTGAGCTCAGATGATCTCTGTTCTGTGCCACCTGGACAGCTGTCTGGGTGGATGTGTGTCATATTCTCTGGGCTGCCAGGCCAGAGATTGGGCCTATCTCAGTGGCATTTGGTTGCCAGGCTGTGTGAGGGCCTATCCAGAAGTAAGAGGGCAGCGCAGGGTTGGGGCTGCGGCTTGCAGTTCAACCAGAAGTGATGGTTCTGCCTGTCGCAGAACCTGTCAGTGGTTGGGGGAAGCTGTCGCCACGAAGGGACCAACCACCTTTACTAGGGACCACAGTGAGTAACTGAAGCAAGTACCAGAACCATATTCTCAGCGAAAGGGCATGTTGGAGAATCGGGAAACTTCAGGCAGTGATCAAGTCAGGGACCCAGCCAGCAGAGGAGATGCTTGCAGAGCAGCCTTGTGTGACAAGCCAGGGACCGAGACAGTTAGCAGCGGTGAAGCCTGAGAAGTATCTGGACTGCCAAGCTAGGGACCCAGCAGAGAAGCTTGAGGAGATACCACCGCAAACCTCGGTGGAGCTCAAGGGATTCAGAGTCAGTGAATCAGAGGGTCTAGTGAGAGACCGGGAGCTCAGTATTGAAGAACTACAAGGAGTAGTTGTAGTGAAGCTGAAAGAACTATTAGGTTTGAGTTAGGAAATGTTAACCACTTGAGGACCGCCGTATTGCCAATGTACGTCAGCACAATGGCACAGGCAGGCACAATCACGTACATCTACGTGATTGCCTTCCAGCGGGTGGGGGGTCCGATCGGACCCCCTCCCGCTGGTTACGGCGGTCCGATTCGGTCCAGGAGCGCTCCGTGATGAGGGGATGGCCGTTGGTTTTCGGCCACCCCCTCTGGATCGCTCCTGGCCAATGAGAAGCTTCCTCCCCTGTGTATTGTTTACACAGGAAGGAGGAAGTGATGTCATTCTCCTCGGGGCAGTCTTTTTGACCGGACTACGAGGAGAAGACAGAAAGTAAGTGTGCACCAACACTACACTGACATGTAGGTACACACAGGCACACAAACCCCCCCCCGATCGCCCCCCGATCCCCCCCCGCCCCCCCTCCCCCCCAGTCACAGTGTCACTGATTGCATTGATCATTTCTTTACTGATCAATGCATTCAGTGTCAGTTGTGACAGTAAAAACTGTCAGGACAGTTAGTGTTAGGTCCAGGGTAGCCCCCTATCACCCCCCAATAAAGATTTAACCCCCTGATTGCCCCTAGAGTTAACCCTTTCACCCCCTTTTGCCAGTGTCACTAAGCGATCATTTTTCTGATCGCTGCATGTGTCGCTAGGTAGCTAGTTATTTTTTTAGGTTCACCGCCAGGTTTTTATATCGCTAGGTACCCCGATATACTACCCAATAATGGTTTTAACCCCCTGATTGCCGCTAGTTAACCCTTTCACCCCCTTTTGCCAGTGTCACTAAGCGATCGTTTTTCTGATCGCTGCATTAGTGTCGCTACAGTCACTAGGTAGCTAGTTATTTTTTTAGGTTCACCGCCAGGTTTTTATAGCGCTAGGTACCCCGATATACTACCCAATAATGGTTTTAACCCCCTGATTTCTGCTAGTTAACCCTTTCACCCCCTTTTGCCAGTGTCACTAAGCGATAATTTTTCTGAACGCTGCATCAGTGTCACTAGTGTCGCTAGGTAGCTAGTTATTTTTTTAGGTTCACCGCCAGGTTTTTATAGCGCTAGGTACCCCGATATACTACCCAATAATGGTTTTAACCCCCTGATTGCTGCTAGTTAACCCTTTCACCCCCTTTCACCAGCGATCACAGTATAAGTGTCACTGGTGACGCTGGTTAGCCAGTTAGTTATTTAGGTTCCCCGTCAGGTTTTTATATAGCGCCAAGGACCCCCATATACTACCTAATAAAAATTTGAACCCCCTGATTGCTCCTAGTTAACCCTTTCACCACTGATCACCGTATAAGTGTTACGGGTGACTCTGGTTAGTTTGTTTTTTATAGCATCAGGGCACCCACCATTTATTACCCAATAAAGGTTTAACCCCCTGATCACCCGGCGGGTGATATCAATTAGGTTTTAGGGTCAGGGTCTGCGTCGCCCCAGGCAGCGCTAGGTTAGTGCCAGTACCGCTAACACCCACACACAAAGCATACACCTCCCGTAGTGGTATAGAATCTGAACAGATCAATATCTGATCTGATCAGATCTATACTAGCGTCCCCAGCAGTTTAGGGTTCCAAAAAAACGCATTGTTAGCGGGATCAGCCCAAATACCTGCTGGCACCTGCGTTTTGCCCCTCTGCCCAGCCCACCCAAGTGCAGTATCGATCGATCACTGTCACTTACAAAACACTAAACACATAACTGCAGCGATCGCAGAGTCAGGCCTGATCCCTGCCATCGCTAACAGGTTTTTTGGTAGCATTTTATATTCAAATCCGGAAGGCAGTGCTTGGTTTTCGGGGTCCCGTACGTGGCTAGGCTCCCAAAAAGTCCCCCACATGTGGTATCCCCGTACTCGGGAGAAGCAGCAGAATTTATTTTGGGGTGTAATTTGACTTCTGCCCATAGCATGTGTGAGCAATATATCATTTAGTGACAACTTTGTGCAAAAAAAAAAAGTTTGTAATATTCCCGCAACTTTTGGCAAAATATAAAATATTCCATGGACTCAACATGCCTCTCAGTAAATAGCTTGGGGTGTCTACTTTCCAAAATGGGGTCATTTGGGGGGGTTTTGTGCTATTTTGGCATTTTATGGACTTCGAAACTGTGATAGGTAGTGAGGAGTTAAATCAAAAATTTGCACCCTTAGAAATCCTGAAGGTGGTGATTGGTTTTCGGGGTGCCGTGCGCGACTAGACTCCCAAAAAGTCCCACACATGTGGTATCCCCGTACTCAGGAGAAGCAGCAGAATGTATTTTGGGGTGTCATTTCACATATGCCCATAGCATGTGTGAGCAATATATCATTTAGTGACAACTTGGTGCAAAAAAAAAAAAGTTTGTAATATTCCCGCAACTTGTGGCAAAATATAAAATATTCCATGGACTCAACATGCCTCTCAGTAAATAGCTTGGGGTGTCTACTTTCCAAAATGGGGTCATTTTGGGGGGTTTTGTGCTATTTTGGCATTTTATGGCCTTCGAAACTGTGATAGGTAGTGAGGAGTTAAATCAAAAATTTGCACCCTTAGAAATCCTGAAGGTGGTGATTGGTTTTCGGGGTGCCGTGCGCGACTAGACTCCCAAAAAGTCCCACACATGTGGTATCCCCATACTCGGGAGAAGTAGCGGAATATATTTTGGGGTGCAATTCCACATATAACCATGGCATGTGTGAGCAATATATCATTAAGTGACAACTTTTTTTTTTTGTCATTATTCAATCCCTTAGGACAAAAAAAATAAATATTCAATGGGCTCAACATACCCATCAGCAATTTCCTTGGGGTGTCTACTTTCCAAAATGGGGTCATTTGGGGGGGGATTTGTACTGCCCTGCCATTTTAGCACCTCAAGAAATGAGATCGGCAGTCATAAATTAAAAGCTGTGTAAATTCCAGAAAATGTACTCTAGTTTGTAGACGCTATAACTTTTGCGCAAACCAAAAAATATACGCTTATTGACATTTTTTTTACTAAAGACATGTGGCTGAATAAATTTTGCCCTCAATGTATGACTAAAATTTAGTTTATTTGATTTTTCTTATAACAAAAAGAAGAAAATATCTTTTTTTTTCAAAATTTTCGCTCTTTTTCCATTTATATCGCAAAAAAAAAAAATCGCAGAGGCAATCAAATACCATCAAAAGAAAGCTCTATTTGTGGGAAGAAAAGGACGCAAATTTCGTTTGGGTGCAATATTGCATGACCGCGCAATTACCAGTTAAAGCAGCGCAGTGCGAAATTGCAAAAAGACCTCTGGTCCTTAAGGTATTTATTGGTCCGGAGCTGAAGTGGTTAAAGGACTATTACCATAGGAGACAGCATTCTTGCAAGTGCAGATGTGGCTTCTTGCTGGGGCTTTTCCCTGCACGGCTTTAAATCTATTGAAGTCTTGGAGTCTGCCAATTGAATCTATAACTGCTTAAGCCCTTGTACACACGGTCGGAGATTCCGACAACCAAATCCGTCGGAGTAATTTGGACGGATTAATTCCGGAAGAGGTCTGGAAGTGATGTTGCATACACACGGTCGGACTAAGTTGTCGGAAAATCCGATTGTACATAACGTGATGACGTTATTTCTTTACGATGGGACTATGTTCAGGCTAGTAGCCAATAGCTTTGGTCTAGGAATTTGATCTGAGCATGCGTGGCACTTTGTCCGTCGGAGTAGGCTACACATGATCGGAGTATGTCCGATAGGAGCATTTTGTCAGAAAATTTTACCGGCAAGTTGGAAAACTTGGTCCGTCGGATATTCCGACGGATACAGTCCGATGCAGACCACACACAGTCGGAATATCCGACAAAACGGTCCGATAGGACACATTCCGTCGGAATCTCCGACCGTGTGTACAAGGGCTAAGAGTGTCCTGGCCCTAGAAGTGTCTGGCGCACCCAATGACTTTCACCATCTTTGCACCCACTATACCTCATAACCCACTACATATTGAAGGATGTCAGCGGTCTGTGGCCTCAAAGGTTCTCATTAGACTGGAAGAGCTAAAAGACTTTGCTACAAATGCAATATGTGCAGGAGAGGAGTGCAAAGGATATGAAGGCAGTATGTGCCGGAGAGGAGAGTGAAGGATATGAATGCAGTATGTGCAGGAGAGGAGTGTGAAGGATATGAACGTAGTATATGCAGGAGAGGAGTGCAATTATATGACAAGAACTATTAAACCAGCACTGTCACTCTTTGAACGACAATTGCGCGGCCATACAACACTGTCCCACAAATAGAGCTTTCTTTTGGTGGTATTTGATATCCTCTGGGTTTTTTATTTTTTGCTAAAAAAATTCAAAAAGAACATAGATTAAACAAAAAAATACAAAACCGTTTTATATTTTGTTAATAAATTTTGCAAACAGGTAATTTTTCTCCTCCATTGATGTACGCTGATGAGGCTGCACTGATGGGCACTGATAGGCTGCACTGATGTGCACCGATAGGCTGCATTGATGGGCACTGATAAGGTGACACTGATGGGCACTGATAAGGTGACACTGATGGGCACTGATAGGCGGCACTGGTGGGCACTGAGAGGTGGCACTGATGGGTGGCACTGATGGGTGGCACTGAAGGGCATTGAGAGGTGGCACTGATAGGTGCCACTGATAGGTGGCAGTGATGGGCACTGATGGGTGGCAGTGATGGGCACTGATTGGCACTGGTAGGTGACACTGATAGGCAGCATTGCTAGGTGGCACTGATGAGGCACTGATTGGCACCACTGGTGGGCATTGATTGATGGCACTGTGGGCACAGGCAGGTGGCACTGGCAGGCGGTACTTGTTGGCACAGATGAGGCGGCTTCGCCTCTTCCTCTTCGGGACCGATGTCCCTTGCACAGAAGCCAGTGATTTTTTTTTCTCCTCTCCTCCTTTCAGCGTGAGGAGAAAAAAAAAGATTACCGATCTTTTGTTTACATCACCTGATCAGCTGTCATTGGCTGATAGCTGATCACATGGTAAGGGGGCGTTATCAACCCCTTACTCCGATCTGTGATCACCTGAGTGTCGTTGACTCGGTGATCACAGCGCATGCCGCGCGTGCCCTGCAGGGGGCGCACAGGGATCGTGCAAAGGGGAGTACGTCTATTGGTGGCCTCCCCGCAAAGTAGGTCTGCGCTGTAGCCATCCTTCGGCTGTAGCGTGGATTTGAAGGGGTTAAATGGAGGGTGCTGGATTATGCAGATGAAAATGTTCAAATGAGAAAAATAGAGAATATCAGCAGTTAAGGAGCATTCCTCTGCTCTGAAGAAGGAGTCGGGCCCTTATGCCGCGTACACACGGCTGGACTTTCCGGCAGAAAAGGTCCAACGGAATCATTTCATTGGATATTCCGATCATGTGTGGGCTTCATCTGACTTTTTTCTTGAAAAATTCTGAAGGACCTAGAAATAGAATGTTTTAAATCTTTCCAACAGAATCAATTCCTATCAGGGAAACCGTTCGTCTGCATGCTATTCCGACAGACCAAATACGACGCAAGGGCAGCTATTGGCTACTGGTTATTGAACTTCCTTTTCTAGTCCCGTCGTACGTCATCGCATTAGAAACGAACGGACTTTGGTGTGATAGTGTGTAGGCAAGTCCGTTCGGTCGGAACTCCATCGGAACTCCATCAGAAAGACCGTCAGAGTTTATTCTGACAGAAAGTCCGGTCATGTGTATGCGGCATCATACATATCAGTGGAGGTACTGTTTCCTCTAAGCTGCCTACTCAGTACCATAATAAGGATGCCTTCTCAATTCCTAAGCAAGGAGGAGTGGTTTGCCTACTTCCCAGTGAAGTGCAAAACATTTGAAGAATCTAACAGCATTATGTGCAGATGAGGAATGTGGAGGGTACAACAGTAGGTAGCATGTTGTGCTGAAGAGAAGTGTGGCGAGTGCAGGTAATTATGACTTTGAAGTGTGGCATTCAAAGTCAATTATGGAAAATGCAAAATTAGCAATTTGGCTATAAAATAAAGCTCCCACAGAACGTTACGCTCATCACTAGCAGTGATAGGAAGGATTGTAAGAGGGTGATCAGAAAGACTGTGGGGAAGGGACTGTGGAGTGGGTAGACTAAGGATTGTATAGAGTCTAGCATGGACTAAAAGCAGGGATAGGCGTAACAGCGATGAACTTGAGCCCTGGTTCACACTGGACATGCGATTTGACATGTCAAATCGGCGGTAATTGCAGTCAAAGGCACCATCCTAGTTGAGGCATCATCATTTCTGCGGCGCTGCACTGATTTAAAAAAGTAGTTTCTGTACTACTTTTTGCGTTTTCTGGCTGCGATTTACATTGACATTACATTACATTGATTTACATTGACATCTGTGCCGAAATCGTTACTGACAACCGGGAGTGAAATGCTGCGAGTTCAGCTGAACCTGGGCTAAATTAAATGTTCAAGTTGAGCTGTATAAAGCTTTTCCCAGGTGACTTAATTTGCCTTTTCCCTGGTCCATTTACAGCCTTGTGTTTGAAAGGGCCAGGCTGCAGCTGCTGTGATGAAGATTTTTATTTCTCTGCCCCTAAACCCCCTTTTTCTGGTCCATCTGCAGCCACTATCAGCAGGTAGTGGTGGGGTAATATCGGTTTTATTTTTCCTTTAGGTCCACCAGGACTTCTGCAGGTCCTTCCATAATTCCTATCAGTACTTGTATCAGTATTTGTATTGATTACTGAACACTCAGAAAAGTTACCATCAGAAATCGCTACCCCTTGTCTGTGAACTATTCCAGAATCCTCGCTCTGTCACGATCTTCACTAAGCTATACCTATGAGGAGTTTTCAACCTGAGAAGAATCTGTGAGAGGGACAAGTGGAAGACAGCTTTCCATACCAGATTTGGGCATTTTGAATACCTTATCATGCCTTTCAACCTTTGTAATGCCCTGGAAACTTTTCAACACTTAACTTCTCCAGGATTTCATTGGCATTACTATGGCCAATTATGGTCATTTATCTGAATAATATTCTGATCTTCTCTGCCTCCTTGGAAGACCACAAGGTCCACCATCAAAGAGTGTTGGCCCATAGCTTTCAGCTTTATACCAAGCCATACAAATGTGAATTTGAGAGCACAACTATCGAATTCTTGGGACATATTTTTTACAGTACATAGTCTCTATTGGCTGGCTCTTCCAACAGGATGAGAATTTATAATTTCCTTGGTTTTGCTAACTTCTACCACACATTCACCCATAACTCCTCTGCCACGGTGGCTTCTCTGATCAAACTCACTAGTAACCACACTCCCCTCTTCTCTACATCCAAGCCCAGTCTGCTTTCAACAAGCTCAAACTCCTGTTTACCTCATCTCCATCCTACACTAGCCTTCGTCTTGGAGGTTGATGCCACTGAAAACACAGGGGTTGCAGTCCTTTCTCAGTGGTTTGGCCCAATGATTCACCTGCACCCTGTCACCTTCTTCTCCCAGACAATGTCCCCAACAGAGAAGAGTAATTATATTAATGACAGATGGAATTATTTGTTAGAAGGAGTTTCTAATTCTACACTCATTTTAACTGGCCAGAGGAATCTAGAGCAGTGGTCATCAACCCTTTCATCAGGACCCACTAACAGGCCAGGTTTGCAAGATAACTGAAATACATCACAGGTGATATCATTTGCTGCTCAGTGATTGCAGTATTCTAGTTTGCATCTCCCCAAGGTAATACAGGCATACCCCACTTTTAAGTACACAATGGGGTTTATTTACTAAAGCTAGAAAGTGCAAAATCAGGCTCACTTCTGCATAGAAACCAATACGCTTCTAACCCCAGCTTGTTCAATAAAGCTTTGGTAATAAAACCTGGAAGCTCATTGGTTTCTATGCAGAAGTGAGCCTGATTTTGCACTTTCTAGCTTTAGTAAATAAACCCCATTGTGAAAGGGGTTAAGTGATCAAAACCAGGTTCAAGCAAATGGCACCAACATCCCTTATGTATAAACAGAAAACAATATGACTTTAAAGGTGCTTAATACTACAGACACGTATGCCATAATAATTATATAAAAAATATAGTTTTATTTCGTGAAAAAACATTGATAAAAAGTCATGTCTGTCAATATCCATGCTATTATTCTACATGTTTCGCCTTGCGGCTTCCTCTACCAAATAGATAAAGAGATAAATCAGCAAAACATAATTACAAGTTCGGACAGAAAATTATAGATAAATATAGATCAGTGACGTACCTATGTTTAAAACAATGTATCCTGTAAGTCAATCAGAGTATGAATATAACATGTCTGTACTGATGCTCATACTCTGCAGGATACATTGTTTTAAACATAGGTATGTCACTAATCTATATCCCTCTCTGCGGGTGATCCGGCATATTTTGGGCGGCCTTGGTAGGCAGGATTGGCTCGAATTGGCTTAAAAAAAGGGTGGGCTTGGGGCGCAGTGAGCCCACCCAGTTGTGTGACAATAGCAAAATAATATTCGCTATTGTCTTCCTGAGACCCATCACCCGATTGGCCAAGAGGAAAAGTGATCCTATTGGCCACCGAGGGAGATGAAGGAGGAGATGCCTGAGCGTTTGCAGCCCCCCCCCCCTCAAAAAATATACCACTGGCCGCCACTGCAGTGCCATATAGCAAATAATTCTCTGGTCATGAAAGGGGGGGGGAATCTTCTGGAGGTCAAGGGGTTATTCTTTAACCACTTCAGACCCAGGCCAATTCTGACATTTCTCTCCTACATGTAAAATTCCTAATTTTTTTGCTAGAAAATTACATAGAACCCCCAAACATTATATATGTTTTTTTAGCAAAGACCTTAGAGAATACAATGGCGGTCATTGCAACTTTTTATCTCGCACGGTATTTGCGCAGCAATTTTTCGAACGTGTTTTTTTCAGAAAAAAAACTGTTTCATGCTTAAAAAAAAAAAAACAGTAAAGTTAGCCCAATTATTTTTGCATAATGTGAAAGAGGAGGATACGCCGAGTAAATAGATACCCAACATGTCACGCTTCAAAATTGCACGCGCTCGTGGAATGGCGCCAAACTTTGGTATTTAAAAATCCCCATAGGCGACGCTTTAAAATTTTTTACTGGTTACATGTTTTGGGTTACAGAGGAGGTCTAGGGCTAGAATTATTGCTCTCGCTCTAACGTTCGCGGCGATACCTCACATGTGTGGTTTGAACACCGTTTTCATATGTGGGCGGGACTTACGTATGCGTTCGCTTCTGTGTGCGAGCTCGCGGGGACAGGGGCGCTTAAAATTTATTTTTATTTTTTTATTGTTAATTTTATTTTTTTAGTTTTACACTTAAAAAAAAAAAAAAAAAATTGATGACTTTTACTCCTATTACAAGGAATGTAAACATCCCTTGTAATAGGAATATGGCACGATCGGACCTATTTACAGTGAAATATGGGGTCAATAAGACCCCATATCTCACCTCTAGGCTGGGAAGAATAAAAAAAACAAAAAAAAAAAACGATCCTGGCTTCCTAGCCAGATTGGCGCCGTTAATTTGAATACCGAGGCCGGGCGTGACGTCATAACATCGCGCCCGGCCTCCGAACGATCATAGAGACTCCGGGGACAATCTAGTCAACCGAAAATCTCTATGATCACATGCTGGGACCGGCGGATCCTGTGACCGACTCACCGATGGAAACGGTGAGTCGGTAGAAGCACCGGAGGGCGGCGGGAGGGGGGGGTGTCCCCTCCCGCCGCCCGTAAGAACGATCAAGTGGTGGAACAGCCGCTATGATCGTTCTTATGGTGTAGGGAATCGCCGGCTGAAAACGGCAATATCTGAATGATGTCTGTGGACTCAGGCATCATTTAGATATAACCAGCGAAACCCCATGACGTCAATAGACGTATTGCGGGTCTCAAGGGGTTAAGGCCAAAGAATTGAAAAATTATTTGTCTATGCTAATGGGATCTGGTTCACCTTACAGAATGACAAAAAGGGAATCAGTCTTCCTAGTGGAAGCAAAGACTGAGAGGCTCTGATGAGTGCTGGCGATAATTGCATGAAGAATCAGACAGGCTGGTTTTACCCATGTTGATTGATTGTTCAACTTGGGTAAATCAGCCTGCCCATACATGGTTCAAATCTCGGCCGGTCCCTGCTAAACCAGTCGAGATTCGAACCATCTATGGCTGGCTTTAAAGCCCTTTCACACTGGGGCCGCCCGTGAGTTAGAAGTGAAGGGTTGCTGTTTAAGCTGCACTTTTCGACCACTAATGGGGTGCTTTTAACCCCCGCTAACGGCCGACGAAGGGGTTAAAAATGCCCATGTTGCGGTGCTTAAGGAGCGCTTTTTAGGCGCTTTTGAAGCACTGCCCATTCATTGCAATGGGCAGGGGCATTTTGGGAGCGCTGTATACAGCGCTCCCAAGCAGCCCCATTGATGCTGCTTGCAGGACTTTTTCTAATGTCCCGCAAGAGCATCGCCTGGGTGTGAAAGCACTTGGGCTTCACATTCGGGCGGCATGGGAAGCAGTTTTCAGGCGCTATTTATAGTGCTAAAATGCCTGAAAGCTGCATCAGTGTGAAAGTAGTAGTAATTGGGCATTTTTTTCACAGGGCAGAGGCAAAACAGAGAAAAGAAGGACATTTTTTTCCCCAGACCTCCACTTTGATGATAACCTAGACAAAAACGAGCATTTAACCCTTGCAGGGGGGGGGGGGTCACCATTGTAGGGTCATTTTTTCATTCACCCATAGTTCAGCTTGAAGTATCGCCAACATTTTTGGTCCAATACTTACCTTATTTACCAAATGTATCGGTCCCTAAATATAAAAGTCCCATGCGAAGAAGTACCAGCACTGAAATTATAGCTCTGATAATTATAGCCCTTCCTAGCCAATGATACCACAAAGCTCCTAATTCACTCCCTGGTTATCTCTTGCCTAGACTACTGCAACTCCCTTGTCATTGGCTTACCTTACCTCTACACAGTCTATCCCCCCTTCAGTCCATCATGAATGCTGCTGCAGACTCATCCACCTTACCAATGGCTCGGTGTCTGCCACCCCTCTCTGCCAATCCCTCCATTGGCTGCCCCTCACCCAACAAATTAAATTCAAAATACTAACAATAACTTAGAAAGCCATTCTCATCTTGGCCCCCAGCTACATCACTAACCTAATCTCAAAACACCAACCTAAATCATTCTCTTTGTTCCTGCCAAGACCTCCTGCTCTCACGTTCCCTTGTTATCTCCTCCCTTGCTCGCCTTCAGGACTTCTCCTGAGCCTCTCCTATCCTTTGGAATTCCCTACCCCAATCGGTCCCACTATCTCCTACTCTGTCCACTTTTGGGTGATCCCTGAAAATCTTTCCTATCCTGCCTCCACCTAACAACTCTACTTTTATTTTCTTCTGTCAACTTATCCCCCACAGTTATTACCTTTTTATCACTAGACCCCCCCCCCCCCCCCTTTTAGATTGTAAGCTCTAATGAGCAGGGCCCCCTGATTATTCCTGTATTGAATTGTTTTGTAACTGTACTGTCTGCCCTCACGTTGTTAACCACTGCGCAAACTATTGACGCTATATAAATCCTGTATAATAATAATTCCTGATCTGTTGTGCTCACAGCGACACTTTACAAGCTTCCAAGTTACCCAGAAATATTTCCCAGCTCATTTAGATTTGCAAAAACATACAAGAATATTTTAGTATGCTGTTGTGAAAAGAACCCCAACCATTTCTCCTTAACATCTATTCTGTGACTGTGACCTTCAGAAAAATAACATACATAAATCACACCGATTAATTACAATTGCTTTACTACCCTGGCTAGCGGTCTCAGGAAACATTCACCGCATAGAAGCAAGGCTGATAGGCATCATCAAGACAGCCCTCCATCCTGGCATATTCTCTGGGGGATGCGTTTACATCCTCCCTACAACAGATAAGGGCTCAACATCAGATAAGAAGACAGTCTGATCTTGGGAAAAAAGAAAGAGGAAATGCTGCATGGAGATTCAGCTCAGCATATGTCTTGAGTTCTGCCAGATTATTTCTGAGCCTGTCCAGAACTATATAAAACATCCACTTTCATTTTTTTATGTTCCTCTTCTTATTCACCCCTTCATTTCTCCACCTCACTTGCTATTATCTTCTCAGTTTGACTTGTGGTAAGTCCTAATAGGAAATAATTTAAATACAGTATTTGACACCCAATTTGGGCTTTTTGAACCTTTTGTATTTTTGCAAGAATGGTTTATAAATTGTATAATTTTTTGAATAGATTGTTTAGGTTTTTCCTTATATTTCACTGACTCTAACACCGACGCATGTGGCTATTACTCTGTAAAGCAATCTTCATTAGATCACAGAGGCATTTTGAGAGATGGAGTTTTAGCCCTCAAAATGCCAACACACCGAGCCACACCCACGTGCATTGTATGTCATTGCACGGCAGTTGCACCACAGCACCCATTCATTTGAATGGGTCACCTTCTGCCGTGCTACCACCTGCCGAATGAGACATGCCAGCCACAAAGCCTTTATTTTTTCTGACTGTGCATTTATCAATATGGTAGTTCTGCTTTTATTATACCATGGAGGTCAGGGAATTCAGCACCCTCATTTCTACTCTTAGCACAGCACCAGCAAAATGGCTTGAGCTGGCTGTGGGTCCCAGCAGGCGTCCGTCATTAGGCAAAGTCCCATAACTATCTTCTACAGCAGGGGTCTCTAAACTTTCTAAACAAAGGGCCATTTTACTGTCCTTCAGACTTTAGTGGGCCGGCCTCTGGCCATCAGGAGTACAAAATGTTCCAGCATCAGTGGGAGTAAGCAATTCCCAATGATTAATGTCAGTGGGAGGAAATGTGCCCCGCTATTGGTGTCATTAGTAGAAATTGTGCGCCATTGTTGGTGTCTTTTGTAGGAATCGTGCCCATCATTGGTGTCATTGGGAGAAATTGTGCCCCATCATTGGTGTCATTGGGAGGAATTGTGCCCCATCATTAGTGTCATTGGGAGAAATTGTGCCCCATCATTTGGGTCATTGGGCACATTGTAGGTGTCATTGGGAAGAACTGTGCCCCATCATTGATGTCTGTGGCAGGAATTGTGCCCCATCGTTGGTGTCTTTGGGAAGAACTGTACTCTTCATTGGTGTCAGTGATCTGGATAAAAACAAGCAATGGGACGCATCTGGCTCCCGGGCCACAGTTAGGAGACCACTGTTCTACAGGGCTAATGAACTGTGGCTGATGATTATACTATCATGGCAAAACTTTTAGGTTGTAGTTATTTCATAATGCTGAGCTTTAAGAAATATATAAAAAAATTAGAAAAATATGGCACTGCACTGATGTGTTTTTTTTTTACTTGGGATTAATACCAGATCTGGTAATATGGTATTTTGTTTACCCCCTTTGTTTTCAGTTATTTATGAAATAGCATGATACTTTTTGTAAACTTCTGAAAGTAGATTTTCCTAGATCGGGGTCAGCAGGGACACGGTAGATGGGTTGCCGACCTCCGGATCTAGAGAAATCTAGACTATAAATGACTAAACCCATATATGCAGATAGGCGCAGGGAAGGAAAGCACCTAGTGTGCAGTCCTGATCCCTGCGTTCTCCTCTCAAGTCCATCCCAGGCACTTGTGTGTGATACCATAGGGGATGGAAGAGTGGGGAGGAGGCAGGGATCAGCACACCAAAAGAATAAGTAGTAGTCAGTACTTCCCTGTTCTACATGAGAGGGAAGTTTCTGTCCTGCTTTGAATGCTTTACATGCAAATCCCTGCCCTGCTCTACTACCTACTGACTTGCTGCCCAACTGACTACTTACACCATCCACTGCCCTACTGACTTCCATTGCCCTACTGACACTGTCCACTATTATACTGACATCATTCACTGCCCTACTGATTGCCCCCTGCCTTACTGACACCATCCACTGCCCTAAACATCATCCACTGCCCAACTAATACTGTCCACTTCCCTACTGATCCCGTCCACTGCCCTACTGACTGTCCACTGCCCTATTGACACCATCCACTACCCTATTGACCATCCAATGCCCTACTGACACCTCCACTCCCCTACTGGCAATGTCCACTGCTCTGCTGACTACCCACTGCCATACTAACATCCACTTCCCTACTGACATCCAATGCCCTACTGACACCATTCATTGTCCTAGTGACTGTCGACTGCCCTACTGACACTGTCCATTGCCCTTCTGACAATGTCCACCGCCATACTAACATCCACTGCCCTACTGGGACACTCTCTACTGCCCTACTGACCCCCTGTCCTCTGCACTGCTGACCTCTATAATCACAGTGGCTAAGTGGTTAGCATTTCTGCCTGGCAGCACTAGAATTGTCAGTTTGAATCCCAACCGTGGCACAACCAGGGGCAGAAATGGGGCAATTCCCCCCCCCCCCCCAAAATGAGTTGTGGGTGAGCGAGTGGGCGTCTTGGTGGGCGGGTAGCTCGGTGGACAGGTGAGTGAGTGGGCAGCTTGGTGGGCAGGTGAATGAGCAGGCGGGCATCTCTGTGGGTGAGTGGGCAGGTGGCTCGGTGGGTGAGCGGGTACGCCAGTTGGCAGGTGAGTGAGCGGCTGGCCAATCAGCATGCCAGTGGGCGGGAGAGTAGAGAGATGATATCATCTACTCTAACCCCACAGCACCCGCCCTGCATCCCTGCAGTTCCACCCTCACTGTGCAGGCAGGCGCGGGCAGCAGAGAGATTACATAATCTCTCTGCTGCCTGACTTCACTCTGGGACACAGGACAATCCCCACTTTAGCAGGAAAGTGACAATTGTAGCAGGCAAGTGACAATCCACAACGTGTGGCAGGTGACATGGCAAGTGACAATCCGTAACGTGTGGCAGGTGACCTGGTAAGGGACCATCTGCATCTGGTGACAGGTGACGTGGCAAGTGAAAATCCACAACGTGTGGCAGGTGACCTGGCAAGTGACCATGTGCAACGTGTGGCAAGTGACAATCTGCATCTGGTGACAGGCGATATGGCAAGTGGCAATCTGCATCTGGTGACAGGCAATGTGGCAAGTGACAATCCTCAATGTGGGGCAGGTGACGTGGCACGTGACAATCCGCAACTTGTGTCAGGTGACGTGGCAAGTGACAATCTGAAACTTATGGCAGGTGATGTGGCAAGTGACAATCTGCATCTGGTGACATAACAAATCATCCTAACAACATAACAAACATGGTGCCAGGAAGATTAAAGCGCCAACACCAGCCATTTCCCTGATAAATTGTATGCAAAAAAACATATTTTCTGGTAGTGCCCCTCCCGAGACTACACTCTGGATCCGCCCCTGGGCACAACCTGCCTGGAGTTTGCATGTTCTCCCTGTGCCTGTGTTGGTTTTCTCCCACACTCCAAAGACATGCTGGTAGGTTAATTGGAGACTGTCTAATATGACCCTGGTATATGTATGAATGTGTGTTAGGGACCTTAGATTGTAAGCTCCTTGAAGACAGGGACTGATGTGAATGTACAATATATATGTAAAGCGCTGTGTAAATTGATGGTGCAATATACAGTATCTCACAAAAGTGAGTACACCCCTTCCATTTTTGTAAATATTTTATTATATCTTTTCATGTGACAACACTGAAGATGCCTCGGAAGAAGTTCTATTATAACAAAACCGATCAGGTAAAAGGTTTATCACCTGTCATCGCATTTGGATTGAACCAACTTTTTCGGATGCCCTGCCAGCGCACCGCTCCAGTGTTAAAGCCGAGGGCTTTCACACTGGAGTGGTGCGCTGACAGGTTGCATTATTTACCTTGCCTTGAAAAGAGGCACGAGTGTGTGTATGTTTTTTTTTTTTGGAGGGGGGATATTTTTCACTGAAACATTTTTGATGTTTTCAATCTGTGTTTGTAGGTTGTTAGTTTCACTTTGAGTTAATTGTCTGTTATTTTGCAAAATCTTCCTCAAGATGTTGTGACTACTAAATGTTTAAATCCTTAAGAGACTGTCTGTTTGTGGGAGCAGTCCTTTTAACTCCTGTTAATTTCCTCTGCAAAATGGTCAGAACTCAAAACCATATTCTTTGTCTCAAATTAACATTTTTTTTTATTGCTTTCCTTGCTCTTTTCCAAGTCCTGTTTTGTTGACCGATGTAATTTGTAGCAAATTTTTATGTTTTATGTGTTTTGTTAATAATTTGTTTTGCAGATGCATGCCTCAATCCAAGTAGTGCATACACTCCCCCCCCCCCCCCCCAAACTATTTTCATGCAACAGATTTCCCAACTGCAGCTTAACTAGACTGATTGGCATGGCAAAATAAAAAAGGTGTGATTTGTCTAAGGGCCCTTTCCTACCACGCCGCCTAGGGTTGTTTTAGCTGCGCTATTTGGCCGCTAGCGGGGTGTTAACTCCTCGGCTTCACACTGGAGTGAATGGAGCTGCTTTTTTCAGGCGCTATTTTTATCGCTGTAATGCCTGAAAAATAATGGCAGTGGGAAAGGGGTCTTAAAGCTACTTTCCTGGTGCCTTCATGGTAGCATATGCATGGATTGTGCATATGCTGCCATGGGTGGGCACAAGGAAAGGAAAATTACAGAGAGGTAAGTAACTAGGACACTGGTGATGGTTGTTCTTGGTTAAATCCCCCCTGGTGGCTTTCTGTGTTTTTTGGTACTGGTCGGCTAATGGAGGTTGACTACTCCCTCTTGTATTTTATTTCAGTGCAAGTCTGCGGAAAAATCTAAATTGCCTCACAATTCAAAGAAAAAGTGTCCCTCATGTAGAGTTACCCTGGGGGAGTCTTGGTCTAAGGCACTCTGTAGAGAATGCATAGAGGGGCTAGTGAGAGATCAGTCAGCTGAGCAGTGTACGGAGCTAGCAGCTTCTGTTAAAGAACTTTCTAACACTGTGCAATCTTTTAAAACTATGTTTTCTAGTTTTCAGTGGCCACAGTCCCAGGTTAACCTTCCACCAGTACAACAGAGTAGTGAGCCAAGCCTGATGGATGCTCCCTCAGGGAGTAGTGAAAATCCTGGAGGCTCTAGAGAAGAAGTTGAGGAGGAGCGAGATAGCGAGTCCTCTGATTCCCAAGCGGAGTCAGAGGGAGAGGGAGTAGATGGGGAATCTACTAGAACCTCTCGTTACCAACTTTCCCTGGAGGAAGTGGAGGAGCTCTTAGGAGCTATTCATACCACTTTAGGGATTCAGGAGGAAAAGAAAAAGCTATCGCTCCACGACCAGATGTATAGGGGCCTGGGGGAACACAAGCAGAAAGTGTTCCCGGTCCATGAGGTCTTGGTTGATGCCATTAAAAAAGAATGGCAGGACCCTGAGAGGAAACCTTCCTTTTCTAGAACTTTGAAAAGAAAGTTTCCCTTTGTGGAAGAGGAAGCGTTGGTATGGAATAAGTCTCTTAATCTAGATGCAGCCTTTTCGCAGGTTTCCAGACATACTGACCTGGCTTTTGAGGATATGAGAGCGCTCCCAGATCCTATGGACAAGAGGATGGATTCACTCTTGAAAAAATCCTGGGATTCATCCCTGGGTAATCTCAAACCAGCCATGGCATCCACAGTGGTGGCACGGAACATGTAATATTGGTTAACGCAAATAAAGGCACACATTGAAGCAGAAACTTTTAAAGAAACAATCCTGTCTTCTTTTCCCATGCTCCTTAAGGGTGTGGCTTATCTTGCTGACGCTTCGGCAGAATCAGTGCATATGTCAGTAAGGTCTGCAGCCTTGTCTAATTCGGCCAGGCGGGCTTTATGGCTTAAGACGTGGCAGGGAGATAGCACGTCTAAGGTAAAACTTTGCGGAATTCCTCTTACGGGGGATTTATTGTTTGGTCCTGGCTTGGAGGCCGTTTTGGATCGAACGGCCGACAAGAAGAAGGGCTTTCCTATTAAAATGAAATTGGCTTAGGCAAAAAGGAAGTCGCGTCCTCAGAGGAAATTTATTCCACCAAAATCTGAACAAACAAAGAAGGTTTGGGTCAGAATGGCAAGGGGGGGGGGGGGGCTATTTTTCGCCCTCCTGAACAGCCCAAAAAGTCCAAATGAGGAACTACAGTGGGAGGAAGACTGGGGTCCTTCCTCCCCCAGTGAGAAATGATTACCTCCAACCAGTATGTTTTGGGGATCATAAGAAGAGTATACAGGTTGGAGTTTTCAAGACCCCCTCCACTCAGACGTCTGGTTACCGGGCTGTCAAAATGTGCAGAAAAGGCTTCTGTTCTTCTTACCTCCCTACAGGAGTTGGAGGAACAAGAGATGGTAGTACGAGTCCCGACAGAAAAGGCCGGCAGGGGGCTTCCATTCCCACATTTTTTGTAGTCCGCAAGCCGTCGGGGAAGTTCAGGCTTATCCTGAACCCAAAGCCTCTGAACGTCTGTCACCTACAAGAGGTTTTGCATGGACTCAATCTATTCGGTGAAGGCACTTCTTCCCCCGAACTGCTTCATGGCATCAATAGATTTGAAGGATGCCTATCTGCACATTCCCATGGCATTAGGTTACCAGACGTTCCTCATGTTGGCGTTAAATACCACACAGGGGTGGTTCATCTGCAATTCAGGGCTCTCCCCTTCAGGCTATCCTCTTCCCCCCGTATTTTCACCAAGGTCTTGGCGGAAGTTCTGGCCTTTCTACGTCTCAAAGGCATCTTGGTAGTAGCATACTTAGACGATCTGCTCCTGTTTGACTCTTCTCCGGAATAGCTGTCTCGGGATATACAGGTAACAAGAGACATTCTGGAAAATCTGGGATGGCTCTTAAACCTGGAAAAGTCCACTCTGAGCCCATCACAAAAGGTAATTTTTCTGGATTACAGGTTGGACTCAACAAAGCAAAAAGTTTTCCTTCCTGTAGAAAAGATCTAGAAAGTGGACAGAGCAATGTTAATTAAAGTTTAAACTTTTTTATTTTATTTGCTTTATATTCAAGTTTACAAATATTGCCACACAGTAATCACATACATTGATTCCCCTTACAAACAAATTACCCTTACCCCCCCATCCCATCCTCCCTCCCCCTATCAACCCTCTCCCCCTCCCATTCCCTCCGCCAATAATATTCCATTCACAATTTATAAAAAGGAAAAAAGAAAAATAACATCAAACTTAAACAAATTACTCATTCCCTTCTCCCATCCCCCTCCCCACCTCTCATTCACACCCCCCTTCATCCATCACTCTCAGAACTTACTCACCCTTTACACACCCCACTTTCCCCATATTTTAACAAACTTCCCATAATTACCTCTTTTCCTATATATGTATTCCTCCTTTTTTATGTTATCTTTCACCCTTTCCATCCATTCCTTCACTGTAGGCGCTTCCCTCCTCTGCCATTTACACGCAATTAATTTCCTCCCCTGAAAAAGGCATCTAATGACTGCTGTATGGATATCCCTTCGTACCTCCTCTTCTTCTATCAATCCCATTATACATATTTTAGCTTCTACTTCTAGTGATAACCCAAACACTTTATTAATTTCCTCTATTATTCCTACCCAGTATCTATATAATTTTGGGCATCGCCAAATCATATGTATTAAATCTCCTCTTCGGTCCCCACATCTTTGGCATTCTGCATCCTGTCTACACCCAAATCTATACAATTTAAGAGGAGTGTAATATACCCTATGGATTAAATACATTTGAGATATGCTATTTGATGGAGATAAAGAAACTTTCGCCCCCAATGCCAGGGCCTTTTCCCACTGTTCTACCGATATTGGGCCCACCTCTCTTTCCCATTTTGCTTTTTTTTCCTCCTCTATTACCCCTTCTTGTTCTGTTCCCTTTAAGTACCTATAGATCTCTGAAATACCTCCTTTCGATATGTTATGACTTATAATTCTCCTGAGTGCAGGCATTTTACTCCATTCCAACTTCCTGTTTCTAAATTGTGCCTCTAGCGCATGTTTGATTTGTATATAATTAAGGAGGTAATACACCGGTAACCCATATTCATCCCTTAGTTCCTGAAATGTTTTCAATCTCCCGTCCTTATATAATTGTACTAAGAAATGTATGCCGCTCCGATCCCATTCTACTAATCTCCCCATTTTCTTAATTTCCCCTAGATTTTTATTTTCCCATATTGGTGAGAATTCTGTATATCCTCTATACCCCAATATTACTTTTACCTCCTCCCAACACTTTACCATCAGTTGGACTGTGGGGCAGTTGGTCCTAAATGAGTCGGCTTCCACGGCTTCCGCGATCGTATTATGTGGAGTATCCCTCCCCAGGGGTCCAGCCCCGCTTCCTGTCACTGCCACCAGGTTACCTCCCCTCATATACTGTAATTGGGCAGCCAGAAAGTAGTATCTCATATTAGGTAGTGCCATCCCACCCATTTCCTTTGGTCTCTGTAGTACTTTAAGCTAATTCTTGCCACATTGTTCTTCCATATCACCTCTCTAAACAAACTTTCCATTTTTTTAAACCAATATTTTGGAATCCAAACCGGTGAGTTTTGTATAATATATAATATTTGAGGCATCCACACCATCTTAATTAAGTTGCACCTGCCAGCTACTGACAAGGGGGGGTTCTTCCATATTCTAATTTTACGTTTTAATTTTGACATAAGTGGGACTAAGTTCCCTGCTATATACTGCCTTGGGTCTGCCGTCATATTCACTCCCAAGTACTTCATTTGTTTAACTATTTCTATTTGGGATACCTGTACTGGCAGTGGAATATCGAGGGGATCCACTGGTAGGAGGGCAGATTTTTCCCAGTTAATTTCAAGTCCGGAGAAATACCCGAATTCTTTTATCAGGGTCATTGCCGCCAGTAATGAAGGCCCCGTGTCCGCTAATAACAGCAATACATCGTCTGCATACAAGGCAACCTTTTCCTCCTCATTCCCTCTTTTAAACCCCCGAATATCCTTCGCCTCTCTCAAGGCTATTGCCAGAGGCTCCATCGAGAGGGCGAAAAGCAGGGGCGACAAAGGGCACCCCTGTCTTGTCCCCCTCTCCAAACGGAACTCCTCTGAACATTCCCCATTTATTCTCACTTTCGCCCTAGGGCCTGTATACAGTACTCTTATCCATTGCATAAATCTCGGGCCAAATTGAAATTCCGCCAGCACCCTCCTTAAATAATGCCACTCCACACTATCGAAGGCTTTTTTTGCATCTAAGGACATGACTGCTCTATTCCCTTTATTTTCTGAAGGAATCTGAATGTTTAAATAAGTGCGTCTCACATTCATATTTGTGGACCGCCCTGGGATAAACCCAGTTTGGTCCTGATGTATTAGTTTTGATATTATGTTTTTTACCCTTGTTGCAAGTACTTTTGCCAAAATTTTGACATCTGAACACAATAACGATATAGGTCTATATGATGCGGTCTCCAATTGGTTTTTCCCTTCTTTTGCTAGGACCACCACTGTGGCCTCCATCATTGATTGCGGCAGCTGTCCTGCTTCAAAAGCACCATTGAACACCTGTAGGAGAGCCGGTAAAAGTATCTCCCCAAATTTTTTATAAATCTCTATCGGCAGTCCATCCGGACCTGGTGCTTTCTGATTTGCCATTTCTGCTGTTACTTTTTGCAGCTCCTCCAGGGTCAATGGTGCTTCCAGACCCTCCCTATCTTCCTCCGACAACCTAGGTAATGTTATTTTCCCGAAAAATTCCTGCATCTCCCCCTCTACTTCAGAGTTTGAAACTTTATATAGTTCCTCATAATATTTTCTAAACTCTTCCACTATTTCAGGTGTTGACTTCCTCATACCTCCCTCCCTGTCCAATATCGCCGGTATAATTGGGGACGAGCTATTTGATTTAGCAATCATTGACAATACCCTCCCCACTTGTTCCCCTTCGCAAAAGAAGGACTGCCTCTGAAACTGCCTTTTCCTCTCTTCTTTCTCCCATATAAGTCTTTTATATTCTACCTGATTTTTCTCCCATTCCTTGGAACTTTCTTCTGAGGGGGCCCTTATATACCTCTCTTCTGACCTCCTTATCCTTTCTTTTACTTCTGTTTCCTTTGCAGCCCCATTCTTCTTAATCTGCGATATCTTTTTTATTAGTTCCCCCCTTAAGAAGGCTTTCAAGGTATCCCACATTATTCCCAGGGACGTAGATCCCACATTTATACTCAAAAATTCTTTTAAGTTTTCTTTTACCTCTTCCATGTTATCCATTAGTTCTAACCAAAATGGGTTTATCTTCCATTCCCTTCTACTACATCCTCTCCCTATTGTCATTAAAAACATTACCGGTGAATGATCCGAAATTCCCCTTGGCTCGTACTCCACTTTCTCCACCATCCCCAGCGCCTCTTCGTTGCACAGCACCATATCGATCCTGGACAAGGTGGAGTACGTCTTAGAGTGACAAGAATACTGTCTTTTTAAGGGGTTCCACTTTCTCCATATATCCACAAAACCCGTTTCTTCACAGAATTGAAATAACAACCCATTGGGTCCCTCCCTACTACCGCCCTTCTGTGGGAACCTATCTATTTTTTGATCCATTATCATATTGAAGTCCCCTGCTATTATGACTGGGATTCCGGGCTTATCCTTTATAAACTTCAGCAGTTCATGCAGTGGCGTAACTAGAAGCTTCAGGGCCCCGATGCAAGAAACCATGAAGGGCCCCCCTGAACCCCAGCCAGGGCCCTCCCTCCGAGTCCGGCGGTGGAACTCCAGGGCTTGGTCACAGGTATGAGCCCTGTAGTTCCACCACTGGTATCAGTAGTTTTTTTTTTATTATTTTTTTTTTTAGGTGCCCCATTGGGGGACTGTCCCTAGGCAGGATGGGGTCCCCGTCCCCAGAAGAGATGACATCCTTTTCTCCAGGGCAGATGAAGTTACTGCCCCCAGGTGAGAAGGGGTCCCTGTCCCCAGGGGAGGTGGGGGTCCCTGTCCCCACGTGAGAAGGGGTCCCTGTCCCCAGGGGGAGATGGAGGGGGTATGTAATGGTGTGTGGGGGATGGGGTCCTCTCACTCACCATGACCAAGCTGCAGGCTGCGCACTCATCCATGTTGGCCTGGGCTCCATCCAGTGTGCTGGACAGGCGATCAGCATATCTCCCAGAAAGACCTTTCATCATCTGTGTATGACGGGGGAGGAGGGGGGCTGGCAGACAAGCCTGCAGTGTCCTCTGGGGAGCCGGCTCTCATAGGGCTGCACTGCATCTGTGTGCTTAAAGTTTGTTTACCCAGGAGAAGTATGCAGTGCAGTGTGGGCCGGACTCAGGGAGGGGGGTGGTACTCTGGCTAGGGAGAACAGACATCGGACTGAGCGGTAATGCATGGAGCAGGAGAGGGGTACTCTGAGGAGCCGGCCGAGGACACAGGTCATGTGGGGAATGCACAACTAAAGAGCAGCCAGTGCGATAGTCGAGCATGGAGCTCTGCTAGTCACCCTCCACCTCCAGCCACCTGTGTGCATGGTGCACTGGTACCCCTAGCTGCCTATGCTGCTGCCGGCCATATGTAGAGGGGGCTGCATGGGCCCCCTGCATCACAGGGCCCGGTTGCGGTCGCGACTGCTGCACCCCCTATAGTTACGCCCCTGAGTTCATGTAATATTTCTGCATTAAAGGGTGGAGGGATATACACAGTTGCAATCACACATACTCTATCTTCTATACCACAAAAAAGGAACACATATCTCCCTTTAACATCTACGATGCTCTGCCTGCAAGTTAGACCCGACCCAGGGTCTATTAAGACACTCACTCCCCTTGAGTAGGAAGTGTATGTAGAGTGATATTGAATCCTATATTTTCTGTGTCTTAGCACACTGATTGTATCACGGTCCAGGTGGGTCTCCTGTAAACAGAGCATCCCATAATTACCCATATTCCCCATGGAGAATAACGCACGTCTCTTCAGCTGTTCCTTCACCCCCCGTATATTCCAAGAACAAATTTTAACCTCTTTAGTGAAATTCCCTACCTTACTACTTACTCCCATATTTGAGACCTAAATCACAATATCGTACTTTTATTCTCCATTCTATGTGCTTTCTCTGTGTTTTCACACGTGCTCTCCCCCTTGCTTAATTCTTTTTTCCCCAGTGCTCCAAGATTTTAATCCCACACATATTTTGTATCTCATATTTACCATATTTCTTATACACATTTTACACACATTTTATATAAATTGAGCAATATTATTTCCTTGTGCCTCTCTTAATTTCATTTTCTTGTGCCCTTTTACCTGACCAACATATTCAATACAATTTCACCCATCAACTCTGTACTTACCGTATATACTCGAGTATAAGCCGAGATTTTCAGCCTCTTTTTTGAGGCTGAAAGTGCCCCCCTCGGCTTATACTCGAGTCATCGCTGTCTGCCCGCTCGATCAGCGTGTCGAGCAGACAGACAGCGGCCATTCTATAGTTCAAAAGCCGCGCCTCCGGCTCCGCCTTCGCCTGTGATAGGCGGAACACTGAATTTCCCAGCAGCCTGTGTTCCGCCTATCACGGACATCGTATCATCCTCGTACTACGGACGAGGATGATACGATGTACGTGATAGGCGGAACACAGGCTGCTGGGAAATTCAGTGTTCCGCCTATCACAGGCGAAGGCGGCGGCGCAGCTTTTGAATTTTACAATGGCCGCCGAGGCGCCGACGAACGAAGAGGGCACGGGACGGAGGCAAGGCAAGGCACGGCACGGGACGGGACGGGACGGGACGGGACGGAACGGAGGCAAGGCACGGCGGCGAGGCACGGAGGCAAGGAGGCTCGGCACGGGACGGAGGCTCGGGACAAAGGCTCGGGACACAGGTAGGCTGGACACACACACACACACACACACACACACACACACACACACACACACACACACACACGGATGGATACACACACACACAGGGATGGATGGATGGATGGAGACACACACACACAGGGATGGATGGATGGATGGATGGAGACACACACACACAGGGATGGATGGATGGATGGACACACACACACACAGGGATGGATGGATGGATGGAGACACACACACACAGGGATGGATGGATGGATGGATGGAGACACACACACACAGGGATGGATGGATGGATGGACACACACACACACAGGGATGGATGGACGGACACACAGGGATGGACGGACACACAGGGATGGACGGACACACAGGGATGGACGGACACACAGGGATGGACGGACACACACACAGGGATGGACAGGCATGTCTTACCCTCGGCTTATACACGAGTCAATAAGTTTGCCAGTTTTTTTGGGGGTAAATTGGGGGCCTCGGCTTATATTCGGGTCGGCCTATACTCGAGTATATACGGTAAATAGATATATTTTTTTCCTTGTGCAATTAATAATCCTTTACCATGCCTACCTATATCCTTTCGTATCCTTTCAACCTCCTTTCTCTCACTATCATTCATCCATTCATACTCTCCATCCCTTTTTTCTTTCCCCTCCCCAACCCCCCCATGCCCCACTTGGGGCCCTTCTAAGGGGCTTCCAACATGACCGTTTTTACCTCCCAGGGTGATATATCCTCCCCACCTGCTCACCCTATCCACCCACTCCCATAACTCTTATTTCTATAACGAACAATAATCCAAATTTCTGCCAAAAAAAAAAAAAAGGGGGGGAAGGAGAGAGGGAAGGAGACAAACAGGGCAATATGGGGACGTTCCCTCTTAGTCCAGAAAAAGAGAAAAAATTGTCCATTTTCTTTCTGTTTTCATACTACAGCGTTTCCCTCTGTTGCAGCAGACATTTATTTTCCTCCAACCACGACTTAACTTCTTCTGGACTATTAAAAAATATGTTTTCCCCAAATGCTGATACCCTCAACTTTGCCGGATAAAGCAATGCATAGTTCACTTTAAGACTCTGCAATTTCTTTTTGCACTCTATGAACTTAGCTCTCTGTCCTTGCAGCTCTGGGGAAAAATCCGGATACAATGAAATCTTTATCCCATTATATTCAAGGTTACGCAGTTCTCTTGCTCTTTGAAGGATAGCAACTTTATCTCTATAGGACAGCAATTGGATGATTATGGGTCTAGGATAACTTCTTCCTTCCACCATCCTAAACGGAATTCTATACGCCCTTTCAATTGCAAAAAATCTTGATAGCTTCTCACTCCCTACTTTATCCTTTATCCATATTTCCATGAATTCAACAAGATTATTGCCTTCACTTTTCTCCGGGACACCTAAAACTCTGATATTTTTCCTGCGTATAATATTTTCCATATTATCCATTTTAGCCATACACAAATTTAACTGGCCCTTCATCATTTGCATCTCCTGTTTCAACGGGAGTACTTCATCCTCCACCTGGCTGACTCTCTCCTCCATATCTGATATACGGGCCGCAGTTTTCTGTACTTCATTTTTAAGATTAATCCCATCTTCTCTTATCTGCTTTAATTGGTCTGATACATCGTCCAATGATAATTTACATGTATTCACCGCAGAAAGAATTTCTTTTAGTGATGGTTCTTTACCTTTTGCCCAAATTTCTCCTTCTGTACTTATCTCAGTGTCCCATCCAGTCCCCCTCTCCAAGGAGAGATTACTCACGGACGCTTGTGCTTCCGATATTCCACCCATTACACCCGTAGTGTCCGAACGGACTGCCACACATATTACTTTGTTTAAACTTGTCGGCTCTATTTCGGTCGTCAAACCCTGGCTTTTCCTTCCGACCGTTTGCATGGCTGCAGTACTCTGCGGCCGCCCCTCTCCGGTTTGCACGTTCTTTCTAGGTGTTTGGTTTGGGGTCTGGTTAGGCGTATGGGCATATTGCTCCAGTTTAGAAGCGGCGGCAGCAGCAGCAACGCCTGTCCGCCCGGTCGAGTGGCCAGCCTTATCTTTGGAACTACGTAGTGTTTGTGATCCATTATGTGTGGTCGCCTCCTCCACCCCCCTTTTCCTAGTCATACCTTCGGGTCTTACGTCTCTTCTACCGGGGGGGAGGTATCGCTCAATCCCTCCCTTCGCTTTGCGTCCCTCTCTCACAGGGATTCTTACGTGGGGATCGATGTACCTCTATGGGAGAGCTTCCTATGGCGACCTCCACATATCTCCACTGTCGCGCCGTTCGAACAACCGAGTGTACCGTTGATCTCGCTTTCGTGGTGTCACGGCTTCACAGCGTCCCCTCGTTTTCGGCTCCACAACGCTTGGCTTCTCCTTCCCTCCTCCTCCTCCGCACTACCTTGGCAGCATTAGTCTCTGGAGCGAGCGGTAGGTCTGAGCCCGCCGCGACCTCTCACCCTGACATCCGGTCACGCCCCGCTGGCTGACGTGGACAGAGCAATGTTGATGCTACAAGGCAACCAGCAAATCTCTGTAAGGCAAGCTATGTCAGCCCTGGGCTTACTGACCTCCTCGCTCCTAGCAGTTCAGTGGGCAGGGCTACATTTTCGCCCCTTACAACTCTTCATTCTGGGGGTTTGGGACCACAGTCAGAGTTCTTTGGACTCCCTGGTAACAGTACCAAGCCGAGTCAAGAGATCGCTCTGGTGGTGGAGAAAGGGGGCCAATCTCTCGCAGGATCTGGATTGAGTCCTTCCGGTATCCAAAACTATTACAACCAATGTGAGCGGCATAGGATGGGGCACGTATGTGGACTCCAGGATGGTTCAGGGCACATGGTTGAGAAGGGACGCAAAGAGGTCCTCAAACTGGAGGGAACTGAAAGCTATAGCCTTGGCACTCAGAGTCCTTCAGAGGGAACTTCAGGGTCAGCACATGCGAGTCCGATCAGACAACTCCTCAGTGGTAGCCTATGTCAACAGGCAGGGAGGTACCAAGAGCAGTTCCCTGTGGGCCCTGACAGAAACCATCCTCAGATGGGCCAAAGAGAACATTCTGTCTCTTTCGGCAGTACATCTGAAGGGGGATCAAAATCAGGTTGCGGATTTTCTTAGCAGGAAGACGCTAAGAGAAGGCGACTGGGTCTTAAAACAGGAGGTGTTTGAGGCAATCACCCGGAAGTGGGGTATACCATGTGTAGACCTTTTTGCTTCAAGGGAAAACAGAAAGACGCATCTGTTCTTCTCCCTGAGCAGGTGGGATGGAACAATTGAAGTGAACACTCTGGCTCAGAGCTGGGGGTTCTCCAAGTGTTATGCATTCCCCCCTCCTGTTCTGATTCCAGCAGTACTGAGAAAGTTCCAGATGGGGAGCACAACTCTCATTCTAATTGCACCTCATTGGCCCAGGAGGCCGTGGTTTTCCATCTTGAAGGGTCTAGCAGTGGAACCGCTCTGGATTTTACCTGTCCAGAAGGATCTTCTTTCACAGGGGCCAATCTGTTGTCCTCAGGTGGAGTGGTGGAACCTTCCAGCTTGGTTTCTGAAGAAGAGTTGCTAAGGGGCAAGGGGTTCTCAGACCGTTTAGTGTCAACTCTTTTAAATTGTAGAAAGAGAGAAACACAGGCTATCTACCTGAAGGTATGGAAAAGTTTCAATAGCTGGTGTTTAGAAATTTCCTTTGTTATACACAGCTCCAAAGTAGTATTGGAATTCCTGCAGTCAAGGGCAGATAAGGGGTTAGCCATTAGTACCCTGAAGAGGCAGGTATCCCCTTTGAGTGTCTTTTTTGAGAAGCAACTAGCAACAGATGCTTGGATAGCCAGGTTTTTCAAAGCCTTGTCCAGACAGAAACCAGTGAGGGTTTCCCCATTCCCTATATGGGATCTTTCTTTGGTTCTACGGACCCTTATGAGGGACCCTTTTGAGCCATTGGAAGCCTGTTCATTGAGATTGATTACCCTAAAAACAGTGTTTTTTGGTGGTAATCACTACAGCAAGGAGAGTGAGTGAACTCGAAGCCCTTTCAGTTAGGGCACCTTTTTTTCAGGTCTTTCCGGATCGGGTGATTTTTAGAACCAATCCGGTATTGTTGCCCAGGGTGGCTTCTAGTTTTCACAGAGGAGAGGAAATTATTTTACCTACCTTCTGTTCGAATCCTGTGAGGGAACAGGAACATGTTTTTTCATAAGTTGGATGTTTAGAAGGTGCGTCCTCCAGTACTTAGATAATACAAAACAGTTTAGGAAATCTGATTCCTTTTTTGTTTTATTTTCAGGAGCTAAGAAAGGGTCGAAAGCTTCTAGGCGTACAATAGCCAGATGGATTAGGTTAGCCATTATTCAGGCTTCAGGTGGTCCAGGGGGTAGAGCCCCCGGAAGGTATTGGGGTACACTCCACCAGGGCAGTGGTGACTTCTCAGGCAGAGTGGGCTGGTGCGTCTCCAGAGCAGATTTGTAGGGCTGCAACGTGGTCCAGTTTTGGCACATTCGTGAAGCACTATAGATTGGACCTGCTGTCATTTAAGACCAAGCCTTTTGGCGTAAAGTTCTGCAGGCAGTAGTCCCTCCCTAAGGTAAGGTGCTTGCTTATCCTCTCTATGGTGCTGTCCTGAAAGACGGGGGGAATGGAGTTACTTACCGGTAACATCCTTTTCCAGGAGTCTTTCAGGACAGCACCAGTACCCACCCAGTTTGTTGGATGACGAGCTCATCGTATGAGACCGTCAGGTAAGATATACATGTTAGTATGACGTGTTCTTTTGTCTCCCCAGTTGGCCGGAGGTACTCTTGAAGAACTGAGGGGCCGGCGGGGCGGTGAGACTTAAATTCTGAAATCTAAGGCAGTGTTTCCTGAGAGGGGAGGAGCCAAGGTCTCTCTATGGTGCTGTCCTGAAAGACTCCTGGAAAAGGACGTTACCGGTAAGTAACTAAATCTTTTTATTTTCCTTGCATGTCCCCCTCGGATCTCCAGCAACTGCACTTCCAAGTGCACTTGTAGTGCAAAGTGGATTTGCCTTTAGTAAATAAACCCAAAGTCCAAGAAATCTAATAATTTGGGGTATACACAGCAAAATGCTAGAGTGTAATTTACCTAATGGTGAAACTATATTTAGATTGACCTATGTGTCCCCAAGGAAAGACATTGATAGGGTTTTACCCTCACTTCCTGTTTGGCTATGTGACAGGAAGTGAATAAATTTGAAGAAGAAACTGGCAAAATTTGGGAGGTGTCTTCACCCTATCAGGGGTGCAGATATCCCCAAAAACTCACAAGACTTCTAATCCCTCTGCACTCTATCCCCAAGCAAAAATAAAAAAGGATTTCATTTAGTTTAATTTTGCAAAGACATATTCCTAAGTTCAACTGTGATGCATGTCAATGGCCCATTTAGACCTTGTTTAATAGAACACACCAGTTGCATTTCACTATAAACATTTGTCAGTCCAGTCCTGGAAATCAGCATCTGCTTTACTATTAATTTCCATAAAAATCGGGTTCCTGCAGCTAGATGCGCGACCGCTGTGTATGTGAGGTGCGCAAAGGCATGTACCCGTGGTGCATATCTGTTACCCGGAAGCGGTGGCCAGCACAAAAGAATGACATCATGCCCCTCCAGGAACTTGCTTGCACTGCTGCTAAATTCTTCCCACCACCATGCCCCGCTCACTGTTCTCTGAGGAAGAGATGATTCTTTTTTTCAGATTAAAATTATTTTTTATTTATTTTTACATGGGGTGGTGTTTGTGTGGGTCATGTGTATATGTCTAAATGATTTGGCCTCAAGACACACACCTACTTCCTGTGTACAGATTCAATGTATATTGCTTCCTGCTTCTGTGTGTGTGTGTGTGTGTGTGTGTATATATATAGATGTAGGTTCTTGTGTCCACTAGCAGAGAGAAGTAGTTGGGTAGATACCACACTCCCATATCTGGAAGCATAATAATGGTCTAGCACAGGGGTCTTCAAACTATGGCAGTCCAGTTGTTCAGGAACTACAATTCCCATCATGCCTAGTCATGTGTGTGAATGTTAGAATTTTACAATGCCTCATGGGATGTATAGTTCCGCAACAGCCGCAGAGCCTTAGTTTGAAGATTCTTGATCACTCTAGCATGTCTTGAAAAAAGGTGTTTTATCAAAATGTTTAAAACTCAGCTATAAGAATGTTTTCAAATTCTAAAATATATAAGGCCATTTATTGTCATTCCCACGAGAATATGTTGAAATTCTTCTTTGCTTTGTATCATCCATACTTCAATATGTCTACTTTTTATTTCTGGTATCACATAATTTGTCTTATATTCTGTACATGTAATTTATTTAACATAAAATAAAAATTTTGAACGAGAAAAAAGGTGTTTTTTTTTCATGTGCCTTGTATATTGCCCAAGAAATATCGTTAGGAAAATACAAGTGGGTCATGGCACATCTACATTCCAAATTTGGCACTTAAGATGGTCATGCACTATGCAATCTGATTGGCCAATCTCTGTACAACTCAATATTTAGGCAAAATAGGTAATAGGAAGGTGCACTTGAACAATTAAAGCGGTAGTAAACCCGGAATTTTTTTTTATTTTTTTTAAACCTGCAAAGCAAAAGGCATAATGAGCTAGTATGCACCGCATACTAGCTCATTATGAAATACTTACCTTAGAACGAGGCCCCGACATCTGGCCCGATCCACGCCGAGGGAGCTGACATGCTCCCTCGGCGTTTCTTCCGGGTATCGCGGCTCCGGCGCTGTGAGTGGCCGGAGCTGCGATATCGTCACTCCCACGCATGCGCGCGGGAGATTTCATTCCGGCCGGCCGGCCACTGCCGGATTTTAAGACCGAGAATCCCCTTGTGCGCATGCACCACTGCAGTCAGCGGCGCATACCGAGGGGAATATCTCCTAAACCGTACAGGTTTAGGAGATATTTTTTTTACCTACAGGTAAGCCTTATTATAGGCTTTCCTGTAGGTAAAAGTTAAAAATTTGAGTATACAACCACTTTAATTCAAAATATAGGAAATCAAACAGGCTCTTGCACTAAATCAAATTTATTTAAGATCTAACTGATTGCAGTGTATGGTCACCTTTAAAGATCAAGATCCGGAAATATTAATTTATTGGGTTTAGAAACACTTCTCTGTTCTTTGTAATGTATTGAAAGATTTGGGTAAAAAAAGAAAAAAACATTTCAAAGATATATTAGAAATGATAGGAATGAGATTAGCATCAAAAGAGTTAATTAACTGAGTACACCTACTAATCGCCTAACAAGACACATCCAATGAGATGAAATTGACCAATTGTATTGGGAGTGCGCTATTATCAATGAGAAAACCGCAGTTACCCTAGCACCAGTTGCAGTTTACATATGCGGGTATTTGTTATTTGTGATTCAATGTGCGCTGGTTTGCACGTTCAATTAATGACTTTTTCGGTGCACCAATTAATGTATGAACTGGTGCAGTGCCTTCTTCTTAGTAAATCGTAGTGCTATATATACCACTCCCACTGTCTGGCAGTCCACATAGGATGGCTGTATGGAATACTCCATACCATGACACTGGTGTAGTGTAGTATAGTATTTTCCACAGTGTCTTTGCATAGAGGGTAGTGTACAATGATCCATCGTTCAAAAACAATCTTAGATCTAAAAAATGGATACTATGGGCATCAAATTTCATGGTGAATTTTAGATTGAACTCGTTGTTAGTGATGAATGACATGAATTCTGTCAATTCAATCGTAGTGCCCATCCATCCATATGACTAACACATCGTCTATATACCATCGCCACAGGAGAATGTGGCTGAAGATGTGTCAAAGCGGCGTCACTTGAAAACAGGGATCTTTATCATCCCCCCATATACAGGTTGGCTTACGACGGGGCACAACATGTCCCCATCGCAACCCCCTGTACCTGAAGGTAGGTGGTTGCATTGAACAGAAAAGTATTGGAAGTGAGAACATAATTCAACAATCTCCTAACAAAATCTCCAAGCGGATATCAATCACCACTAGTAGTGCTCCTGTTGGGACAGTCAGATCTTCAATGACTTATCCATTTATCCATGGTCTTGTCCATTTAATTTCCTGGTGAACAAGGTTAATGGCAGTGTATATGAGTAGTGAGGGTAATGGGGGTGGGGATGAATTAGGTGTGTTTTGTCAATTGTTATGGTTGTGGATGAGTTGCTCCAGGCATGGGAGGGATCACTCACCGATGTGATAGTTGTTTGTTCTAGGTATAGTTGGTTGGTTTGGGCAGTGGTTATGGCTCAATATACATGGGATGTCATTATGTGGTCAGATGGACCAATGTATTCTGTTGGGTGGTTGCTTGGGTGTGTTGGTGTATAGATGGGGGGGGGGGGTACATGTGTGGTTTATGTGGCAATGTGTCTGTGTTGTTACTGTAGTTAGTAGGAGTGCGGTTGGATAATTTTTTTGGGTGTTGTATGTCCCTGGTGTTATGGGTGGTAGGTTGGTCACCTATGTATGTGTTTTTCTGGGTTTTTGTAAATGTGTTGGATATGCGTGCGTTATGACTGGATGGGTTGGGGCTGTCCGTGCTAGCTGTGTGCTGTTCGCTTTGATTATTATGGTAGATATGGGTTGATCTGACTTTTTGAGACAGGTCCCTTATGTGTTAGTATTTCAGACATGTGAGCTGTATCCTTCATGAGTCCGCCAAGGGTGTGATCCAGTGTCTGTCAGACATGGTCCTACGTTCTGACACTATGGACTATATGGTCATATGTCGGCTTGATCTCCTTTCACACCGGAAACTATACATACATACTATACACAATTTGATGAAATGGGTGAGCACACTTACACTTACTCTATTGTAACATTGGTTTTGCATTTGTAATTGTAAAATTATGAATTTATTAATATATTGTTGTGATTATAATGATGCTCTTTTTAAATGTAATGATAATATAGATGCATATTGAGTTTCCCAGAAGAACCGAAGATACAGCTCTGCGAAACACGTTGGACTACTCTATGCACATGAACTCATCAATGCTTTTGCTGCAAACAAGTAGTATCTGCTTATATTAGCCCTGTGATATATACACGTCTATGTTTGTATGATATATATTTTTTTATGTTTTGTACAATAAAATAACTTTTTAATGTAATTCGTTATTTGTGCTCACCTCAGTGACAATTTCACACCCTAAAAGTCCTTTCTGCCCTTTGGGAGGGATTGCAATCTCCCAATTATTCCCATTTCTACTTAGTTCTGACTGTATGCCAACTACACACGTATTAGTTGTCCTCATTCAGTAAACTCATCATTTCCATATTTTGGTCAAATATGGTAAATATCAATCTTGATCTTTTAATCCCAGCAGCAGATGAAAAAAAAGTATCTGAAGGGTTGGAAAATTCCAGATCATTTGTCCCAGCTATAATTTAGGGGTCAATGTCCAAATAAAAGAGCTTGTATAAAAGCAAATATAAAAGCACACAGTGAACAAATATAAGTAAAAACACTGCTTTAAAAAAAGAATATGTGCTACTTCTCCCCTCTTATGAGCAGAGAGATGAAATCTTAGGCAAGCATGACCTGGAAAAATAAGAAATATACGTGGTTGGAATGAGTGTGATTCATCTCCTCCTGAATGCAACCAGATCTAAATGAAAAAGATGAGAAATTTAGAGTGCACTATTAGGACTCATGTACACAGGGCAGTTTTACAGTTTTACAGCTTTTACATACTGAGTTTATGCGAGTTTAGCAGCAGTTATGAGCATTTGAGGTTAGAAGCGTTTTTTAAAGATAACCTCAGCAGACCCCCCCCCACCATGCCCACAATGCATGAAAAACAAGTATTAACTATTTTAGCCATTTTGTGAGAGAAGAGAGAACAGTGTGCTTTAACTATGGATTCTGTCTATCTGTCTGTCTCTCTCTGTCTGTCTGTCTCTCTCTCTCTTTGCGCATGTGTGTGTGTGTCTCTCTCTCTCTCTCTCTCTCTCTCTGTTTCGTTTCTCAATTCAGTTCAAATAAGCTTTACTGGCAGGACCAAATACATTTTTGCATTGCTAAATCAGTTGAGTTTGCATGGGAAGGGAGGTGGGGGGGGGGGGGGTAATGGGTAATATAAAGGGGAATGGGGGTGAGTCCCTGTAAGACCCCTTTAACACTGGGTGTTTTTCAGGCGTTTTTCAGGCGCTTTAGCGTTAAAAAAAACGCCTGTAAAGTGCTTGGAAGAAGCCTCATCTGCAATCCCAATGTGAAAGCCCAAGTGTGTTAAGAGCCCTTTCACACTGCCAGCGCCCGAAAAACGCTCGTAAAGTGGCGCTTTATCCAAGCGGCTTGTGGATGATGCCAGGTGGGAAGGCAACACAGGATTGTCGCCAGGGATCAGAGCCAGGACATGTGGGTTTGCCACTGCACCTTCCCTGCGCCACTCGTCAGTGCCCTTCCCTGCGCCACTCGTCAGTGTGCTTCCAACACCCCAGCCCTCCTGAACCCTTAGCAGCATGCCCTCCTGAACCCCTGTGCCATGCTCTTCTGACCCCCAGCGCCATGCCCTCCTTACACCCCAGCGCCATGTCCTCCTGCCACCCCAGTACCATGCCCTCTTGACACTCCAGCCATCCTGACCCCCAGTACTGTGCCCTTCTGATCCCCGTGCCCTACATACTGATGGCCACTGTACACTGCCCTACATACTACTGACCGCTGTATGCTGCGCTACATACTACTGACCTCTGTACACTGCCCTACATACTACTGACCCTTGTACACTGCCCAATATATTACTGCTCTCTGTACTGTCCTACATACTACTGACCCTTGTACACTGCCCAATATATTACTGCTTTCTGTACTGCTCTCTCTGCCCTACATACTACTGACCTCTGTACACAGCCCTACATACTACTGACCCCTGTATACTGCCCAATATATTACTGATCTCTGTACATTGCCCTACATACTACTGACCTCTGTACACTGCCCTGCATCCTACTGACCTCTGTACACTGCCCTGCATCCTACTGACCTCTGTACCCTGACCTCTGTACCCCATAAATACTACTGATCTCTGTACACGGCCCTGCATCCTACTGACCTCTGTATGCTGCCCTACATATTACATACCTCTGTACGCTGCCCTACTTACTACTGACCTCTGTACACTGCCCTACCTACTACTGACCTCCGTACGCTGCCCTGAATTCTACTGACCTCTGTGCACTGCCCTACATATTACAGACCTCTGTACGCTGCCCTACTTGCTACTGACCTCTGTACACTGCCCTACTTACTACTGACCTCCGTACGCTGCCCTACCTACTACTGGACTCTGTACGCTGCCCTACCTACTACTGGCCTCTGTACGCTGCCCTACCTACTACTGGCCTCTGTACGCTGCCCTACCTTCTACTGACCTCTGTACGCTGCCCTACCTACTACTGGCCTCTGTACACTGCTCTACCTACTACTGGCCTCTGTAAGCTGCCCTACCTACTACTGGCCTCTGTACGCTGCCCTACCTACTACTGGCCTCTGTATGCTGCCCTACCTACTACTGGCCTCTGTGCGCTGCCCTACCTACTACTGTCCTTTGTACGCTGCCCTACCTACTACTGGCCTCTGTACACTGCCCTACCTACTACTGGCCTCTGTACGCTGCCCTACCTACTACTGGCCTCTGTACGCTGCCCTACCTACTACTGGCCTCTGTACGCAGCCCTACACACTACAGGCCTCTGTGCCCTGCCCTACATAATACTGACCTCTGTACACTGCCCTACCCAGTACTGAGCCCTGGATGCTGCCCTACAGCCTATTTACACTGGCCGGAAATCAGAGCAGATAGCCAAGCCTGAAACGAATCAAGAAAATTAGCTTGCAGTACCAGATGGTCTGCCTTCATGATGGACTCAGACTTGTGGGGGATGACCAGTTACTCCCTGAGTCCCCAGACACGAAAAAAAAAATGTGAATGAAAGTGATACCGAGATTCTTACTGAAGCTAACTTTCAAGGTAGGCTATGTTTATATTTTTACAGTGACATTAGTGTTAGTAATTTTTTCAAGGTTTTCTTTATGTTGTCTCTCCTTCTTATTAGGGGTTTGCTCATTAATTTCTTACAAAAATAAAAGGGGGGGGGGGGCGCTGCACCCTGGTGATCTTTGATCTCTTTAATGTTGTTCAGGTAGATCTCCATCTATTGGGTATGGTCCTCAACCCTGATGCTAGCGATAATATCAATTATGTTTGTATAAAATGTAGCTCAGTGTTATATAAACATTTCATTAATTTAGTCTGCACATAGTTCTTGGAATCTATTTCTGATACGATCAGACTGTTAAAAAAATGTCAGCTTAATGGTACAACAGACTATACAAAATCCATTTCCATAGTTACATTATTTTTAGAAATAAGGCTGATATATACAGTTTCATCACAAGCTGCAGAAGTTGGTCAAACACTTCCACATAGAGCTATAAAAGTAATATTTTATTTATTTATTTATTACAAGAACTTATATAATGCAGTCAAATCTCGCAGCGCTTTACATATATATTGTACATTCACATCACTCCCTGCCCTCATGGAGCTTACAATCTAATAATTTATGATCACATATAATGTGGCATGGCATAAGCTGCACCTTACCAATGTATACTATATTGTCAAAAGTATTGGGACACCTGCCTTTACACACACATGAACTTTAATGGCATCCCAGTCTTAGTCCGTAGGGTTCAATATTGAGTTGGCCCACTCTTTGCAGCTGTAACAGCTTCAACTCTTCTGGGAAGGCTATCCACAAGGTTTAGGAGTGTGTCTATGGGAATGTTTGATCATTCTTCCAGAAGCACATTTGTGAGCTCAGGCACTGACGTGGACGAGAAGGCCTGGCTTCGCTCTAATTCATCCCAAAGGTGTTCTATCGGGTTGAGATGAGGACTCTGTGCACAAAGGAAGGTCCATAAAGACATGGATGCCTTCTCGGGCCAGGCCTTCTTGTCCAACATCAGTGTCTGGCCTCACAAATGCGCTTCTGGAAGAATGATCAAATATTCCCATAGACACACTCCTAAATCTTGTAGACAGCCTTCCTTACAGCTGTAAAGGGTGGGTCAACTCAATACTGAACCTTACAGACAAAGACTGTGCATGCAAAGGCAGGCGTACCAATACTTTTGACAATATAGTGTACGTTGATTTATAACTTTTGCATGGTTGGATCTCATTGCGTGCCAGCATCTCTAGAAGAATCAGAGATTACGCACTTATCACACACATACTTCATATTATTCTTTATTTGTATATAGCAGTTTAATGCCAGATCCCTAAACACAGCTCTCAGTCTCTGTATAAATATGGTGGTTCTAATTTTCAGGAGCCCTCTGTGCAATGCTGAGATTTAAAGACCTTTCATTTTCTGAAACAGTCAGACTTTAATCTGGCCAAAAGCAAATTGCTGGAATCTGTGGCCTGGGACATGATTCAATGACAACCTGCATCGGGAGGAGCTACAATTTCAAAGTGCTATCCTTATTTTATCCACGAAAATTACAGAGCAGAGAACAGGCAACACAGTCTGTTCAGTGTCAAAATAACGAGCTGTGCAAATGCCACAAGTTACACTGGCATAGTAATGTATACTGTGGGTAAATGTGCTCTGTATAGAAAAGGCATATACAGATATAGACATTTGAAATATCTGGCAGTTCTTAAACCTTTCACTGCCAGAGGTACGAGCAATAAACGGAGAATAGGTGGAATGTGGGGTATGCTATTAACGGACAACACTAGCTATACTGTTTTAAAGATACATACCCAAAATTCTAATTTAAGAGATTGTCAGGCGTATTTATTATATCAGTGCAAAGACCTATGCATGAAAAAAGGCGACCCATGACAACCAGTTCTTAAATTACTTAGATTAATTTAAAAGGAATTACAGTTTATTTGGTCCAACTCAGTGGCGGCTTGTGCTCAATACTTGGGGGGGGGGGGGGGCAAAACAACCACCCTCCTCCTGGTAAGAGATGGTAGGGGGGTGGCCATCACCCCCCCCCCCCCCCATGGGAGACAGACAGGAAGATGGCGCTTACACCCCCCCCGACTGGCAGAGGCAGATGAAGAGTCCCGGGATGACACTCTGATCTCCCCTCCACCTCCCTCCACTGTCAGAGGCGGCGGGGAGTGCTGGATGTGGCTGCGGGTGAGCCATCCCTAGAAGAGGGAACAGAGTCCTAGCTGGAGAGAACCACTGGCTGAGCTGCTCCCTGACTCTTCCAAGCTCCAGGGGGCTGTTGCTTCTCCTCACAGCTGAACAGGAAGTGAGTCCCAAGACTCCCTGGCCAATCGGGTCTCAGGAGCTGCTTCCTGATTGGCCAGGAGGAGAATCCAGAAGACAATAGCGAATATTATATTGGAATCTATGAGTCTGGCGACCCTGCATGTAGATTAGGGTCCGGATGCATGAATTAGGGGAGCGGCACCCCTGCACCCCTAATGGATGGGCCGCCACTGGTCCAACTGTCTTCCTGTTAGTTACACGATAAAAACAATTTTAAAAACAGGCAGGCACAGTACTAAATATTTGTATAATATTATGCATTTATTATAATGTAGGCTGCAAATCCAAGCAAACAACTGGATTCACTTTGTGAACATAGTTGAGAACTGTTTAATCTTCTACATGTGTAACTAAAGCCAGAACGTATTTTTTTAGAAAGAACAGGGAATAGTTAAAATTGTAAATTTTTTTTTTTGTAAAATTTATTTCCTTTTGCTGCCTTTACCCCCTTGGAGAAATTTCCCTTTATTTCCTGTTCCAAAGACACAGCAGGAAGTGAAGGGAAATATTTATAATGTGATAATGTTGAAAGATATTTCCTCAACCATTTTATCCAAAACTAAAAAATGGTCAGATGATTGAGGTTCTGTGCCACATGGGCGGCTGTCTGGGTGGACGTGTGTTGTGCTGCCCGGGCTGCTAGGCTGGAGTTTGGGCCTATCCCAGGCACATCTGGCTGCTAGGCTATCTGAGGGCCTATCCAGAAGCAAGAGAGCAATTTAGGGTTGGGATAGCGGCTTGCAGTCCAACCAGAAGTGACGATTCTGCTGGCCAGAGAACCTGACGTGGTCGGAGGTAGAGAGGAAGCTGTTGCCACCAAGGGACCAACCACCTTGTTACCAAGTGAGTAGCTAAAGCAAGTACCGGAGCAGTATTCTCATGAACCGAGGACAGTGAAGAATCGGGAAACTTCAGCAGGTGTTAAGCCAGGGACCCAGCCAGTGGGCTGACACTTGAGGGGTATCTGGAGTGCCAAGCCAGGGACCCAGCAGGGAAGTGGGGGTGACACTTGAGGAAGATACTAAAGTGGGAAGATTGAAAGAGCTCACAGGATTCAGTGGCAGTGAATCAGCAAGTCTAGGGAGAGAGACTGGGACCTCAGTGGGCTGAGAGTCTACAAGAAGTGACTGTATAAAGGAGTTAATTTACAATCTGTGTTAAAAACTGTTCTAAGACTGTTGCCATAGGAGACAGCGTTCCTACACATGCAGATGTGGTGTCTTGCTGGATGCCTTTCCCTGCATGGCTGTCTACCTGTAAAAGTCTCAAAGTCTGTTAATTGACATTGCAACTTCCTAAGGGTGTCCTGGCCCCAAACCGTATCTCCCACTGTTCTGTTCTAGAGAAAATAAATCTCTTTACATTCAAGAAGTGTCTGGCACCCATGAATCTACCTTACATTACACCCACCATGCCCTGCAACCCACTCTATACAGAAGGATGTCAGCTGTCCTCTGCTCTGGAGGTTCTCATTAGACTAAAGGAGACCTGGGATCTTGCTACATACACAAATAAGGAATGCTGATTTAAGTCTGCCTCGGAAAGTACTTAAAGCGGGATTCCACCCTAAAGTGGAACCTCCGCTGATCGGATCCCTCCCCCCCTCCGGTGTCACAATTGACACCTTTCAGGGGGGAGGGGGGTGGAGATACCTGTCAAAGACAGGTATTTTCACCCACTTCCGGGCATAGACTCCCGTGGGAGTCTACGCCATTTCCTGCCCTGCCGCGCTGTCTGCTGGGACACACACGGGTCCCAGTGACAGCGCGGAGATTTCCTATTGCGCGGCGCTGCTCGCGCATGCGCAGTAGGGAACCGGGAAGTGAAGCCGATTCGCTTCACTACCTGATTCCCTCACCTAGAATGGTGACTGCAGCAGCCGAGAGCCGAGCGATCGATCGGCCTCGGCTGCCGGCATCGCTGGAACCCGGGACAGGTGAGTGTCCATTTATTAAAAGTCAGCAGCTGTAGTATTTATAGCTGCTGGCTTTTAATATTTTTTTTTTTGGTGGAATCCCTCTTTAAGCCAGAGAGACAGGTAACTAGCATTTTCAGAAGGTGGACAGCCATGGCAACTTATGTACATTCTCAATACAAATTTCCTTTTAGCTTGTGCCTTTTACAGAGTAATAATAGCTGTAAGAAGGGTTGGCAGACTTTCTCGTTGGCTCCCCAGCAGTTAGCCTCTGAGCTGAATCCAGACTCTGAAATTGAATTTCAGTGTGTTCAGCAGAAAATGAACCATTAAAATGACTTCCCTGTTTCTTTCTCCCAAGGGAATTTCTTTCTGCTCTTGTTGATGTCTCTGTGTAGTTTAAATAACAATTTCCTGGCTGGCTTTGAAGTACAGATGCTCTGAGTCGAAGTCACCACTGTGCCATATCTAGACTGTTACTCACCCACAGTCCTGGACTTGTGCATGGCTGTCTCCTTCTAACAAAGTTATATTTTGTTGCCAGATGGGACTGGATGTCATCATTTGCGGCACATTGGCCATGGATTTATGAAATCAGCATAAATAACACTGACTAAACAAAATGTAAATCAAAAGTTTCAGTCATTATCCTTATTGGCCAAAACTCGTGCATTGAAAACTATACGCATAACCTCTAATACATATGTGCTGGGACCTTACATTACAAGAAACAAAATGTGCTTGAAACATCATGACATCATATGGGAGGAAATATTTTTCCTGTTGTGTCCAGAATGCTAACAGAATATCAAGAGCACTATCTTGTATTTTCTGGTTTGAGTCTTGTGCGGAGATTAATATATCTTCACACTGTGTCATTTCACTGGTGGATCTCCAGACTTGTTTTTAGAACAGTATGTCCAAGGGTGTAATCTATTAGATTGTAAGCTCTTTTGAGCACGGCCTTCTTAACCCTCTTGTATTTTATTGTATTGTAACTGTACTGTCTCCCTCAATATTGTAAAGCTTTGCGCAAACTGTTGGTGCTATATAAATCCTGTATAATAATAATAATTTTAATTCTCCCGAGTGAGCACATTCACCGTGGTTGCTGGTTGCAGTGTTTGTCTCTCACATGGAGCATAGAGCGCATGCTGACAGTTCACTCCCCCCTCCTCTCTCCTCTGCTCTTCTCCGCACAGACAGGAGAGAAGAGAGAGACAGAGCTGGTCAGTTTCTCCTCCTCCCGTGTTGTGACCCCAGGTGCACATGGAACCACATCAGGGTCGGTTAGATTGTGGCTTCAGCAGCGGACCTAGCTACATTCTGTATATCCTGGAGAATGTTAGGCCCCTTTGATGCTATAAGCCTGCTTGGATCCGCCTGTCCATTTTTCAGGCAGGTCCGAGTGGGCCACCCATTGACTCCTATGGGCAGGGGGGTTTCAGCGGAGATGCGTCCGCTGACTCCCGCTTGCCATCTGATCTGCTCAAGACAGACATATGACGATATGTTCCCCATACGGTCTGGTGAAAATATAGGTATAGGTATTGGATTTATTCTTCTCAGTCTTCACAAGGGAATTGGGGGCTTCAGTAACCAAAACTGCAGTGTTTATCCTCATGACACATCACAGGAAGCACCTCCATGGTTAACAGAGGACAGAATTAAAATTAGACTTGGGAAACTTAACATTAATGAATCACTGGGACCAGATGACTTGCAACCGAGAGTACTTAGGGAACTCAGTCAAGTAATTGCCAGACCATTGTTCCTAATTTTTACTGACAGTCTACTGACTGGAATGGTACCAGGTGATTGGAGAAAAGCCAATGTAGCACCAATATTTAAAAAGGGCCCAAAATACATCATTGGGAATTACAAACCAGTTAGCCTAACATCAATAGTATGTAAACTCTTGGAGGGGATGATAAGGAACTATATACACGATTTTAGTAATGAGAACGGTATCATTAGCAGTAATCAGCATGGATTCATAAAGAATCGTTCTTGCCAAACCAATCGATTAACCTTCTATGAGGAGGTGAGTTGCCATCTAGATAAAGGAAGGCCCGTAGATGTGGTGTATCTGGATTTTGCAAAAGCATTTGACACAGTTCCCTATAAACGTTTACTGTACAAAATAAGGTTCGTTGGCATGGACCATAGGGTGAGTACCTGGATTGAAAACTGGCTACAAGGGCGAGTTCAGAGGGTCAGGTGTGGGTAGTGGGGTCCCCTAGGGTTCTGTGCTGGGACCAATCCTGTTTAATTTGTTCAGAAACGACCTGGAGGATGGGGTAAACAGTTCAATCTCTGTATTTGCAGACAATACTATGCTAAGCAGGGCAATAACTTCTCCGCAGGATGTGGAAACCTTGCAAAAAGATCTGAACAGATTAATGGCGTGGACAACTACATGGCAAATGAGGTTCAATGTAGAAAAATTTAAAATAATGCATTTGGGGGGCAAAAATATGAATGCAATGTATACACTGGGGGGGAGAACCTCTGGTGGATACTAGGATGGAAAAGGATCTGGGGGTCCTAGTAGATGTTAGGTTCAGCAATGGCATGCAATGCCAAGCTGCTGCTAACAAAGCAAACAAGATATTGGCATGCATTAAAAAGAGGATTAATTCAAGAGATAAAACGATAATTCTCCCAATCTACAAGACTCTGGTCCATCCGCACCTAGAGTATGCTGTCCAGTTCTGGGCACAAGTCCTCAGGAAGGATGTACTGGAAATGGAGCGAGTACACAGAAGGGCAACAAAGCTAACAAAGGGTCCGGAGGACATTAGTTATGTGCAGTGCCAGCCTAAGACATTGTGCTGCCTGGTACCAAGAATGCCCACCAAAATTCCCCCAAAATTCCCCCACATCCATTAGTTTATATCATGATAACTAAAGTGGACCTGTCATGGCTCTATACATGTATATAGGAGTATAAAGAGGACCTGTTATGGTTTTTTACATGTATAGGAGTATAAAAAAGGACCTGTTATGGCTCTATTCATGTATAGGAGTATAAAGAGGACCTGTCATGGCACTATACGTGTATATATAATTATAAAGAGGCCCTGTCATGGCTCTATACATGTAAAGGAGTATAAAGAGAACCTGTCATGGCTCTATACATGTATAGGAGTATAAAGAGGACCTGTCATGGCTCTATACATGTATAGGAGTATAAAGAGGACCTGTCATGGCACTATACGTGTATATAAAAGTATAAAGAGGACCTGTCATGGCTCTATACATGTAAAGGAGTATAAAGAGGTCCTGTCATGGCACTATACGTGTACATAAAAGTATAAAGAGGACCTGTCATGGCTCTATACATGTAAAGGAGTATAAAGAGGACCTGTCAAGGCTCCATACATGTATATAGGAGTATAACGAGGACCTGTCATGGTTGCTTACATGTATAGGAGTATAAAGAGGACATGTCATTGCTCTATACATGTATATAGGAGTATAAAGAGGGCTTGTAATGGCGCTATACGTGTATATATAAGTATAAAGTGGACCTGTCATGGTTCTATACATGTAAAGGAGTATTAAGAGGACCTGTCAAGGCTCCATACATGTATATAGGAGTATAAAGAGGACCTGTCATGGTTGTTTACATGTAAAGGAGTATAAAGAGGACCTGTCATGGCACTATACGTGTACATAAAAGTATAAAGAGGACCTGTCATGGCTCTATTCATGTATAGGTGTATAAAGAGCACCTGTCAAGGCTCCATACATGTATATAGGAGTATAACGAGGACCTGTCATGGTTGTTTACATGTATAGGAGTATAAAGAGGACATGTCATCGCTCTATACATGTATGTAGGAGTATAAGGAGGACCTGTTATGGCTCTATACATGTAAAGGACTATAAAGAGGATCTCTTATGGCTCTATACATGTGTATAGGAGTGTAAAAGAACGTGTCATGGCTCAATATATGTATGTAGAAATACAAAGAGGACCTGTCATGGCTCTATAAAAAGGACCTGTTATGGCTCTATTCATGCATAGGAGTATAAAGAGGACTGGTCATGGCATTATATGTGTATATAGAAGTATAAAGAGGACCTGTCATGGCTCTATACATGTAAAGTAGTATAAAGAGGACCTGTCATGGCTCTATACATGTATAGGAGTATAAAAAGGACCTGTCATGGCACTATATGTATATATATATATATATATATATATATATATATAAGTACAAAGAGGACCTGTTGTGGCTCTATACATGTAAAGGAGTATAAAGAGGAGCTGTCATGGCTCTATACATGTATATAGGAGTATAAGGAGGACCTGTCATGGTTGTTTACATGTATAGGAATATAAAGAGGACCTGTCATTGCTCTATACATGCATGTAGGAATATAAAGAGGACCTGTCATGGCTCTATAAAAAGGACCTGTTATGACTCTATAAAAAGGACCTGTTATGGCTCTATTCATGTATAGGAGTATAAAGAGGTCATGACATTATACGTGTATATAGAAGTATAAAGAGGACCTGTCACACCTCTATACATGTATATAGAAATATAAAGAGGACCTGTTATGGCTCTATACATGTATATAGGAGTATAAAGAGGACTGGTCATGGCTCTATATGTGTATATAGGAGAATAAAAGGACCTGTCAAGGTTGTTTTTATACTTCTATACATGTAAACAACCATGACAGGTCCTCTTTATACTCCTATAAACATGTATAGAGCAATGACAGGTCCTCTACATGTATAGGAGTATAAAAAGGACCTGTCAGGGTGTGGCACAATGTACTCTTAATTGCTCCGTGTAGAGCTGATGAACAGCTGTTCATGTTCGGAGACTTTCGGCGTCTCCTTTGTCCTCCGTACAGTGCAAGCGATGCGCAGTACAGGGCTGACACTATGTCATAGGGGCCCTTTCTCGGCAGAACACCGGGCTCCTTACAGTGGGATCTGCAGCAGAGCGGGCGGAACGGGCTGGTTGGCGGGTGCCAATTTGCCGCCCCCCTGAAAGTGCCTGAAAGTGCCGTCTGGAGCCATCGTTCCATCGGGTCCCATGGTAGGGCCCGCCCTGGTTATGAGGAAAGTTTGCGAGCACTGAACTTATTCTCTCTGGAGAAGAAACTCTTGAGAGGGGATATGATTTAAATTTACAAACTGGTGACCCCACAATAGGGATAATACTTTTTCGCAGAAGGGAGTTTAACAAGACACGTGGCCACTCATTAAAATTAGAATAAAATAGGTTTAACCTTAAACTACGTAGAGGGTTCTTTACTGTAAGAGCGGCAAGGATGTGGAATTCCCCTCCACAGGCGGTGGTCTCAGTGGGGAGGCATCAATAGTTTCAAGAAACTATTAGATAAGCACCTGAACGACCACAACATACAGGGATATACAATGTAATACTCACATATAATCACACACATAGATTGGACTAGATGGACTCGTGTCTTTTTTCAACCTCACCTATTATGTAACTATGTAATTATGTAACATGCTGTCCATTTTCGTCCGATCTCCCCATAGAAATTAGCGGGGCTCTGACAGGTCCCTCCCTGCTCAGTGAGGATCAATGGAGCAACGGACCTGTCATCCTCCAGCTCAGCGGGGATCAATGGAGCAATGTCCTGCTGAGCAGATCCACCCTGGTCTTAGAGTAAGATATCGATCCTCCTCACTGTCTCTACTTGCAAACATCATGCTGCTTACTGTGCTTCCGACTTTCCCCTGTTATCTGAAATGGGGACTCTCTGGTGAGATTACATCTGCATCAGCTTAATATCTGCAGGCTTGTGCTTCTGGTATCAATTGCAATTTGCACTTAGTGTCTGCTTGTATATGTGGTTAACCTTTCGTAGCTACCTGTATGGCTAATGCTGCCTTATAACATATGAAGAAAAGTGTAGTTTCTCATTATAGATCAGTCTGGATTTTATTGTACATCCTGCTGACTACATTTAACACTGATGAATATTTCTTTTTTTGTATATTTTTTTAACTACACGTGTCTCTATTCAGAGTGAACAGTGCAGTTTGCTGAAAAGGCCAATGATTTTGCCCCAGCTCCTTATGATCTATCCAATCTCTGTTGTGCCTGCCCCACCATCTGTGCCCCTACTCCACCCCCTGACGCACACATAGACTGGCTTGGTTCACACTGGTGCGATGTGGAAACCCTGAAAATCTAGCACATGAATTGCCAGCAGTTCACGCTGCCCTATGGGAAGCGCTGTGGGTGTCAACAGAAAGTTAATATCACCCCCAGATCAGTACGCATATCGTAGTGCGAACTGTCAATTCAGACAATAATCTAATGCACTGCAGTGTGGTGCGAATCACATGTGATGTCTGGCATCACACCAGTGTGAACTGTCCCACACACTTTCTGTGTGTATGTTAAGGTGTGCATCCCAGATATCCCCCCAGCACTCTCACCCCTCTACATCCCAGACATCCCCCCAGCACTCTGACCCCTCTACACCCTAGATATCCCCCCAGCACTCTGACTCCTCTACATCCCAGACATCCCCCCAGCACTCTGACCCCTCTACACCCTAGATATCCCCCCAGCACTCTGACTCCTCTACATCCCGGACATCCCCCCAGCACTCTGACCCCTCTACACCCTAGATATCCCCCCAGCACTCTGAACCCTCTACATCCCAGATATCCCCCCAGCACTCAGACCCCTCTACATCCCAGATACCCCCCTCCCAGCACTCTGCCCCCCCACCTCCAGGACTGGGACAAGGACTCACCTATACCAATCAAGTCATGCAGGCAGAAGGAGGGGCGGAGGAGGGAACATCCCTCCGGACATTCCAAGACCTTCGGTGCAAACAGTGATGGACAGCTGGGCTCACCATGACACCATCCACAATGCCACTTCCACACATGGGCTCTCAGTGCTGCCGACTCAGCAGCTCCTACCCTGCGGCCTCCAAGTCTCAAGCATTCAAGCTGCATAGGGTGGGATCAGAGCATCACTTCGCTCTGGCCCTGAACCTCCCTGCTGCCTGGTATCGTATCGCACAGCGCACCGCTGCCAGCCTGCCTCCCCTGTGTATCCATCACTCTCAGTGCCATCATGGGGCCCCCAATTTCTTGAGCATGGGCTCAAGGAGCAGCTGATTTGGTGGAAAGTGCAGGGGCCCCCTATGCAGCTGGGGCCCCTGGGCAGTGCCCAGGTGTGCCCACTCATTAAGACGGCCCTGAGTACATGCACACTAGAGGCTGAAAAATTGGTGAGTATGTTTAAACACCACCTCCTCCCTAGACAATTACACCAATGCCCCCCTTTACTGCTCTGATTGAAAAAGACTACCACTCCTCTAAAAATAAATCCACACGCAGATTTCTTTTCAGAGGCAATTGACAGGCAGTGAGGTGGTGATGTGCTGCCTCCTCACCACCTGTAATAACCCCCTTAATTCTGCAGCACAGACCCATTTATTTGAATGGGTTGTAATTCTTGAGAGTAGGTGCGTAAATTATGGCAGGCTTGTAGGGACCCCACTGCATTACATTGCCCAGGGTCCCATGATGCCTCTAAGATGGCCCTGGATGTGTCTGGAAGGGCCAAAGTAACTGAGAGAATCCGGACTTCTGGATATCGCCAAGTAGGCTGAAAGATCCAGGTATCCTACTGTTGTGCTTTTAAGGACATTTTCCCGCACAATATTTATTAAGTAATTTTTAACGAAGATATTTTTAAGATACAGAATCAGTCTATATGACACAGTCTATATATGTGAAACTTATTCACGGAGACGAGTGATCATACAAAATAGCTACATTTATTGGTTGACAGAAAATAAACATTTACATGAAATATTAAAATACAGATTACATTACTTGATCATTTTGACAATTTCTGTGAACACCCTCAAACTGGGCGTAGTAGTACCTTGGACACAATTATCACCATTATCATTTCTCGGTAGAATCAATAACCTTTTGATAATTGACAATTAAACAGAAGGTCTGTATTTCACACATCCAACCGTTACTATACTGCAGGTAAGTAAGTGGTTAACAATGTGAAATAAATTAGACATTTGTTTGTCAATAAAATTGGCATCTATGCAAAAAGAAATTTATAATGAAAAATTTAATTTAGAGAAAAATCTAAAAGGCGGTTATTGATTCGGGAGAAATATTTTCAATAATAGAATATTCAAAATCAATATTTAAGAGAACAAAAAATAGATGATAAACATATATTTACCCATTTCCAATATGGCTATTAGTGTGGAGTATTAGTTACCAGGAATTTTAAGATGGCTGCCGTGGCTTCAACATTCCAAGGAGCAGGGATCTTCATGAATGTAAAATGTGTATTCATGCATGTCTTCCAGTGTCCCTTCTCAGGGGGGGTCCCTAAGCTTCCCCCTGACTCTCTCCCCCCAGCTCTCCTCCGAGCTTCCTCCTTTTTTTCCTTTTTTTTTTTTTCCCTCTTTCTAGTTTCTTAAATATCCTTTTAAACAAAAGGATCATAAAATTATACTAAGTTCTGCCCAGAGGGTATGTGTTCCCTCCTCATTGGCCGACAGACTTAATGGTTAGCTTTCCCGGGAGTCTCGTGATTTTAAGGTAATAGCCCCTTCCACCACCAGGTGTCTCACCTGTGTTTGGTGTTTTATTTCTTTAAGTTAATATTTTTCTATTTCTGTAATATGTGTTCGTTATTTATATGTTCTAACGAATATATTCGAGTGTTCAAGAATTATGGCATAATGTAGAATACGCTTTAACATAAATTTCCAATAATTACTTGCATAAATTGGTGATATATATGCATATCACTGTATATCTGTTAATCTTTAGTCCGTTTAGAAAGGACACAGGTTAGATATATCACAAACAATATCACATACAATTATTATCTATATGGATCCATGTATAATTTGGGTATCCAATCAATATTTGTTTATCTAAACATAGGTTAAATTCTTATACAATTCTAATCATGATTATATGTTTTTTATAATACTAATTTGTTGCTAAAACACTTCTACTTATAATCACACTTTCATATATAATCTCTTTATGACAAAGTTCTTTAGATCATTAGATACTAAATTTATAATCTCAGTTGTGACCTATGTATAAATTGAATGGCTTAGAAAAATATAGATGATACTGGTAGATGAATCTTACAGCATGTTTTGGGATGAACTCTGAGCTTCCAATAAATGATTAAATGGGTTAGCTGTGTCCTTCAATATGTTTTTGGATGAGGCGTCAGCTATTTGCACGGTTGTATATTGTCCAAATAGTCTTTTACTTACGTACAATGGGGTTCTCTAGTTAAGGGTTATTTCCATGTGATAAATACTTATGCAAGTTTGGCCTTCTCACTCTAACCAACAAAATAAGTAAACAGCTTTTTATTTGGTGACAGAAGATACCATTGTTTCAGCGAGTTTCTTTTTTAAACACAGGTTTTGTAAAAGTTTAACAAGAACTAATCCTTTCAACATTTGGAAAAAAAAACCTGCGAGATCTTGTACTTTGCTTTAAAGGTCTCCAAGAGGTCACAGTTCAATAAAATACTGAAATCCTTCATCTCGGCCAGCGAATATTAAATGTATTTCTTCATGAATTCACAACAAAGCCCCCCTTGTGAAGTGTTCAAATGCCGGAAGTCGTTTGAAAGACTTCACCAATGCAACAGTTTGAAGAAATATGGCTTCGCTCGGGCCTTGTAAGTTGAGTTGTGACGATGGATCCGGATTATGGATATATATAATTAAGAGGTATAGACACTTGCAGATGAGTGTAACTCTTTGAAAAACAAAATGGGTTTGTGATCGATGTGTGCATCTCAGGACCGTCATCTGTTGATTGGCAGGAAATGGACCATTCCGGGCACCTTTAGTCCTGGCCGTCCTGGTGGGTTCCGTCCATGTAGACTGGCCATCAGTGGTATCCCTGGATCCCCCATACGGTTCCTTCTCTGGATGTTCACACATGTTGGACTCTCGGTTCTGTTGACCGGCTCATGGACATCTTAGTCCTGTAAATGAAAATGGATTCCATGAGAAAAGATATATGAGTTTTTTTTTTTTAACATGATCTGTGTTTGAGATCTCAGTGTCAAGTTGGTATCCTGGGCTTCCTCAGAGCCCTCCTCTTTCCCATTATGTTATCAGTCCTTTAACTAAACACTCTGGAAATCAAGACAATGTATGACACATTGGCTATGGGAGACCAAGCTCCAGGGCTCATTATCATGAGGCCATTTATTAATATCTGTGGATACCAGACAATTCTGACTGACTTATGTTCTTCAGAACCATTTTTTTTTTTAGCTTAATTGTAGCGGTTCTGGAATAATAACAATTAAAAACATTTCAGTTTGACATGTGACACTTACTGTCAGTATCAAAATATTTGACATCATAGTCAACCTTCTACTTGGGAGGAATAAAACAGATAAAATCTTCCCCCTTTGGGGTGTCAATACAACTCATTTGAGGCAATCAAACTACCTTATACGGGTGACTCCTCATCTTTTACCAAAATATCAAACCATTTAGGCCTCCTGATATTTATGTCTTTAGGATTCGGTCTTCCTCTGGAATTACCGTCTTCGGGACTTCTTGAAATTGGGCTGTTTGGAGCGACCTGTTTATGTCAGAGGAATGAAGTGACCACTGAAAAATAGGAGAATAGTTAATATCTAACAACCACAATCCCTCGGTAGGGATTTCAGGATCCTCATTACTGTAACCTGGGGAAAAACATGGTGTTAGAACCTCTGCTTCCTATATCTTTATTCAGTGCATTCCTCTGATTTATTTTAACATAGGCGCTTAAAAGGCTCTGTGGCCCTTGGGCTGGCCACAGGATTTGTCCCTGGAAGAAGTGTTATTCACGTTCCGTATAGCAATGAAACCGTGTAACATATCCATAATTTTGTCTATTTTGGTTTCCGTATTGCTTACAGGCTGATCAGAATTTGTTCGTGGGACCCGGTTTCTATACTTTCTGGGGACTACTGGCTCAATTTTATCAGACATATCCACATCAGAAACATTGTCTTGATTCTGGGATAGTTGTCTGGGCCTTAGTTGTTCCCTATTGTTCTGGGGATTTTGGGGTGTCTTACCCTGTAATTTCTCCCTATTTACCCGTGTAGGCCCCCGAAGTCCATTACACCAGTAAAGGTGAGGGTGTCTACCCTTAGTTTTAAATCTGACCCGTTGGAGATATACCCTATAGTTTCTCCTAAACCTTGGGTCTGGATCCTTTGGATGAGACTCCTGAGGTGGTCTTTTAACTCCCCCTCTAAAGGGTGGTCTCTGCTCCCCCCTTCTGATGGGTGGGGACATTGGTTTCCCGCTGGGGAAACTCGGTAGCATCTTTCCTCTGACTATATCAGCGTCTCTCTTTTTCTTGGTTTTGGACTGTAATGATTGAGGAGATACATAAAATTCATCCACAAGTTTCATTATAGGGCTTTCAGGCCTTCCATTGTTTTCACCAGTTTGTTGGATAGAGTACAAATTGTTACTCTCTTTTACCAAAGACTCCAGTGAACACCCCCCTTTGTAGTCTTTCGCCAAATTCACTTTTATGTGGGTAGGCGGGGCCTTGAAGAACATGGGTTCAAACTCAAGTTCATTATAACTTGGCTCCTTTTCTGCTAAGTGGACAGCACCCTTGAGCACAGCCATAACTTCGGTGGGGCTTTGATCACTGGTGCGTGTGATATTGTGTATATCCACTCTAGCTGCGTTAACATTTTTATGTGGGACAAATCCTAGATGACAGATGTTTTTAATTGTTTGCCAGGCAGTACCCCACAGACTTATTACATCTTCGCAGACTGAACGGAGTTTGGGTTCAAATACCCACGGTAAGAAATGAATCTTAGATTGGTCATCATTTAGGCCTAAAACTGATAAAGCATTTTCATAGATTTCAATGTGGTCAATAATGTGCATGGATCCCTCTTCCTTAAACACCGGGACAGCATCTTTTAAAAATTTTATTATTTCTGAGGCGTCCTGTTTAGGGGTGCCTGTATTTTTCTCTGATCCCAAAGAAAACTGATTAGGCATACCTTCATGTGGTGGTTCAATTTTTACCCCCCTTTGCTCTACAGATGGCTTGGGGTAGAATATAGTTTCTTTTTCTAATTCTTTTTCATTATGTAACTCCCAAATTTTAGGTTGAGAGTCATATTTTGGAGTATTGTCAGACTCTATACTTTCAGGTTTAAGCATCTGAGCATTATCCTGAGGCATAAACTCCCCTTGTTCTTTTAATTCTTCTGGTTGCTTAATTAGGGATTCCTGTCCTGACCTAAGCTGATTTGTTTCTTCTTTTAAATTTCCACTGCATATTACTCGGCAACTTTCTTCAGGAGACTCGTTTTCCTGCAGAAAATTTTCCTTCTCCTCTCTTGTATTGTTTATTATTTCTTTATTTAATTGATAACATTTGTACAGCATTATTATTGTATTATTGTGCATCTGTTCTGCTTTAATTAAGAACCTCTCCTTCTCTTTTGATTGTTTATACTTTTTATTTAATTGGTGAAATTCGTCCAGCATTATTACATCATTTTGTAACTGTTCTGTTTCATATTTCACCATTTTCGCTATAGCCTCATCAAAATAATCTGCCTTGTCTTTAATCTCCTTTAGCTTTTTTGTGAGCTCACATTCCCCTCCTATTAACTGGGACTGGGATTCTAAGATATCACTCTCTAGTTGGGTATATTGACGTTTAAACTCACTATAAAGATACATCAGGTTAGTGCTTGGTTCAAAATGCATGTGATCAGGCCTTTCTATTTCCTTTGTCTCAGATGAGCTGTCTGTGAGTTCAACGCTTTGACCTTCCACGTTCCATACGTCTTTTATTGATTGACGGGCGTGGTTTATAAGGTCTTCAATGAGTGCTTCTAGACCATTCTCATTAGACAAACTTTTTTCGGCATGATTTATCATGTTACTTTTTGACATTATATCCAACATTTCCTGTTCTTGTATCCATTTTGTCTGAGTACTCATATTACCACTAAGGGCTGACTCTTGATAATCCCCATCAAAATAAAATTCACTTTGACCAGACATTTTTCTTTTGGCAAAAATATTCTTTTTTTTAAAAGTTAATAATTAATCATTTCATGCAAAATATTATTTCTGTCACCACCGTAACTATGACTGATCCTGTACAAAATATCGACGTTATCTCACGCAGTGCCTCCATTTATATATGTTGTGCTTTTAAGGACATTTTCCCGCACAATATTTATTAAGTAATTTTTAACGAAGATATTTTTAAGATACAGAATCAGTCTATATGACACAGTCTATATATGTGAAACTTATTCACGGAGACGAGTGATCATACAAAATAGCTACATTTATTGGTTGACAGAAAATAAACATTTACATGAAATATTAAAATACAGATTACATTACTTGATCATTTTGACAATTTCTGTGAACACCCTCAAACTGGGCGTAGTAGTACCTTGGACACAATTATCACCATTATCATTTCTCGGTAGAATCAATAACCTTTTGATAATTGACAATTAAACAGAAGGTCTGTATTTCACACATCCAACCGTTACTATACTGCAGATAAGTAAGTGGTTAACAATGTGAAATAAATTAGACATTTGTTTGTCAATAAAATTGGCATCTATGCAAAAAGAAATTTATAATGAAAAATTTAATTTAGAGAAAAATCTAAAAGGCGGTTATTGATTCGGGAGAAATATTTTCAATAATAGAATATTCAAAATCAATATTTAAGAGAACAAAAAATAGATGATAAACATATATTTACCCATTTCCAATATGGCTATTAGTGTGGAGTATTAGTTACCAGGAATTTTAAGATGGCTGCCGTGGCTTCAACATTCCAAGGAGCAGGGATCTTCATGAATGTAAAATGTGTATTCATGCATGTCTTCCAGTGTCCCTTCTCAGGGGGGGTCCCTAAGCTTCCCCCTGACTCTCTCCCCCCAGCTCTCCTCCGAGCTTCCTCCTTTTTTTCCTTTTTTTTTTTTTTCCCTCTTTCTAGTTTCTTAAATATCCTTTTAAACAAAAGGATCATAAAATTATACTAAGTTCTGCCCAGAGGGTATGTGTTCCCTCCTCATTGGCCGACAGACTTAATGGTTAGCTTTCCCGGGAGTCTCGTGATTTTAAGGTAATAGCCCCTTCCACCACCAGGTGTCTCACCTGTGTTTGGTGTTTTATTTCTTTAAGTTAATATTTTTCTATTTCTGTAATATGTGTTCGTTATTTATATGTTCTAACGAATATATTCGAGTGTTCAAGAATTATGGCATAATGTAGAATACGCTTTAACATAAATTTCCAATAATTACTTGCATAAATTGGTGATATATATGCATATCACTGTATATCTGTTAATCTTTAGTCCGTTTAGAAAGGACACAGGTTAGATATATCACAAACAATATCACATACAATTATTATCTATATGGATCCATGTATAATTTGGGTATCCAATCAATATTTGTTTATCTAAACATAGGTTAAATTCTTATACAATTCTAATCATGATTATATGTTTTTTATAATACTAATTTGTTGCTAAAACACTTCTACTTATAATCACACTTTCATATATAATCTCTTTATGACAAAGTTCTTTAGATCATTAGATACTAAATTTATAATCTCAGTTGTGACCTATGTATAAATTGAATGGCTTAGAAAAATATAGATGATACTGGTAGATGAATCTTACAGCATGTTTTGGGATGAACTCTGAGCTTCCAATAAATGATTAAATGGGTTAGCTGTGTCCTTCAATATGTTTTTGGATGAGGCGTCAGCTATTTGCACGGTTGTATATTGTCCAAATAGTCTTTTACTTACGTACAATGGGGTTCTCTAGTTAAGGGTTATTTCCATGTGATAAATACTTATGCAAGTTTGGCCTTCTCACTCTAACCAACAAAATAAGTAAACAGCTTTTTATTTGGTGACAGAAGATACCATGGTTTCAGCGAGTTTCTTTTTTAAACACAGGTTTTGTAAAAGTTTAACAAGAACTAATCCTTTCAACATTTGGAAAAAAAAACCTGCGAGATCTTGTACTTTGCTTTAAAGGTCTCCAAGAGGTCACAGTTCAATAAAATACTGAAATCCTTCATCTCGGCCAGCGAATATTAAATGTTATTCTTCATGAATTCACAACACTACAAGTGTTCTACAGCTTAGTTTCCTACGTGTTCTGCAACAAGGTCGGTGTTAAAGACTTTGATCCTGAGTAAGCACCTTGTTGGCTGCTAGGCCTTGTGAGCGAGGGACGTCCATCCCGAGTGTTCATCCAACTGCGAATGGCTATTCTCTGGATGCAGTCAAAGTAAGCAAATTCTTTGACGTTTATAGACTTTGACATTGAGAGTACCTGAATTCCTTTCCAACCCTCTGATCCCAAGTTAAAGACTGTTCAATGGTTGAAGTTCGCAAATAAAATCCATTCAATTGGATCTATTGTCAGTCTCAAGTTGCTTGGTCATCTACCACGGGACATCCTCTAGACGTGCAAAAAGGAGAAGCGAAAGGTAATGGTGAGCCCAAAAATAATCAGCAGCTCCTTTCAGGGGTTAGTGCTACATTTAAATTGGGGGTGCAACAGTTTAGTCAGGCCTAGGGCAGCACAAAATCTAAATACACCACTGGTCCTGGGTCAATGATGCCCAGATTGCTGTGGGTACCATCCAAAATACTGATATTTATACTGATGGTATCTGCATAATACCAGGGTTGTCAGAACCAGGCAGAGGCAGAATCACTGACATAGAATGACTTCTCTTGTATTTTAGGTATGTAACCGCCGACACCGATGTAAAGCCCAGTACACACATACCAAAAGTCAGCCAATTCATAAGGAAGTACCAACTTTCATTACATGTGTACTGCTGTCTGTTCAACAGAAGCCGGACTAATGGCTGAGTCTGTTGAACGGTCTTGCTGGAAAACCAGCATTCAATCAGCTGTGTATCCTGGCCGGGAGGATCCCTCGCTGTCAGTATACAATAGCTCAGCGAGAGAGATCCCTACATCACACAATGTTGTGTTAATGCAGGATCTGTCCGTTTCTTTTTGTTCAACCCCCTGGTTGAATGAAAAAAATAAAACTGAATGTGTATACCCAGTGTGGCAGGGTGAGACCATGCCACTGTGTAAAATGGCAGTCTAGGCCAGGTTTTGCAGAAAACTGGCACACTAAAGGTCTGGTATGAATTTTTGGGGGGACCTCCACGCCATTTATTTTTTACATTTTGGCGCGGGGTTCTTCTTAAAATCCATACCAGACTTCAAGGGTCTGGTATGGATTTTGAGGGGGACCCCCACGCCATTTAAAAAAAAAAATTGGCACAGGGTTCCCCTTAATATCTATACCAGACCTGAAGTGCCTGGTATGGAATTTGGGGGGACCCCACGCAATTTTTTTTTCAATTTTGGTTCAGGGTTCCCCTTAAGATTCATACCAGACCCAAAGGGCCTGGTAATGAACTTAGGGGGAATTCCATGCCGTTTTTTTGCATGATTTTATGTGTATTTCCGGGACCGACAATTCATTATAGCCTTGAGTACTTTTAGATTACTTTTTTTCCCTTTAGAAATGTCATTTTGCTCTCGGACTGTTGTAAACACGGGAAACACCCGCCATTTTACAGGCATACTATAGACAGACACCCCCCCCCCCCCCCGGTACAAAATTTTAAGGAATATTTCACTTTTATTGTTTCACTTTAAGCATTTTTAAAATCACTGCTCCCAAAAAAACTTTTTTTTGCATTGATACATGTCCCCTGGGGCAGGACCCAGGTCTCCATACACTTTTTCTGACAATGACTTGCATATAAGCCTTTAAAAATGCCTGTTTACATGTTCTGCTGCGAACTGAACAGGGGGGTGTTTGGCTCATCCCTACTAAGGAGGTATGTCAATGCATAAAGTGGCATTTGAAACTGAACACCTACCTATGACTTCTTTATTCAAACCCCCATGTTGTACCTCACATAATCCTTTCCACTGCACTCTTTACACTGTGCTTACGTTACATATTCCTAGTGTAGCACCCTCTACCATAGGAAGGTGCTAGAGTGAGGATTTTGTAAGGGAAACTGTCAGTGCAAGTAAATTTAGGCGGGTCAATGCTTCAGGCTAGGCCTGCTTGTTTTGATCTAGGGGTCAGGGAGTGATTAGTGCAGCAGTGGGTTTGACCACCTGTTCTTTAGTTCTGAGGTGCCTCCCCTGCTTCCAGGAAGAATGATCTGGAAGAAGGGCAGGGCCTAGGACTGGAGTGGCAGGCAGCTCATGTGAGGAGCTCTGACCAATCCCCAACTGGAATTGGCAGGGGGCAGGCCTCCCATATAAGCTGGGCTAACAGCCCACTGGGGGAGGAGTTGTCAGCCGGGAGACATGGAGAATGGAGTACTAGGCAGCCACAGGGGCCCCATCCCCATCTGGGGGGGATGCAAGGCCTAGAGGAGGAGCCCGGGAGAGCTGAGAGGGAGCTTCATCTTTACATGGTTAAGGATGAAGTGTTCGGAACAGAGGGGCTGGAGAAGCTGCCAGAACGTATGTCCAGTTAAAGCTCTCCATCATGGACTCGGGACAGGAGAAGGTTGGTGAGTGGACCACAGTGGAGTTCTGGATGAGGCATGCCAGGGGAGCTGGGTGCGAGGCCAGAGGAGAGACTGTGGGGAGAGTGTCAAATCGCTGTGGCCTGAGGGCATAGGATTTGCAGGCCAGACTAGCTGAGAGCAGTAGTCCACCAATCAGCACATGCTACTAAATTACTAGGCCACCGGGGAGAGGTAATGCAGACCTCTGGCCTAGTAACAGTGCAACCAATTCTAGCCAGCAACTGAGACTGTTCAGAGTGGTCTCTTTTGTCAAAAGAGGACGATGTGACAGGAAGAGTAATGATCTACAGTGGAAGTTTGTGCAGGAGGGTGGAAGTCCTGAGAGCAACAGTCTGCAGGAGATACGCATAGGAGGAGAAATAGTCTGCATGGTGTTATGCAGGGGAAGCGCCTGTAGATATTATGTGTACATCAATACTTCATGGCTCAACCTTTTGTTCTAATTCTTAAATATGATGACAAAGCAGTTCCATGGTCATCCCATATTTCCTTTCCCCCAACCAAGTTATATTCTACAATAAAGAACAAGAACAATGCAAAATTACTGTTCATTGTCTTAGAAGGGATAAATGGAGGTCTGGCAGCAGGGTGACATGGTGGATGTTAGTTAATAGTAGCAACTAAGCTGTACATTTGTACCTCACTGAGATCCGCCTTCACAGTTAACCTGCTGGTTGTCACTCTTAGCAACCGTTAAAAGCCAGGGGAGACTTTGCCTGTTTTGCCAAGTGCCAAGGGTATAACAAGGACTGTGTGTTTGTCTTTAAAAATGACTTTTGCCACATGCTGTTGCCCATAGCAACCAAATCCAAGCTTGATACCAAGCAACCATCCAGGATCAGCGCTGCCATCATGCCCCTGCATCCAGTTGCCTCAATGTACACTCACATCAGTAATAAGCCCTGCACCCAGTGACTGTAACCATGTACTATCACCCGTGGCAACCACAGTGAGCGATCACGCTCTGGATTACATATATGTCCAGCGCTCTGCATGGTGCAGACATTGCAGGAATCTCAAGTGACTTTAATAATCCTGCTCAGCAAAAGGAGTTTGTGAATGTATGCTGTTGCCCCTAATAACGGTATGCAATGAGGGGGTGTCTATGACGGGATTTTGCATGGTCAGTCCCATACAGTAGGATGTTACAGGAGAGACTTTACTGTGCCAATGGTGATCGCTGCATAGTTTGCCTGCCTTCAGCTTCCACCTTCTGCCTGCAATTCATCAGCGCCTGCCACCAGGTGTCACTACAGCGCACAATGCCTGAAGCCTGCTTACAGTTCCTCGCACGCTGAACCAATGAGCGTGTGGGCAGAGTTACGCCCCAGCGGAGGACACGAAGGAGACCAGTGTACTGCACGCTACACGAAGCTGCTGAAGATGGTGGTCGGAGGATGCCTGCTATGCAGTGGTTGCCTGATATGCAGGATTGGGTGTTGGTTGATACCAGCATCCGGCTGGACCTCTCGGGAGGACTCGCCTTAGGGGTGATAGGAGGAGTGGAGCGGTTGTGCATGCTGTATTGAAGGTGCCATATCCCGATGGCTGGAGTCAATGCCTGGGCCCAGTGCATGCATTGTGGGGAGTCACTAACCTGCTTAGGGCCGGTGCAGCAGGAATCAAAGTACTACTCTGCCAACCTGCTCACAGGATTATGCATACCACAGCTGCAGGTGGCTAGGAGGGCCAGAGAGGGCCATGTATCACCCGCCAGAGATGGAGGAGAGCTGCCATCAGGTGTGTCCACCCCAGAGGTCCTGGACATACAGGAAGCAAATGGTGTTGGGAAGATCAGGGGCCTGGAGGTTGCAGGTGCCAGTGTGCAGCCTCCGGTTGATCTCCCCAAAGAGCCGGCCTCAGATAAGTCCCTTGCTGTGCTCATCCCAAAGGAGCCCATGCTGCTGGAGGAGGGAGAACCATCAGGTGACCTGGATGAGGTGGATGAGGGCTGGGTCATTGACTGGGGTTCGCCCAGAAAACTGGACAGATTTGGAACTGTGGAGAAATTATTCTCCTGGTCATCGCTGGAAAAAGGCTCCAGTGAAGAGGAGTGGCAGACAGGAGATTCCCCATTCACAGGGGCCCCCGTCTGAGGTGATGGAGAAACCACAGTTGCCAGTATGGACCCCAGTACAGACCAGCAGACTTTTCATCAGTCAGCCATCCACTAGCCAGGCCAGGGCACCCACAGTGGGTCATCAAGGCCCAGGATGCCGGTGTCCTGCCTGGCAGGGGGAAACCCAAGGAACTGCCCAGGCTCTCCCATCTACAGCGGGAGGTATAACGGAAGGTTGCCTTGGAGTGGGGCTTAGACAACCCATATGTCCCATCCCAAGCCATGGATATCATTGATGACTTCCAAGGAGAGTGGGAGGATGACCTGGTTTGGGACTACTTACACGTGCCCAAGCTGCTGCGGGTGCCATAGAGTGAGGTCTGGGCCCGGTTTAAGGACATTTGGGAAGAGCGGTACTTGGCCGTGCAATACCCAGTGGAAGTGGAAGTGCAGGAGGGTGGAAGTCCTGAGAGCAACAGTCTGCAGGAGATACACAGAGGAGAAATAGTCTGCATGGTGTTATGCAGGGGAAGCGCCTGTAGATATTATGTGTACATCAGTACTTCATGACTCAACCTTTTGTTTTAATTCTTAAATATGATGGCAAAGCAATTATTCCATGGGCATCCCATATTTCCTTTCCACCAACCAAGTTATATTCCCCACTAAAGAAAAACAACGCAAAATGACTGTTCATTGTCTCAGAAGAGATAAATGGAGGTCTGGCAGCAGGGTGACATGGTGAATGTTAGTTTCTAGTAGCAACCAAGCGCTACACTAGCTTGTGCAATTTATATGCTATGTTGTACATTATATAGCCCCAACTGTCGAACTGTGATGTACATTACATACCTCTGATCAAAACATTTATTGCCCCAACAGTTGCTGACTTGTAGTAGTCTCAACCTATATAAAGGAAGTTCCTTTTCAAGAGAGGCTAAGACAAAGTATTAACTCTTTATCTTTATTCTGGGTGTAGAATATATTTTGGAAGAGTTTTTTTATTTATGTATTCTTTAATCTGAGATTTTATGCTTTTCTTTGAGATTCTTGCTTGAGAACAATAATTAAATCCTGTTTGTGGGTTTCCTATATGTGAGTTTAAAAGAGAAGTATAGCCAAAGCTATTTTGGCTGTACTTCTCCTATAGATTACAGGAGTGCACTGCTGTGATTAGCTTTCAGCTAATCACAGAGCCAGTCCAGGCTCTGAAAAGATCCCAGAAGCCTGGACCTGCAGTTGGCTCAGCCTCGAAACTCCTCAAGTGAACGCGGGAGGGGAGGGGGCAGAGTGGGAGAGTCGGAGACTGGCTCTCTGCTCACAGAATGTTGAGAACTGAGCGATCTCATTGCAAGATATTCTTTTTTTCTATGCTTTATAACGTAAAGTAGGAATGAGCCATCCATGTAGAAGAAGGCCAAGAAAGAAGTCAAAGGATTTAGGGAACTAGAGCATACCTGTTCTACCTGAATTCTTCTGCCATGTTCTCCACTAGGGATGAGCTTCGTGTTCGAGTCGAACATACGTTCGACTCGAACATCGGCTGTTCGCCCGTTCGGCGAATTCCGAACGTTATGGGCCGTTCACGCCAAATTCGTGTGGCGCTCACGGCCCACAATGCACTGCGATGGCGCAGTGCATTGCTGGCTCATGATTGGCCAAGCATGCACTGTGACCCCCCATGCTTGGCCAATCACAGTGCCGGCAGCGAGGAGAGCCATGATTGGCCACAGGCAGGATGCCTGGGGCCAATCATAGCTCAGGCTGTGTAGTACACGCCCCACACTATATAAGGCCACCAGCGCGGCGGCCTTGTGTAGTGTGTTGGCGTCTGAAGCAGTTAGTGGGTGTTCTGTGTACTTTCAACACAGTATACACCGGTCGTTATCGGCAGATTTTTCGATCTTGCTCTTCTGTAGTGGTTGTTGTCTGCGTGCCCTGACCGCAGTATACACCGCTATATTCACTTCACCTATATAGCTAGCGATATATCTATCTTTTATAATAGAGCTTGCAGTCAGTGTTAGGAGCTTGTGCGTGCTGTCTGCGTGCTCTGTACCCAGTACACATCGCTATATCCACCTACATAGCTCTTCTCTATTTGAGCCATCTGCCATCTGCAGGAGTTATTGGAAGTTGTGTGTGCCTCCAGCACAGCACAGTATACATCTGTATTTACCCTTTATTGCTGGTGTTCTATAATAAAGGCATCTGCAGGAGTTAGTGGGTGTTGTGTGCCTCCAGCACAATATACACCTGTATCTACCCTTTATTGCTGTTCTCTAATAGAGCCATCTGCAGGGCTTAGTGGGTGTTGTGTGCCTCCAGTATACCCCTTTATCTACCCTTTATTGCTGGTGTTCTATAATAAAGGCATCTGCAGGAGTTAGTGGGTGTTGTGTGCCTCCAGCACAATATACACTACCCAATTGCTGTTTTACCCAACTCCCTTCAGGCCATTACCATGTCTGGAAGGCCTGCAAGGAGAGGCAGACAGGCACGAGCCGATAAAAGAGGGCAAGCAGGCTCTGTGTCTAGAGACAACAGTGCTGGTCGTGGACGCGGTGCATCGTCATCATCAGCACGTGGCCATGGGACACGTTTGTCCTTCTTTTCGGCAGCTGGACATGTTGAGCCGCAACATGCCAACGACTTGGTAGAGTGGATGACCAAGCCCTCTTCATCCTCCTCATCCTCTCTCACCCAGTCTCAGGGTACTAGCAAAGCAGCTGCCAACGCATCGTCTTCCCTCGTCTCAATGTCATCATCAGTGACTCCTTCCCTCGACCCACCACGTCCTCCTGAGGAGTCTCCTGAACTCTTTGAGCACAGTGTTGGGTACATGCTCCAGGAGGATGCCCAGTGTTTTGTAGGCTCTGATGATGATACTCAGCTAGAGGAAGGCAGTAGCGTGAATGCAGAGAGAGGGGATGCTCAAGAAGGACAGCAATCTGGCAGTCATGTTCCACAAGCTGCAGCATACTGCCAGGTTTGCTACAGTGATGAAGAGGGAGAGGATGATGAGGGCACTGACTCCACGTGGGTGCCTGGTAGGAGAGAGGATGAGGAGGAGGAGGAGGAGGCACATGTCCAACGAGGCAGGATGCCCTCCGGGGGCCAGCTTAGGGGCAGCACACCGACTGAATCACACCGCAGAGCTCCGCCTGTGCAGGGCGCTGCCTCTGCGCGTTATTCTAAAAGTTCTTTGGTGTGGGCCTTTTTTGAGACGAGTGCATCAGATCGCACCGCTGCTATTTGCAACATATGTCTCAAGCGTATCTCGCGTGGCCAAAACATCAGCCGCTTGGGCACCACATGCTTGACCAGACATATGTTGACCTGCCATGCAGCTCGTTGGCAAGCGTACCTCAAAGACCCACACCAAAGAACAAATCGGACCTCTCCTTGCTCCTCATCAGCTGGCATCTCCAACCCCACTAGACCTTCAGTCCTCTCTGAAACCTGCTCTGAGAGGAATGAAGGTGTAGAATTAGGTGTGTCACAGCCAAGTGCTTCCGGGCACTTTGCTAGCAGTACACCCACGTCCGATTATAGCAGGCAAATGTCCCTGCCCCAGCTGCTGGACCGGCGAAAGAAGTTCATTTCCAGCCATCCACATGCCCAGCGGTTGAATGCTAGCTTGGCTAAATTGCTAGCACTTCAACTGCTGCCTTTTCAGTTGGTAGACTCGACCCCCTTCCGTGAGTTTGTACAATGTGCGGTTCCTCAGTGGCAGGTCCCCAAACGCCACTTTTTCTCACGGAAGGCGATTCCAGCTCTCTACCGGCATGTGGAAGGCAATGTCCTTGCCTCGCTGGACAGGGCGGTCAGCGGTAAGGTGCATATTACCACTGACTCATGGTCCAGCAGGCATGGACAGGGACGTTACCTGTCTTTCACGGCCCATTGGGTCACTCTTCTGGCAGCTGGGAAGGATGCAGGACAAGGTGCAGTAGTGTTGGAAGTTGTTCCGCCACCATGCCTCCAAAATGCTACTATTGGTTGCGACACACCTCTTTCTTCACCCCCTCCTCTTCTTCTTCCTCCATGGCCTCTTCCAGTGCTCTGTCCTCAGAACCAGCGGTGCTCCGTAGGCGTTCCAGGGGCTACGCAAGTACGCAGGCAAAACGATGCCATGCCGTGCTTGCGCTGGTTTGTTTGGGGGACAGGAGCCACACTGGGGCGGATGTTTTGTCAGCTCTGCAGGGGCAGGCCGAGAGGTGGTTGACGCCACGCCAGCTTAAGCCAGGAATGGTGGTTTGCGACAATGGCACCAACCTCCTCTCCGCCCTCCGACAGGGACAACTGACCCATGTGCCCTGTGTAGCTAACGTCCTTAACCTGGTGGTGCAGCGGTTCTTGGGCAGGTACCCGGGCTTACAAGATGTCCTGAAGAAGGCCAGGAAAGTCTGTGTGCATTTCCGCCGATCATTTAATTCCTGTGCTCGGCTGGCTGAGCTCCAAAAGGAGTTGAACCTGCCCAAGAACCGCCTTATATGTGACATGCCCACCAGGTGGAACTCAACGTTGGCCATGCTGCAGCGGCTGCACATGCAGCAAAGGGCCATCAATGAGTACCTGTGCGACTACGGCACCAGGACAGGGTCAGGGGAGCTCGGTTTTTTTCTCACCACGCCAGTGGGGCATGATCAGGGATGCATGCACTGTCCTGTCACCGTTTGAAGAGGCCACAAGGATGGTGAGCAGTGACAGTGCATGCATCAGTGACACTGTACCTCTTGTCCACCTCTTGGAGCATACTCTGCGTGGAATAATGGAAAGGGCACTTGAGGCAGAACAGAGGCAGGAAGAGGAGGACTTCCTTGCCTCTCAAGGCCCCCTTTATCCAGACAGTGTTCCTGCTGTGCCACCCATCACACAGGAAGAGGATGAGGAGGAGGAAGAGGAGGAGGAGGATGATTGTGTCAGCATGGAGGTGGAGGCTGGCACTCAGCATCAGCAGCAGTCTTGTAGGGATGATTTACAGTCCCAAGAAACCCGTGGACTTGTACGTGGCTGGGAGGAGGTAGCTGCGTGTCATGTTGTCCTTAGTGACCCAGAGGACTCCGGACTGAATGCCTCAGCTAACCTACGCTGCATGGCCTCCCTGATCCTGCAAAGCCTGCGGAAGGATCCTCGTATTCTTCTGTTCAAGGAGAGGGACCATTACTGGCTGGCCACTCTCCTTGATCCACGGTACAAGGGTAAGGTTGCCAACCTTTTCTTGCCATCGCAGAGGGAGCAGAGGATGAGACATCTCCGGGAGGCCTTGCAGAAAGGTCTGTGCAACGCGTTCCCAGAGACTGGGAGGTTACAAACTCCTGGTCCTGGACAACGTGTTGCTGAGGCATCGGTCAGAAGGAGCGGTGGAGAAGGTGGCCGTCTGACTGACTTGCTTTCAGACAATTTTTTAGTCCGCAGCCCCAAGGTATGATCGGTTCCAGCAACCATCGCCAGCGTCTGATTTACATGGTGCAGGAATACCAAGGGGCAAGGTCAGACTTGGACACCTTTCCCACCGAAAATCCTCTGGCTTACTGGGTCTTGAGGATGGATCACTGGCCAGAGCTTGCACAGTATGCAATTGAGCTACTGGCCTGTCCTGCATCCAGCGTTCTTTTCGTTCTGGTGGCTTTGTTACTGATCACAGGGTGCGCCTGTCCACCGAATCAGTTGATCGACTGACCTTCATCAAGATGAATCAGTCTTGGATAACCCACAGCTACCAAGCACCTGAAGCTGATGTAACCAAATAATTTTTTTTTAAATATCACATCCCTTCAAGACTGCCTATGCTGATGCTGAGTGACTGTCCTGTTATGTTGATTGTCTATCCTCTTCCTCCTCTGCTGATATGTTGGAAGAACATTTCTGGTTCTGGGTGATGCCATCAGCCCAATTTTTCTGCCTCTGTTTAACAGGGGCGTTTAATTAAAATTTTTGATGCAATGCTTTGCAGCAGGGCTAATTCCTGCAATAAAACTAGAGTATATGGGAGAGGTTGCAGTGTGGTGGCACCAGCACCATCAGCCCAATTTTTCTGCCCCTGTTTAACAGGGGCGTTTAATTACAATTTTTGATGCAATGCTTTGCAGCAGGGCTAATTCCTGCAATAAAACTAGAGTATATGGGAGAGGTTGCAGTGTCGTGGCACCAGTACCAGTGCCTAGGGCCCAATTTTTCTGCCCCTGTTTAACAGGGGCATTTAATTACAATTTTTGATGCAATGCTTTGCAGCAGGGCTAATTCCTGCAATAAAACTAGAGTATATGGGAGAGGTTGCAGTGTCGTGGCACCAGCACCAGTGCCTAAGGCCCAATTTATCTGCCCCTGTTTAACAGGGACATGTAATTACAATTCTTGATATAATATTTCACAGGAGGGCCCATTCCTGTGTACACCCAGAGTAACTGTGAGGACTTATAGTGTTGTGGCACCAGCACCACAACCACCAAAGGTCAATTTTTCTACCACTGTTCAACAATGGCATGTAATTAAAATTCTTGATATAATTGTTCACAGCAGGGCGCTCCAGCGCCCACCAAGAGTCACTTTGAGGGCTTACAATGTTGTGACAAAACCAACACCTTGTTCCGCCATTTCTGAAGAGCATATAGGGCAGGCCCCTACTTTCAAACATCCAACTTACAAACATCTCCTACTTGCAAACGGAAGGAGACAACAGCAAGTGAGATGAAAAAAGATGGACGACAAAACAAATTATACAGGGGTGATAACCCTTCCCTATGTTTTCCAAAAAGCTTAAAAATTGTTTTTTTTGACTGGAGCTACACTTTAAAAATGTACCAGTTGAAAATTACAAACAGATTCAACTTAACACAACAAACCTACACAGTCCCTGTCTTGTTTGCACCGCCTGTATACTGCTGTTCTGAGTATATAGGGCCTGGGGGCCCTTTTTTAATATGGGTACTGGGTTCTCCTTAATATGCGTACAAGACCCAAAGGGGCTGGTAATGGGAAGGGAGGGCTACCAATGCCATTTTTCTCAATGATTTTCAACCATATTGCAGGAACCAGATATAACATTAAAACCGCAAGCACGGGAAACACGTGGCACTTCACAGGCATACTACAGCCACCCCCCAGGCACGATATTTAAAGGAATATTTCACTTTTTTTTCACTTTAATCGTCATTAAAATCAGTGCTCCCGCCAAAACGGCCATTTTTAAAAACATTTTAGCCATTGACCCATGTCCCCTGGGGCAGGAGCCAGGTCCCCAAACCCTTTTTAGGACAGCATCTTGCATATTAGCCGTTAAAATTAGCACTTTTAATTTTGAACGTTTGAGTCCCATAGACTTCAATGGGGGTTCTAAAGTTCGTACGAATTTGGGGTCCGTTCGAAAGTTCTGGTGTAAACCGAACCGGGGGGTGTTCGGCTCATCCCTATTCTCCACTACTGGTCCACTTCGTTTGCTGTACAATCAGAACTAACTTGCCTCTATTTATGATCTTCCCAGGTAAAGGACTGTTAAACATATTCTTATCAATCTGAAATGATCAAGATGCATGTGTGGAGAAATAATCTAAATAAATTAATATAAAGATATAATACTTTAACCTATTAAAGAGAGATTTCAGCCCAGCTGTGGTATGGAGAATGTGTAACTTAATGTCCTATGTTTATACCGGTGCCAGTAGTTTGAGATCCTCTACCTATTGTATATGTATCTTTCATCTAAGATTAATGTTTGTTTTCAGAATTGGTAAGTGAGGAACCCAAGTGAGAACATCTGTCAACCCCTAACTTCCACAAAGAATACACTTCCTGTCTAAAAAACAAAAGGAAGCCAAGGTCAACCCAAAAACGACAGTAGCTTAATGCAGTCAGACTTCAAGAAAGCAGTTCTTGGGCACGCATACGTCTACAAAAGTGACAGGTTTCTCAGTATCTGTATTTAAAGAATAAAAAATATTTGTGCAGTGCCTAGACACAGGTGGTTTAGAGAGCTTAAAGAAGAAGTAAACCCTGCAATTGTAAAGCATAATGGGCTACTATGCATCGCATAGTAGCCCATTATGTGTCACTTACCTGACATAGAAGCCTGCGATGTTACCGCTGTCCCTTCTTCCACAGAGCGTTCATCTTCTTCCAGGGCATCGTGGCTCTGGCGCTGTGATTGTCCGGAGCTGTGATGACATCACTCCCGCGCCTGTGCACAGGTGCTGCCACTAACGTCATATCACCGTTAGTAGTGGCATGCTCAGTGCGCCTGCGCGCTGCTGTCTACGGCGAATGCGCTATAGACAGCGGTGCCTGTCTTTTTGCAGATATAGATATTTCTTGGATCTCCAGGTAAGCCTTAATCTAGGCTTACCTGTAGGTCAAAGTGGTCTGTAAGGGTTTACAACCACTTTAAACTCCAATGCAATCTGGATTTAAAGAATAAAAAATATACATAAATAAATATGTGCAGTGCCTAGACACAGGCGGTATAGAGAGCTTAAACTCCAATGCAACTTCTGAGTTAAATGTCTTAGGTAGAATTTATTCCCTACTTCCACAGCAGCACATTTTCACTTTTCATTTCCAATCTCACAGCTCTGTCATCTGCTGGGGGCAGGAGAAGCTGTCCTTTATTATGAGCTACCAAGACCTGATCTTTTAGTTAAACAAGGTACAGTGGCAAATTACCAATTAGGCACCTGCTTATGGGCCCCATGCCATTCAGGGGCCTGTGACATCGGATCAAAGTAGCATTAAATTGAGCATGAAAGAAAATTACAGTGACAAGTACAAAAACCACACACGTCAGGTTCACATTGCAGTTTGTCTCTTCTGCTTTCAGCTGTCAGTTTGTAAAAAAAAATTGGTTCAACCTACATACATGTACAGTAGTAATGGTCATCTTCATCTAGCGGCAGATGTGCACATTTACTTTGTTCAATATTATCCCACTAGACCATGCATACAAGAAACCTGCACGTGAGGCCCCAAAGCTTCGGCTGCCTAGGGGCCTCCACAGAGTTTTTAATTTGGCAATGATAAGGTATACTTTTGATCATTAGAGTACTGTATTGTGCTGTGCAGGGCATAAGGCTATGGACTTTCCCCATGTGCGCCGCTGGTGATTGGCCAAGCACTGACATGGAGGAGTCATATACTCATTTATATCCATACATACTACGTATTTTCTTTGGTCCTGGCAGCTGAATAGATTAGTGGAGGAGTGAAGGAGAAATGAGTATCTACTGTTGGGGAGTGGGAGGAATTAAAGCAAACCAGTGGCTTTGCCCTACACGCGCAAAGCACAATTATGCTTTAAATAAAAGGTAAAAGAAATTAAAATTTTAAATTGTAACATGAATTTAAAAGAAAACTTTGCTGAGACGAGTATGAAGACAGATCCCATGGCTTTAATACTTTATTATTCTCTAACTAGAAATGAGTTTGAATATCTGAGCTGCATCTTACTTCTGATCTTCATCATTGTTCCAGCTCAGTGATTCAAAGCACTAAAACCATTGATTTGCAAATCAATGACAATGAATGCTAGCATTTTTGTAATTTTCATTTATTATTTCATGTAATGTTTCAGTTAACTATTTCAATAGATAACTTAAAAGCAGAACTAAAGCTTCACTATTTTTTTTAAAAAACGCATTTATTTTTTATGTACATCGACACATAATGGCAAAAGTGTCTTTCCAGTGGCTGTATGCATTTGTGTTTTAGGGTGTGGTGAAGGCCCAGGTACAACAGAACCCTGGGAAGACCTATAACCCCTGCTTTGATTTATTCAAGCTGCGTGACTTATGCCACGTACACACGATCAGACTATCTGGAGGACTTAGTCTGGAGGACAATCCACCGTAAAGTCCGCCGGACTGCCCGAACGAGCGGACCTGCCCACACATGTGACTTTTCCGGCGGACTTAGTCCGCCAGATTATCCACTGTACTTTTGTAATGAACAGACTTGCCCACACACAGACGGAGGAAAGTCTGTTCATTTTGAGCGTGGCTCCAGGTAGCCGGGACTAGCGAAGGAAGCGTTGCTGGCCCCGTCACCTGGTATGGACTTAAAGGGGAAGCCCTATGCCGAAAAAAAATAGGTCCATATCAGACCCTTATTCGAGCACGTTACCCGGCCGGCCAGGAAAGGGGGTGGGGACGAGCGAGCACCCCCTCCTCCTGAGCCATACCAGGCCGTGTGCCCTCAACATGGGGGGGTGCTTTTGGGAAGGGGGCCGGGGGCCTCCCCACCCCAAAGCACCTTGTCCCCATGTTGATGAGGATAAGGGCCTCTTCCCAACAACCCTGGCCGTTGGTTGTCGGGGTCTGTGGGGCGGGGTACTTATCGGAATCCGGGAGCCCCCCACCCTATGTGAATGAGTATGGGGTACAATGTACCCCTACCCATTCACCTGTGAAAAAAATGTAAATAAAACACAACACACAAGGGTTAAAAATTGTTTATTGCACAGCTCCGGGGGTCTTCTTCCATCTTTGGGGGTCTTCTCACCGGACTCCGCTATCTTCTGCTCTTTTGCTAGCTCTTTTACTAGCGGAGGAGCCCGGCTTTCTTCTTCGCTGCCGTCCGAGGGTCTTCTTCCGACTTTGGGGGTCTTGTCCCCCTCTTCTGTTCTTCTTGCCGGGCCTCTGCGCCTTCTTCTAGCTCTTTTACAAGCAGTGGCCCGGTCTTCTATCGCCGCTGTCTTTGTCATCGCCACCTTCTGTTCTTCTCTTCTTCTCTTCTCTTATACTCTTCTTCTCTTCTTGAGCTGTTGCCTCGTCACTGTCTCTGGCCACAATGACAGGCACGCGGCGTGCGGCGACTTATACAGGGACATCGCCGGATGATGTCACCGCCCATTATGATGTCACAGTCCCAGAGGATGCTCAGCTGATGTCAGGCCCCCCTCCCTCTGCAGTGCTCAAAGAGGGGAAGAGAGCTCCGGCGGGTTACCGATGTGCCCAGCACTAGAAGAAGGTATGTGGCACAATTGGATTGCAGACATACACATTTTGCAATATGTGGTGCTGTGGATTTTAGGAATTTACAAGCATTTACAAGCACACAGTTCCACAGGGGATTACTGACAGACATGGGGGAAAGAAGACAACACATGGCATGATAAGACCTACCCCGAAAATAAGCCCTAGTGTGTTTTTGGTTGCCAAAATTAATATAAGTCCCAAGCTTATTTTCGGGAAACACGGTAAACTAAATACTTAACAAAACAAAGTTAGAACATACAATAGTATTCTCTTCTCTCCTTCAATATATCCCCACTTACGACTCCTAGTGGGCTAAAGTCTCAATAACCTATCCATCACTAACTGTGGTGGGGCAAGGCTAAGGTCATCTAACCAAGGCTGCCAGATAAGGTTAACTTTGGACACAGCATTTCTATGCCGATAGGCCAGTTGTTCCCTGAGAAGAATGGAATTAACATAAGCAATTCATTGTTTCTCAGAAGGTACTGTAGAAGCCATCCAATACCGAGCTATGAGTTTTCTAGCCAGGTAAAGTAGTCTAGTAATCATAATATACATCCCCTTCTGGCTAGACGAGATACACACTGTATGATCTTGGTCCAATAGCGATTATGTTTCGGGCATCTCCAGATCATATGTATGAAATCTCCTTGCTGAACTTTACACTTTGGGCATATAGGGGAGTCTTTCAAACCCCAAGTGTATAGTCTCTTAGGCGTCCAATAGGCTCTGTGCAATATAAATAGCTGCAATAACTTGTGAGACTCTGAGATACGGTCCTTGATAATTTAGTTGCTCTATCATCTGGTTTGAGGCCCCCTTCCTTTCAACGTTGCCCACAACTGCACCCTTTGACCTTTGCTCCCTGCACGCTATACCTTACTGATCCCGTCACCACATCCTAGTTTAAAAGTTTCTCAAAGCTTCTGGCCATCTTCACTCCCAACAATGCTGCCCCCTTCCCATATAGGAGCAGTCCATTTCTGTTTTAGAGCCAGCAACTGACAGCAAAGTCAGCTCAGTCCTTCATGAACCCAAAACCCTCCATCCTGCACAAGTAGAACCAACCAACATAGAAAGAAAAACAAGCATGCTCCAGGGCCAATAAAGGCTCCTTCATTTTCTGGCAGGAGTAAGCATTGTGGTGGGTGCAAGCATTTAACTTTTACTTCTAACTAATCTACCCAAAAGCTTAGACTTTCAGCTTTTTTTTCACATGGACTTTGGGCCAACCCAAGGACGTTTGCTTTCCTGAATGACCCCACTTTGACAGATTCTTGTACCTCTTGACAGAAAGCAAGAGGAATGTTTCAGTATCTTTCTGTACTGAGAACATTGTCCCCAGTGTGTATAGTATGGTTCAAGTCAGTAGTACAGCCATAATTGTCTGGCCCACCAGCAAACACAAGCATGTGTTTCATCAGTAACTGGATGTACACTTTAGGACTGTGCACACATCAGCAATAGTCAGCTGAGCATACAGTTGAACAGGAGTAATCCCCAGACTGACTATTTGAGTGAGTACCTTTCCACAAAGTACTACAAAACTCTGGCTAACAGCCATTCTTCCCTTATCTCTAGATCACACCGGGGCTCAATACAGTACTTCCTCGTATTTTTTTTTTTTAGCCCTCACAGGGAGTGGACAAACTATCTCCTGTTGTGGGAGTATCTTCAGCATATGGTGAGGTGGCAACTGAACCACCTCTACCTTCTTTGTCTGCTAGGTATTCTGCATCTGTTGGGCCTGATAAGCATTGACCACATTCTGGAGCTGGGTCTTTGCACTCTGATCCCTCGAGTGTGTTGCTGGACGTACTGTAGCTTCCTGTAGTAAGCCTTTAAATGCAACTTCTGCAGGGCATTCATGCCCATGACTATCAGAACTTCCTCTGAGGATGATCTGCAGGTCATTACCACTCCAATCTTATCTGGTCAAACAATCCAGGACATTCAGGAGACCCCTTCCACAGAAATGGGAAAATTGATTTTGAAGGCTTGTCCAACTGTTGTTGGTAGAAATTATAGTCTACGGTGGTCACCTTGGACTTGGTGTCAGCTGAGCAATATGTCCCTATTGTCCACACCTCCAAAACTTCTGATCTTCGTCATATACAGCCATGCCTGTCCAATCAACCACATAGGGGAAATCGTCTAACGATGGTAATAAACCAATCAGTATCCCGCAGTGGAAGATGGCAGCAAAAGCTGTCAGCATTGGCGTACATCGCAAAGTGAGGCTTGCACCGCAAGCTGGAATCAATGTAAACAGTGTCACTTCCGTATATCACAGCCACATCCGGTATAGACCGGAAATCACATCAGAGACCAGAAGCGGCGTTGTAGCAGGAGCTCGTCCACACGTGTCTCAAAAGGGGCCGCAACCATACTCTAGTGGCTTGCCCAGAGGACACGTCCGGCCAACCGCTCACCCCATAGCCAGAAGGGAAGGACGCCAAGAGTGGACATGCGCACAACTGCACTCCACAACAAGGCCGGAAGTGCAACACCAAGCGTCCATCATAGCGATCCTCCATTCAGCTAATCACTATAGGGGTGACCGGTATATTTAAAGTGACACTGCTATATCAATAAATGTGAGATTACAAAGATTTTTTTGTTTTGTTTAATTTATGTCCCATTCAACGTTTAAGCCAAAAGGTGAAAACATCTTTGGGTGATAAATCCATTGAGTCTCAAGACGAGAGACACCCCTTAGTCGGAATTCACCTCTCCAATGAGGGACAAATTTGTCAATAATGACAAATTGTGTTCCCAAGGGGTCACGGTCATGATGTTCAAGATAGTGACGGGGAACACTATGATTTGTCATACCCTTTTTAATGTTAGTCAGGTGCTCATTTACCTGAACTGAGAATGTTCGGATAGTTCGTCCAATATATTGTTTATGGCAGGGGCAAGTCAGCATATAAACAACATATTTAGGGGTGCACGTAGTAAAGTGCTCCATGTCGTAGGTGCGCCATGTGACCGTAGAAGTGAACGTCTCACTCTTACGTCTGCCACAAACATTATGTAGGCAGACGTTGCACCTATGTCATGGATAGTAACCCTTACTTTGCTGAAAAAGGGTATGTGTTTTCGAGGGTCAATAACATTAGATGCGACCTGTCCCTGAATTGAACGTGCCCTTCTGAAAATAAAACCCATATGTGGGATATTAGGACTCAGAATCCTATCGCTGTGAAGAATTCCCCAATGTTTGTGTATAATATTTTTTATTTGCCTGGATTGAACCAAATATGAGGTGAAAAAAGACCATCTAAATTTGTCCACCTTGTCTGTTTTGGGCTGAGACTTCAAAAGTGTATTTCTGTCAAGCCTGGATATCCTATCTATCTCGAAATCCAGAGATGAAGATTGGTAACCCTTTTCAAGGAACCGATTTTTCAGAATGGTAGACTGTGTATAAAAATCTTCCAACTGTGTACAGTTTCTCCCCAACTGGAGAAACTGACTACAAGGGACAGACTTTAACCATTGGGGATGGTGGCAACTATCGACCGGAATGTACCCATTCTAGTTGGTAGATTTGAAATTAGTTCTAAATTCAAATTGTTTGTCAACCACCTGAATTTCCAGATCTAAAAAATGGACAGAAGAGTAACTAGCCTCATAGCTGAGGCTAATGCCTCTATCATTCACATTCAAAGAGGACATAAATGTGTCCAATGATACCCGGTCACCATGCCATAGGAGGAGGATATCGTCTATGTACCTAGCCCAGAGGACCACCTCTGGTCTCTCTAGAGCATAGATGACATCCTCCTCCCATTTGGCCATAAATAAATTGGCCAAACTGGGAGTGAATTTGGCCCCTATGGCCACACCCCTAGTTTGTAAAAAGAATTTACGGCTGAAGGTGAAAGGCTACATATTTCCCAATCCTGGACATCACCGAGTAGATCCCACTGACTATCGGAAGTCCAGGAGGGTCAATAGGATCCTTATGTACCTTTGGAAGGTAGTATATGGTCGGGGTATGGGGTACAAGAGGAACTAAATAACTTTGTTCTTTCTTGTCCAAAACCCCAAGGGCATGGTCCTCATCAACAAATTCAATAAGGGAACGTTTAAAATTAGTAGTAGGGTCAAGAGGGATGGAACAATAGGTACTAGAATCCCCCAGAATCTGACCCATCTTGGTAATATACTTATCCTTATCTAGAACAACTATTGCGCCACCCTTATCAGCGGAGCATATAATCAAGTTCTTCTGTTCGCATAATGACTTCAGTCCCTTTTTGATCTTGGGATCTAGATACGTTTTTTTCTGAGGTAATTCATGTAGGTCTTTTAGTACGAGACTACAGAAGACACTAATGGCCGGTGCCATAGTCCCTGGGGGGGTTAAACAGAGACGGGTTTGAAAGTCCCGTATGTGTGTAACCATCATCAACAATAGGAGTAGGATTCTATTAAGCGTCTTGGGGGAACAAATTTTAATCCTTTGTCTAACACCGATTTCTCTTCATCGGTCAGGACAATGGAACTTAAATTAAAAACACCTTGACATGTTACGTCCTTTTTTTTTTTTGCCTTGGACCCTCCGCCCACTTCGGGTACCTCTCTTCTTGGGGGGCTTCCCAGGTAATCTTATGTAAACCCGGGAAAACACGATTGGTAGGAGGGTCCTGGTTGGTCCTGATTATATCGATAAGGGGAACGAGCAAACATATCGTCCTCCCTATCAACATATCCATATGTATCTCGATAAGGAGCCCCTGGTCCTCTTTCTTGAAGAGGAAGGAAACGATTCTGAGTATGGACAGGTGTTCGTACAGCATACTCCTGTTCGTAGCCACCATACTTATACTCATCATGATGGTTGTACCACCCTGGTGGGGGTCCTCTATTCCCTCCATCATGTTGGGAATTCCTCCCTTGGCCATAGGCTACCCCCTGTTGTTATTTCTCCCACCCCTCCCTCTAAAGGGCAGTAGGAAGGATGGGGATTTAAAGGAGGGTTAAACCCCAGATTTAACACCCAGAAATACACTTTTGAAGTCTCATCCCAAACAGACAAGGTGGACAAATTTAGATGATCTTTTTTCACCTCATATTCGGTTCAATCCAGGCAAATAAAAAATATTATATGCTAACATTGGGGAATTCTTTGCAGCGTTAGGATTCTGAGTCCTAATATCCCAGATAATGTGGGTGTTATTCAATTCAGGGACAGGTCGCATCTAATGTTATTGACCCTACAAAACATATACCCTTTTTTTAGCAATGTAAGGGTTACTATCCATGCCGTAGGTGCAACGTCTGCCTACATAATGTTTGTGGCAGACGTAAGAGTGAGACATTCACTTCTACGGTCACACGGCGCACCTACGACATGGAGCACTTTACTACGTGTGCCCCTAAATATGTTGTTTATATGCTGACTTGCCCCTGCCATAAACAATATATTGGATGAACTATCCGAACATTCTCAGTTTGGGTAAATGAGCACCTGACTAACATTAAAAAGGGTATGAAAAATCATAGTGTTCCCCGTCACTATCTTGAACATCATGACCGTAACCCCTTGGGAACACAATTTGTCATTATTGACAAATTTGTCCCTCATTGGAGAGGTGAATCCCGTCTAAGGGGTGTCTCTCGTCTTGAGACTCAATGAATTTATCGCCTAAAGACGTATTCACCTTTTGGCTTAAATGTTGAATGGGACATAAATTCATTTGTTGATAAAGCTTAAAACAAAGAGGAGGATTGATATGGGAGAGTGTTAGATTTTTTTTTTATATACAACTATTATCTTTATAGTTGTATATATAAGTGTGCTTATAAGGACTAGGTTTGGATTTCCTGTGTCCTCCTTGTCTGTCCCTTCCGGTGTCACTTTAAATATACTCGTCACCCCTATGGTGATTAGCTGAACGGAGGATCGCTATGATGGACGCTTGGTATTGCACTTTCGGCCTCGTTATGGAGTGCGGTTGTGCACATGTCCACTCTTGGCATCCTTCCCTTCTGGCTATGGGGTGAGCAGTTGACCAGACGTGTCCTCTGGGCGGGCCGCTAGATTATGGTTGCGGACCCCTTTGAGACAGGTGTGGACGAGCTCCCGCTCCGACGCCGCTTCCGGTCTCTGATGCGATTTCTGGTCTATACCGGATGTGGCTGTGATATCCAGAAGTAATGTTTTTTACATCGGTTCCAGCTTGCGGTGCAAGCCTCATTTTGGGATGTACGCCAATACTGACAGCTTTTGCTACCATCTTCCACTGTGGGATACTGATTGGTTTATTACCATCATTAGACGATTTCCCCTATGTGGTTGATTGGACAGGCATGGCTGTATATGACCTAGCGATTGGTGTCTTTTATAAGGTTATTCACTATTGGATATTCACTTTGCCCTATGAAAGTTAGAGCTCATTTTTTCGTGGGCTTTTCCCGCCAATATATGGGTTTGTTCTTGTGGTCCGTTCATATTGGATTCATTATTGGCTGTTGATATTAGGGGTTGAACATTACTTTACATGTGATTTGTATCCCCCCTATCAGATCGTTGTATTATTGTCAATTGATGAACTTATCTATTTATATATGAGCAATATGGGGGAGCAGTTTGATGCCCCGGTAGAAGTCCATTTGGTTTTTTGCTTTTTAACAAATTTTGTGATCACTTTTATTTTACTAGTTTGGATTTTTATGGAAATAAATTGCCATTTTTTAAATCTTTCGATCTATACCATTTGGAGCCTGTGTGGGTTTTTTGTCTTACATACTACCTGTTCCCAGCGTTTAACAACCACCTTTGGGTGGCACATCCCCTGTTGGTACCTCCTTCCTGTCTTGGGTTTCACCATCCACAGGTTTTCTGAGGACATCATCGTGTGGCCTGAAATGTTGGAGGATTATCCAGGATCCAGTTCACCGTCTTCTCTTCACTGAGAGCCTTATATGCCCATATGATCTGGTGTTGATGACATGCAGATCCACCGACTCTGGTAAGTGTATCCACCTATATTATTCTTCTGATACTATCAAATTAAAGAAGTCCATACATCTGCTGAAGGCTGAGTGGTTTATGTGGCGGGTCCTTCTGTTATTTTGATGTACAATTCTTGGACTTATTCTTTATATGTGTATTTAGTCACTAATTAATATTTCTTACTTCATATTCACGTTATCTTACCACACGAATATAGGGTTTTGTGTTATTAGCGCTACATTTTCACAAAAAATCCATTAGATACATTTTCAACTTAAATGTTCTGTAACATAGGTATCTATATCCTCAATTCATAACCCAATGTCATTATATAATGAATCCCTATGTCCTGGCCCACTTGACCAATTCCTTCGTTCCCCTTCCCCCCCCCCCAAAAAAAAGAGGGGGATATCCTCCCACCTCCTTTTTCCTTCCCACCCTCTTCTCCCTCCTCCTGCACCCCCCCCCCCCACACGGGAGCAAACACGACCCACTCTGGGGGATCAAATACCTTGTCCTCCTCTTTAACTTCTCATGAGTGACTTCCCCTCCTCTGAATATATAAATATTACCCAGTGTGACCATGTATCCCTATATCTTTCTCTCTTTTCTGGGGCTGAAAACACTATGTCTTCCATTACTTCAATGTTCCTTACCTTGTTAAGCCACATTGCAATTGTGGGGGGCGGTGGGGTCTTTCCCTTTATAATAATATCTTTTAATTGTGGATTTTTTATTTTCTATGCAGTGAAAATCTCTCTCCCAGGTGTAAAAAAATGTTCACAGTATTAATTACACTATCCATATTATCAAAATGTGAAAATATTAGTCTTTGCTCACATTAATCTGGGCATATCACACAGGGTTAAATATAGTTGCTATATCACTAAATGTGAGATTGCAAAGATTTTACTTTTTTTGTTTTTGTTTAATTAACCGCTTCCTTCCAGGTGCCTGGAAAATAGTTAAGTCAGCACCAAAATGTACAAGAAATGTACAAAAAAGGACTGCCAAACAGATTGTATTCTCCTCCTCATCTGTATTCAAACCGCAGGGTTTTGAAGTAGATAAAAATAGCTAGAGAGGAATGCACAACGGTTTGGGATGGAGGCTGTGAAGTTCCTGCTGTCTGTAATTTTAGGGACTTTGAACTCTTGGCTTATTATTTGTTTAAAGCAACAGTGATTCTTTGGGAGAGAATATGTTAAGGTGACCTATGCTTGAATAGGATAGTACTGATAAAAAGTCCAGAATCATCTAATGAAAATGTCCACCTGGAGGCATAAAGTGGTATGATAAGTTTAACAAACAAAATGCCCAAGGTTATTAAACACATTACTGACAGAAATCAGATTACAGTTAGAATATGTTAGCTAACATCAAAGTTTCCTTTATAGTCAGCAAAATAAAAACAGTATTGGCCCTATTTAATAAGGTACATAGTTACATAGTTACATAGTTACATAGTTAGTCAGGTTGAAAAAAGACACAAGTCCATCCAGTTCAACCTTAAAAACAAATAAATAAAATAAAAAATATCGTACAATCCAGATACCCAATTTTATGCCCACAATTGATCCAGAGGAAGGCGAAAAAAAAAAACCCAGCAGAGCATGCTCCAATTTGCTACAGCAGGGGAAAAAAATTCCTTCCTGATCCCCCAATAGGCGATCGGATTTTCCCTGGATCAACTTTACCTATGTTAGTACCTAGTTATATTATGTACCATCAGGAAAGTATCCAAGCCTTTCTTAAAACAATCTACTGAACTGGCCAGAACCACCTCTGGCGGGAGTCTATTCCACATTTTCACAGCTCTAACTGTGAAGAAACCTTTCCGTACTTGAAGATGAAATCTCTTTTCCTCTAGACGTAAAGAGTGCCCCCGTGTCCTCTGGGTTGACCGTACAGAGAACAACTCAACACCAAGTTCACTATATGGACCCCTAATGTATTTGAACATGTTGATCATATCCCCCCTTAATCTCCTCAGGTACTGATAAAACAATGATTATGTGCAGAATATAGTAACGCCAACAACAGTAACAATAAGAATTTACCCAACAAAAGTATGCAGGCTAAAAAGAGATTATTACTGGTTAAGCGTAATATCAAATATGTGCCTTTTGAATGTACAGTCGTGGCTTGGTAACATAGATTTGTCAATCCTCCTTACTTTACACAATCCTAAATAACTTCCATATTACTTCTAGCAGTCAGAGGCAAACGGCCATCCAAAATATTATATCAACATTCATAATTATCTTTTTTATATATAGTAGATGCAAACTCAAAAGCTATCAGCAAATCTGCCGTATGTAAACCAGTTCTTCTCAAGCATTTCAAAACAGAAGAAAACTTGAAAAATGTTTGTCTCCAGGAACCCTTGCTAATAATTACTGTATCTATATATCACTGTGCATTAGTATTACCAGTAAGCTGAGACATAAGAAGAAATCAAGAATAAGAAATGTACTGTACTTAGAGTATTTTACACCTAAGGTTGTTTTACATAACAAGATCATTAACTGTAATAATAAAAAAAAAATTAAACAGGTGACAATAATAATGACCTGAAAAGAAAAACAGCAAAAAGTTTTGTTATTTATCTGAAGTCAGAATGTGCTGATGGCTCAAGGGACTCCTTGCAACTTCTGGAGAAACTCTAGGTTTCCACAGAACCCGGGTTGAGAACTGCTGATGTAGACCTTCTAAAAGTGGGGACATCATTGCTTTGTAACTTTTGTGCTTTCGTACTCGAGATCTCAAAAGCAGTATTTAGAAAGCCAATTGGAGTTTGGACCTTGAGGTTGCACACCTCCGACATTGAGGAGGTAGTCAGTAAAATAAACTTTCCCCAAACCTTGTACACTAGCCTATTGGATATTTATTACCATACACACCCACCCAATGCTTTGTGTGCACCTTTAACCTGGCAGGTTGTAAATCACATGGGTTACAGCAATAATACAATCTGCAAGGACTTTAATCTGTAAAAGTTGCAGGTACAAAGCCTGTGTACAAAGTGCACTAATGGACTTCTTTCATGAAACTATTTTCTGATACAGAAAACTGTAGAAGGTTTGCCACATCCCAAATGTACCAAGAAAGAGGAAAAGCCCTCTAAGGGTGGGACTTTAGAAGCACTACCACATAAACAATGAAAAGTAGTAGAAAAATATTGAACATTTATGAGAAAACATATATATTGCACATGACCGTGTATACAGTATATACAAAAATGTAAAGAAAGATATAACTTCCTGAACCTAACACATTTCCGAGATGGATGCTGTCTCCTTCATCAGGGATTTATATATAAATAGTAGAACTGCCGCCATCATTGAGAGAACCCAGTAGGATGGTTGAACATACCTTAGCGGAGCAGTGGCATCATTTGCAGGCAGACTTGTTGGTGGGGACGTGGAGAGCACAGAGTGCTGTAGACCGATTCTGTGAGATAATGGTTGTTGAGATCAATGTTGCCAGGATAATGGGGCACCAAAAAAGAGAAATGAACAACAAAATGTATATGAGGTGTATATGTGAGCTCAGGCATACATATTGCTTGTAATTCAAAAGCCCAAATGCATCGAATCAAAAGATTTCCCCAGATGACTCACTCTCAATGAATATAGTCCAACATCAGCCTCTCCAAGAACGTTACGTCCATAGCTCTGTCTGTCCGTAATATGGGGGTTTAAATAGCCCAACACAGGCGGCCGCTATATCTGCCTAATGCAGATAAGCTGTGTGCAGCCAGCCTCCTCCCAGGTTCCCAGAAAGGGCCTCCTGAGCAGCGGATGCCCCATGCCTCCATATAGCGCAGGTGCTGCGGCATCCCACCAGCATGGCAACTTATCACAGGAACACACAAACGGTCATCCTGAATACAAGTGGGAATGGAGGTTGCAGATGGTAAAGCATACAGCTCCTTCCCAAAGAGTCCCCATAAAGAAGAATCTTGGTCATGCCGGGTACACATGAATGACTGGCGTGAACACTATATATAGCAGTACATCACCCCAAATGATGGCCCCAATGATGGCGGCAGTTCTAATATTTATTTTTCTATGACATACACATTTTACTTCTTTTTTTGTAATTCCTTTATTATTTTCCACAATGAAACAATTTCACATACCATAACAAAAAATGACAGTAGTTAAGATAAGAAACAGAGACAGGAATCGGATTCAGTGTGGCGTAACAGCAGCATCATCAAATATCAGACAGCAGATAGCAAACATCAAATCTCAAAACCCGAGGCTGTGCACCCAGTAATAAGCATAAGTGGTTATGATTACGAAGAACGGCTAGCGGTGCACCGCCCCGGGGGGAACCATCCGACCGCTATCTTAGCAATCTCCTATCGCCAGTTGAGTCACCAGGGCTAAACTGTAGTAGACTCACTGATACCTGTCACGGAGAACCGACCCACCACCAGCTAGGCCCAGCCGTGTGGCGCACCTGATAAGTTATGAAAAATAGGATATTCAAAGTATCTGGATGGGCCGGCCTAGGGTGGGGGGCGCACATTTCCTCCAGATTCTCCACTTGTCGGGCCTCAGTGCACATGTTGCTTTTGTTGTATCTGGGTTTCCAGACTTCAACTCCTTTTGGTGTGATTGGGGAGTTTATCCCCACATAACACTTGGCTATTCCCTCATCCAAATCCATCTCAAACTGAAGCAACAATTATGTGGACGGGATATGCAGGGGACTCCACGTGACAGTGTCATTCCTTTTTTAATTAATGTGGATACTCTTATGTACATGCAAAGGACTATGATGTAAGTTTTCAATATTCTCAGTACTCTGTGTATTATTATACAAGTTTTATATAGAGCCAACAGTTTGCTCAGTGCTTTACAACATGAGGGCAGACATTACAGTTACATTACAATTTGCTACAAGAGGAATCAGAGGGCCCTGCTCTTTAGAGCTTACAATCTGTATGATTATCCAGTATTATTTGTAAGGATTCAATCATTGTTGATCATTTTGCACTTGAATTTTATAGATACTATATTTTCTGTGAAAACCCCTAATGAAGGAGACAACATCCATCTCTGAAACGTGTCGGGTTCAGGAATTTATATCTTTCTTTGCATTTTTGTATACACTGTATCCACGGTCATGTCCAATAGTCTATATATGTTTTCTAATAAATGTTCAATATTTTTCTACTACATTTCATTGTTTATGTGGTAGTACCTTTAAAGTCCCACCCTTAGGGGGCTTTTCCTCTTTAATGGACTTCTTTATCCCAGCTTTAGAGTTATAAACAATTATGGGAGAGGAAAGAAGTTTTTCATGATACAAATTAAATAACTAAATCCGGTCTGAAGTTTAAAAAGTAATATTGGATAATTGATATGTAAAGTGATATATTTGACTAGCACAGGCTTACCATTGAAGATGGGCCAGTGATTTTGTACAGTAAGCGAGGCAGAAGTACCTATGCTCCTGTTGTGGTCTAGTACATATATATTGAGCCAACTTTTCCTTGTTCAAGAACTTTGTTCCCCAACTTATCCTACAACTCTAACCCTCAGCACAGGCCTGTGAAACTGCTGATACCACTGATAGGTAATCCATGACACTTCGGGTGAATTGGGGCCAGTCTCTATCTAAGTAGTTGGGTCATTATATTCATTATATTCATTATATTCATTATATTCATGCACAATCCTGAGGTGCCCAACATGAAAAGGTTCCACAGAGGGTAATAGCTAGAGGGGTCTGCTATGTGCTGACAGTGGCAAATTTATGTTTGTTTATGCTTCATGTTTGCTTCAGCTTCAGAACAGAGATAGAAGTTAGTCACAGCTTAGTAAGAATAGCATTCCTTGTTGGCACTTGGAAAAAAAAAATTGCAGGTGGGCGTCACATTCTTTACTTCCACCAGTAAAACTGTCATTGATATTACATTTAACTTTGACCACTTCAGAGGTAGCAACATTACCACATAGCCCAGAAGCTTAAATTTACGTTGTATATCCCACCCAACCAGCCTGCAACCCAGCCCTCCCTGTGGCTAATGTGTAATTAGAAGCATATAAGAATCATGTATATCTGTAATTAACTTCAGAGACCTTCTTCTTTTAGAATAATTGCTCTCTTTGTTTGTAACTCTGTCCTTGCTGAAGACTATCAGGCCGGGAATGTGTTAAGAGCAGTTGCTGGCTGACGTAAGTTTTCTTAGGCATTACTCAGAGCACAAAGCATGATGGGAGCCCCTTGGCACCAGATAAGGCTTAGCTGTTGATGTTCAGAGTTATTGGCAGTAATACAACATGTAAATACATCCTTAGCAGGCTTAATTTTGCTAACAAACCTTACTGGACAGTGCATGGTGAATTTACTGCTTCCATTTGATGCACTGGATTGAAGAAAAATTTAAGGAATTTAACCAGTGCCTTATTTAATTTCTGGGTGTGTCATTTAGCTACATCTAGACTTAAATGTACACTGTAAAGATTTACATTTTACATTTAAATGGACTAATCCTACCTACAGAATGGCTAAAGTTTTCATCCTGGCATTTATTTTGTGGGCCAGGTTGTGTCATTGGGTTTTTCATTAGTTTAACCTCCCTAGCGGTAATCCCAAGTGTGGCTCGGGGGGTGAATTTTCAGTACCAAAAGCGGTAACCCCGAGCCACACTCAGGATTGCATCTCAGGATCCAGGTAAAGTTACTTACCTTGTCCTCAGGATCCTGCGATGTTTCCCCGCTGTGTATGCGAGCCGTGATCTATCAGTTGTGCCGGGCTCCATTCCCTGTGGGCGCCACGACATGTTGGGGCGGAACCCGGCACCAAATTCAAAAAGTGAAAAACACACAATACATACAGTACACTTTAATATTACAGATTTTATTACTGTATTAAATTATTTCACATCCCTTTTGCCCCTAATGATTTGTCCAGTGTCCTGCCTGTAGTTTTATATTATATATACTGTTCTTTCTGTCTGTAAACTTGAGAATGTCCATAGCAACCAAAAAGTGTCCCTTTACATCAAAAGTGGTTTTAGACCAGCTAAAAAACAGCGATAATAAATTAGAATCCTGATGACACTTACACTTACACTTACTGACAAGTAATGACAGCGACAATTCTGAAACTGAGCAAATTTCAGTGTTTTTGATTTGATTACATTATTGAATAAATTGTATTATTATATTATTATTTGTTACAATTATTTATAGTTATTTATTATATTATAATTTATGATTTTGTCTTTATCATACCCGGGATGTCTAATAGACTCTGGTTTGGACAGATTTAAGTGAGTTATTCCTAAGAATTACAGGCCTACAGTATAAAACGCCAAATTTCCATGCAAAACAATTGTACTGCTTTCAGCATCAAAAATCTGACATAATCATACCGCCAGGGAGGTTAAACTAGAAGTACGGCCAAAGCTTTTTTGTCCATACTTCTCCTATGGATCACAAGAGTGCAGTTCGTTCTGTACTCCTGTGACCCATTTTTAGCCCACTGACAGCTGACGTCACTCAGTCGGTTCAGGCTGGGGAAAGATCACGACTGTACAGTTGGGATCCACCTAACTCCCTGGACCAGCATCTGGCTTATCCTCTCAGTTGCACCGCTAGGAGACTGACCCAGCCGCTGTCACCCCTCACGAGCCCAGCGCTCCAGTGAACAATGAAGGGGAATAGCAGAGAGATGGTGACTGACAGTCTGCTTAAACCAGAGAAAATAACTAAGCGATCAGCGGTGTTTGATAGCTCAGTTCTCAGTGCAGAGGTCTAAAAAAAATGAAGTACTAAAAGATACACTAATGCCGCGTACACACAATCGGACTATACGGCGGACTTATTCCACCGGACTTTCCAGCGGAGGTCTGCTGGACTTTCCGAACAAGCGGACCTGCCCACACAGGACCAGAATTTTCCGACGGACTAGGTACGGCGGACAATCTGCCGGACATTGACGGGAGACCGTCAGACTTTTGAAATGAACGGACTTGCCCACACACGGAGAAAAGTCCATTCATTTTGAACGCGGCTCCAGGTAGACGGGACTAGGGCAGGAAGTCAATGTCGCCACGTCCATCGGCGAGATTGACACCTCGCTAGCCCCGTCACCTGGTATGGACTTAAAGGGGAAGCCCTATGGCAAAAAAACGGCGTGGGGGTCGCCCCGCCAAAGTCCATATCAGACCCTTATCAGATCACGTAGCCTGGCCGGTCAGGAAAGGGGGTGGGGACGAGCGAGCGCCCCCCTCCTGAGCTGTACTAGGCCGTGTGCCCTCCACATGGGGGATGCTTTGGGGAAGGGGGGGGCCTGCGGCCCCCCACCCCAAAGCACCTTGTCCCCATGTTGATGAGGACAAGGGCCTCTTCCCGACAACCCTGGCCGTTGGTTGTCGGGGTCTGCAGGCGGGGGGCTTATTGGTATCTGGGAGCCCCTTTAATAAGGGGGCCCCCCACCCTATGTGAATAAGTATGGGGTACGATGTACCCCTACCCATTCACCTGGTGAAAAAATTGTAAATAAAAAAACAACACAAGTTTTTTTATAAATAATTTATTAGACAGCTCCAGTGGTCTTCCGTCTTGGGGAGTCTTCTCACCGGACTCCTCCGCTATCTTCTGCTCTTTTGCTAGCTCTTTTACTAGCAGAGGAGCCCGGCTTTCTTCTTCGTAGTCACCGCCACCGTCCAGGGGTCTTCTTCCGACTTCGGGGTTCTTCCCTTCCTCTCTTCTTCTCTTCTTCCTTGCAATGTTGACACGACACTCTCTCTGGCCGCAATGGCAGGGACGTGTTGCGCGGCGACTTATATAGGGACAAGGGGCGGGGTCACTGGGTGATGTCACATGGTGATCCCGCCCCCTTATGATGTCACAGTCCCGGAGAATTTTGAGTCAAAACTTCTTTCTAAGTCTGCCGGACTTTTGGAAAGAAAAATTGCGCTGGAGCCCACACACAGGCGGATAGTCTGATCATGTGTATGCGGCATAAGGGACCAAGCTGCTGAAATAAGACTGATTGCTGAAATAAAAGTCAATTTAATTATTTCATTTGTTTTTACTCATCAGCTATTCGTGTGTTTCAGTACTTACTTTTTTACCACTTGTTCTAGTAGCCAATTACTTCTTTTTCAGTACTTTTTTTTTATGCAATTTAATATATGTATAGCGATACCCTCACTTAAGAGGGCCGCAAGTTTGATTTGGGTCCTGAGCACAGCTCCGCCAACCCCCCGGCAATCTGCACTACCCACTTTGGCACAGTTAGTATCTAGCAATACATATTAAATCACTTATACTCTAAATATGTGTGTGTGCGTGGGTGGATAACTCAAGCTCATAGACAATCCTTGAAAGTATATAACTGACTTTACTTATTGTTTTTATAAAAGGAATAACATGAATCAAACATTTGGATTGCAACACATAAGCAGGTCCCTGCAGTAACCAGTGATAAAGATAAACAGAGTCATCAACATAATAAAGTATTGCTATGCAACTCTAACGCTGCCCTTTTTCAGCTACTTCCCTGCATGGGTAAACTAACACCCAACACTATCTACCTATGCAGTCAGGCCTGACTGATCTAGATGGAAGTCCAGTGAAACAATATTCGCTAGCAATCTTTCGGTGGTGCACTTGAAGAACAACTTTGTAATCCAAACGAATAATAAAGATAAAGCATCTGTCTTTAAACAGCTCTCACCACCCGGACAAGTCCAAGTCCGGTTTCTCTGCCTTTTCGTCTAGGAACAGGAATCCACCGACCTCCGAGTCTTCAATCCCTCTGGTGTACTGCAGCAAGGATGAGAAGATGTCTCTCAGGTGCAACTAGGCTGGCAGAGAGCTCTTTGGAAAAGAGCACAAGGCCCAGGCTTCAGGCCTTGTGCCTCAGCAGTTCAGCACAGATCTCCTCTTGCTAGGAGAGGGGAGGTGTCCAAAGAGAGAGAACTAGGCCTCTCCCCCTCCTTATATGCCCTCCCCCATAAGTCTCTGGGGCATAACTCAAAACATCCTGGGAACCAGCGGGGTTCTGGGAACAGTAGTTTTATAGTCCTTAAAGAGACCCCGCTACATATGTTTACATCATATATCCTTTTTTCTTTAGTGGATGTTTTACAATGTAAATCGTTTTGGATCTAAAATCTGACCGTTAGTACGCTCCTTCTGACAATTATTGTCCAACTTTCGGCCAACAAATGTCAGGCTAGTAAATTTTCGGCGGACAATGGTCTGTTTTCAGATTTTCGTATTGTCGGTACACAAGTCCGTCACACAAAAGTTTAAATTACAAACATGCATGCTCAAAATCAGTGCTCACCAAACACGAAACTGAGCAGAAGGTGCCCAAAGAGCTGAAATTCCTCGTAGCACGTCCTTAACATGATGGTCTGAGGAAAGAAAGACCACCTTACAGACAGTTAAAGCGGACCTCCACCCTCAAGTGGAAGTTCTGCTCATCGGAACCCTCCCCCCCTCCGGTGCCACAATTGACACCTTTCAGTGGGGGAGTGCAGATACCTGTATAATCCAGGCATCTGCACCCACTTCCAGGAATAGCTAGCCACAGCTGGCCGCAGATGCCCCCCCCCCCAAACGCACAGTTCCCAGGACACAGTGGGGACCAGTCTCATTGCGCTGCGCGACTCGCGCATGCACAGTAGGGAACCGGGCAGTGAAGCCACAACTTTTCACTTCCCAATTCCCTGACAGAGGATGGTGGCGGGGGCAGCCAAGAGAGGAGCGATTGCTCTTCATATGCTGCCGACATCGCTGGACCCTAGAACAGGTAAGTGTCCATTTTTTTAAAAGTCAGCAGCTGCAGAATTTGCAGCTGCTGACTTTTAATATTTTTTTGCAGGTGGCTCTCCTCTTTAAAAACACTGGTGTTAGTTGTTACTTACCTGAGCAAGCATGATTCCGCTAACCAACTGCTGAGTAACATCAGTGCTGAAACTGCATGGGCTCTGTCAGGCGGAAAATCAATTGACCACTGCCCACTACTCCAGGAACCCCTAGCAACTTTTGAATGAAACCTAGTGGTCCTGCTTGGGAAAGGCTGATCAAGACTCTATATACCCCCATATTATGGTGTCACCTGGTGTTCACCACAGTATGTTACACCTATTTCTGCAGAAACATTTTTTGTTTTTGGAAAAAAAAATATTTAGTAATTAAAGAATTATTGAATAATGATAATCCAGTGCATGCATCACTCTGAGGAACAGGGTTTAAAAAAAAACCTCTATGGGGCTTGATTTACTAAAACTGGAGAGTGCAACATTTGGTGCAGCTGTGCATGGTAGCCAATCAGCTTCTATCTTCAGCTTGTTCAATTAGGGTTTGACAATAAAACCTGGAAGCTGATTGGTTTCTATGCAAAGTTGTAGCAGATTTTGAACGCTCTAATTTTAGTAAATCAACCCCCTATATGTCAGTCATTTTCACTGTCTTGCTTTTCTCTTTTAGTCCTCTCTAGATTTTTCCAAAAACGGATGGTCATAAAATTCTTCACTATGAAAGATAAATATTTCCCTTTCCCTATAAACAATAGTTGAATTAGAGCCTACAAATTACATACATTATCATTGAGTAAACAGGAAAAGAGGGTAAACTGATCTGCATGTATGGGAAACTGAAGCACTATTTTTCCCTACCATTTGATAAGATACATATGGAAGCAAGCTTGTGAAATAAGAATGCAGCTTTGCTTTTGCGAGAAAACTAAAAATCCTTGTACAGAACAGAGGAACTATCTTGTCATGTTTTCAGAAGAAAATATCAGTTTTGTTATATTTGCAAGACAGTGTATTTTATGAAGGGAGTATACCTGATTGGTACTCTATGTAGTCTGTGCAAGTCTAACTTGCACTGATAAACAAGAGGCTATCACAGGCTCTTACCAAAACTGCCTGACTATGCCCGCCCTTTCTGCCCAGTGCCACCATTCCTAGAAGCCGTACTATAGAACAGAAAACCTGAGAGCACACAGAATCTGGTGCAGCTGTGTGTAGAAATCAGTGTTAATTTTGGCAGCAAATTTCGATTTAGTTTAGGACTAAAATGCCATTTTAGTTTTAGTCCCATTTTAGTCTTCTGCAATTGTTTTAGTTTTAGTCGTATTTAGTTGACTACATCTCCACTACATTTTAGTCTACTAAAATGTTCTACGTTTTAGTCAACTAAAACCTCCAGTACATTTTAGTCGACTAAAACTCATTTTAGTCATCTAAAATCGAATCGGTGTAATTAAATTGTAATGCATTAGTTAACATTTCTCCACAATTTCCAAACTCATTTATATACCGCTGGAGTGAAAAATCTAATATGCTATTTTTTATGGTATTGAGGTATGCACTACAGACCAGTGTTAATTTTGAAGTCAAATTTAAATGTAGTCTTTTGATTAAAATGGCATTTTAGTTTTAGTCCCATTTTAGTCTTTTGACTAAAATGTCATTTTAGGTTTAGTCGTATTTTAGTCATGTCAATTGTTTTAGTTTTAGTCATATTTTAGTTGACTAAAATAGTATTAATTTAGTCGACAAAATTAACACTGATAGAAACCAATCAGCTTCAAGGTGTTAGCCCACGTTCACATTGGGCTGATTTGGCATGCGATTTGACACATCATATCGCATGCCGAATTGGTGGCTATTGCCGGCAATGGCAGCGTCCGAATCGGCTTTCAAATAGCCCCCCGGTTTGAAATACTGCGAGTTCAGCTGAACTCACACATTTCAAACCCGCATCAGTGTGAACCTAGGCTTAATATCAAAGCTAAACTGAACAAGCTGAAGGTAGAAGCTGATTGGTTACTATGCACAGCTGCACCAGATTCTGTGCGCACCAGTTTTAGTAAATCCCCCCTAAGAATGGTCATGTTAGTGAAAAATGACCCCCCTGCATTAGTATCAGTGTACAATAGATGTGAGGTCACCCCACAATTGCGCATTGCTCAGGGAAGCCCTACCCTGTTTCCCCTGAAAATAAGACCTAGCGTGATTGTCAGTGATGGCTGCAATATAAGCCTTACCCCCCAAATAAGCCCTACCCTGTTTCCCCGAAAATAAGCCATACCCTTAAAATAAGACCTACGTGGACTTTAACTAGGGCTTATTTAGGGGGTAGGGCTTATATTTCAGCCATCGCCAACAATCACGCTAGGTCTTATTTTCGGGGAAACAGGGTAGTAACCTCATGAGGAACCCTGATTGAGAAACACTGGCTTATAGTCTCTGACAGGTTTTTGTTGCTTTCTGTGTCCCCAGTTAGAAATCTTTTCTTCATTTTCTGTTTCTGTGAAAGGTTGGACAGAAAAGCATGGAAATCTTTCCTGAGGAGACAGGTATTACAGCAAAAGCATCCTTTTTGTGTAAGATTTTAAAACTCTCAGGTTTTTATTGCTGTTGGTGTCTTATTGTCTCATGTTCCCTTCAGTTGTTGTCCTAGTATAATAAAATGAGGAGAAATCTTTGGGTTGAAGGATAGCAATAAAAACATAAAATAGATTCCATCCTTGCCTTACACTATACAAGACTAAAAAAAGGTTTTGCTTGGGGTTGGGCTCTTAGTCCCACCATTACAAATGATTCAGATCAGCACACTGCACAATGGCAGGTTTCAGCACCCATAGCAGTATCCCCCACACACTGGGAGGATCCATGGGAATGCAGGCCGCACCTACCCTCTCCGAATACCAAAACTTATCTAGCCTATTTAAATAATACTCAACACACTTATTGGCAAAGAATTGGCCGCTGCACATTTATTGGTATATTCAAATCAATAAATAAATAATAACCATATTCTGATAATTTTATTGCATCATAAAATTCTTATATTTCAAACGATCAACTTCAAAACAGCTCAGTCTTAAAGGACTCGAGCATACATAAATCTTTTAACCAAACGTCCCCCCTACATCACGTAGGGTGACAGACCACATAAACGTGCTTAGCGACAAGGGAAGGGGGGGTGGGAAGCTTGTTGCACCTTCACTGCTTGGCTGGGAACAGGTGTGAGTGCACCTGTGAGAGATTCCTATATATAATAAGCCCCTTTCCAGAACATTCCCCATGGGTCACATGACCATTTGGGATATCACCAATAGCCTTGCAACCCTTAACCCCGCCCCCAGCCCAATATGCCATTCTCTTAAAGGGACATTAACCCAAATACATTAACCTGTATATAGCCCTAAATATTTACACTATTGCTTCTATTCTCTTATTAATAAAGGGAGGGGCGACCACATTCCCATGCTGTCGGGCTCAAAGCCTTAAGCCCTCCTATTTCATTCTATATAACTAGGTAAAGCTTTTTAACTGTGTTTAATAGTGTTTAATTTTATATTTACCTAAATGAAAGTGATACTAAGGGCCGGTTCACACTGCAGGCGAGGCGAGGCGACTCCGACTTGCCTCGCCGCGACCTGCCGCGACCTCAGCGGCAACTTGCAGATGACTTCTGTATAGAAGTCAATGCAAGTCGCCCCGAGGTCGCCCAAAAGTAGTACAGGAACCTTTTTTCTGAGTCGGAGCGACTCGAGTCGCTCCTCTCAGAACGGTTCCATTGTACAGAACGGGGGCGACTTGCGCCTCGCATCGCCCGCTGTGTGAACAGGCTCTAAAAGCTTAAATGACAAACATGTTATACTTATCTGCTCTGTGCAATGGTTTTGCACAGAGTAGCCCTGATCCTTATCTTCTCAGGTCCCCTGCCGATTGCCCCTCATTGAAAGCCACTTCCTATGGAGGCTCTCATGCATACTCGCTTCCGAGCCCCACTCTGAGACACAGAGAATGAAGCTCGGCCCTGTCCCCGCTTCCTCCTCATTGAATCTGAGCCAATGAGGAGGTAGAAAGCAAGAACAGCAGCTGGTCTCATGCACATCGCTGGATCAAGATCCGGCTTGTGTAAGTATTAGGGGGGCTGCTGTTTTTACCTTCATGCATAGAATGCATGAAGGTAAAAAAGCCCTTCAGGCTTCACGACTACTTTAAAATAAATGTAGCGCATTTCCTAAGGAGCTGCGAGTAGAAAGGGATCCCCCACTCTACACAGCCAGGCACACTGCCCTTTAACAGCATGCTTGATGCAAGGAACAGTCCAGTGCTTGGTTTTGTATTTTTATTATTTATTTATCTATTATTATGGGATGCCCATTTGACTTTAGTAGAACTTTCAGGGACAACTTCTTCTGTACAGTTATTTACACGCGTCAGCTTCCACCAGCACAACACTTTCTTGAAACACTACAACACCCAGGACCAGTTGCCACTGTTTGATTGGTAGCAAATGCCCTATACAGGCAGGGACCACAGGTCCCTTGTTTTTGTAGCAAAGTCCTAGTGGCCAGCTGTCCTTCTGTGGCTACTGATCCCAGCACCATCTCTTCAGGCACTGCCAGCCCACCTGTCGGCAGGTGCCCCTCTTTCTAGCCCTCATGGCTAAACTTCCACAGTCCTCCCAAACTGACTACATCCATCCCAGACTGCTTCCAGACAGTTCTCTCAGGCTGCCTCTTAGTCCTCCCCAACTGTAACACTCATCAGCCCCCCTGGCTGTCTTCTTTCTTGAAGATGTGCCTGGCAGTGTTCTCCTCCTGCTTTCCTTCTCCTGTGCACCTGTGTCATGAAGAGGGTCCCTTCTGCACCCAAGCTCCCAGACCTGAGGTCCACCCTTCCCCCCCTCAGATTAGGGGTGCTACCCTCAAGTGTCTCCAACAGCCTCCTAACACTCCATATCCAGCTTCCACCCAAACTCCACTGCCCCAGCTGGGCTAACCTTGAGTATTTGAGGGACCTGCCCCCTGCCAACCCATCTGTTAGGGATTGGTCAGGGCCCTTATGAATACTCCAGGCAGTTCCTTCTCACCTCTACTCCCATTCTTCCAGAAGTTTCCAGCAAGTTCCAGAAGTAGGGGGTGGTCTCAGAAGTGCTGCCTGTGAGTCATCCAGCCCTCCCTAAATCACTCACCTTGACCCAGGAAAAAAAACAACTATTTCAATACACGAACAAAAACCCTATTCTAGCTCACTAGAGGGTGTTACATAAATAGTACTACCTCAGAAAGTCTTGGGTTGATATCAATAACTTAAAGTGTTATGGGGTGTCAGTCCAGAGTACTGTCCTCCTCCCAAGCTGTCCATTTACCTCTTCTCTTGCTTCAGTGACAAAAATGGTGGGATTTCAGTCTAAAATTACAACAGTAATAAAGACAAGAAAGGAGGACAAACTGACTGAACAGAATAATGCTAATACAATTTCTTTCCCATTAAAAAATTATAAAAAAAAAAAAGAAAAAAATTAAAAAATTTCTATTCCGCATTAGCTAATTTTACACGTTTTTTGACAGTTTTATTCCTTAGGCCCCTTTCACACATGCGGACAGTATGTCCGTATTTCATCCATCCGTTTGCGGATGAAATACGGACATACATGCATCCCTATGGGATAGCGGGTGTCTGCGGATGCACATCCGCAGACACCCGATATCGTCCGCCTCCGCAACAGTCCGATTCTGCAGACGGAGGAAAATCCTAATTTCTATCCGTCTGCAGAGCGGATCGGATGAGCACGGACAGACGGTCCGTGCTCGTCTGATCCCCATAGAGGAGAGCGGAGAGCTGACAGGGCGGTCCCTGTACAGTGTGCGGAGGCCGCCCTGTCCGCAGCCGGCTCGGCGGGGACAACGGAGCGATCCCCACTGAGCGAGCGGATCATCACGGGGCGGATCATTACTGATCCGCCCCGTGTGAAAGGGGCCTTACTGGTGGACTTGTTTAATAACAGGGGAGGAATGCACAGCCTGGTTGACACACAGTAAGTCAAGAATGTGTTACCCCAACATTTCATATTCCTGATGTCTGGTGTACCATATACTTGTTTTAAAAAGTATCCTGTTCTCTGTGTATTTCTTTGTGCGAAATACCATGATCTGCCAGTCCCCCTGTTTTCCTATTTCAAACTGACCACACTAAACATGAGAGCACATCCATCTCAGCATGGTCAGTTTTCTGCCTGTGCTGGGAGCACAGTCTGCTTGTTTGTCAAATTCCCCCATGTAGCTGTTCACTGGGAATATCATTGTACTGCTGTTTGTGCATCCTCACCTCTCCAAGGTCCTTATGCAGCTGAGAACAGAGCTAATGTAAACAATTCTAAAGTATAAAGTATAATAAAGTGTGTGTGTGTGTGTGTGTGTGTGTGTGTGTGTGTGTGTGTGTGTGTGTGTGTGTGTGTGTGTGTGTGTGTGTGTGTGTGTGTGTGTGTGTGTGTGTGTGTGTGTGTGTGTGTGTGTGTGTGTTTATTTTCATTTATTTTTTAAATGGAATTGGTTGTTTTATAAGGAAAGGGTTCACATATACTTTAATATTCCCAGTTGTTATACTCTGTGAATACTGGAATATATTAGCTCACATGCCAACATGAAACATGTGCAATTTGCTCCATTTATTCCAGAATTTGAAAAGTTTGAAATGCAGCAAAATGCACAGAAATGCAGCTAAACATGGACCAAAGCCTAGTAAAGGAAACAAAATAATGGTAGAATGCACGTTAAAGGCACGTTAAATATGTATGCATCTAACTGAAATAAAACAACAATACTTCAACCAACTTTTTTTTGCAGTTGAGTGTTTAAAGAGCAAGGGCGTCTCCTAGTGGTTGACAGGACAGAACATTTACATTTGTATATTATTTCTTTGCTTAGATATACATACATTATGTTACATTTCAATCATTACTGTCTCTCTGTTGTTACTTGATTTCCCCCTCTGACATTAACCCTTCATTACAGTGATGCATTAAAGGAGTATTGTGCTCTGAGGAACAATATACATATATATATATTTTTATGCATGCTAGGTTTGTATTAGAGTTTTTTGTGGAGATTCCAGTTATAATTTTTTGCCCCTTTTTATTTACCCATGTATACCCACAAATTGGATGATTGGGAAAAATATTTAAAACCAGAAAGTAGATGTGTCTAAATTTACCACATTTAAAATTTAAATAAGGGAGGAGAAGTTTTCCTACACTAATAAACCTACACTACCAACTAGCACACACTAGAGGATTCTACACAACATACACATTTCCTGTATTTAGTGATGACAGAGAAGAGACAAGGCTATTCAATGCCTGTCCAAGTCACTCATCCCAGTATAGCATACCTCCTAAACTAGAAAGAGGGCATGTCTTGTCTGTTCAAACTCTTTCTCAAACTTAATTACACGCCACACTTCATTTCTAATAACTCTTCCTCCTCCATGACCAGGGCCATCTTTAAGGCAGGGCAAAAGGGGCAGCTGCCCTGGGCCCCATCATTGTTGTGGGGCCCAAAGGTATATCCCGATATCTTAGTGTGAAGTTCTGTTACTAATGCTGCCCAGCACTGCCCTATTGCCATGTACAGATGACTCACCTGCGGCGCATTTGTTTATATGTAAATAACCTGCATTGATATGTAAATAGTGATGGCATTAATATGTATTAATATGTAAATAGCGGTGGACCAGTGGCATTGATGTGTAATTAGAGGCGGCATTCATATGTATATCATGCCCCCCTGAGGTCATATCCACCATCACTTCTGCTGAATGCTGCCCAGTAGAGTGGTAAAGGGACATGCTTAAAAGTCCTGCCTACAACTGTGTTCAATAAGCCTTACATCAGCCTGTTCTGTAAGGGTAAGCAAATTGGAGGTGGAACCCTTTTTTTAAATAACATGGTGCCACAGCCCCGTGAATTTTGGTGCATGTGAATATGCACATCTCAGCAGATGTGTGAGGGTGTCATTAACAATTAATGGCACTGCTGTGTATCTGCTAAAGGGCAGCGCATTTTTTTTTGGTGGTGTCAGGAAAGTGATTTTGTACGCATTACCGACACACACAAATGTAAACGCAGGCTAAATGTCTCAGTTACATTGGTGGTCAATGTAGATCTTCTCATTACATTGGGGCTTGGTGTACAATACTTTCATTCACACTAGTGGCTAGTGTGAAGGTCCTCCTCACATTGGTGGTCAGTGTAAATCCCTTCTTACATTGGTGGTTACAGTGAATGCTCCTAATACACTAGTAGTCAGTGTAAATTCCCATTACATTAGTGGTCAGTGTTAATCCTCATGACATTAATGATCAGTGTAAATACCCATTACAGTAGTAGTCAGTGTAAATCCCCATTACATTAGTGGTCAGTGTAAATCCCCATTACATTGGTGGACAGTGTATAAACGGCTCTTTATATTGGTAATCTGTAAAAAAAAGAATCCAAACTTCTATTTGTGGTTGAATCCTCCATCACACTGATTGTCCATGTAGAAGCCCACTTTAAATTGGTGGTGAGTGTAAATCCCCTTTATTGGCTGTTGATGTAAAATACCCCATTACATTGGTGATCAGTGTACATTTCCCTTTACATTGGTGGTAAGTGCATAATTGCCTTTACACTGGTGGTCAGTGTAAATTCCTCTTTACATTCGTGGTCAGTGTAAATCCCCCTTAACATTGGTGGTCAGTGTAGAAGTGTCACCTTACATTGATGGTCAGTACAAATCTCCATTGGTGGTCAGTGTAAATTCCCCCTTACATGGAGATCATTGTATATTCCCCTTACGCTGGTGGTTGGTGTAAATACTCTTATTACCTTGGTATCAGTGTAGAAATCCCTCTTTATATTGGTGGGTGGTGTAAAATCCCCTGTTACATGGTGGTCAGTCCAAATTCCCCCTCAAATTGGTGGCCAGTGTAAATCTCCCCTCACATTGGTGATAATTATAAATTTCCCCTTTACTTTGGTGATCAGTGTAGACTCCCACTATATACTTGACAATGATTTCCAGCTTTGCTCTACAAGATTCAGAATTTTCCACAGTGTACTGCCTCCTAACTAATTCCATAATCCCAACACTGCCACTGATACCATGAACCCCCCAGCATTGTCATTGATCACCCCCCCGCCCCCAGAATTGCTACTGATCCCAGGGGTCCAAGGAGTTTTCTGTCTATTGATGGGTCCCCTTGCCTCCCCAGTCCATGGTGTGCAGGCAGTGAGAAGATTATGTGCTTTAACCTTTAGCAACCAATCAGTGAGCAGTAATGATGTGCACTAACCTCTTTCAACCAATCATTTGATGGTAAGGATATGCAGTAACCTCAAGCAACCAATCAGTGAGAAGTAATAATGATGCAGTAACTTCTAGCAACCATTAATGAGTGGTAACGATGTCCAGTAACCTCTAGCAACCATTAATGAGTGGTAACGATGTCCAGTAACCTCTAGCAACCAATCAGTGAGCAGTATTGATGAACAGTAATCTCCAACAACCAATCAACAAGCAGAAGTCATGTCCTGTAACCGCTATCAAATGATCAGTGAGCCATAATGTGTGCTGTAAGCTCTAGCAGCCAATCAGTGAGCATTAAAGTGGTTCTGCACCTAAAAAAAAAATATTAAAAGCCAGCAGCTACTAATATTGCAGCTGCTGACTTTTAATAAAATCACACTTACCTGTCCCAGGGTCCAGCGATGTCGGCGGCAGATGACGAGCGATCGCTCGTCTCGCTGCTGCCCCCGCCACCATCCTCTGTCAGGGAATTGGGAAGTGAAGCATCGCGGCTTCACTGCCCGGTTCCCTACTGCGCATGCGCGAGTCGCGCTGCACATCTCTTCTGGTCCCCCGCTGTGTCCTGGGAACTGTGTGTTTCCCAGAACACAACGGGGGGGGGTCTGCGGGGGTCTGCGGCAGTCTGCCCGGAAGTGGGTGCAGATACCTGGATTATCCAGGTAACTGCACCCCCCTCCCCCCTGAAAGGTGCCGATTGTGGCACCGGAGGGGGGGAGGGATCAGATTAGCGGAACTTCCCCTTTAGGGTGAAGAACCGCTTTAATGATACACTCTAACCTCTGTCAACCAATCACAATTGCTACCTGATCTGATTCATTAAACTGATTTTGAGTCTAGCTGCTATTTATTGTATGCCTCGGAGCAGCTGGAGAGCAAAATTGCATGGTGGGGCCCAACAAAATATTTGCCAAGGGTCCAATCAATATTAAATACGGCCCTGTCCATGACCCAAAATATCAAAAACCTAGAAAAAAATTGGGCTGTTGGTCCAGTTCCCAGTTTCTCTTGTATTTTCAGTTCATGTGGTTTGACATTTGGCTTCTTTCTTATCATCATCGGTGCTTTCAATAATAAGTAACTATTTTTGGTGCTTACACAGGAGGTTATTTACACTGCCCTGTGACACTGACAATGACCAGAAATGAACCTATCAAAGATGTACAATCTTTCTCTTGAAAGTAACCTATTGTCAGTGAAGAAGTTCAACAAGCAAGGATACATAGTAACAGCTGTATTATCACAAAAGATTGGCACATATTTGTAAGCGGGTTAAAAATAGCCAGTTAAGTGCTGTCCCAGATGGGAGGGAAGGAGTTAATGTTTACCCCGGTCTTTGGACTTTTGGCGGGTTTTTCTCTGCGCTACTTCGGCGCAATTTCAAAGCCGCCGGTCAGTATGATTTCATGTGCGGCTGCGGACATCTGTAGGACTTCATGCACAGATGTCTATGCAAGTCACACATAAAATTGCCAAAAATAGTGCAGGAACCTTTTTGAAAATCCTTCGGAGTCACATCAATTTGAATGGTTCCATAGGCACAAAAAGGATGCGACTTGTCATGCAATTTTAAACTGTTAAATCACATGGAAATTTGCATCAGTGTGAATGGGGACTGAGAGATGTTGGTATTCAGTAGAGACTTCACAAGTCTTTCAACTTTGGTTGAATAGGCTCACAGTCCTCACGCTTCCAGGTCCGCAGGCTCTCTCTATGTGACACTAGGAAACAGACAGGAGAGCCAGGATCAACTATTGCTCTTGGGGCCAACGGACACAGGGGCAGCAAACGTGAGCATCTTACCCTTAACTGGATACAAACTCTTTATACTGCCCCCCCCCCCCCCCAAACTGGTCAGCCTGCTGCCTTCACTACTGTCGGGTAATGAGCGCTGGCTGGGTGTCACTGTAGACCACTGAGACCAGGTGCCAAGACTATACAGGTTGCCACCTGGGTGCAAGCTGTTTACCTCTCGAGTGGCTGGAAAGGAAAAGGCACCTGAAAGATGATTGGCACCTGCACAGTATGAGTGTAGAAACACTGCCAGGGACAATGCTAGGATATGAGTTTACTGGAGACACATCCCTCAAAACCTTGGCATACAGGGATAAATGGTAACCATAGAGCATTCATTGTGTTTTATGATCAGTGATTGCTAATTAACTAATGCAGATGTATTATATAGAGACTTATTCATTAGTGAGCCTATTAGAAAAAACAAGGCAAAGATCAAAGTCCTGAGTGCAAACTGTGTACATAGCAACCAATCAGAAACCAATATTATTAGAAGACCAACAGTAGAGCTCAAATATATATATAGGAAAGCGATTATTTCTCCTTTACAGGCAAGGAAACTGCCACCTGATCTGTTTTTCAGTGGAGTGAAACCCATTCATTTCAAAAGTTTGTTACCCCAACGTATGATTTTCCTGATATGTGCCTGCTGTACCATGTACTTGTATGAAAATGTATCCTGTTCTCTTTGTATTTCTTCCTTTGTGTGAAATCAATATTGTTCCTGCCAGTCCCTCTGGTTTTCTATTAAAAATTGACCACCAATGATCAAACTTGTCTTTACATGCTCCCCCTGCACAGCCTTTCACTGGGATGCTCAGTGTGCTGTTGCTTCTCATTCCCCAGCTCTTATGCAGCTGGGAACAGAGCGAATGTGATCATTTATAAAAAAGGAAAAAAGGGTATTTCTAATTAATGTTCTATATCTATATAATAATTGTTTTGCCTTTTCGTTTCTATTTTAAACTGAATGGGTTGTTTTACAAGGTGATAGTTTACAATCACTTTATCTTGCGAGTTTTAGTTTACATGTAAATCTATACCTCCCAAATTTCTGAAAGGGAACAGAGAGACACCTTTTATAAACAAAAATATTTAGCAGCCATGCCCATACCTTAATTACAAAAAAAACAAAACAAAAAAACATACAAATCACATAAAAGCTATAGTGATTTTTAGACCCCTTTCACACCAGGGCGTTTTGAAGGCGCTATAGCGCTAAAAATAGCGCCTGCAATCCGCCCTAAAAAGCTGCACCATTGTCTGTAGTGTGAAAGCCCGAGGGCTTTCACACTGCAGCAGTGCGCTGGCAGGACGTCAGGAAAAGTCCTGCGAGCAGCTTCTTTGGAGCGGTGAAGGAGCGGTGTGTTTACCGCTCCTCCACTGCTGCTCCCCATTGAAATCAATGGGGCAGCGCTGTAATACCGCCGGCAAAACGCCGCTTTTGCTGCGTATTACTGGCGGTTTTAACCCTTTCTCCCAAAAGCTCCCCGCTAACGGCCAAAATGCGCCGATGCTATGGGCGGTATGGTGTAAAAGGGGTCTTAGGGATGCACCAATGTCACTTTTTTGACACCGAGTACGAGTACCGATACTTGACATCATGTACTCGCCGATACCAATTACCGATACCTGATTTTGTTCATGTGACCATTTTTAAAAAAAAATAATTAAAAATTACAAATTTTCGCCATAATATGAGGAATTGAAACGCAGTCAAAAGACATTATGAAAGAAAACATGTTTATTTGCTGGTCACAGAGCTGTTAAAGTGCAAATTGCACAGAACATGTTATATAAAAAAATAATGTCAATGTCATCAATGAGAGAGAGACAATGTGGGACAAACTAAACTAAGTATAACACAGGCCAGCCGCCATGTTAGGCAAGTGATGTAAGCTAGTAGTACTGTACAGCAATCACCGGCCGTGAGACACATAAGAAGAAAGCAAGCAACAGTTAGAAATAGAGAAGAGCACTCACCAGCCGCCATGAGGGGACAAGGTGTAAGGAGGACGCTTGCCATGTGGGGCAGCCATGTAGCAGGGGCAGCAGCAGCAAAACACATGTCACAAGGGAAACAGCACTTACCAACATGTGGAGAGGCCGCAACCTTATCCGGTTCCCGAGCTCCGCCCAAGCTGATGTCGCTTCCGGTATCGGTTTCTGGTATCGGTGCATTTTCACGAGTACCGTTACCCCCGAAAATGCCAAGTATCGGCACCGATACCGATACTTGGTGCATCCCTAGTGATTTTCCCTAGCGCCATAAACAATGTAATAAGTAATAAATGGGACATAAAACTTAGCACAACATAAGCATTTTTAGTAAATAATACAAACCCTAGTACACCTTAAGGCTGGGTTCACACTGCTGCGGGGGGAGATCCGGATGTGATTCGCACCGCAAATCACATCCGATCTCCGTAGCGATGCGAGTTCAGCCATACAGATAGTATGGCTGAATTCGCATCGCTCCCGCAGCAAACTCGCACGGGACCCTTTTTTTGGTCCGCAACAGAATCGGATCACATGGGGGTTCACATCATGCGATCCGATTCCTGTGCGAGTCGGCTGATCGCACTGCGATATGCGGACGGATCTGGGGGTGTCATTAACATAACATTGACACTCCCAGCCGTCCGCATAGGGCAGTGTGAACTGCCGGCGGGAGGTGTGCGATGCGGGAAAACGCAGCGGATTCGCGGCGTTCCCGCATCGCAGCGGTGTGAACCCGGCCTTAAGAGAGACAAATTGTGAAGAAAAAAAAAAGCAATGGATGGATTTGGTAATCAAAATAGAAACAGTCATTGTAAATGAAGGACAGGTGGGAGCTATGCAAATCTGTTATAAGACCTGGCTGTATATGTGACGTTGGTGTGGTTGCAACATGCAAGGTTCAAACACATCCAGGATTCAGTCTCTCGCTTACCTATCAAACAAGTTATAAACCTGAGCAGTCATGTACCAACAGTAAGAGTAACAGCAGTCACTCACCACCCCTTATCACTCAATTGTCAAATGGCAAAGCTTCAGTTGGCAGTGAAGGCATTTGACACATGACTGACCACCAGAAAGACTGGGTTTTTATAATAACTTGAAGGGCTTGTTCGTACATGCAATATCTCTTGCTGTCCTTCTGAAAAGTGTAGTACGGTGGATTGCAATACTGCTGCCTCCTGATTTTCCTTTCTTTTTTTTATCGTTGAATAGGGATTTTATATTTAAATACTGTGCTGTAACCATAATGCAAGCTTTTGCCTTGTGGTTGCAGGTGCAGCTCCATTCACTGGAATGGTCTACATTTGGCACTTTGGCCCATGGAAAATGACAGGGTGTATAACTTTTCCTGAGGCCTCAGTACAATGCTGAGCTGCTGCATGCTATGTATTAGGTGGCCTATTGGGGGCAGTAAAACTGCAGCTTAATTGACTGTTTTACAGCCCCTGGTTTGCCCATGTAAGCAAGGCCCAAGAGATGTAAAGGCCCTGTGTACGAAAGAGGCTCCACGTGGAAAAAGAGCTATTGGTATTACAAGGTACACAGATAGCAAGCAATTGTGCTGCAAGTTTGAAAATGACTTGCTAAGCTATTGCTAGACTTGCCAGGCTTCACATGTTTGTTGCACAATTTAAGCCGCACTGCATGACTCCAGATCAACTTTCTTTGTGAAGATTCTGCAAGTCTGCTGCAAGTTCTGATTCTGTTGTGTTGTGCAATAGACATCCCACCACAGGGGTCACTGTGGCTGATTTTTCATGCTGTAGATGTGCAGAGCTCTTGCTGTAGACTCACAACTGCAACTTTGCTCTTGTTAGGGACTTGCTGAAGAAAAGCACTGCAAGCTCTGGAGACAAATGTGTCACACAGAAGTCAACAATATGATCAGATTACAAAAAGTGGTTTCTCTGTTCCTAAAATGTAACTGGATCACCTCAGAAAAATACAATTAAGTGTTTGAGAACCAGCTAAAAACAGTTGCACGTTTCTATCAGGGTTCCCGAGTACTCCTGACATTAGTTGCCAGATATACTCACAAGGTGAACTTATGTACTTTTATAGAAGTTGCAGCAATTGTTTATTGTGCTATTACCGGTATTATAACAGTGGGTTCACACTGCTGAGATACAATTATGATCAGACTTTCAGTGCGATTATGTAGTGCAACTTGGTTTGCATATTCTATGGGGCCAAAATCATACTGGAATCACACCAAAGGAGTACAGGAACCTTTTGCAAATGTGTGCCGTGCTGAGCTGTATTTATGTGAACAGGCACCATTGAAAGCAACGTAATTTCCATGGTTGTGCGATTGTGTGCGACTCAAGTCGCATCTGACATTGCACTAATATGAACAGAGCCTTATTGTTTAAAATCAATTTTTAAATATTTTTTTTATTAGGACTTGGTAGGCAAAAACACAGAAAGACAAACTTACATCCAGTGTAAAAAAACATATAGCTAGTGCAAATATAGCATGTACATTTTTAGTTTTCTATTTGTTGCTTACTCTGCAGAAGTTACAATACCTATACACTAACTATATAATAAAATATTAATCAAAAAGAGGGAAAACACTGCGCTCCCTATATAAGTGACAAAAAATTGTGATATAACACAAAACAGCAGCTAACATACAAACAAACTAAGTCAAAATAACGAATGATAACAAACAATGTAGCGCTATAATGTCAAAAAATTTAAAAAACCTAGACATAAAACACCAAATGATCTGGTAGTGAAATCAAACTTAAAAGGTCAGCACACATATCACATGCTTCAGTGTACTAACAATATGAGCATAAAAAAGTCCAGCTATGACAAAATAATGTGAAACGTGAGTCCAGATATTCCGTTGGTATGAACTCTGTATAGCCTTCTGTTCACAGCCAGAAAATATTATTATAGAAAACGGTGGATACCCTTACCGAAAATGGTGGACACAAACTACTGTATAGTAAATGTGTCATGCAGGCTTATGTGCGTCACACACCATTCGTATACATCAGGGCATAGATCACCATCGGAATAGTCGCTGCCCACTTCAGGATCGGTACACCTCAGATCTCCAGGGTTTTCAACTCTCTTTTGAAGGTTTAGGTCAGCTAGGAGCTCAGAGCGGGTTCACCATAAACAAAAAGTAAGGACACAATGCCTCTCATAGTGAAATTCCACCATTAAAGGTTTTATTTAAAAAAAAAATTCCAAATGACATATAAAAAATGACATAAAAAATATCCAAAAAGAAACACGTGATCCAATAAAAATTAACGATAAAAAGAGCAATATGGGGAGCAGGAAACGCTAGCCCGACGCCTTTCGACTAATAAGCCTTCTACTGGGGCAGTAATGCCCCTGGATATTTTTAATGTCATTTTTTATATGTCATTTGGAAAAAAAAATTCTAATAAAACCTTTAATGGTGGAATTTCACTATGAGAGGCATTGTGTCCTTACTTTTTGTTTATGGTGAACCCGCTCTGAGCTCCTAGCTGACCTAAACCTTCAAAAGAGAGTTGAAAACCCTGGAGATCTGAGGTGTACCGATCCTGAAGTGGGCAGCGACTATTCCGATGGTGATCTATGCCCTGATGTATATGAATGGTGTGTGACGCACATAAGCCTGCATGATACATTTACTATACAGTAGTTTGTGTCCACCATTTTCGGTAAGGGTATCCACCGTTTTCTATAATAATATTTTCTGGCTGTGAACGGAAGGCTATACAGAGTTCATACCAACGGAATATCTGGACTCACGTTTCACATTATTTTGTCATAGCTGGACTTTTTTATGCTCATATTGTTAGTTCACTGAAGCATGTGATATGTGTGCTGACCTTTTAAGTTTGATTTCACTACCAGATCATTTGGTGTTTTATGTCTAGGTTTTTTACATTTTTTGACATTATAGCGCTACATTGTTTGTTATCATTCGATATAATAAAATATTATTTGCATGTGCTTACATTATGAAGCTCTGCTGTAACAATGCTGTACTGTGCTATACAAGATTGTTACAGGCACTCTATTCATTGTGTGACAATGGCTCAATAAATATTCTTCTAGTACGCAATTTTACAATTTTCTATTCTTGTGTGAGATTCTAGCTTTCTACTTTGCCTCCCTGAGTCCATCCTCAGCCAGCTTGTACCATTCATTTCATTGTTATAAAGCCATCCACATGGGGTATTGTGAATTGAAGGGCCAGTTCATAATTTCATTTTCAGTTATCTTTACCAACCAGATCCTCTAATTATTTTACTTAAGTCTAGATCACTGCCAAATCCTATCTCTGCCTTCATGCCATGACCTAAACCAGTGGTCTGACTCACTCTTAGCCCTTGTACACACGGTCGGACATTCCGATGGAAAATGTCCGATCGGACCGTGTTGTCGGATAATCCAACCTTGTGTGGGATACATCGGACTGTTTCCGTCGGAATATCCGACCGACAAAGTTTTAGAGCTATGCTCTAAAACTTTCCGACAATATGATCCGATCGGACTTTGTACGATCATTTATAGAGAATTCCGATCGGACAAAGTGCCACGCATGCTCAGGTCAAATTCCTAGACCAAAGCTATTGGCTACTAGCCTGAACGTAGTCCCGTCATAATGAAATAACGTCATCACGTTACGAACGATCGGATTTTCCGACAACTTTGTCTGACCATGTGTATGCAACACCAGTTTCGGACAAAAATCCTTCGGACAAAATCTGACGGATTTTGTTGCCGGAATGTCCGACCGTGTGTACAAGGGCTTAGGGTACGTTCACATTGGAGGCGGGATTTAAATCGCGCGAGTACAGCTGAACTCGCACGATTTCCAACCCGCATTTCATTTGGGGGCAATTTGAAAGACATCTGTGTGGGTTCTTGCACAGATGTCTTTTGAAACTGCCCCCGAAGTCACCAAAAGTAGTGCAGGAACTACTTTTGGAAATCGGCGCATCGCCACAAAGTCGGTGTCGCACCGATTCGGACGGTGCCATTGCCAGCATTGGGCGGCAATTTGGCATGTCAAATCGCCCTGATGTGAACAGGGGCTTATGAATTTTTTTAAGCTGAACTCCGGCCTTGCCTATTTTCCCACACTTGTAGCAAATCTTCTCCTGTGTTGAAACCTATTGTTCTTGATTCCCTGCAATCTTGTATCTCCACAATATAAGCCGTTAAAGCTGCAGCAGTTATCTTGAGCCCCCCTTTATTTCCCCCTGAACGTCTTTATTTATCAATCACTTCTCTACCCGACCCGTACTGTTATTTTCCCCCTCTCATTGCGATTACCTTTCTCTACCATCAATCATTTTGTTCCTGAGAGTTATATAAAAGAACCCATCCCTGGCATCCATTGGCCAACAGGGAGGAGATGGCACTTTTAAAGGATCCTGGACATATGTTCTTTCTCATAAAGAGTTGAAAAGGATCCAATGCTGTAATGTTTACAGAAGCTTTGTGGCCACTCACACCAAACTCAGAGCTCAGAGTAGCAGGGACACTCTAAGGCAAGCTATACACGGAGCAAATTTCTGTCCTGTTACCATGTATTGACAGAGGAATCCCTTCCACCAAGCCATTGTATTGTACTCAGAGGGGCGGGGGAAGCCAGTGATTATTGCAAATGGCTATATCAGACACTAGTGATAATCGCATGTAAAACCCAGCAGGCTGGTTGTACCCAAGTTGATTACTTGGCACATTGAGCCTGTCCATACATAGTTCAAATCATCGATAGTCAGCCTAATAAGATCACCGGGGTCTCAAAAGAGAATTTTTTTGGAAAAATAAAATAGTTTGAAATGAATGCTGATTAGGGGTCAGGGGAGGGGACAGGGAAAGGCATAATTTGCTTACACTACAATTTCATTGCTGGCCTCCTGAAAATTCAATTTTCCTGGCTTTTTTTAGTTTTAAAACTTCATGAATAACTGATCCAGGACAAGTGTCAAGTGAACCACAGACTTATCTTAGATCCGTTTTCAAGTCAATAGAACAGCCAGCCAACTGATTCTTTTCAAGTGAGGCCAGCAACAGCAACCTACACAGTTCCCTCAGCATGTTTCAGTATTAGTTTGTTTTATATTACAGTATACAATAAGGCATAAAGATGGAACCTTTTTTTGGGGTGGGATAAGCTAGGAATTCCTGCATGGGAATCTAGCAGCTGAATTATCTGAGTTTGTTTAAGATGCAGGTCACTAAAGTCCAAGCATAGCCAGGGCCATTTTTAAGGCAGGGCAAAAAGGGGAGCTGCCCTGGGCCCTGTCATTGTTGTGGGGCCCAAAGCAGCTGCCCCATACTTGCCAACTATCCCAGGTTAAATGTGATGTGCTGTTACTAATGCTGCCCAGCTCTGTCCTATTGTTGTGTACAGATGACTCACCTGCAGACCCTGTGCTTACATGTAAATACCGGCATTGTTATGTAAATAGCAGCAGCATTCTATGTAAATAGAGGAAGTATTCATATGTATATCATGCCCCCCTGAGGTCATATCCACCATCACCTATACTGAATGCTGCCCACTGGGGAGATAAGGGGGCATGCTTGAAAGTCCTGCCTACAACTGTGGTCATTAACTTGTTGTCCACTGTCAAATGACGGTGGGGCGGTGCAGCTCTTGTTCTGGGATGGCATCATATGATGGCGGCCCAGAATGGGCGCTCTCGTGCTTCTGTGGGGGCACGCAGCGTGGCGATCGTAGCAGCACCGTGTTGCTAGGGCACAGCACGACCCCGATTTGTGTAGAGCCGCGTGATTGGCTGTGTCCAATCACAGCCGGTCACATGTAAACACAGAGATGCCGGTAATTGGCTCTCCTCGCCTCACATTGACAGAGTGTGAGGAGAAGAGAGCCGATCAGCAGCATCTCCTCACAGGGGGGACATCTAGGGATGTAATCAGGGCACTAATCATCAGTGCCCTGATTACAATAAACAAATAAAGTATAACAGTACAGTGCCCACAAATGCCAGTATACAGTGCCCACCAGTGGCAGCAATCAGTGCCCCCCACTGCCCACAAGTGCCACAAATCAGTGCCCATGAGTCATGCCAGTCAGTGCTGGCAATCAGTGCCACCTATCAGTGCTGTCCATCAATGCCCATCACTGCTGTCCATCAATGCCCATCAGTGTTGCCCATCAGGGCCACCCATCAATGCCCATCTGTACCGCCTATCCATGCCACCTATCTGTGCCCACCAGTGCTGCCTATCAGTGTCCGTCACTACCGCCTATCAGTGCCCACCAGTGCCACCTATTAGTGCCCATCGGTGCCACCTAACAGTGCCCATCAGTGATGCCTATCAGTGCTCATCAGGGCCACATATCAGTGTCATCTATCAGTGCCCATAAGTTCGGCATATTAGTGCCTCCTCATCAGTGCCACCTCATCAATGCCCACCAGTTCAGTTAGTTACAAAATTAACTGACAGAAAAAAAGTAAAAATCCTTATTTTTTCCCCAAATTTTTGGTCTTTTTTTATAAAAAAATAAAAAAACTTAACAGTGATTAAATACCACCAAAAGAAAGCTCTATTTGTGTGAAGAAAATTATAAAGAAAATTGTTTGGGTACAGTGTAGCATGACCGCGCAATTGTCATTCAAAATGCGACAGCGCTGAAAGCTGAAAAATGGCTTGGGCAGGAAGGGGGTGTTAGTGCCTGGTAGGCAATTGGTTAAGCCTACCATCAGCCTGTTCTGCAAAGGTAAGCAAATTAGTGGGGGGAGGGTAGTGTGGGGTGTGCAGAGGTAGGCAGAGAGGGAATTACAGTTTGGGGTGCACAGGTGAGCAAGGAGGGGATGTACAGAGGTAAGGAAGGTGGGTGCAAAGATGAGCAGAGGCAGCAGGTAGGGTTAAAGGGGAAGGGGATTGGAGTGGAGAGGATAGTGGAGGTTTGGGGTGCAGAGATTTGCATAGGTTTTAGGATGCAAAGGTGTACTGACAGGGTAAAGACGTAGGTCATGTGTAGGGCAGCCCATTCATTTCAATGGGTTGCTCTATGCAATACAAACGCGGAAGAAAGTTGAAAACCCTTTTTAAAAATCACACGGTGCCAAGGCACATGTCAGCAGATGCGTGAGGGCATCATTAACAATGAATGGCACTTCTGTATATCTGCTAAAGGGCAGCACATTTCTGTCAGGAAAGCGGTTTTGCATGCCTTTCCAACACACACAAATGTGAACGCAGGCTAAATGTCTCAGTTACATTGATGGTCAATGTAAATCTTCTCATTACATTGGTGCTTGGTGTAGAAGCCTTTCATTCCCACTAGTGGCCAGTGGGAATGTCCCCCTTACATTGGTGGTCAGTGTTGATCCCCCCCTTACATTGGTGGTTACTGTAAATGCTTCTATTACATTAGTGGTCAGTATAAACTCCTGTTACATTGTTGGCCAGTGTTGAAACTCCTCTTTAGATTGGTATTCAGTAAAAAAATAAAATGAGCAATGCCATTGATTATAGCCCCCCCTCCCCTCCAGCACTGCCACTGATCCCAGGAGTCCAGGACCCCTAGGAGTTTTCTGTCTATTAATGGGTCCCCTCATCTCCCCAGTCCATGGTGTGCAGGCAGTGAGGAGATGATAAGCTGTAACCTCTAGCAACCAATCAGTAAGCAGTAATGATGTGCAGTAACCAATCAGTGAGCAGTATTGATGTATAGTAATCTCTAGCAACCAATCAACAAGCAGAAATCATGTGCTGTAACTTCTAGCAACCAGTCAGTGAGTGGTAATGATACACTGTAACCTCTGGCAACCAATTGCAGTCGCTGTCTGATCAGATTCAGTAAAAAGATTTTGAGTCTAGCTGCTATTTATTGTATGTTTCAGAGCAGGTGGAGAGCAAAACTGCATGAAATATCAGCTTTGAATTATTTTAAAAGTTTTCACGAGTTCAGAATTCATTATCAATGCATTTTATTGCTCCATCCCTGGAAAAAATTCCAACTATTTGTAAACTAGACGAAAAACACTATTAAACACTTCAGCCCCGGACCAATAAACACCTTAAGGACCAGAGGTCTTTTTCCAATTTCACACTGCGCTGCTTTAACTGGTAATTGCGCCGTCATGCAATATTGCACCCAAACTAAATTTGCGTCCTTTTCTTCCCACAAATAGAGCTTTCTTTTGATGGTATTTGATTGCCTCTGCGATTTTTTTTTTTTGCGATATAAATGGAAAAAGAGCGAAAATTTTGAAAAAAAAAGATATTTTCTTCTTTTTGTTATAAGAAAAATCGAATAAACTAAATTTTAGTCATACATTGAGGGCAAAATTTATTCAGCCACATGTCTTTAGTAAAAAAAAATGTCAATAAGCGTATATTTTTTGGTTTGCGCAAAAGTTATAGCGTCTACAAACTAGAGTACATTTTCTGGAATTTACACAGCTTTTAATTTATGACTGCCTATCTCATTTCTTGAGGTGCTAAAATGGCAGGGCAGTACAAACCCCCCCCAAATGACCCCATTTTGGAAAGTAGACACCCCAAGGAAATTGCTGATGGTTATGTTGAGCCCATTGAATATTTATTTTTTTTGTCCTAAGGGATTGAATAATGACAAGAAAAAAAAAAAAAATTATTCCGCTACTTCTCCCGAGTATGGGGATACCACTTGTGTGGGGCTTTTTGGGAGTCTAGTTGCGCACGGCACCCCGAAAACCAATCACCACCTTCAGGATTTCTAAGGGTGCAAATTTTTGATTTAACTCCTCACTACCTATGACAGTTTCGAAGGCCATAAAATGCCAAAATAGCACAAAACCCTCCAAAATGACCCCATTTTGGAAAGAAGACACCCCAAGCTATTTACTGAGAGGCATGTTGAGTCCATGGAATATTTTATATTTTGCCACAAGTTGCGGGAATATTACAAACTTTTTTTTTTTGCACAAAGTTGTCACTAAATGATATATTGCTCACACATGCTATGGGCATATGTGAAATGACACCCCAAAACACATTCTGCTGCTTCTCCTGAGTACGGGGATACCACATGTGTGGGACTTTTTGGGAGCCTAGCCACGTACGGGACCCCGAAATCCAAGCACCGCCTTCAGGATTTCTAAGGGCATACATTTTTTATTTTACTCCTCACTACCTATCACTACCTATCACAGTTTTGAAGGCCATAAAATGCCAAGATGGCACAAAACCCCCCCAAATGACCCCATTTTGGAAAGTAGACACCCCAAGCTATTTGCTGAGGGCCATGTTGAGACCATTGAATATTTTTTTTTTGTCCCAAGGGATTGAATAATGACAAAAAAAAAAAAAAAATGTTTTTTTACAAAAAGTTGTCACTAAATGATATATTGCTCACACATGCCATGGTTATATGTGGAATTGCACCCCAAAATATATTCCGCTACTTCTCCCGAGTATGGGGATACCACATGTGTGGGACTTTTTGGGAGTCTAGTTGCGCACGCCCCCCCCAAAAACCAATCACCACCTTCAGGATTTCTAAGGGTGCAAATTTTTGATTTAACTCCTCACTACCTATCACAGTTTCGAAGGCCATAAAATGCCAAAATAGCACAAAACCCCCCAAAATGACCCCATTTTGGAAAGTAGACACCCCAAGCTATTTACTGAGAGGCATGTTGAGTCCATGGAATATTTTATGTTTTGCCAAAAGTTGCGGGAATATTACAAACTTTTTTTTTTTTGCACAAAGTTGTCACTAAATGATATATTGCTCACACATGCTATGGGCATAAGTCAAATTACACCCCAAAATAAATTCTGCTGCTTCTCCCGAGTACGGGGATACCACATGTGGGGGACTTTTTGGGAGCCTAGCCACGTACGGGACCCCGAAAACCAAGCACTGCCTTCCGGATTTAAATATAAAATGCTACCAAAAAAACTGTTAGCGATCGCAGGGATCAGGCCTGACTCTGCGATCGCTGCAGTTATGTGTTTGGTGTTTTGTAAGTGACAGTGATCGATCGATACTGCACTTGGGTGGGCTGGGCAGAGGGGCAAAACGCAGGTGCTAGCAGGTATCTGGGCTGATCCCGCTAACAATGCGTTTTTTTGGAACCCTGAACTGCTGGGGACGCTAGTATAGATCTGATCAGATCAGATATTGATCTGTTCAGATTCTATACCACTATGGGAGGTGTATGCTTTGCGCGTGGGTGTTAGCGGTACTGGCACTAACCTAGCGCTGCCTGGGGCGACGCAGACCCTGACCCTAAAACCTAATTGATATCACCCGCCAGGTGATCAGGGGGTTAAACCTTTATTGGGTAATAAATGGTGGGTGCCCTGATGCTATAAAAAGCAAACTAACCAGAGTCACCCGTAACACTTATACGGTGATCAGTGGTGAAAGGGTTAACTAGGGGCAATCAGGGGGTTCAAATTTTTATTAGGAAGTATATGGGGGTCCCTGGCGCTATATAAAAACCTGACGGGGAACCTAAATAACTAACTGGCTAACCAGCGTCACCAGTGACACTTATACTGTGATCGCTGGTGAAAGGGTTAACTAGGGGCAATCAGGGGGTTAAAACCATTATTGAGTAGTATATCGGGGTACCTAGCGCTATAAAAACCTGGCGGTGAACCTAAAAAAATAACTAGCTATCTAGCGACAGTAGCGACACTGATGCAGCGATCAGAAAAATGATCGCTTAGTGACACTGGCAAAAGGGGGTGAAAGGGTTAACTAGGGGCAATCAGGATGTTAAAACCATTATTGGGTAGTATATCGGGGTACCCAGTGCTATAAAAACCTGGCAGTGAACCTAAAAAAATAACTACCTATCTAGCGACAGTAGCGACACTGATGCAGCGATCAGAAAAATGATCGCTTAGTGACACTGGCAAAAGGGGGTGAAAGGGTTAACTAGGGGCAATCAGGATGTTAAAACCATTATTGGGTAGTATATCGGGGTACCTAGCGATATAAAAACCTGGCGGTGAACCTAAAAAAATAACTAGCTACCTAGCGACAGTAGCGACACTAATGCAGCAATCAGAAAAATGATCGCTTAGTGACAGTGGCAAAAGGGGGTGAAAGGGTTAACTAGGGGCAATCAGGATGTTAAAACCATTATTGGGTAGTATATCGGGGTACCTAGTGCTATAAAAACCTGGCGGTGAACCTAAAAAAATAACTAGCTACCTAGCGACAGTAGCTACACTGATGCAGCGATCAGAAAAATGATCGCTTAGTGACACTGGCAAAAGGGGGTGAAAGGGTTAACTAGGGGCAATCAGGATGTTAAAACCATTATTGGGTAGTATATCGGGGTACCTAGCGATATAAAAACCTGGCGGTGAACCTAAAAAAATAACTAGCTACCTAGCGACACTAGCGACACTGATGCAGCGATCAGAAAAATTATCGCTTAGTGACACTGGCAAAAGGGGGTGAAAGGGTTAACTCTAGGGGCAATCAGGGGGTTAAATCTTTATTGGGGGGTGATAGGGGGCTACCCTGGACCTAACACTAACTGCCCTGACAGTTTTTACTTTTACAACTGACACTGAATGCATTGATCAGTAAAGAAATGATCAATGCAATCAGTGACACTGTGACTGGGGGGGGGGCGGGGGGGATCGGGGGGGGGGTTTGTGTGCCTGTGTGTGCCTACATGTCAGTGTAGTGTTGTAAACAATACACAGTGGGAGGAAGTTCGTCATTGGCCAGGAGTGATCGAGAGGGGGTGGCCAGAAACCAACGGCCATCCCCTCATCACTGATCGCTCCCGGAGGGAAACGGACCGCCGTATCCAGCGGGAGGGGGTCCGATCGGACCCCCCACCCGCTGGAAGGCAGGCACGTACATGTACGTGCTTGTGCCTGCCTGTGCCATTGTGATGACGTACAATGGCAATACGGCGGTCCTTAAGTGGTTAAACCCGCAAACACATATTTTAGGCTTATCCTAATAGCATTACACAGTTTGACACTATACTACATATGTACAATACATTTAAACAGAATCATTAAAATACTACATACAAAAACGCACAAAACAAGTCATTCTGTTAGTGAGACCTCAGTCCCACTTGCAATATAAGGCTCTGTTCACATCTGAGCAATTTTCTGCTTGAAGCTTGTATCTCAAATACTCTCTAAAAACAAAATTCCATTCATTTCAATGGCCCCTTTTCTCATCTGAGCATTTTGTCACAACGCCTTTCGCTCAAAAATGTACATGAGCTTCTTTTAGGCAGATTGGCCCCATAGACTTCAATAGAAAAAACCTGAAAAATGCTTAACATGAGTGTTTTACAATTTTTTTTCGGTGCATGTTTTCTGACAAAACAGCAGCTCTTCACCCCAATCTCCTCCCCCTAGTGCTTTCTGTTGGCTAAAATAAAAACACCCGAAGCTTGAATAAACATGTAACATGCTTGTAATACACTTCTAATATGCTTGTAATATGCTTGCAAAACTCTCAAATAAAAATGCATGAAAATCGCTCTGCTCAGGTGTGAACAGGGCCTAACAAGTAAAAGACCTGATACCATGGTGCTGATATTTAATGCTAATTTCTAAGTTGTTGCTCAGTCAGTGGGCCTACTTTGTTCAAATTTGAGGTGTGGTGAGGCATTGGCCCCATCACACCTCAAATTTTAACAAATCAGGTGCATTGTTTTTATGCAGGCTGCCGGGTAGACAAAGGACCAGGGAAATATTTCCTCTCGGATATGTAACTGCTGACATATTTTTTCTGACCCAATTACCACCATGGTAAGGTGCATAGTTATCATTGACCTCCAACATAAGAGAAATCTTCCTCCCACTGACCAACAGTGTAAAGGGGCACTTCTTCATTAACCATCAATGAAACGGGGTACTTCTTCACTCCAATTTAGTGGGGCACGTCTTCACTAACCACCAAGTTAAATTTGATGTAAACCTGAAAGAATTTTTTTTTAATGAAGACTTCTACATGGTACAGTAGAGGATGTCATGTCATCTTTGCCCAGTCTTGCCACGAAGAGTTAATCCTGCTTTGAGAAATCCTCTTGTCCTTTTTCAAGCCACACCCCCCACTGCTGTGTTTGTTACGATTCCAGCTTCACATTCCTCCTCCTTATGTCTCCAGCTCTCCCAAGATTGACTACTCCACACCTCAGCATGATTGGGCATGCTGAAGTCATGTGGTGCCTTTCTACTGAAGTCATGTGGTGCCTTTCCTGAGTTTTGACTGGATGTTGGGGCATGATCAGTGTGACTGAAGAGTAGGAGAGTGTAGAGGTGGGTGGGGAGTTGTGTGACATCACAACTCCACCCACCAAGCTCCAGCAAAGAGACCCACCCACTGATTCCAGAGTTCTGTGGGGCTCCTACTACTGAAGGGGGTGATATTTGCAAGGTAAGGTTACATGCAGGAGACTTGCATGTATATATATGTTATTACTGTGCCATTAGTTAATACTGGGTGAGTGGTGGGTTTACATCCACTTTAAGGAGCACTCATTCACTAACCATCAATGAAAGGGGGTATTTCTTCACTAAACACCAATTTAGGGGGGCACCTATTCACTATCCACCAAGTTAAAGGAGTTATAAAGGCAAAGGTTTTTTTTTATCTTAATGCATTCTATTATATACTTACCCGAGCCCCATCTCTATCCAGCGTTGTCCACGATTCCCTTGGCCATCTCCTCCTGATTGGCTGAAACACAGCAGCCGTGCCATTGGCTCCTGCGGCTGTCAAAGTAAATTAGCCAATCAGAGGAGAGAGGGGGCAGGGCTGAATGGCAGCTCCGTGTCTGAATGGACATACAGAGCTGCAGCTCGGCTTGGGTGCCCCCATAGCAGGCTGCTTGCTGTGGGGGCACTCAACAGGAGGGAGGGGCTAAGAGCAGGGAAGAGGAACCCGAGAAGAGGAGGATCTGGGCTGCTCTGTGCCAAACCAACTTGTTTTTTTTTAAATGAGACTTTACAATCAGATTAAGGGCCACTTTTCCATTACACACTATTGTAAGTAAGCAATTCTACACTGACCATCAATGTAAGGGGACACTTCTTCACTGATCTCCATTAACCACCAATCTCAGAGTCTCTTGTCCACTAACCACCAATCTAAGAGGCACTTGTCCACTAACCACCAATGTAAGAGGACATTTCTGCATTGACCATTAATGTAAGGGGGCAGTTCCCCACTAACCCCAAACATAAAAGGCACTTCTCACTAACCACTAGTGATGGACGAACGTTTCGCCCGGCGGTCGTTTCGCGGCGAATTTCCGACATTCGCGGTCCGCACGTTCGAACGCCTTTTTCCGTCGTTCGCCGCGGCGGACTTACGTGTTTAATGTATACAAGAACTTTAACCTTTGGTGACACGTTTATCATGTGATACAGGACAGCCAATTGAGACATGACAGCACATGGACACTTGTACATTCCCCCTAACCTATAAATACACCCGATCCGGTGGCCATTTTACATTCTTTCTTCTGTTACGATAGGGACAGGTTCCTGTGTGGAGTAGGGAGAGATAAACCACTAGCTATTTGGTACACAAAAGTTCTTTTCAGGACTGGTATAGGTGTTAGGTGTTGATAGGTTTGCTGTGCTGCTGATTCTTGCAGCAGCCTGAGTGTCTTTTGTTAGTTTAGAGAAAGGGAAAGGACGGTGTATGCTACAGGGACAGCCAGATTAGTCTTTCATCATCATCATCATCATCATCATCATTAGCTGTTACTATCAAGGTCCACAAAAGAGCTGTTCCAGTAACCACTAATCGTTCTCTTTTTTTGCCAATTTGTATAGGGACAGGAAGGAAGCAGTGTTGTCAGGCAGTGAGGGTAATTTTAAAGACTTGCTGTTATTATTAGTTCCACAAAGGTTCTTTTCAGGACTGGTATCAGTGGTACAGTAATAGGCTTGTACATGTATAATATTCTTTCTTCCAAATATAGAAAGGATATTATACTTGACTGCTGCCCTTCTGCTGCAGTCTGCTAAACATTCACAACTCACTTGTTCCACAAAAGTTCTTATAAGGACTGGTAACTTGGTATAGGGTGCTACGGTACATAGGCTTGAGTGCGGTACAGTCTGCTGTTCTGTAAGGACCGCTATCGGTCCACAATAGATAGGGTTGACGTGCACCACTGCTGACCGCTGCCCTATACTGCAGCAGTCCTTCAGCGGTATAGGGACTGACGTACAGTCTGCTAATCACTAACACACAACCTGCTTGTTCCACAAAAGTTCTTATAAGGACTGGTAACTTGGTATAGGGTGCTACGGTACATAGGCTTGAGTGCGGTACAGTCTGCTGTTCTGTAAGGACCGCTATCGGTCCACAATAGATAGGGTTGACGTGCACCACTGCTGACCGCTGCCCTATACTGCAGCAGTCCTTCAGCGGTATAGGGACTGACGTACAGTCTGCTAAACACTAATACACAACCTGCTTGGTCCACAAAAGTTCTTATAAGGACTGGTAACTTGGTATAGGGTGCTACGGTACATAGGCTTGAGTGCGGTACAGTCTGCTGTTCTGTAAGGACCGCTATAGGTCCACAATAGATAGGGTTGACGTGCACCACTGCTGACCGCTCACCTATACTGCAGCAGTCCTTCAGCGGTATAGGGACTGACGTACAGTCTGCTAATCACTAACACACAACCTGCTTGTTCCACAAAAGTTCTTATAAGGACTGGTAACTTGGTATAGGGTGCTACGGTACATAGGCTTGAGTGCGGTACAGTCTGCTGTTCTGTAAGGACCGCTATAGGTCCACAATAGATAGGGTTGACGTGCACCACTGCTGACCGCTCACCTATACTGCAGCAGTCCTTCAGCGGTATAGGGACTGACGTACAGTCTGCTAATCACTAACACACAACCTGCTTGGTCCACAAAAGTTCTTATAAGGACTGGTAACTTGGTATAGGGTGCTACGGTACATAGGCTTGAGTGCGGTACAGTCTGCTGTTCTGTAAGGACCGCTATCGGTCCACAATAGATAGGGTTGACGTGCACCACTGCTGACCGCTGCCCTATACTGCAGCAGTCCTTCAGCGGTATAGGGACTGACGTACAGTCTGCTAAACACTAATACACAACCTGCTTGGTCCACAAAAGTTCTTATAAGGACTGGTAACTTGGTATAGGGTGCTACGGTACATAGGCTTGAGTGCGGTACAGTCTGCTGTTCTGTAAGGACCGCTATCGGTCCACAATAGATAGGGTTGACGTGCACCACTGCTGACCGCTCACCTATACTGCAGCAGTCCTTCAGCGGTATAGGGACTGACGTACAGTCTGCTAATCACTAACACACAACCTGCTTGTTCCACAAAAGTTCTTATAAGGACTGGTAACTTGGTATAGGGTGCTACGGTACATAGGCTTGAGTGCGGTACAGTCTGCTGTTCTGTAAGGACCGCTATCGGTCCACAATAGATAGGGTTGACGTGCACCACTGCTGACCGCTCACCTATACTGCAGCAGTCCTTCAGCGGTATAGGGACTGACGTACAGTCTGCTAATCACTAACACACAACCTGCTTGTTCCACAAAAGTTCTTATAAGGACTGGTAACTTGGTATAGGGTGCTACGGTACATAGGCTTGAGTGCGGTACAGTCTGCTGTTCTGTAAGGACCGCTATCGGTCCACAATAGATAGGGTTGACGTGCACCACTGCTGACCGCTGCCCTATACTGCAGCAGTCCTTCAGCGGTATAGGGACTGACGTACAGTCTGCTAAACACTAATACACAACCTGCTTGGTCCACAAAAGTTCTTATAAGGACTGGTAACTTGGTATAGGGTGCTACGGTACATAGGCTTGAGTGCGGTACAGTCTGCTGTTCTGTAAGGACCGCTATCGGTCCACAATAGATAGGGTTGACGTGCACCACTGCTGACCGCTCACCTATACTGCAGCAGTCCTTCAGCGGTATAGGGACTGACGTACAGTCTGCTAATCACTAACACACAACCTGCTTGTTCCACAAAAGTTCTTATAAGGACTGGTAACTTGGTATAGGGTGCTACGGTACATAGGCTTGAGTGCGGTACAGTCTGCTGTTCTGTAAGGACCGCTATCGGTCCACAATAGATAGGGTTGACGTGCACCACTGCTGACCGCTCACCTATACTGCAGCAGTCCTTCAGCGGTATAGGGACTGACGTACAGTCTGCTAATCACTAACACACAACCTGCTTGTTCCACAAAAGTTCTTATAAGGACTGGTAACTTGGTATAGGGTGCTACGGTACATAGGCTTGAGTGCGGTACAGTCTGCTGTTCTGTAAGGACCGCTATCGGTCCACAATAGATAGGGTTGACGTGCACCACTGCTGACCGCTCACCTATACTGCAGCAGTCCTTCAGCGGTATAGGGACTGACGTACAGTCTGCTAATCACTAACACACAACCTGCTTGTTCCACAAAAGTTCTTATAAGGACTGGTAACTTGGTATAGGGTGCTACGGTACATAGGCTTGAGTGCGGTACAGTCTGCTGTTCTGTAAGGACCGCTATCGGTCCACAATAGATAGGGTTGACGTGCACCACTGCTGACCGCTGCCCTATACTGCAGCAGTCCTTCAGCGGTATAGGGACTGACGTACAGTCTGCTAAACACTAATACACAACCTGCTTGGTCCACAAAAGTTCTTATAAGGACTGGTAACTTGGTATAGGGTGCTACGGTACATAGGCTTGAGTGCGGTACAGTCTGCTGTTCTGTAAGGACCGCTATCGGTCCACAATAGATAGGGTTGACGTGCACCACTGCTGACCGCTGCCCTATACTGCAGCAGTCCTTCAGCGGTATAGGGACTGACGTACAGTCTGCTAAACACTAATACACAACCTGCTTGGTCCACAAAAGTTCTTATAAGGACTGGTAACTTGGTATAGGGTGCTACGGTACATAGGCTTGAGTGCGGTACAGTCTGCTGTTCTGTAAGGACCGCTATCGGTCCACAATAGATAGGGTTGACGTGCACCACTGCTGACCGCTGCCCTATACTGCAGCAGTCCTTCATCGGTATAGGGACTAAGAGTTTTGTCACAGGGTCATTTAAAAAATGACAGGCAGAGGAAGAGGCAGGCCCTTCCGCAGGGGTGGTAGGGGTAGGGCAGGAGCAACAGGCTTGAGCCAAAGTGGGAAGTTGCAGAAGGTGCGTTCAATTACTTTAAAGGATGCACCAGACTTGGTTGAGTGGCTCGCTCAGCCTTACTCTTCTGCACCCTCCTCATCCTCTCGATCTGCACCCTCTTCTTCACTCTCTGCTATGTGCACCCCCAAAGACACTACCACCAACAACACGACCACCACCACCACCACCACATACCTTCCGCTTGAGTCACTGGAATTATTTTCCGATCCATATCAAGAGGACATTTCTGATGCGCAGCCACTCTTGGTATTGGATCAGGAAGAGGAGGTAGCAACAAGCGCTACTCAGCAGTCTGACGCCAGTACCCAGATCAGCCCAAGGAGGAGGTTGGTCCCCGGTGTTGCTGCCTACTCCGAGATCTCTACTTATAGCGGTGGGGAAGGTGACGTTGATGATGACGTGTCTAGTGATGTCACGTGGGTGCCCACAAGAGAGGAAAAGGACGTCCGAAAGGACGTTCAGCGCAGCAGGGGGGATTGTGACCGATAAGCGTACTCGCCTAGCTCACCACAGTGTTAACTACCTCACATTTCTAAAAATGAATGAGGCATGGATCTCGGAGGAATTCAACACATGTGACCAGTAGACCATGTATATGTCTATAAACTATTTTTTTAATCAAGCACACAGACCTTCTTAATTCATTTGGCTCACTTCCTTGACCCAAAAAAGCACACCGTACTATATGCCCCTACCCTCCTCTTTGAAGAGGTTGAGCGGTGTCATATTTCTACTGGGGCTGCTTATGATATCCCTGTGCTGTGCTGACTTCCTCCTGGGGGTTCTTATTATGAAGGGATCACACTATCCCTGTGCTGTGCTGACTTCCTCCTGGGGGTTCTTATTATGAGGGGATCACACCATCCCTGTGCTGTGCTGACTTCCTCCTGGGGCTGCTTACGGTGCTGCTGTCAGTGCTGTATGTCACGGTGCTGCTGTCAGCGCTGTATGTCACGGTGCTGCTGTCAGCGCTGTATGTCACGGTGCTGCTGTCAGCGCTGTATGTCACGGTGCTGCTGTCAGCGCTGTATGTCACGGTGCTGCTGTCAGCGCTGTATGTCACGGTGCTGCTGTCAGCGCTGTATGTCACGGTGCTGCTGTCAGCGCTGTATGTCACGGTGCTGCTGTCAGCGCTGTATGTCACGGTGCTGCTGTCAGCGCTGTATGTCACGGTGCTGCTGTCAGTGCTCTGTATTACGGTGCTGCTGTCAGATGCCTCTATCACGGTGCATGTGTCATTCCGGTATGTCACGCTGCTGGTGATCATCTCCTGCACCCTCTTCTTTGCCTACCCTGGTCCCTGACCTTCCCTCTCCTCCATTGCCTTCATTAGCTCCATAGTCCTGAATTGTTAGAACAATTTCCCAAATAAAATAAAAATGCTTGTAGTTATCGATCCCAAATTCACCTCATACATGTATTATGTCATTGTCCAGATGGTGGGACTACGTTTTACCCCCTAATAATTACCACGTGGCCGCAAATTCGACATGAAGGTTTGCAAAGTTCGCCTCCCATTGAAGTCAATGGGGCCCGCGGCGAACGTTCGGTTTCGCGAACGTTTGGGTCCGTTCGCATTTCGCGTTCGCGAAACGTCCCGTCGGAAGTTCGTCCATCACTACTAACCACCAATGTAAAAGTTTTTAATATAGGGGAAGAGGTTATTAAAAAGAGAGTTTGCACCAGGTATCAAATATGCTAGCTAGATAATTAGATGTCTGAAACAATATATGTTTGTTTCACTCCATATTGTTTCATGCCACCTCATTTCAAAGTTTAGAGAACCAGTCCCAGTCTACCCAAGTCTGCCGTGACACCTTATTAAATGATTACAACTTTCCACATAATAATATATTTTCTTAATTGGATAATAACACTGTTCTTGTGTTTTATTATTTTTGTTATTTAACAAGTCAAATAAATTATAATAGGCCATAACTTTTATTGTCCCGGGCATAGCTAAAAGGCATACAATTGTGCAGTATATCAAAATATAAAAGGACATTTCAGGGTAAACTATTTTAAGGCGTAAATCCTAAATGCTGGAAAATAGAAACCATTGGGAGCAACAAATAAATTATTTATTTATAAACGTAGCGTAAATATAGGGGCCTAATATTTTTGTGTTAAAGACTAGGACTCAGAAGACTGGTCTTTTAGATCCAGGAGATGCCAGCAGAATGACTTATGCCTGGTAAAATTGAAACCATTGCCTGTGGGGTAATTGTGACTTTCTCATGACACTTTGGACCAAGCAAGATAGCTATGGCTGTTTAGGGGGCATAGCTAGTAACTCAAAAGGGAGATCTCCGTACAAGAGTTCCAAACATTTGGAAAGGAATATCAAATTTGGGTGCGTGTCATTTTTGATTACAGTAGATTAAACTCATTAGAAACAACTCATTAGAAACAACACAGTGGTGGGCAGCACAGTGGTGTAGTGGTTAGCACTCTCACCTAGCGATAAGAAGGGTTGCTGGTTCAAATCCCAACCACAACACTACCTGCCTGGAGTTTGCATGTTCTCCCTGTGCCTGTGTGGGTTTCCTCCAGGTACTCTAGTTTCCTCCCACAATCCAAAGACATGCAGGTAGGTTAATTGGCTTCTGTTCAAAATTGGCCCTAGTATATGAATGGGGACCTTGGATGGCTCCTTGAGGGTAGGGACCAATGTGAGTGTGCAATGTACAGGGACAATTGTAGACACTCAGGATGGACTGGTGTCTTTATTCAACCTTATAAACTATGAAACATTTTGCAGGTCTAAATTATCAAGAACTTTCCAGTTTTTAATATCTTTACACCTAAAGCTTGATAAATTCAGAGAATGTGATTTCATTTAAAATAAACCTGTCACAGAAGAAACATGAAGGTTGCCATTGCTGACCTCTCCTGAAAATGCTGGTCCCCCATAATGTATATGCAGATAAGGACTTGTTTACATCTTTCGTGATCTGCATAGTTGTTTCAGGTCAGTAACTTAGAAAGTATTTAAGCCCGCATAACAGAATAACAGCCAAGCAAATAGCATAGCAATGAGGAGGTCAGCAAAGGTAGCTCTCACACGTCTGGCTTATGTTAAACAACTATCAATACCCTGCAGGTCTGCATGCTTCTTAACATATAACACTTTTAATTAACAAGATTAGAGAGATGAAAAATAACCGGCTTCTATTTATGAGATGTGTAAGGAAAAGTATATTTCAGTTTAGAATTGAAGTTTCACAACCAGACGAGTTCCCACATGTCACATGTGACTCATATTGAGCCAATGAGTGCCAAAAATCAGGTCTACTTTTTTTTTTTTTTTCTTTCTTCAATAAATCCAGATAAGTGATATATTTACAACAATTGTTAATATGCACCAAAAGTTTGTAAATGAAAGAGCATACAGAAATGTCTTACAAGTGTTATCGCACTAGTGATCAGGCAAAAAGCTATTCAATGTGGTGTTGTCGCCATCACTTTCTTCTGGAGCGGCAAATGTCTTCAGTCTTTTGGGTTTCACTTTGCTCTGTTGGTCATTCTCTGGCAGTAGAGAAGAGATACATCTCATTTCTGTATAAGTGGCTGGATGACGCAGTTTCTGTTTTTGTCTCATAGTGGAAAGTTTGGCTGCAAGTGCAATGGTAGTTACAATAAAGATTGTGCACACAACAGCAAGAATAAGTATAGTGAGCATACATTGTTTCATTAGCGACTGGCTAGATATTTGATCTTGTGAAGTGGCGGGTGTGTGTGTTACTGGTACAGGTGTTGTGGAAGAACTTTTAAAACCTGGAATCCACCCAGTTGTTTTTCCATGTGTAGTTGGCTCAGCTGATGTCAATATGGGTTTGGATGGTGAGTCAGTAGGTATTTTTGATGGTTCAACAGCTGTAGTTTCCGTAGTTTCTTCCTCCCCTTTATTACTGGTACTATCAGGTATACTGCTTAGAACTTTATTAATTGTTGAATGGATTTGACCAGATGTGGTGGCTTCATTAACTGTATTCTTTGTAAAAACAGGCAATTCTTCAGATTTGGTGGGACTTGGTGTAGACAGTTGTTCTTGAGTGCTTTTAAATTTCATTTGTGTGGATATTGTTTTTATTGCTGCAGTGGGCGATTTGTCTGTTTGTGCTGTTTCCGCTCCAGTGACTTTTACTTCTTCTGTCGAAGTGTGATTTAGTTGACTTGAGGGTGTGGTTTCATCTTCATCAAGTTGCGCCATGACGGGAGGTTTCTTATATGGAGCTTTGGATGGCAACACAATAAGCGGGATGACCCCTGGAGACTTTTCCAATGGGGATTTTGAGACCTTTTCAGTCTTTGAAGGGAACTTCTTATCTGGCTGAGATTCTGTTTTCTTTTTATCTGAAATTTCTCTTACCATGCGGATTAAAGTAAGGAGTATTTTATCTGATTTGTCTTGTGTTTTCCATTCAAACACTAGAGGAGGACTCCTATATTCTTCTCTACTATGGGGATCAGTCAAAGAGGATTGATCTGGAAGGGGGTGCTTGTAACCAGCCACAGAGGAGAGGACTGTTAGGTACAGCAAAATCGTTGCCCACAGCGAAGGCATCATCCCTGTGCCAAAGATATTACAATTAATTCATATGGAAATAATGGTACATCATATTTGTTAACAATAACCTCCAAAGCAAATACATTTGTATATAAAAATAAATATGTGTGTGTTAAGCTCTAGCCAAGAAAAGAAGTCAAATGAATATGTGATAGACGAAGTGCTATATTATATACTGCTGGCAGCTGTGACAATCACTCTACTGATCTACAATACATTGACATTGATTACATTTTAGGCTTAAAGTGATTGTAAAGCTTTAATTTTCATTAAAATAATAAACATGTTATACTTACCTGCCCTGTGCAGTAATTTTGCACAGCGTGACCCGGATCCTCCTCTTCTCGTGGTTCCTCACTGACGCTCTTGGCTCCTCCCTCCTGTCGGGTGCCCTCACAACAAGCAGCTTGCTATGGGGGAAACCGAGCTGCTGCTCAGTGTGTCCATTCACACCGCCCTCTCGTCTCCTGTGATTGACAGCAGCGGGAGATAATTGCTCCTGCTGCTGCCAATAGCCAATCAGGAGTGTGAGTTCCTAAAGAGGCAAGGCTTTTGTGGACATCACTGTATCAAGAGGGGGCTCAAGTAAGTAGTAGATGTAACTACTTAATATAATCCTCCTTGTTTCCTAATGACAAGTGCTCCTGTCTTTGTGTTTTATTAAAAAAATGCCTTCTTTACTGTATTTCACAGCGTCTCCCTGTGATCACATGACTGGCCAGCTCTCTCCTTTGCCTGGCTGGCGGATGCAGTGGGCAGGGCCAAGATTCCCCAGCTGATGTCAGCCGAGAGGAGGAGAGGAGAGAAAGAAAGCTGGCTGCTCACATGATCACGGGGAGCCGCTCTGAAATACTGTAAAGGCTTTTTTTTTATAAAACACACAGACAAGAGCTCCTGTTATTAGGACACAGCGAGGATTATATAGGACAAGAAAAGTTACTTGAGCAGCAGGAGCAGAGGGGGTGGATACTGACACGAGCAGACTGGCAGGGAGGGGAGGGGGGAGAGAGCACATAGAAGGACAGAGCAAGGCTGCAGATGACAGAGGGACGTACACTGACCACTGTAGTCAGGGCTCAGCAGCTCTGATTTTCGTGGTCAGCACAGAAAGGGGGACACAGCAAGTTGCAGGATCAGCCCAGTTTTTTACAATTTAGAGGGTGGTAGATTAGACAGCACAACCACTGAGCTGTTTAATCTGCTTTAAGACCCCTTTCACTCTGCGCCGCCCATATCGTCGGCGGTAAAACGCTGCTATTTTTAGTGGCGTTTTACTGTTGGATTTGTGACGCATTTCAGCCACTAGCGGGGTGATTTTAAACCCCACTAGCGGCCGAGAGAGGGCTAAAACTGCTCGCAATGCACCGCAATAGCAGCGTATTGCCAGCAGTATAGCCGCGCTGCCCCATTGATTTCAATGGGGCACAGTGGTGGAGGAACGGTAAACACTCCGCACCTTCACCGCTCCAAAGAAGCTGCTGGCAGGACTTTTCCTGATGTCCTGCCAGCGCACCGCTCCAGTGTGAAAGCCCGCGGGCTTTCACACTGGAGACAATGGAGCAGCTGTTTGAGGGCGGATTGCAGGTGCTATTTTTAACACTATAGTGCCTGCAAAATGCCCTCAGTGTGAAATCTGTCTAAGGGACATGATCTCTATTATTTATTTAGTTTTTTTAGGTTAACAAACACTTTAAACCAGTGGTCATCAACACTGTCCTCAGGGCCCACTATCAGGCCCTAAGGATTGTATTACCTTGGGAAGATGCAGACTAGAATACTGCAATCACTGAGCAGCAAATGATATCACCTGTCATGTATTTCAGTTATCTTGCAAACCTGGCCTGTTAAGATGGCCATACACCTATAGATTATCTGCAGCTTTAGTGGGCCCTGATGACAGGGTTGATGACCACTGCTTTAAAGTACATCCTTAAAATAATAGGCATGTTTTATGAAATATAAATGTATAGATAAATTAAACTTTGAATATGACCATTAAATCTACAGCGGTACTATATATTGAAAGTATGTGAAAAAAGAGAAATGGATATAATGGCTTTGAATAAATGGATAATGTTTTCTGTGGGTAAGGGCTTTACACAGACTGAAGTACACCATTCACCATGAGCAAAGACAGGCACATGTTTTGTCACCCATCACCCTTGGTGAAAGATCTGCCACTCCCTCACTACCTGAAAAACAGGGAAATGTAATCATTTTGGAACAAATAAGAACACTTTCCAAATTCTGAAAAGCTTTCATCATCCTAGTCTGACTTTATAGTTACTTAGCATAGTCACATAGGGTTGATTTACTTTAAAAGGGAAGTAGCACTTTGCAATGGAATTTTCCCCAGAACTTAGTGAATACAAGGAAGTTTCATTTTGCAAAGAATACCCAATCATGTGCAATGGAAATAAACCAAACAGCATTTTTTCTTGCACGTGATTGAATGATTGAAGTCAGGTAAACTTTACTTCATTCACCAAGCTCTGATTGAAATTCCCTTGCAAAGTGCACAGATTATTAGCCTTTAGAAAATCGACCCCAATATATCCTGCTGTATATTAGTGTTTGTTACGTGAAGTTGATTGTCATTTCCAGAGCTTTAGTTATTGATACTTGTAAAACATGTTTGCAATGTGCAAACCTCAATACTGTCAGTATGTTAAAATTTACTGTAAAAATACCAAGGGTGTCTTCACCACCCATGTTTCGCAACCTCTTTATGGCATATGTCTCCGGCTATACATTACAAAATTTCAGGAAGTGATGCTTATGCTTCTAGCACTTTGAAAACTGTCATCAGAAAAGGACATCAGTATCTAAATGCAGACTTGACACAGTCAATCTAATAGTAACCCATGCCATTTTAACATGGGAAACTGCATATCTCTCCAATATCCCTGTTTTTATAACATAAACAAAAAATATTACTGTAGTTACAGCAATGAAGTACGACTTTCCAGCGTGCAATGTCAAGTTCAATCAGTTAGGCCCCTTTCACACTGGGGCGGTGCGGCCGTCGGCGGTAAAGCACCGCTATTTTTAGCGGCGCTTTACCGTCGTTTTAGCGGCGGTCTGCGGGCGCTAGCGGGGTGGTTTTAACCCCCACTAGCGGCCGAAAAAGGGTTAAAACCGCCCACATAGCGCCGCTGCAGCGGCGCTTTGCCGGCGGTATTGCCGCGCTGTCCCATTGATTTCAATGGGTAGGAGCGGTTTAGGAGCGGTGAATACACCGCTCCTTCACCGCTCCAAAGATGCGGCTAGCAGGACTTTTTTCCCTGTCCTGCCAGCGCACCGCTCCAGTGTGAAAGCCGGAGGGCTTTCACACTGGAGTGAAAGGGGAAGGTTTTTTCAGGCGTTACACAGGCGCTATTTTTAGCCCCAGTGTGAAAGGGGCCTTATGTTATTAGTCTTACACTTTCTGTCATAATATTTGAACAAATCTTATATATTGCAAATTAATGGGACATTTATAATATTCTTGCATACCCTGTACATCACAGGTCCATTGGTCATTCCCAGACATGGGGAAATATGCAATGACACTTGTGCACTGTAATCTAAACAAGTAACGCAAAAAGTGCAGAGACCTATAGACTCCACAAACAGGGGCAGCATTGTGGCACACAGAGATCAATAAACCTCACAAACAGAGGCAATATTGTGGCACGTAGAGACTAATAAACCAAACAGGGGCAATATTGTGGCACGTAGAGACTAATAAACCAAACAGGGGCAATATTGTGGCACGTAGAGTCTAATAAACCAAATAGGGGCAATATTGTGGCAGGCTGAGATCAATAAACCTTATAAACAGGGGCAGCATTGTGGAACACAGAGATCAATAAACCTCACAAACAGAGGCAATATTGTGGCACATAGAGACTAATAAACCTTACAAATGGGCAATATTGTGGCACGCTGAGATCAATAAACCTCACAATTAGGGGCAGCATTGTGGCACGCAGAGACCAATAAACCCCACAAATAGGCAGCATTGTGGCACACAGAGATTAATAAACCTCATAAACAGGGGAAATATTGTGGCACATAGAGACTAATAAACCAAACATGGTCAATATTGTGGCACGTAGAGACTAATAAACCAAACAGGAGCAATATTGCGGCACGCTGAGATCAATAAACCTTAGAAACAGGGGCAGCATTGTGGCACACAGAGACCAATAAACAGGGCTGGACTGGGACAGAAATTTGGCCCTGGACTTCATCCAGACCAGCCCACTTACATTTTGAGTGTCCCATCAGCACTCCCTTACATCAGAGTGTCCCATCACCAGCCCCCTTACAAAAGAGTGTCCCATCAGCGCCCCTTACATCAGAGTGTCCCATTACCAGCCCCCTTACAAAAGAGTGACCCATTACCAGCCCCCTTACGTCAGAGTGTCCCATTACCAGCCCCCTTACGTCAGTGTGTCCCATGAGCAGCCCCCTTACATCAGAGTGTCCCATCAGCACCCCTTGACATCAGAGTGGCCCATCACCAGCCCCCTTACATCAGAGTGGCCCACTGAGCCATCGGCCCACCGGGAAACTCCCAGTAGTCCCGATGGCCAGTACATGCCTGCCAATAAACCCTACAAACAGGGGCAGTATCGTGGCACGCAGAGATCAATAAACCCCACAAACAGAGGCAGCATTGTGGCACTATAGTCTCTAGCACTACCAGTCTGTCTTCTTTATTTATACAGTATCTCACAAAAGTGAGTACACCCTTCACATTTTTGTAAATATTTTATTATATCTTTTCATGTGACAACACTGAAGAAATTACACTTTGCTACAATGTAAAGTAGTAAGTGTACAGCTTGTATAACAGTGTAAATTTACTGTCTCCTCAAAATAACTCAACACACAGCCATAAATGTCTAATGGCAAAAAAAAGTGAGTACACCCCTAAGTTAAAATATCCAAATTGGTCCCAATTAGCCATTTTCCCTCCCGATGTCATGTGACTTCATTCTCAGGTGTGAATGGGGAGTAGGTGTGTTAAATTTGGTGATATCGCTCTCACTCTCTCATACTGTTCACTGGAAGTTCAACATGGTACCTCATGGCAAAGAGCTCTCTGAGGATCTGAAAAATCTAATTGTTGCTCTACATAAAGATGGCTTAGCTATATGAAAATTGCCAAGACCCTGAAACTGAGCTGCAGCACGGTGTCCAAGACCATACAGTGGTTTAACAGGACTCAAAACAGGCCTCATCATGGTCGACCAAAGAAGTTGAGTGCACATGCTCATCGTCATATCCAGAGGTTGTCTTTGGGAAATAGACATACGATTGCTGCCAGCATTGCTGCAGAGGTTAAAGAGGTGGGGGGTCAGCCTGTCAGTGCTCAGACCATACGCCACACACTGCATCAAATTGGTCTGCATGGCTGTCATCCCAGAAGGAACTCTCTTCTAAAGATGATGCACAAGAAAGCCTGCAGTTTGCTGAAGACAAGCAGACTAAGGACATGGATTACTGGAACCATGTCTTGTGGTCCGGTGAGACCAAGATAAACTTATTTGGTTCAGATGGTGTCAAGCATGTGTGGCAGCAACCAGGTGAGGAGTACAAAGACAAGTGTGTCTTGCCTACAGTCAAGTATGGTGGTGGGAGTGTCATGGTCTGGGGCTGCATGAGTGGTGCCAGCACTGGGGAGCTACATTTCATTGAGGGAACCATGAATGCCAACATGTACTGTGACATACTGAAGCACAGCATGATCCCCTCCCTTTGTAGACTGGACCGCAGGGCAGTATTCCAACATAATGACCCCAAACACACCTCCAAGAAGAACACTGCCTTGCTAAGGAAGCTGAGGGTAAGGGTGATGGACTGGCCAAGCATGTCTCCAGACCTAAACGCTATTGAGCATTTGTGGGGTATCCTCAAATGGAAGGTGGAGGATTGCAAGGTCTCCAACATCCATCGGCTCCGTGATGTCATCATGGAGGAGTGGAAGAGGATTCCAGTGGCAACCGGTGAAGCTCTGTGAACTCCATGCCCAAGAGCAGTCCTGGAAAATAATGGTGGCCACACAAAATATTGACACTTTGGGCCCAATTTGGACATTTTCACTTAGAGGTGTACTCACTTTTGTTGCCAGCGGTGTAGACATTAATGGGTTGTGTGTTGAGTTTTTTTGAAGGGACAGCAAATTTACACTGTTATACAAGCTGTACACTCACTACTTTACATTGTAGCAAAGTGTCATTTCTTCAGTGTTGTCACATGAAAAGATATAATAAACTATTTACAAAAATGTGAGGGGTGTACTCACTTTGGTCAAATACTGTATATAAAATCAATATATATTGCAGGCATTGAAAATATATATGCTGGATGGAAACAGAATTATATGTAGTGTGGGCGCAAGACTCACATTCGTGCCGTTTCATTACTGAAACTTGATTAAAATTGTGACAAAAACTGACATTAATATACGGTACTTGCATTAAATTAGAAACTAGCGGGGAATAAATGAGAAAAAAAAATGCTCACCTACACATTTAATTAGCTGCATTTTCAGATTCTTTTCTAGATTCTATTATATGAGTCCTCGGTAGATTGAGGACAATATTTTGGCTTATTCAAAAAAGTTAAAGAATGTTAAAGCAAATAACTTCAACCAATATTGATCCATTTTTTACTGGTTTTACTTCAGTAAGGAAAATGTGTGTGCCTGCTACAGATTAGTGAATGTCAGACGTTGTCATGATACTGCTTATTGATGAATAAGTCTTTCTCTGTTGTGGCACTATGATACTGTAATATTGTGAAGTGGCAACGCTGTGGCACTACGATACTGTAATACAGGGGTCCTCAAACTACGGGCCGCGGGCCACATGCGGCCCACGGAGCGCATTACCCAGCCCGCCGGGTGTTTTAGCCTCAGGACATCCTTGTGTTCCGAAAGATGCTTTCGGAACACAAGGATGCCTCTGCAAAGTCCCTGCGTTTACTTTAAAAAACGCGGGGACCGCCGGGAGTAGGCGCACACAGCGACGTCACTGACATCCCATGCGTGCGCCCATGGAAACTGAGGCGGAGAAGAAAGGACGCGCGCAGGAGGTAAGTGTTAGACGTCTATGTAACGCGTATGTCACATGCTCGCTCCTCCATGCGCCGCCATTATACAGAGCGGAGCCGGAGGACAGCAGGTGAGGAGGGGGGGGTGGGGGAGCACTGTCTATAAAGGGGGCAATGTCCTAAAGGGGGCACTGTACTAAAGGGGGAGCACTGTCTATAAAAGGGGCAATGTCCTAAAGGGGAGCACTGTCTATAAAGGGGGCACTGTACTAAAGGGGGAGCACTGTCTATAAAGGGGGCACTGTACTAAAGGGGAGCACTGTCTACTAAAGGGGGCACTGTCTACTAAAGGGGGCACTGTACTAAAGGGGGAGCACTGTCTATAAAGGGGGCACTGTACTAAAGGGGGAGCACTGTCTATAAAGGGGCACTGTACTAAAGGGGAAGCACTGTCTATAAGGGGGAGCACTGTCTATAAAGGGGGCACTGTACTAAAGGGGGAGCACTGTCTATAAAGGGGGAGCACTGTCTACTAAAGGGGGCACTGTCTATAAAGGGGACACTGTCTATAAAGGGGAGCACTGTCTATAAAGGGGGCACTGTACTAAAGGGGGAGCACTGTCTATAAAGGGGGCACTGTCTACTAAAGGGGGCACTGTACTAAAGGGGGAGCACTGTACTAAAGGGGGAGCACTGTCTATAAAGGGGGCACTGTACTAAAGGGGAAGCACTGTCTACTAAAGGGGGCACTGTCTATAAAGGGGGCACTGTACTAAAGGGGGAGCACTGTCTACTAAAGGGGGCACTGTCTATAAAGGGGGCACTGTACTAAAGGGGGAGCACTGTCTACTAAAGGGGGCACTGTACTAAAGGGGGATCACTGTCTATAAAGGGGGCACTGTACTAAAGGGGGAGCACTGTCTATAAAGGGGGCACTGTACTAAAGGGGGAGCACTGTCTATAAAGGGGGCACTGTACTAAAGGGGGAGCACTGTCTATAAAGGGGGCACTGTACTAAAGGGGAGCACTGTCTATAAAGGGGGCACTGTACTAAATGGGGAGCACTGTCTATAAAGGGGGCACTGTACTAAAGGGGGAGCACTGTCTATAAAGGGGGCACTGTACTAAAGGGGGAGCACTGTCTATAAAGGGGGCACTGTACTAAAGGGGGAGCACTGTCTACTAAAGGGGGCACTGTACTAAAGGGGGCACTGTACTAAAGGGGGAGCACTGTCTATAAATAGTTTTTTTTTTTTACTATAGTCCGGCCCTCCAACGGTCTGAGGGACCGTGAACTGGCCCCCTGTTTAAAAAGTTTGAGGACCCCTGCTGTAATACTATGAAATGGCACCGTTGTGGCATTACAATACTGTAATGCTATGAAGTGGCACCGTTATGGCACTACGATACTGTAATACTATGAAATGGCACCATTGTGGCACTACGATACTGTAATACTATGAAGTGGCACCGTTGTGGCACTACGATACTGTAATGCTATGAAGTGGCACCGTTGTGGCACTACGATACTGTAATACTATGAAGTTGCACCGTTGTGGCACTACGATACTGTAATACTATGAAGTGGCACCGTTGTGGCACTACGATACTGTAATACTATGAAGAGGCACTGTTGTGGCACTAGGATACTGTAATACTATGAAGTTGCACCATTGTGGCACTACGATACTGTAATACTATGAAGTGGCACCGTTGTGGCACTAGGACACTGTAATACTATGAAGTTGCAGCGTTGTGGCACTACGATACTGTAATACTAAGAAGTGGCACCGGTGTGGCACTACGATACTGTAATGCTATGAAGTGGCACTGTTATGGCACTACGATACTGTAATGCTATGAAGTGGCACCGTTATGGCACTACGATACTGTAATACTATGAAATGGCACCGTTGTGGCACTACGATACTGTAATACTATGAAGTGGCACCGTTATGGCACTACAATACTGTAATACTATGAAATGGCACCGTTGTGGCACTACGATACTGTATTACTATGAAGTGGCACCGTTGTGGCACTACGATACTGTAATACTATAAAGTGGCACCGTTGTGGCACTATGATGCTGTAATACTATAAAGTGGCACCGTTGTGGCACTATGATGCTGTAATACTATGAAGTGGCACCGTTGTGGCACTACGATACTGTAATACTATGAAGTGGCACCATTGTGGCACTACGCTACTGTAATACTATGAAGTGGCACCGTTGTGGCACTAGGATACTGTAATACTATGAAGTTGCACCGTTGTGGCACTACGATACTGTAATACTATGAAGTGGCACCATTGTGGCACTAGGCTACTGTAATACTATGAAGTGGCACCGTTGTGGCACTAGGATACTGTAATACTATGAAGTTGCACTGTTGTGGCACTAGGATACTGTAATACTATGAAGTTGCACCGTTGTGGCACTACGATATTGTAATTTCATGTATATAACACAGCTTTTACGGACTGCATGGAGCCTTTCAACTACTGACCTAAAGAAGTCTACAGTGAAATGTACCTACCACAGTTTAGCCTGAAACCACCGCTTGCCATAGCCAATCCTAGTATGGATTTATACATGTGAAAGCCTCAGTCAATGCCGCTCTTCGTACCATGCCCCCTAGGATCAGCTATGGAAAGCAGCGATTTCAAGCTTAAATGTTCAATGCTCACTGGATGAGTTTTTTTTATACTGGTATTCCTACTATCCTGAGCGCTAATGGGGCTCTACCCCTCAGCCTGGAGCGGCACCACCAAGTACTTGACAAGTAAGAGTGTAGAACAGAATAGGCAAGTGCAAGTGAAAATAAAAATACAATCAGGACAATCGTTGGAAATCGATCATTGTGATGGGATCTGCTGTTTTCCATTCTGAAGTCTTGACTCGACCTATAGGGGTCTCCATCTGAGGTGAGAGGCTGGGGGAATTGTGTGGCGCACCACGGATTGTGTATGTGTGATTGGAGGAATATGACATTGATCGAAAGTTGTTTTTGCACAATTATTTTTTTTTTTATTTTTTTGCACACAGATTTTATTCATGAACTTATAATGTGTACTTATTCATATTAGTGTTTATCACTTGCTGCACTTTGTTTTTTGAATTTCACCTTTTACACTCCAGGAGAACAATGGATTTATTCTGAAATTTTTATGTTTCACGTTTTTTTTATGTCATTATATTCTTAGACCCCTTTCACACCAGGGCGTTTTGCAGGCGCTATAGCGTTAGAAATAGCGCCTGCAATCCGCCCTAAAGAAGCTGCACCATTGTATGTAGTGTGAAAGCCCGAGGGCTTTCACACTACAGCGGTGCGCTGGCAGGATGTCAGGAAAAAGTCCTGCCAGCAGCTTCTTTGGAGCGGTGAAGGAGCGGTGTGTTTACCGCTCCTCCACCGTTGTTCCCCATTGAAATCAATGGGGCAGCGCTGTAATACCGCCGGCAAAACGCCGCTATTGTGGTGTATTGCCGGCGGTTTTAACCCTTTCGCGGCCGCTAGCGGGGGGTAAAAGCGCCCCGCTAGCGGTCGAAATGCGCCGCAAATCCTGCGGTAAATCACCGTTAAAAATAGCTGCGTTTTACCGCCGACGCAATGTGCGGTGTGGTGTGAAAGGGGTCTTAGACTAGAATTGTCATATATTTTTTCACTTGATGCACCTTATACACACACTGGATGTCATTTTAGATTGCTGTTTTGAATCTGTGGCATTGGTGCACTTTACCAGTGATCTAGAGAAGAGTAGAGAAGATTTGTTATTTTTATTTTCACTTGCACTTGCCTATTCTGTTCTACATGCTTACTTGTCAGGTGTGTGAGCGGTTCTATTTAGTATCTATATACATATTAATTCTATTCTGCACTTATGTTAGCGCCACATACTTCACTTATTCATATATTTTATCTGTGTGGGAACACTTTTATATGTTGACAGCTTCTCTCATCCTTATATATCCTATTCTATACAGTTTGGTTTTGCGCATTAGTTCCACCAATTCTTTATACCACCAAGTACTTATGTTCCTACCTGTCCTCTAATCACACATTCACTAGAGCCAATATGGCCCTAGCAGTATTAAATATAAAAGCAAACATTTATTATATGGCAGCTTACCAATTCACCATCTAGACATGGTGAAGACAACTTGCTGAAGTTCAAACTGAGCATCAGAAGGGGGAAGAACGGGAATTTAAGTGACTTTGAATATGATATGGTTGTTGGTGTCAGACAGGGTGGTCTGAGTATTTAAAAAACTGCTGATTTACAGGGACTTTCACACACAACCATCTCCAGGGTTTACAGAGAATGGTACGAAAAAGAGAAAATATCCAGTGAACGGCAGTTGTGTGGACGAAAATGCCTTGTTGATATCAGAGGTCAGAGGAGAATGGGCAGACTGGTTTGAGATGATAGAACGTCAACAGTAACTCAAATAACCACTCATTACAACCAAGGTATGCAAAATACCATCTCTGAATGCACAACACATCGACCCTTGAAGCAGATGGTCTACAGCAGCAGAAGTCCACACCGGGTGTCAAACCTGTCAGCTAAGAACAGGAAACTGAGGCTACAATTCGCACAGGTTTGCCAAAATCGGACAATAGAAGATTAAAAAAAATGTTGCCTGGTCTGATGAGTCTCGATTTCAGCTGCGACATTCAGATGGTAGGGTCAGAATTTGGCACAAACAATATGAAAGCATGGATCCATCCTGCCTTGTATCAACAGTTCAGGCTGGTGGTGGTGGTGTAATGGTGTGGGGGATAGTTTCTTGGAATACTTTGGGCCCCTTAGTACTAATTGAGCATCGTTTAACCACTTCACCCCCGGAAGGATTTACCTGCTTCCTGACCAAGCCCTTTTTGCCATATGGCACTGCGTTGATTTAACTGACAATTGCGCGGTCGTGCGACGCTTCACCGAAACAAAATTTACGTCCTTTTTTTCCACAAATAGAGCTTCTTTTGGTGGCATTTGATCACCTCTGCGGTTTTTATTTTTTGCACTATAAACCAAAAAATAGTGACAATTTTGAAAAAAAGCAATATTTTTTTACTTTTTGCTATAATAAATATCCCCCAAAAACATATAAAAAAAATGTTCTTCCACAGTTTAGGCCGATATGTATTCTTCTACATTTTTTTGGTAAAAAAAAAATCGCAAAAGGCATATATTGATTGGTTTAGGCAAAAGTTATCTCATCTACAAAATAGGGGATAGATTTATGGCATTTTTGTTAATAATTTTTTTTTATTAGTAATGGCGGCGATCTGCGATTTTTATCGTGACGGCGACATTGTGGCGGACACATCGGACACTTTTGACACTATTTTGGGACCATTGGCATTTATACAGCAATCAGTGCTATAAAAATAGCCACTGATTACTGTGTAAATGTCACGGAATTAACTGTGTTCCCTCAGCGTGTTCTAATGGTAGGTGGGATGGGCTCACTAGAACATGGCAGAGATCACTGCTCCCGATTACTGGGAGCAGTAGATCCCTCTCATGTTGCTAGGCAGAACAGGGAAATTCCTTGTTTACATCTCCCCGTTCTGCCTCTCCATGCCACGATTGCTGGGACACCGGTGGATATCGGGTACAGATAACGCAGCGACGCACGGGTACCTTGTTTTGCGCACCCGTCCCACTTTGCCAACGCATATCGGTGTCAGCCGGTCAGCAAGTGGTTAAACACCACGGCCTGCCTGAGTATTGTTGCTGACCATGTTCATCCCTTTATGACTACAGTATACTTTTCTTCTGATGGCTACTTCCAGCAGGATAATGCACCGTGTCACAAAGCTCAAATCATCTCACCACTGGTTTCTTGAACATGACGAGGTCACTGTACTCAAATGGCCTCCACACTCACCAGATCTCAATCCAATTTTTGATGTGGTGGAATGGGAGATTCGCATAATGGATGTGCAACCAACAAATCTGCAGCAACTGAGTGATGCTATCATGTCAATATGGACCAAAATCTCTGAGGAATGTTTCCAACACCTTGTTGAATCTATGTTATGAACAATTAAGGCAGTTCTGAAGGCAAATAGGGATCCAACCCAGTACTAGCAAGGTGTATCTAATAAAGTGATGGGATATAGATATAGATATATATATGCTATCAGTGGTGATTTGCTTCTATGTGTGTGTGTAGGTATATATATATATATATATATATATATATATATATATATATATATATGCACATACACATACACACACATAGAGGCAAATTATCATTGATAGTATACACATATAGCCAAATTAATATAGATCCGCAGCAAAAGAATCATATACCGACAGATTGGCGAATCGCTGACTTGCATGTTTCTATTCACCTTTCTTTCTTTCATTTTGTCAGAGAATGGATGCAAACACATAGAAAACAATCAGCACTCCTCATGAGTTACAGACCCCAATACTGCTGTAATAAATATTAGACCTCACATGCAACATCTGGTTAGTTTGCCAGTATCTGCTATTCTTCCTCCACTAGTGATGATTAAATCAGGGAAATTGAAAATTTGGTTATTTTTTCAGGTTTATGTGATCTTCACAAATTGTACATTTCAAGAATCTGGACGTTTACAATTGATGTATGTATGGTATGATCATTAAAGATGAGACAAATCTTTGAAAATACAAAAATCTGCAGTTTGTCAATTTGCCTGATATTAGAAACAATTTGCTCAATAATTAATCATAATATATATATATATATATATATATATATATATATATACACACACATATATTTTTTTTCTGTGACAAAAGACAGTAAAACGTGGCTATTACTGATATTCTGCAACCATTTAAACTTTTGAAGAACATGCTATATTTTTAGATTTTGTGGGTTTTTTTTTTTTTTTTGCATTACAGCTACCCATGTATTAGGTCCCATAGCAGATTACGAAACATCGCCTAGACATCATTAACATTTGAACTGCCACTGTGGGATCTAATAGTGGCTAGTAAGTGGTAAATGGTATATTTCTGATATATACTAGAAGTGCTGCAAGGTTAAACACCCACAATATAATTTGATCGATACACTTACCGTAAACGTTCCGTTTTCTGCCAAACAGGATACGTTAATGTTGAGGATAACCCGGCCCTGTCCTATTCAGCAACATTTCAGGGCTGCCTTTAAACAAGGTACCTGAGCAAGACAGGAAGCATAAAGAAGGGTGTGGAGTCTTTAATAAATAAGGAAGGACAGGACCGCAGGCTGTGGTTTCCAGAGAGGCGGGGGGGGGGGGGGGGTGGAAAGATAGAGTGTGTGAAAGACACAAAACGAAAGAATACAGTTTACAAATATAGAAGCAAGTGACAGAAGAACAGATTAGACAAGACAGGGACAAACTTGGTGTAAAGATAAAAAAAAAATAAAGGCTGATATCTGCTCTGTTGCCAAAATGTAGCACAGGTAGGGTGGATGGGTGGAAAAGGCTCAGGACGCAGCTATGCAGACATGATTTTACATGCTAACACATACTGCTTGCAGGCGAAATCTGCCTTTTTGGGAATTTTCAACTAATAGTTGCAGATCTTGTCTGATTTCTATAAGTGACGAAAACGTGGTTCTGTTTTCTGTTCTATGACTGTAACAAAAGGCTGTTGTAAAGAGTATTTGAGAGAGTCTCTAAAGGAGTTTCATTCTGCTCATACCCACATGCATTGGTTTCACAAATAATAAATGCATACGGTATAAATACATCAATACTCAAGCTGGAAAAGGAAGGGGTGGCACTAGTGGTCAGGTACTGACAGGGGGAGAGATCAGAGAGATGAGCTCATCAGACTGCAGCTTTTTCTTGTCTTTCCAATCAGAGGCTGTGGTGAGCAAGGTGACCCAGGTGTGTTGATTAAAATGTACGTAAACTCATTAGAACTAATTGCATATGACCATTAGGCCTCATGCACATTAGACGTCAAAATAACGTTATAAATACGTCAGTAGCTTTGCAGTGTGTTTTAAATAAAAGTTTCAAAGTTTTTGCAATAGCGTTTTGTAACATTTATTAGCGTTTTTTAGCGCTTTTCCAAATTAGCGTTTTGTTTTTTTAAGAAAAAAATGTTTTTTGTTTTATCAATGGATCAAAAACGAAGAAGAAGCTTACAGACAGGGATTTTATAACAGAAGAGACCCTAGTGTCTGTCAGCGGTAATGTAATCTGAGCCACACATGCACAGCTCACGCCACATTTACAGCACCCGCTCTGTACTGTCATAATGTGACTCCTGCGCAGATGTGTAAGAGTGATGTCATTGCGACCTGGCCATTGTAGCAGCCAAAGAGGCAGAAAGATTGAGCACAGATGGCAGGTAAATCTATCACAATGTGCTAGTATGTGGTGCATACTAGGGTAAAAAATAAATAAACTGGTGCAGCGTTCTAAATAAATAAACAAAATAAAATATCACTGATATTATAAAGTGCAACAATAAAGTGTCTGTAAACTCCAGCCCCCTTCTTCACATGTATCAATGTATCAATAAAGTGAATAGTATTTTGTCTCCATTTCTTAAAGTGCTTCCAAGTAAACTTCCCAATAAAGTGCTCCTTCTGAATCAGTCCAAACGCAATATTCCCTTCTCACACATTCAAGAATATGGCTGTTCAGTATGCTGGGTGCTCTAATGACCTGGACATGGGCTGGAAACCGCGGACGATCAAAGTGAAGAAATGTCCTCAGCACATCAAGGATTCTTCGAAAGGGTCCAAAGCTTTATTTTCATGGCCAAATGGTAAATAAACACAAGTCACTTGCCTGACGAAGGGGCCCTGCGTGGCTCTGAAACATTGGCGTATGTGTACCATGTGACCAGGAAAATAAAGCTTTGGACCATTTCGAGGAATCCTTGGTGTGCTGATGCCATTTCTTCACTTTGATCCTTCTGAATCAGTGACTCATTCCAATTCACCACACCCTTTGTAAGTGGCACTCACCAGATACTGGGTGACCTCCTTATTTAATAAGAAGGTCTCAAGCGCTTATAAACTGACTCCAAGGGCTCATCGGCACTGTGCTCTCTGGGAAATGCATCCAAATGTTTGTCCTCTAGTTCCAGCTCCAGCTCTCAGCAATTGCACCATAAAAAGAGGACCTCTAATAGTGTAACATCAATTTATTTCCAATGTAAACCAACAGTAATGCCCTTACTGTACATTAAAACAATGGAGACCATGTACTCTATTGGCTCATTCACTTTCTGATCAAATATGGCTTTGCATTTCACCACAGTGGAAGTAACGCCCAACGCGCTTCACTGTTATGACATCTTCAGGGGTTCCCCTGAAGACATAATACTGATTAAATGCATTGGAATTCACTTCCACTGTGGTGGAATGATGCCACTAGAACACATAGAGCATCGTCGTCATTGCCACGACTTATATATGGTCCAAAAAAAAGTTGGCACTTGAAGATTGGCCAAAGAGTGTCCATTTACTGGAGTAGAACAGTAAAAAACAGCCCCATAAAAAGCTTTTTTAATGTGTTTTTTTTTCTACTGTTCCTCGCCAATAAATAAACACTCTTTAGCAGATCTTCATCAAGGCACCGCCTTTCTTTTTGGACCATATACATTTACATTAGGACTAGACAACAAACTTACAGACATTTTTTTCTACAGGAGAGGTTAAGTAAAACATATTTGCATTTCATGTAAATAATGCTGGTGGTGCATCAAAGGAAGTGTGTTTGCACAACATTTGTCCTGAACACGGTGTTTAATCATCTACCCTGTAACTAGACAATCCAGCAATGACTTATTTCAGCAGTTCCTCTTGTCAGAGCTCAGCAGTGGCCTCTACCTTGGTGCAGTCATGTGACTGATTGGAGGATGTGGAAGAGAGACCAGAGAAGACATCACATTAGCAGCATTTATTTTCATCTTAAGCTCGAAAGTTTATTTTTAAGCTGGAAACTTCATTTTTAAGATGTTAGGTGAAACAAGATGTTGGATGAACTATGATCCCCGCAAAAAGGAACTGTGCAATAAAAAGAGGAAATGTACCAATCAAAGGTGCTTTACTCTCTTACCTTTTTTTTTTGTGTGTCGTTTATGACTGTCTATAGCAGGGGACTCCAAACTGTGGCCATTGGCTAGCCTTTATCTGGCCCTTGGGGATTTATTCCTCTCACTGATACAAGGCACTATTCTTCCCACTGATATCAACAAGGGACAACTATTTCTTCCACTAATTCCAATGATGGGATACAATTACAATATAATTATATAGGCACTACTCCTTTTCCTACTGACCGCAAACTCTGAGGCCATTTTTATTCTCACCAATGCTGGGCCAAGGACATTTTCTACCCCCACTGGCCACAATCCGGCCCTCCTAAAGTCTGAAGGACAATAAATGGGCCCTTTGTTTGAAAAGTTTGGAGACCCCTGGTCTAGAGCAGCCATTTTCACTGGGGTTCCATGGAACCCCTTAGATCCTCCAGAAGCTACTCGGGGCTCATTGATCTGTTGCAAAATGACTTCCTGTTTCACGGTGGCTGCATCAGTCTGGGGTCAAAGCCACTTGGCACAGCCAACTTTTTAGCTGTCTGTAAAGATGGCGTACTGATCACCATTGTAAGAAGGGGGCATTCTTTCCACTGGCAAACAATATAAAGGGTACTTTTCCCATTGTCCACCAATGGTTTCAGAAAAGATTCCACCATACCGGAAAATTGTTTCTAGCGTTTCTCTGGAGTGAAATGATTGAGGAAGGCTGGTCTAGAATGCCATGTTTAGTTAGGATATGGCCATGTTATGGGCTGAAAGCCTTGGCCCCAAAGTCAAAAAACAATTATTATTGTTGATCACTGGTCATTGACTAGGGCCAGTGATAGCAGACGCTGCAGCACCCCTGGTGTGTCCATTCTGCAGCAAGACATCTTTATGAATCAGTCTTTCTCAACCTTTTTACTCTACATCAAAAAAGCGGAAGAACGGAGTCAAAACAAAAACACCAGATCCCAATATTCATAAAGACAATAGGGGTTTGAGGCAATGGACCTCGGGACTTTAATGATGTTAAGGAGAAGGTTTAGAAATTTGACAATTCTTAATGTTATTAGATAAAATTAAAATAATTTTATTATTACAAACAATTATTTTAAAAGACAAATACAAATACATCAATACATAAATAAAACCACTCAACATGTTTCGCTCATTTCAGCTTCTTCCAGAGACTTTCAATGTGGCATCTGGTATACTATAAATTATAAAGATCTATACTAGTTATTGAAAACTCATGATGTGTAAATTTGAGAGTTGACAGCAACAGATTCCAAATTCAAATAGCATACTTGAAATGAACTCTGGACCTTTTACCTGCTCCTTGGGATATTGAGGGAATAAAGCCCCATACACACTATCAGATTGTCTGCTGATTTTTCCATCAGATTTACCAAAACCATATAATATGAGGTCAAACCTTAGGGGTTTCAATGTGTATGCAATCAGGCAGGCCCTTGTACTACATGGTTTTGGTAAACCTGAAGGAAAAAATCAGCAGACAATCTGATAGTGTGTATGGGGCTTTACACACACCTGGCCATGAAACAGCTGTGCAGCCAATTGTCCCATTACTTTTGGTCCCATATACAAACTGTTGTAATTCCTACACCGTTCATCTGATTTGGATGTAAATACCCTCAAATTAAAGCTGAAAGGCAGTTAAAGCACATCTTGTTCGTTTCATTTCAAATCCATTGTGGTAGTGTATAGAGCCAAAAAGATTAGAACCATGTCAATGTCCCAATATTTATGGACCTGACTGTATGTCTCTGATTCGCAATCTGCAGCTTCATAAAACTCCATTCTTGCTATAACTACTGCTTTTGTGCATGCATATTTCATCCACTAATCAATACCTTGGCTCCAGACACAAACCACAACATACCATCATGTTGCTCGTTAAATACTCCAGGCTTTCCTCTAAGTAATGCACACATTTAGCCTACAAGCCATGTCTTTCCCAGTTTCCCATCTCTTAATTTCATACATGATGGAACAGTCCTAAGCTCCAGGGAAACAGGCAAGTAGTTTGTTGAAATAGCTCTTGTATTTAAAAGCCAATGTTCTTCTGCTCCATTACTCTACAGTTACCAGCAGTCTGTAACTTACAAAAACGCTCACATATATTCAAGACGATCTGTTCCCTGGATCTGAGAACTTATAGACGTTCCACCCGCAATTTTATTTATTTTTTAAAGTCTGCAGCTACAAACACTGTAGCTGCTGACTTTTACTAAAGACACTTACCTGTCCATCGGATCGGATGCAAGCGCCGCCATTCTAATTGAGGTAAACTGGCAGTAGAGCCTTGCGGCTTCACTGAGCCTTTCCTACTGTGCATGCGCGAGTCGCACACCGCTCTGTGAATGGCTGGCTGTCTTCTGGGACACACACAGGTCCCAGAAGACAGCGGGGGGCTCGCCAAAGAAGAGGATATGACGTCTTGCGCCGCGGACCAGATGGATCGGAAGTACAGGCTGTACTTCATAAAATGGTAAGTTAGAAGAAAGAAACTTTTTTTAACTAGCCAAAAATGAGGGATGGAGAGGTGATCTTTCATTTAAGACCACCTCTCAAAAGTGGGTGGAACTCCGCTTTAAGAAATCAAATATTTACATAAGGATAAGTGATGATACCATGTTAAATATCTGTTTAATCTCACTTCTACTGACCCTTGTACATCAGAGTATGTCAGTTACAACCTGTCTGCATAGGCATGTGCAGGGGGTGTGCCTGGGCACACCCTAATCACACCCATCACCCATTACCAGTGCCTTCACTTTCTAACGGAGCACACTCACTCACTGTGTTCATTCATGATTGAAGCATAGTAAACTGTGTTTACTATGCTTTAGTACATAAATGAATAGGAAGCTGCTCAGCACAGAGCACTTCCCATTCAATCACTGTCCTGTGCAGCTGAGAATGCAGAGAAAGGCATGTGTATTTGAGCTTTGGGGTGTACACCCTAATGCAGTAGGCTGCGCACACCTATGCCTGTCTGTATTGCCCTTTAGCAACCAACCAGATTCATACTTATTGGAAGACAAAAACTAGCATATCCTGCTGATTTATTGCTGTTTAGTATAATATTTATTTAATCCAAAACATTTATTCCATATACCTTAAAGCAGTGGTCATCAACCCTGTCCTCAGTGCCCACTAACAGGCCAGGTTTTATGTATTACATTGGGGAGATGCAGACTAGAATACTGCAATCACTGAGCAGCAAATTATATCACCTGTGATGTATTTCAGTTATCTTGCAAACCTGGCCTGTTAGTGATCCCTGAGGACAGGGTTGATGACCACTACCTTAAAGCAACCTTCCTAAGCCTTTTTACTATTGAGGAACCCATTAAATACTTTTTGTGTCATAGGGAGAGTACAGTATATTAAAATTAATATATCCACAGCTAAGGGTTCACGCTAATCTGCCATTTGTATTATAAAATTTGTAATGATTTATGCTGGGTTCACACCTAATGCCCATGTGGCTCCCAGCAGGGTCCGGTGCTTCCCCGTTCCCCGTTTCAGGTCAGATTTCAGCCTGAATTTTTGGCTGAATTCGGACCTAAAATGAACCAAAAGACACACAGGGCTCCTGTGCAAATTCGCACCGGAGCCACTGCGGAGATATGTGAACCAGCTCCATAGAGAGCTGGTCAAAAATCTCCTGCTGTTGTGAATTGGATGTGGAGAACCGCATCCAATTCGCAATGGTGTGAACCCAGCCTCAATGCGCAATTAGATTGCCCTAAGTAGTATAGAGATTTCTTAACCACTTAATCAGTTCAATACAGGGCACTTAGACCCCCTTCCTGCCTAGTCCAATTTTCATCTTTCAGCGCTGTCGCTTTTTGAATAACAATTTGTGCGGTCATGCAGCACTGTACCCAAACAAACTTCTTCTTATTTTTTTTCCCCCACAAATAGAGCTTTCTTTTTCTGGTAATTGGCCACCACAGGGTTTTTTTTTTTTTTTTTTTTGGTGCTTTAAATAAAAAAAGACTGAAAATGTTGGGAAAAAAAAAAAAAGTTTTTTTTCATTTCTGTTACAAAATTAAATAAATAAGCAAAATAAGTAAATAAGCAAGTTTTCTCCTTCACTGATGAGCAATGATGAAGCTGCACTGACTGGCACAATGATGAGGCACTTATATGCAGCACTGATAGGCGGCACTTATATGCAGCACTGATAGGCGGCACTGATGGGAAGTCTGAGTAAACAGCTCTTCCTGTTTACACTGTGATCAGCTGTAATTGGACACAGGTGACGGCCAACCTGCAATGTACTGTGGATGGGCAGCCCATGTAGGCAAAGCCACATACTGGTACATAGCTGCCTACTTCTAGGTTTAGGGCGTGCGCATGTACACCCCTTGCCGACACCCACTGAGATTGTATACAGTAGGAGTCTGTCAGCATATCTCGGCCAGCGATTCATAGTTTGTAGATGCTATACCTTTCATGCAAACCAAGCAATATACAGGTATTGGGATTTCTTTTTACACCAAAGACATCTAGCAGAATACATTTTTGACAAAATTTATGAAGACTTTTTTTTTTATTTTAATTTTTTTTACTTTTTTGCTTTATAGCAAAAAATAAAAAATATAGTTTTTTTCCCCAAAGTTTTCGTCATTTTTCATTTATATAAAATAAAAATAAAAAACTCAGTGGTGAACAAATACAACCAAAAGAAAGCTCTATTTGTGTGATAAAAAATGATATGCATTTTATTTGGGTATAGTGTTGCATGACTGCGCAGTTACCAATTATTAAAGTAGCACAGTGCTAAAGTGCCCTGGTCACAAAGGGGGTAAAACCTTTTGGAGCTGAAGTGGTTAAATAATACTTAATGCCCTCTAGTGGCCTAGTGTGGTATTTTCTCTTTTAAATCAATGGAAAACAATCATCCAGGACAGGAATTAACTTAATAATACTTGTTTAGTTGGCCCATTTGCACAGAACAAATACACATGCACTTGCACTGGGCAAATTGCTATGTCTTTTTTTTTTTTTTTTTTTTTTTTTTAGAAATACACTCCCAAGTTGTACATAGAATAATTCCTTGCTGATATTATTCATAATTATCTGGATGTCTGCCTGCGACTTTGGGGCTATTCATCTGAGCACGTGCCGCAGGCAGACACTGATTACTGAATAGTCACTATGAGTGGTTTGCTGTAATTGTCATTTGCATTGCCTTATTAGCATGCCTACTGAAAAAAAAGGAACAAAACAAATGTGACCTTGGGTGGCTTATAATTCTAGTCATAACAGATATTCTAAAAACAAATTAGTGGTAAATTACCAGCAAATTATGAAAATAACTTCTTTCTTAATAAGGATTGGTTAGCAATGTCTGTCAACTGAGCCTGATTGTTTAATCAGATTTAGAGAAGATCAATCTGCATACCATAGCGGAGCCTAAAGTTAATGACCTTTATATTTTCCAGTAAGCCCCAGTTCAAATCTGTGTGCTTATATGCACTTTTTAATATGGATGGGCAGTCTATCACAGCAAAATCACACAATAAAAGTGCATAATTGTTTTTTTTTTTTTTGAAGAACACATAGGGGGTTATTTAACCACTTGCTTACTGGGCACTTAAACCCCCCTCATGCCCAGACCAATTTTCAGCTTTCAGCGCTGATGCACTTTGAATGACAATTGCACGGTCATACAACACTGTACCCAAATTACATTTTTATCATTTTTTTCGCACAAATAGAGCTTTCTTTTGGTGGTATTTAATTACAGCTGGGAGTTTTATTTTTTGCTAAACAAACAAAAAAAGATGCAAAAAAAAAAAAAAATGTTTAATAGTTTGTTATAAACAACAGGTCATTTTTCTCCTTCATTGAAATGTGCGGATGAGGCGGCGCTGTTGGGCACTGTTAAGGTGGCACTAATGGGCACAGATAAGGTGGCACCGATGGGCACAGATAAGGCAGTACTGATGGGCACAGATAAGGCGGCACTGATGGGCAAAGATGGGCACAGATGGGTGGCACGGATGAGTGGCACGGATGGGTGGCATGGATGGGCACTGATGGGTACCACTGATAGATGGGACTGATGGGCACTGATAGGTGGCACTGATAGGTGGCACTGATGGGCGGCACTGTTGGGCACTGATGGGCACTGGTAGATGACACTGATGGGCACGGATATGTGGCACTGAGGTGCAGCACTGTTTTTGCGGCAGATTGTGGGCACTGATAGGTGGCACTGTGGGCACTGATAGATGGCACTGTGGGCACTGATAGGTGGCACTGTGGGCACTAATGGGTGGCACTAATGTGTTTCACTTTTTACCCTACTTAGGTGGCACTGGCAGGGGGCAGGTGGGCACTGATGATCTGGCCGTGATTGGGACTGATGTCCCAATCACGGCCGCCGATGATCGGCTTTTTTTTTTCAGCGCGAGGAGGAAAAATAGCCGATTACCGGCTCTGTTTTGTCACATGATCAGCTGTCATTGGCAGCTGATCACGTGGTAAGGGGGTCGGGATTCGACCCCTTGCTCCGATCCTTGATCAGGCGAGTCTCATAGACTCGCCGATCACAGAGCGCGCCGCGCAGGCCGCTCATGCACGGAACGACGTCAATAGACGTAGTCCCGGCAAAGCAGGTCCGCGCTGTAGCCGTCATTCGGCTATAGCGTGGATCTCTAGAGGTTAAGAAAGGCAAATCCACTTTGCACTGAAAATCTAAGGGGTAGATCTGAAATGAGGGGAAGCTCTGCTGATGTTATCATCCAATCCTGTGCAAGCTAAAATGCTGTTTTTTATTCTCCTTGCATGTCCCCCTCAAATCTACAGTGACTTTACTTCCAAGTGCATTTGCAGTGAAAAGTGGATTTCCCTTTAGTAAATAACCCCCATATTGCCAAATCACGTTCTGGTGTAGTTTAAAGCACATGTGTTGCCAAGCATTTTTGGGATGCCATTAGATATAAATGGTACCACAGCACATCTGCAATAAAGACACAACACACAATTTCATGCACATTCTCCCATTGCACAGGTGTGAATTTGTGATTATGGGGGTTATTTACTAAAGGAAAATCCACTTTGCACTGCAAGTGCACTTGGAAGTAAAGTCGCTGTAGATCCGAGGGGGACATGCAAGGAAAATAAAAAACAGCATTTTAGCTTTCACATGATTGGATGATAAAATCAGCAGAGCTTCCACTCATTTCAGATCTACCCCTTATGCCGCGTACACACGGTAGAACTGTTTGACGTACTTAGTCCGTCATACAATCCGACGTACTTTCCACTGAACGGACTTGACCACACACGGATGCACAAACAGTCCGTCGAAAGCTTGCGCGATGACGTGTACAGCACATACGACAGGACTAGAAATAGGAAGTCCAAGACACAGCAAAGCACCCTTCCGCCGTGTAAATCCTTTCTGGGCATGCGCCATTCTTAGTTCGTCGAACTAGCATACTGACGACCGTATTGTCCGCTGAAACCAAAGTACGACGGACAGATTTTTGGAAAATCCGAAACTCTTAGTACTCCGGACTGCACGCTGAAAAAGTCTGCTGAAGCCCACACACGAGCGGATTGTCCGCTGAAATGTGTTTCAACGGACTAAGTACGTCAAACAGTTCGACCGTGTGTACGCGGCATTAGATTTAGAGTGACTGCACTTCTAAGTGCACTTGCAATGCAAAGTGGATTTGCCTTTCGTAAATAACCCCCTATGTCTCTGAATTCCAGCAGCACGTACACTCACCGATCACTTTATTCGTTACACCTGTTCAATTGCTTGGTATCACAAATTGCTAATCAGTCAATCACATTGCAGCACTCAATTCATTTAGGCATCTGGACGCGGTGAAGACAACTTACGTAAGTTCAGACCAAGCATCAGAATGGGGGAGAAAGGGGATTTACGTGACTTGGCATGGTTGTTGGTGTCAAGATGGGCTGGTCTGAGTATTTCAAAATCTGCTGATCTACTGAGATTTTCACACACAACCATCTCTATGGTTTACAGAGAATGGTCCGAAAAAGAGAAAATATCCAGTGAGTGTCAGTTGTGTGGACTAAAATGTTGATGTCAGAGGTCAGAGAAGAATGGGCTGACTGGTTTGAGATGATAGAAAGGCAACTCAAATAACCACTCGTTACAACCAAAGCATGCAGAATAACATCTCTGCAAGCACAACACATTGAACCTTAAAGCAGATGGGCTACATCAGCAGAAGATCACACTGGGTGCCACTCCTGTTAGCTAAAAACAGGAAACTGGGGATACAATTTGCACAGACTCACCAAAATTGGACAATAGAAGATTGGAAAAATGTTGCCTGGTCTGATGAGTCTCCATTTCAGCTGCGACATTGAGATGGTATGGTCAGAATTTGGTGTAAACAACATGAAAGCATGGATCCATCCTGCCTTGTATCAACGGCTCAGGCTGGTGGTGGGGGTATAATGGTGTGGAAGATGTTTTTGGCACACTTTGGACCCCTTAGTACCAACTGAGCATCATTTAAATAATGTTGCTGACCACATCCATCCCTTTATGACTACAGTGTAACCAACTTCTGATGGCAACTTCCAGCAGGATAATGCACCGTGTCACAAAGCTCAAATCATCTCACCACTATTTTCCTGAGCATGACAATGAGGTCACTGTACTCCAATGACCTCCACAGTCACCAGATCTCAATCCAATAGATGTGGTGGAACGGGAGATTTTCATCATGCTAAAAAGACAAATCTGCAGCAACTACGTGATGCTGTCATGCCAATCAAGGCAAAAGGGGGTCCTACCCGATACTAGCAAGGTGTACCTAAGGCTGCTTTCACACTGAGGCGCTTTTCAGTGTCTCTGATGTGAAAGCCCTGAGGGCTTTCACACGGGAGCGGTGCGCTTGCAGGGCGGTCAAAAAAATCCCGCAAGAGGGGGCGTGACCTGAACATGGCCGGAAAAGGACGCATCCTTCCTGAGCTCCCATCCTTCTCCCGGCCAACTAAGCCTATTTTGATCCACTGTCACCAGCTCTACTCCGGGGAATGCACTCCTCAAAGCGGAGAGCCAGTGGGAAGAGCGGCTCAGCCAAAAAGAGAGGTCCCAGTGGAGCGATCGATCAGTTCCTATCACAGCGGCGGAGCAGCCCCCTGGATGATAACATGGCGGAACCACGTGGAAGTGCAGGCAGCGCTACACCGCAGGCAGACCGGCCGGTATCTCCAGCTACATCACTGGAATCGAGCACTTACTTGGAGACCCCAGTGACGCTGCAGGTGAGCCCCCGCCGAACACCTCGGTACACGTCAGGAAATGCAGAGCTGTGGGCACTCCTCCGTCCAATACTCGAGCTAGCCCGGCGGCGGACTGCTACTTATCGTTGGGGATACCTCCTATCTGTGACTTTTAAAAAGGAGCAACAATTTTTCACTCTCCGATCCCCAAGAGACCTGCCTAACCTCTTTGTTTTTCTGGAGACAGAACCCATCAGGAGCCCGAACTGGCTACAATTCATCCCCCACGTTGGCGGCCGAACCAACCAGCAATTTTTGCAGAGGCATTCCCTACCTCACCCGCAAAGACAACGCCGGAGGTCCCAAGCACCTTCACCGGAGGGGTCACGTGAGTTGTAATTGCTTTTGTCCCCCCTCCTCCCTTCTAATTCTCAGCAACCCCTGCCCTGGGCACTTTTAGTGGCACTGCACCAGTCTCCCTGGACCTAACTTCTTGCTGTCGATTGAGCCCCCCTAGGTACCATAATTTGGGCAATGTATACACCCCCTGTTGTCCGAGGCGACCTTAAGATGTAGACGCTTTGCTGAGCCTCCAAACCCCATTGCTTGATGCCTTCCTGAATAAAAAAAAATTAAATAAAAAAAAAACGCTACGCGGTTACATGAACTGGGTTCGGCATAGGCGATCTGAGGTCATTGATGCAGTGCTGGGGTCTTTTGGATGGGGCGATTGCAGCGCCCACGGAGATTCGGACACTGGGACACTTGGGTGCGACCTGGCACCTGTTCTATTTAAGCCCTTGTGGTTACACGGACCCAGCTGGTACCAGAGGAGAGGGCCGGGAACTTTGTGTAGAGGGGCCGCCCCTCTCCAACACATGGGATGTCCGAACACTTCTGTGGGCGATGCACCCTTGGGGGGTCACGGGGGGCTAAGCCTGAATATGTGTGCCCTGCATACTCTCTTGAGCCAACCTGAAAAGTATCCAGTATGCTGACAGACACAGGAATGTTTATTGTTGATGTTGCATTTCATTTTATGGTCCTATATGGGTAACTGTGATTGGGCGGCATGCTGGTTAATATGGATCTATGTGGGAGATATGGGAGTGACGGGTGACCCTGGACGGGGATCATTCTATTAACCGAGTACTATCTTGATGCCTTTTGGGGGCTAGGGGTGGGGGTCCGGGCATACGGCCCTTTCCCGCAGGTGACCGAGGGGTTGGGGGGTTTGGTGGGCTGTAGTGGCTGGGTCTCCCTCCCCTCCCCTGCCCCCTTTGGTTCCCCATGTGCTTGGCTGCGGGACGGGCGTGGCGGGACCTCCAGAGCTTTTGTGGTGCATCCCGGATATGTCAGCTCCCGCGGCTGGCCTGGACGGAATGAGGCGGGAGCTCTTCTATGAACTGGCCTTGTGCAGTCACTCCCCCACATAGGCCAGCGCATACCTTGGCCACGTAGGTCAAGCTGTGCCAAGCAAGCTGAAAGCTTGCCTTTAGTTATTTAACCCCCCTTTTTTACTCCACCTGGCCAGTTTCTCACTGGTCAAGGACTAACTTCTTTCCTTACACCTCTGTTGGATCTAACCTTATTGGTTGGGAATGGACACGCTCAGAATTTTCTCAATTAATGCAAAAGGTCTTAACACGCTGGAGAAAAGGCGAATGCTGCTGAATGACTTAAAGAAAGATAGGGTTGATGTAGCCCTTATTCAGGAAACTCATTTTAAAGAGGACAAGCTACCCGTCCTCAAAAACAGGTTCTTCCCGTTTGCTTATCATTCCACCAAAAAAACTAAATCCAGAGGCACCTCCGTCCTCATATCTAGCAGACTGAGGTGGTCTCATCATGCCGCTAAAGTGGACACAGAAGGATGATTCATGTTTGTTAAAGGCTCTGTAGGCGACATGCAACTGACATTGGCGTCTATCTACGCCCCGAACGTTAGCCAAGACACTTTTCTACGGCGCACGCTGTCGCAACTGACTAATTTTAAGGAAGGCCAGCTCATTCTGGGGGGAGACTTTAATACTCCTCTGGTGCCGAGAGTAGATACGTCCTCGGGTAAGTCTTCCATACCGATGGGAGCTTGTAAACGGATACTTGGAGACCTCCACGAAGCGCAATTGATTGATCTGTGGCGCCTCCAACATCCCGGAGAGAGGGATTATACCTTTTACTCCCCACCTCATAAACTGTATATGAGAATAGACTACTTTACTCTCAAATAATAATAACTCTCAGATAATCCTTCCTCCATGACGCGTTTTTGGTGAATAAACGAGAGCCTGCTGCAGGACCCAGTGGTCATGGAGGAGGTGAATCGAGAATTGAAGTGCTACTTCCAGACCAACTCCTCGGAGGAGTCTCCTCCGGGGGCAGTATGGGAGGCTCATAAGGCAGTAGTGAGGGGAATCTTTATAAAACACGGCGCACGCATTAAAAGAGAGACAGGGGAGCAGCTGGAAAGGCTCCTGGCTGCCCTCCACTCTACAGAAACACGACACAAAACTATGCCAGACCCCCTGCTGGAAGCAGAGCTGGCCTCGATACGTAACCAAATCAATGAGATCCTCAATTACAGAGCGAAAGCAGCATTACAGAAATGTAAGCTCGTATCTTACGAGTCAGGTAATAAATGCGGTTGCGTCCTGGCTAGGGCAATTCGGGAGATCAGAATGCAAACATACATACCCCAAATTAAGACTGCAAAAGGCTTGATGGTCAATCTACCATGACACATTGCCAATACTTTTAAAGAATACTACTCTAACCTATATAATATTCCAACCCCCTCCGGCAAGCAAACCTTGATTGAGAACTACCTGTCCTCGGCCCACATTCCCTCACTGACACCTGAAAACATAGCAGAGTTAGACACCCCAATAACGACTGATGAACTGGACCTTGCACTAACCTCTGCTAAGCTTGGCAAGGCCCCTGGGCCGGACGGCCTTACCTTACAGTATTTTAAATCACTACTCCCATCCCTTAGCTCTCACATGGTGTCCTTCTACAACAAGTTAGGTAATACGGCGGCCTTCTTTAATGATATACTGCGAGCACATATCACGGCTATACCGAAAGAGGGTAAAGACCCCACAGTGTGCAGCAGTTACCGGCCGATCTCACTTCTTAATACGGGCCTTAAGCAATTCATTAAGATTCTAGTGACTCGTCTAGCCCGTCACCTACAATCTCTGATCCACCTAGATCAAGTAGGCTTCATCCCCATGAGGGAGGCTAGGGACAGCACAATCAAGGTGTTGAACCTGATACACATAGCCAATGAGACCCACATACCTTCAATATTTATAAATACTGATGCAGAGAAGGCCTTTGATCGAGTTGACTGGAGCTATATGACCGCAGTTCTTAGGCATATAGGGCTGGGGGAAACCATGTTGAGATGGATCTCCCAAATTTACTCCACTCCTTCCGCTCAAGTCAAAGTCAATGGCATTTTATCAGACCCCCTCCAGATTCGTAATGGGATGCCACAGGGCTGCCCATTGTCCCCTCTCCTATTTGCCTTATCGTTAGAGCCATTTCTGTGCAGAATTAGGAACCACCCTGACATCACAGGACTTTCAGTGGGTGACACACAGTACAAGGTTTCCGCTTATGCGGACAATCTACTTTTTTCCCTTACAAACCCGATGATCTCCCTCCCGAACTTGCTCAGGGAGTTCGATATCTACAGGAATGTATCCAACCTCAAAATAAATTATAACAAATCAGAGGCCATGGGAGTGGGTATACCTAATTCGACCATGCAGACATTACGCTCCAACTTTAACTTCAAATGGACAGAGACTGCCTTGAAATACTTAGGCGCTTACGTACCAGCTAACCTCAGTCACACCTTTCACCTAAATTTCCCCTCTCTACTTGCTAAAACCCGTTCCCTATTGAATAGATGGCAGGGAGGCCTTCACTCCTGGTTTGGCAGATGCAATCTTATCAAAATGTGCGTATTACCTACATTTCTATACCTGCTGCAGGCAGTATTCCTATGACATTTTTCAAGCAGGTACATGGTCAGTTCTACAAATTTGTATGGGCTAACAAGAAGCCGAGAATACCCTGTTCCCTTCTTTCTCTGCCAAAAATTAGTGGAGGACTCTCGATCCCCGAAGTAAAGAAATGCTACCAGTCGGTTCAACTGGGTAGAATTATAGACTGGGGCCGTCACCGGAAGCTGAAGCTGTGGACACGCCTGGAACAGGCGCAGACACAGATTCCCTTACAAGGTGCTGTGTGGTGCTGGAAACATCTCCCTACTAAGGTTAAGAATCACTTACTGATAGGGACGACTCTTCGGGTGGGGTCATATGCATGCTTTACCCACTAGCTATCCACACCAAATTAGGGAATCTAAAATTTCCTCTGGGACTGGACCCTCAGACTAGCACTATGTTTACAGCCATGAACCACACACAAGCAATACATTATCTGCAGAATAAAACCTGGCCTTCTTTGGAAGCACTTCGAAGCGAAACAGGTACCTTCAAGCTGTCATTTTGGACAGCAATACGGCTCAGACACTTTCTCATATCTATTCCTCACCCACATGAGTTTGACAGACCCCTCGCCCCCTTCGAAACTCTCTGCTCAGAGGAGGACAGACTCCTGAGAACGTTATCCACAACATACAGCCTCCTGATATCTCCGACGGAAGGCACACTCCCACTATGTATAAGTAAATGGGAAAAAGACCTGGACTGTACGTTCACTTCGGGCCAGACTCAACGTGTGATAGAGCTAGCATTAAAATCCTCTATATGTACGAAAGTACAAGAAACTAACTACAAACTAATGACACGGTGGTACATGTCTTACACACCTACTACCCGAACACCTCTGCACTGTTGTGGAGATGTCAGGGAGACAGAGGCACCTTGCTTCATATATTTTGGTCTTGCCCGAAGCTGTCAAACTTCTGGTCCGTAATCAGAACGACTTTGCAGAAATTCACAAACTGTGTGATCCCAAATGACCCGGCATTCTTTCTGTTACACATAAATACAATGTTGATCGGGAAATACAAAAAATCAGTCATCTTGCATCCCACTTAACTGGAAAAGTCAGTCCCCACCAACAGTAGCTAGTTGGATTCAAAGAGTAGAGGACATTAGGAGAATGGAAGACCTGGTACATACGGCAAGACAGCAGGAAGAAAAATACAAAGCGACGTGGGAAATATGGCTCCATTTCATTTTATCCCCGGAGGGTATGGCCCTTAGAATACCATGAGCAGCTGATTCCCCAATACCTACAGAATTTGGAAGCCGTCTGAGACCAACCGGGGTCTCCCTTCCCCCTCTGTCTCCCCCTCCCGTATTTCTGTCCTCCTTTACCCGGGAGGCCTCCGTATGTTGGTGGTCGTCGCCCCTCCCCCCCTCCTCCCCTCCGCTTATTGAGCCCTATCCAGTGGGGCGAGGGCGGTGGGGCGGGGGAGCTGATGTTGGATCACTCTTTTGGAACCAGTGGCCTCGGATTTGGATCTTGTGGAGGGAAGGGTTCCGAACCCTGCATTGACAGCTTCTGAGGCCTGGGCAGACGATGTATAGTAGGGTGGGAATGTTATGCATATTTAGTGTATGCTGTCCCCCTGCATGTGTTTGTTGATCAGGAGAGCCTCCTCTTCTTCCCCTTTACACCCTGCTGCATGTTGTTGCATAAGTTGTATTTGTTGTATTCGCCCTCCTTGGGCATTAATAAAAAATGTATATTTGAAAAAAAAAAGTCCTGCAAGCCGCATCTTTGGAGCGCTGTAGGAGCAGTATATTTCCCATAGAAAACAATGGGGCAGCGCTGAAAACCCGCCTACAAAGTGCCGCACCTTTTTCAGCCGCTAGCAGGGGTTAAAACGTCCCCGCTAGCGGCCGAATAGCGCTGCTAAAATGATAGTAAAGCGCCGCTAAATATAGCGCCACTTTACTGCCAGCGCATGCAACGCCCCAGTGTGAAAGTAGCCTAATAAAGGCCAGTGAGTGTATACAGAATGAATTTGTTATTTTTAACAAATTGTACATAACAGTCAGTCCCAGAATAAAAAATGCTTGTGCTTTACCATTGCTCCTCCAATTAGCCCCATACAATCAGACAAATGAATGCAAGGTGTTATGGCATGGACAGAGCTTGGTGCAAAGGATTGCGCTATAAAATTTTCCTATATAATTTATCCCAACTGTATTATTCTGTGGAATGTAGGAGCCGAAGAGAAGTCTTAGGGCACAGGAATTGTTTTTTTCATTACTTATCCTTTAAATGCATGTCCTATATAATAGACTTAAATGATTTTTCTGTTTTTATGTGCTTCCTGCTGAAGCCACTCTTCCTTTCTATAGTCAGGGTATCTGCATTTTTCAACACGATTCATCACTCCTTGTAACCACACACCTCAAATATTTATGCCTATCTCCCTGGAAACAAAGTGACGCATCTGAAGAATATAAATGTGTCAGGGAGTTATCTGACACACTGAACATTTCTACAAGCATAAAAAAAGGATGAATTTTGAGCAGACGATTAAAGTTTAAACTCACACTGTCACTTTACCAAAAAAAAAAATGAAATTTTAGTTATGGGTAGAGCCTGGGCCTGTCATTCCTGTGCTTTGTATGTCTCCTGGAGGCTCCAACAGCAAGACTTTCCTGGTTCAGTTCCCAACTGACTTGGGATATTGCTACCAAAAGAAATAATTCATCAGGAAGAGTGTTATACCCTTTGTTATGGCCATTGTAGGCCTGAGAACTCAAAGCACAAATCACCAAGAGACTGATTGTTACACTTACCAGCTGGCAAAACTGAATGCCATTTTTAAGGAAATTCAGACATACATAGTGGTAATGGGTGTAAAACGAGTGTCAGTCCATGTGTCCGACTGCAGTGCCATTCATTGTGAATGGTGCCCCAATGCACTATATGTTGGCTAAAGTAGAACACAAGGTAGCACACTGAAACATTGAGATCAGATTAAAGTAAGCTTGTGACACTGGGAGTTATTTACTAAAGCTGGCGAGTGAAAAATCTGGTGCAGCCCTACATATTGTCAACGCTTAAAGCAGGAGTCCGCCGGGAGTTCCGCCGTTTTTTTTTTTAAAGCCAGCAGCTACAAATACTGCAGCTGCTGACTTTTAAAATAAGGACACTTACCCGCCCAGCGCGCCCGCGATGTCGGCACCCGAAGCCGATCTCTCGATCATCTCTCGGGTGCTGCCGCCGCCATCTTGGGTATGGGAATCAGGAAGTGGAGCCTTTCGGCTTCATTTCCCGGTTCCCTACTGCGTATGCGCGAGTCGCGCTGCGCAATAAGGATGGTCCCGCTGCCTCTGGGATCCGTGTGTTTCCCAGCAGGCAGCGGGGGACTTTTGGAAAGGGGCGTAGATTCTGCAGAATCTACGCCCCTTTCCTAGGATAGCTATGCCGGAAGTGGGTGCAGATACCTGTACTGTACAGGTACCTGCACCCCCCTCCCCCCTGAAAGGTGCCAATTGTGGCGCCGGAGGGGGGGAGGATTCCAATGAGTGGAAGGTCCACTTTAGGGTGGACCTCCGCTTTAATTGAATAAGCTGAAGTTAGAAACTGATTGGCTACCATGCACATCTGCACTATATTCTGGGTGCTCCAGCTTTAATTAATCTCCCCTATGGTCCTGAAGCCACAGTAGGATCTTATTGCATCCACCTCTAGAAGGTAACTACACTAAGATCTGCTGACACTTTAGGATAGGGTTGCCACCACATCGCTTTAAACCCAAACACATATCCATTACACAGGTTCTGTGACCGATTAAGGTGATAATTAAACTCACGTGGTGCCTTATCTGCATTTAATTAGCCTCAGAACCTGTGTAATTCAAAGGTGTTTGGGTTTAAAGGGATGAGGTGGCAACCCTACTTTAGGACCTTTTCTAAGTTCTTAAAGAAATAATTTAATGAACTTCCAGTGCTAGACTACATTTCCTTTACTAATTATCATGTGGATCTAGACAGTAACACTTGCCATTGAAGTATAGTATTTATGTTTACTTCATTACTCATTCAAAGCCTCGGTATTTTAAGGGATGACCGGGTACTAATGCTTCTTCAGCTTTGATTGTAATGACTCTAGTGCAGGCGTGTCAAACTCCAATAATACACATGTCCAAACTTCAAAAAGTGCTAAATCACTTTGTAATAAACATAATAAAATAATAACTGTAGCTCCGATGTTTTTATCCATGATGTGCTATAGATTTTTTAAAATATATTCTGAAAGCCAATCAGGGCTTTCTGTTGTAGAGGCATTAAAGTGGCCTTGTCAAAAAAAAAATAGTAGATGAACCTAGTACATGGTAAAAATGTACTTCTTCTGTTGTCAATGCTTCTGAACGGAGGAATTACTACCTTTCTTTTGAAACGGACACTTTTGGGAATGTCCCCAACAGTCCTGACATTGGGGTTGGTAGGAGGAACCGCCAAGGGTTAGGGAAAGAGGAGATGCCAGAAATGTCAGTTTCAGAAGAAACTTTCAGCAGTGGCCCCACTTGAGTGGTACTTGGTGGCACGGGCAGCAGGAGGGTTAAATATTTACTATGTAATATTAATTTTTTCACCAAAGTTGTTTAAAACATTTTACTGTTTACTACTTTTATAATTTTGTGTCCTCTGTAAAATGCAGTTTAGGTAATGTTTCCTAAAACGGCAACATTAGTAAAAAGTTGAATACGGGAGATAGGTGACAGAGGCCATTTCAAAACTGAACAAACTAGGGAAAAATTTTGATATAGCTTAGCATTTCCTAAAATATGAGTTACCACCCACAATACATGTCGGAGCAAGGGGCAGAGTAACGGTGTATAGACACGCACATCAAGTAGACCTGCTTGCATAAAGCAAACAGAGGTGAAGAGTGATGTAAGGAGTGGAGAGGGATGCAGAGGTAAGCGGTGTAGGTGGAAAAGTTATCAGTGGTGTAAAGGGGGTGCAGATATGAGCAGTGTGGGTGTAGAGTTTAGCAGGGGTCTGATGGAATAGGGGTGCGGTGGTGTAAAGGGGATGCATAAATTAGAAGAGATGAAATAAAGCCTAGTATCAATAAAGCCATAAAGCCACCACTAGTTTCAAGAAAAAACTGACAGCTCCAGTTGGAGCCGCAGGACTAACAATCAGATGCTTGTACAGCGATCTCCCCTGCTGTTCTATTGTGTTCTGTCAGGGTGACGGCCCCCCTGCTAGAACACTATGGTCAGTGCTCTTAGCTCTCAGCCAGTGCTCTTAACATGCTTGTCCAACAGAAGGTGGCCATTCGGACCAGCTGCCATACACATGGACCGAATGTCAGGTGGTTTTTATAGAACCTGCCAATATTGCCCGTGTGTACTAGGCTTTAGTAGTGAAATAGGGGTTCAGAGGTTAGAAGTGGTAAAATAGATGTGCAGAGGTGTAAAAGGAGTGTAAAGGTCAGGAGCAGTGCAGTGGTGGAAAATGGGGGGGGGGGGGGGGGGCAGAGTATACACGTATAAAAATTCTTCTAGATTTTTGCAGATTTTTTTGTACTTACTTTCTATACATGGTGCTAGTTTACACTTCTGTGTGTATAAGCCTATTGAAATCAATGAGTTGCATTCAGATAAGTAAAAAATAAGCTTTAACACCTAAACATGTGGCATTTTTGGTAGACTTGGTAGACAGACATCCCAGGTTTTTGGTAGACAGACATCCCAGTGTGTCTGTATGACTTTTTTTGTGCCATACTTTGTTGGTACAAAAATAGTGGTATATGTAGGGTGTCTATATAGCGCATAGGCTCAGGTTCTCGGCAAATACAGTTGTGTGAAAAAGTATTTGTCCCCTTTCTGATTTTTTATTTATTTTTGCATATTTGTCACGCTTAAATGTCTCAGAACAAATTTTATTATACTCCTCAAAGAAGAGGATGACTAAGAGAAACAATAAGCCTACGAAACCCACTCCTCCAGCCCCTCCATCGAGTGAAATTAGGCGATTATTCCTACTCTCACAAGTGCACTTGCCGGACCCTAAAATGGCAGACACACGTGCAAGCATGGCGGAGACCCAGATGACGGAAAGCACACCGACCTTTAATATAGAGCCGGAGATACCGGAGTCACTCCTGGCTACACCATCAGAATTTCATTCTGACCCTGGCAGCTCATCACAACCCACATCCCTTCTATATCGAGCGGACCCTGAGCTGTGCTCTCTGCTCCGAGCACTCCCCCACAAAGGCGGACATCGTTGCCTTAATTGGTACTGTGGAAGCAGCACACAGAAAGAAGATCACGGGGGTGAGAGCGGAGATGAAGGGACTGACGACCAGGCTGACAAAAGGAGAGTCCTCTGTGAATTCCCTAGAAAAGCAAATGTCAGCACTAGAGGAACTACAGGAGACACACCTGGAAGCCCTGATAGAGCAACAATTACACCAGGAGGATATGGAAGACCAGAGCCGGAGGAACAACCTCCAACTCTGGGGTCTGCCGGAGGCCACAGGAGCTGTGGACCTAGCTGAAACAGCACTTGCCATCTTCCACAGCATCGACGGAGTGGAATTGCCCACACATGTGACGATTAACCACATACAAAGAGCACTAGGACCCAAGCCAGCGGACCCAGCGAGACCCAGAGATGTGATCTGCAAACTCCAAAATGACACACAGAAAGAGCATATTATCAGGAAAGCATGGGAGGCTGGAGATTCGGAGTTTGATGGAGTCTCCATTAGGATACTTCCGGATCTCTCTCGAGCCACACTGCACCGGCGTGCTCTGCTCAAACCATTACTGGAACTCGCCAGACACCACAATGCCACATACAGATAGGGATACCCGCTCTCTGTAAATTTCCAGAAGAAACAAAGATCCTTCACCCTCTGGACGCCAGCATCTCTGCCTGTCCTATTTGGATTCTTGAATGTGGAGCCGATCGAGGTACCCAACTGGCTCACTCTCCTTCCTCGCCCCCCCCCAACCGCCAACACCAACCGGTACAGAGAAGGGGGGAACCCCAGCCAGGCAACAAAGAAACCACCACCAAGAGCACCATCCTCAGAGGCAACCCGAGAGTTGTGACACCCTCTAGATGTGAGTACTCTCCCATTAGTGAATAAATATGTATTAATAGTGAGCTAGAATCAACCTTCTAATAAAATCTGTGATCTTATTAAAATATTAAGTGTAAAAAGTGTGGCTGAAAAACACAAATGCAATCATATGAACAATCTGTCACCTAAAAAACAACCAAATTATATTGACAATCACTCCCAGACCCCTCCTGGGTGGCCAATAGGAAGGAATCAAACCTATGGTGATAAGGATGACCTATTCAGCACATGTAATAAGTGTGGCTGAAAAACACAAATGCAATCATAATCATCAGCTGCTCTCTCTCAAAGAACATACCGAAAGTGGTCACTAGGCTTTCTCCCGACGCGTAGCATGACATGTGACGCTACGCGTTGGGAGAAAGCCTAGTGACCACTTTCAGTGTGTTCTGTGAGAGAGAGCAGCTGATGTGGTGTGAGGATCTTTATGCTACAGGCGACTGATCGTTAGCATTGAGCCTTGATTTAATCTCTACAAATTTGAGTGGATTCGTCTGTTCTCTATTATCCCTTTAGTGCTGATCACTGCGCAATGATGTGTTTTTGTTGTCTTTATGTGATCAACTTCATATTATGATTCCAATCGAGAGGAGCAGCAAGAGACACCAGCTGATTAGTATCTATGAACTTCTTTTATTGGGCAACTTCTTCCATTGGGAACTCCTTCCTATTGGGCACCCAGGAGGGGTCCAGGAGTAATTGTCAATCTAATTTGGTTGCTTGTTAGGTGAGAGATTGTTCATATGATTGCATTTGTGTTTTTTAGCCACACTTATTACACTTAATATTTTTGGGCTTCTCAGCCCCAGATCATAGATTTTATTAGAAGGTTGATTCTAGCTCACTATTAATACATATTTATTAATTTTGCACTGTGTCAGAACACTTTTAAATGGTTGTAGCGTAAATCATTTAGCTATCTTCTTTCATTCACATATTTACTCTACATTTCAGCGCCTTAGTATTATTGTTTTATACTCTCCCATTAGTGCCTGGAGATTCAGGCTGTTAAATGTGTAAATTTGGATGATCCCGCCACCTCCTTGGTCTTCCCCATAACTGATGCATACAGACTACAGTATTGCCCAGTCAGCAGCTAATAGTCAAAACTTGCGGGAACACCTGTCACATGTGTCAAAGGAGACCCCTTCCCCCATATGTGCCCAGGCCATGCAGTAAGGAAGGCTGTGGCCATGTTAACCTGTGCGAGAGGGCAGGACCCTTACACACTTTTGCTCCCAACATGGCAGTGGCCACTGATGGGACCCGCCCACTCACCGTGCAGCACAGATATGTCGGAGATATTACTCCCCTGTGTCCCCATTATCCATGCACTGTCCAGAACTCTCACTGGGAACCCCCCCCCCCCCCCCACACACACACACACACACACACACAGCTCCAGGAGTGAAACAAAAAAGGAGAGGTGGGGGGAGGAATGGTGCATACTACCTGGCACTTGACTTAGCCTTACTGCCTGCCGAGAGTTGTGAGAAAGGGGGAAACAATCTCCCTGCTGTTTTGGGGCAGGGGTACCGGCTATGCTCATTGAGGGGTCTGGGCATCTTTACCTTGGGGGATAGGATGAGGTAGATGTGTAATATAAAAAGAGGCAAGTTGATACACAATTATTCTGTACTTCCGCTGTTAACAAGGCTTGCATATTGTACAGTGAATAACATGGGGACGATACTGACCCAGCTTTACAATGTAGCCTAGATAAGAGGGAGTGAAATTGAAATTGACCAGCCGGGGCAAGTAGCTGAGAAACTGAATCATAAACCGAGTGGGGGGGGGAGGGAGACAGAACATTAAACAAGATAAGGGGAGATTACGGTTACAGTTTAAATGTTAATATCAGTTATTGTTACTTCATTTTATTGGAAACTGTTGTCTAGTCCATTTGAGTTGAGAATGTTCTAAGCCCTTGTACACACGGTCGGAGAATCTGTCGGAATGAGTCTTATCGGACTGTGTCGTCAGATAATCCGACTGTGTGTGGTATGCATCGGACTGATTCCGTCCGAATCTCCGTCCGACCCAATTTTCCAACATGTTGGAAATATTTCCCGACCAACTGGGCCGGACAGACCTAATCCGATCATGTGTAGAGCATTTTGATCGGACCAAGTGCCACGCATGCTCAGATCAAATTCCTACATCAAAGCTATTGGCTACTAGCCTGAATGTAGTCCCATCGTAACAAAATTATGTCATCGCGTTCTGAAAGATCGGATTTTTCGCCAACTTGGCCCGACCGTGTGTATGCAACAGTTTCGGACACAATCGGTCGGACTAAATCCGACGGGCAAAATCCGACGGATTTGGTTGGCAAAATCTCCGACCGTGTGTACGTGGGCTTATGATGTTATATGTAGTCAGGGTGGAAGGGAGGGTCGGACGTTCACCTGTTGAGCTTTGCCCTTCCTCTCCCCCAAATAGGATAGCATACCCTCCGGGGATGGAACTTCCCCTGTGAACTATATGCTAATACCGTAAATTAAGACGGAACCAGGGCTCTAAGCCCAAATTATCTTGCTTTTCTTGGATTTTTCTCTTCTTTCTACTCTCCTGCCCTTCCCCCCCCCCCAAAAAAAAATGCCACTGGATAGCATTAGAGTGATGTCTTTTAATGTCAAGGAACTAAACACGCCTGGGAAAAGACGCATGCTCGTGCATGACCTGAAAAAATCCCATACAGACATTGCTTTCATCCAAGAGACACACTTCAAAACCGACAGACTGCACTACCTACAGAAAAGGTTTTATCCACTAACATACCATTCTGCTAACCAGACAACCTAATCCAAAGGGGTATCGATACTGATATCTAGTAAAATCCCTTGGCAAACCCAAGATACTTTGATAGACCCGATGGGACAATATATCTTCCTTAGGGGACTTCTGGGAAATATACAAATCACATTAGCGACTATCTACACCCCCAACGAGAACCAGGCTACATTTCTAGACAGTACCCTAGGTAAACTCCAGGATTTCACATTGGGTTAACTAATCCTTGGGGGAGACTTTAATGGGCCCCTGATACCATCAACAGACACCTCAACTGGTACATCGTCTATTCCCCCGAGCCACCTCAAACGTATATCCAGAATATTACACAAAGCCCAACTGATAGATGCTTGGCGGCTTCAACACCCTGGAGAACGTGACTACACGTTTTACTCCCCCCTGCATAAAATAAACACCAGAATAGATTATTTCCTTATCCCTCACACTCAACTACATGCAGTACAAGACACGTCAATAGGTAACTTCTCATGGTCAGACCATGCTCCTATATTCTTGACATACACTCTGTCTGACACCACATCGCCAGACATTGATTCTGGTGCCTAAAAGAAAGCCTCTTGCAAACATCGGGAGTGCTTGAGGAGGTGACAAAGGAAGTGAGACTATACTTTCACACGAATGCTCAACCTGACTGTGACCCGGGCATACTATGGGAAGCACATAAACCCATTATTAGGGGAATCCTTATCAAACATAGGGCCCGCATTAAAAGTGAAAGACAAAAACAACTCTCCCAACTGCTAAAAAGACTAGAAGCCACAGAAGCCAGACACAAACAGGCTCCCTCCCAAGCCTTGGCGACAGATCTCATGGTGATCAGAAAGCAAATCACTGATCTGCTACTATTTAAAGCTAAAGCAGCACTGCAGTATTGCCGTAAGGCAAGTTATGAGTTGGGAGACAAATGCAAGAAACTCCTTGCGAGACAGGTTAGGGAACACAAGCATTCCTTGTATATCCCCCAAGTGGTCAGGGGCGATGGATGAAAAGTAGCCCTCCCAGCACAGATAACGCAGGAGTTCAGAGAGTTTTACTCTCACCTATACAATTTACCATTATCCACGTCACCCCAATCGGCCATGGAGGAATACATCAAAGCATCTCAACTACCATCCCTGTCACCTGAATTTCGCCTGGAACTGGATTCACCCATCTCCCTGCCAGAATTACAGTGAGCACTGGGATCCATGAAAGCAGGAAAAGCACCAGGCTCGGACGGGTACACTGTACAATATTACAAGACATTGCTACCTATACTAGTCCCACGTATGACTTATGACCCACGTATGAACTTTTTAATGCGATATACTCTGGCTCATCTTTTGCCAGGGACACACTGGGAGCCCATATCTCTGTCATTCATAAAGAAAGTAAAGACCCTACAGCGTGTGGTAGCTACAGACCGATATCGATCTTAAATGTAGATCTTAAGCTCTATACAAAGATTCTAGCTACTCGGCTGGCCCAACACCTGCAAAAATGTATCCACCTAGATCAGGTGGGATTTATTGCTTCAAGAGAGGCAAGAGACAGTACTACTGAAGTGCTAAACCTCCTCCATGTGGCCAAGACCTCATGTACCCCATCTGTTTTTCTAAACACAGATGCGGAAAAGGCATTTGACCGGGTGAAGCGGTCATTTATGTTTTCCGTTCTCAATCATATAGGCTTAGGGGAGGTGATGTTTAGCCGAATAGCTGGAATCTACTCTAACCCAACCGTTCAAGTTAAAGCGAATGGAGTACTATTGGAGCCTTTTCCAATAATAAACTCGACTAGACAGGGTTGCCCATTATCTCCCTTGTTATTCGCCTTCTCCCTAGAACCTTTCCTCTCCATGGTCAGATTAAACAACATACAAGGGTTAAAGATTGGCAAAACACAGCACAAGGTCTCAGCTTATGCAGATGATCTGCTCTTCTCACTTACTAATACTGCAATATCACTGCCAAACCTCCTAAAGCAATTTGAGATCTACGGCACTTTATCAAATTTAAAGATAAACTTCACAAAATCAGAGGCAATGGGAATCACCACAAATCCTTCCAGTAATGCAATCAGACTTCCGCTTTAAGTGGACAACAACCGCACTGAATTATTTATGCACGAACATCTCAGCTGAACTCTCCCAAATTTATGACCTTAACTTCCCCCCTTGCTCACAAAAACTAAAGTGCTACTAGATAAATGGCATACAAATCTTCATTCTCGGTTTGGCAGGTGTAACTTACTAAAAATGTGCATACTACCTAAAAGCACGTATTCCTCGAACCCAACTGACCCTACCAAAACATTATGGAGGCCTAGCATTACCAGATATCAAGAGATACTTTTTTTTAAGCAGTACACTTAGGTAGAGTCATAGATTGGCAACGCCTCAGCGGACTTAAACTATGGGCACAGATAGAGCAAGATCAATCCCCCATCCACATAAAGAGCGCACTTTGGTGTTGGGACTCCATACCACCCAACTTAAAAATGCACCCTCTGATAGGAAATACCTTGAAACAATGCTCACAGGCCACAATACAAATGCGGCTAATGACCAAGACGCCACCCTTGACCCCGATCATAGGAAACCCCAAATTTCCTCCAGGCATATCATCCACACAATTTTAGACTCTACGTGAATCCAGTCATGTCAGTGCATCCCAGTTTGTGATGAGTGATAGATGGCCCACCATTGAGGAATTAATGAACTCCACAGGCTCATACCGACTCACTCTGGAGTGCGGTACAAATACACCACTTTCTTCAGGCTCTGAGAGACCCCCAGGCGTATGCGAGGCAGTTAACTACATTTGAGGAATATTGCTCAGGACTTGAGCCACTTCCCCAGGTCCTCTCTAAAACATACACTTTGCTTAACACCCCCTCCGAGCAACCAGAACTACCCAGTATCCTAAAGTGGGGAACAGACTTAAATCATACTTTCTCTATACCGCAAATACAAAACATGATAAAGCTATCCCTCAAATTCTCATTATGTACCAAAGTACAGGAGTCGAACTATAAGGTACTAATAAGGTGGTACATGACACCCAGCCAACTCCACACCATTTTTCCTAACACATCGGGGGAGTTGCTGGCGATGTGGCATGGACAGGGGAATGATTTTACACATATTTTGTGAGTGTCCCAAACTGACAACATATTGGATGGCAGTCCGTATCATATCCCAAAAATGTACTGATTTTGTGATCCCAGATGATACAGCATTTTTTCTGCTGCACGTTTCAAACATGTCGATCAAAACTTACAAAAAGTCTATACTGCGACATCTAGTAAATGTGGCGAATTCTTGCATTCCCTTACTTTGGAAACAGCAAAATCCACCAACCATAGAACTATGGTTGCAGAAGGTAGAAAACATAAACAAGATGGAGGACTTGATAATGACTGCAGCAGACAGACATGAGACATACAGAACCCCCACCCCCCTCTTTTCTCTCCCTTCCTGCCCCCATCAACCCTCCCAACCCCTTCTCCAGCTTCACTTTCTCTGCTAACTCTAACTGGTTTATCTACACTTTCTCTTTTCTCTCTTTGGGTATTTTACACCTAATATATTCAATAAATGTTGTTGGAAATGGAGAACGATCTTCCAGATGAATAGTTGAAGGTGGTATACTATTCCTATACCACAACCAATCATTACATTGAGGCAGCGGGAAACGTCATCAATAGAAACACCAGATTTTAGAAATTTTAATGTACTGTACATGCCGATTTACTGTTTCACATACTTGGAAGGCTGCGTGCTCCTTACATGCATAAGATACTGTGAATATCCATTTTTTCTCTATCTTACATGAATCCTTTTTATTCCTCAAAAACTTTAATAAAGCTATATTTGAAAAAAAAAACATACGTTTACTATTTGCTTTTTTATTATTCGGCTATTGTTACATGTTTTTGTCTGGTTTTGTTGAGCTTTTGGTAATTATTCTCTTTTTGGGGATCTGCACAGTAATATTTTTTTAATACTTAATATTATTTTAAAATGTAATATTTTTTCATTTGGGTCCTCAAATTAAAAAGTTTAAGAACCCCTGTTTTAGCTTTATCAGCAGGAAGCAGTGGACCACAATCATAATTTTACCATACACATCCTTTATCTTCAATTTTCTATCAGAGCACATTTCCTACAAACAGTTGAGATTTATATCTCTAGTAAGAAAAAAAGACTGCTGGTGGGAGGTAAACAGCATAAAGAAAATAGCCCAGATATTATGAAAGGGAGGATATTTCAAACAGTGTAATCACAGAATGAAAATCAGCAATGTCTGCAGTTTTACTTGAGTACAATATGGAGGAGTGTTCTTAATAAATAAGCACTGTAGTGTCATTCAGTGTCTACATAAAATACAGCGCTCATCATTAAGCTCTGCAGGTAAAATCTGGAATCACAGCTTCAGGGCTGCCAAAAACTGGAAGTTCCTAGGCAAATTCTCTTTTATTTATATATAATTATAGAAATGGGTGATAATAAAAAATAGCTGTGATATTCGTCCTATGTCTTTTATTGTAGATGCTGGCCTTTTACCCTTCACCCAGAGCACAGAAAATTAGAAGCTCATTCGATTTTTCACAGGATCCACTAATATTTTTATGCACTTTAAAGCGGAGGTAAACCCATCCATAAAACAATTTAATTTACGGCACGTGCCGGAAATTTAACACTCTCATTGGATGTGCTCTCAACCAAACTGTCAGACCATCCAATGGCTGGTGTCATAACTGATCATATGTGCACCATCATGGAAGTTGAAGATTAAACAGAGGCAAAGATGGCAGCTTTCTTGGCTGAAAACGATAGGGGGGTTTACTTATAGCGATGGACAAACTTCCGATGGGACGTTTCGCGAACGCAGACCGCGAACGCGGCAGATAGTTCGCGAACCGTAACGTTCGCGGCGGGCCCCATTGACTTCAATGGGAGGCGAACTTTGCAAACCTACAGGTTAAATTTGCAGCCACAAAATAATTACTAGCTGTGCAAACATAGTCCCACCACATGGCCAATGACATAATACATGTATGAGGTAAATCTGGGATCGACAACTACAAGCATTCTTTTTTTATATGTGAAATTGTGACAATTCAGGACTGTGGAGCGCATGAAGGCAATGGAGGAGAAGGAAGGTCAGGGTAGGCAAAGAAGAGGGTGCAGGAGATGATCACCAGCAGTGTGACATACAGCAATGACACCTGCACCGTGATAGAGTCATCTGACACCAGCACCGTGATAGAGAGCACTGACATCAGCAGCGTGACATACAGCAATGACACCTGCACCGTGATAGAGTGATCTGACACCAGCACCATGATAGAGAGCACTGACATCAGCAGCGTGACATACAGCAATGACACCTGCACCGTGATAGAGTGATCTTACACCAGCACCGTGATAGAGAGCACTGACATCAGCAGCATGACATACAGCAATGACACCTGCACCGTGATAGAGTGATCTGACACCAGCACCGTGATAGAGAGCACTGACATCAGCAGCGTGGCATACAGCAATGACACCTGCACCGTGATAGAGTGATCTGACACCAGCACCGTGATAGAGAGCACTGACATCAGCAGCGTGACATACAGCAATGACACCTGCACCGTGATAGAGTGATCTGACACCAGCACCGTGATAGAGAGCACTGACATCAGCAGCGTGACATAAAGCACTGACACCAGCACCGTGATATACAGCACTGACACCAGCACCGTGATATACAGCACTGACACCTGCACCGTAAGCAGCCCCAGGAGGAAGTCAGCATAGCACAGGGATGGTGGGAGCCCCTCATAATGAGCATAGCACAGGGATGGTGGGAGCCCCTCATAATGAGCATAGCACAGGGATGGTGGGAGCCCCTCATAATATGCACAGCAGAGGTACAGCCCCAGGAGTAAGTCAGCATAGCACAGGGATGGTGGGAGCCCCTCATAATAAGCAGCCCCAGGAGGAAGTCAGCACAGCACAGGGATGGTGGGAGCCCCTCATAATGAGCATAGCACAGGGATGGTGGGAGCCCCTCATAATAAGCAGCCCCAGGAGGAAGTCAGCACAGCACAGGGATGGTGGGAGCCCCTCATAATGAGCAGCCCCAGGAGGAAGTCAGCATAGCACAGGGATGGTGGGAGCCCCTCATAATGTGCATAGCACAGGGATGGTGGGAGCCCCTCATAATGAGCATAGCACAGGGATGGTGGGAGCCCCTCATAATATGCACAGCAGAGGTACAGCCCCAGGAGGAAGTCAGCACAGCACAGGGATGGTGGGAGCCCCTCATAATATGCACAGCAGAGGTACAGCCCCAGGAGTAAGTCAGCATAGCACAGGGATGGTGGAAGCCCCTCATAATGTGCAAAGCACAGGGATGGTGGGAGCCCCTCATAATAAGCAGCCCCAGGAGGAAGTCAGCACAGCACAGGGATGGTGGGAGCCCCTCATAATGAGCAGCCCCAGGAGGAAGTCAGCATAGCACAGGGATGGTGGGAGCCCCTCATAATGTGCATAGCACAGGGATGGTGGGAGCCCCTCATAATGAGCATAGCACAGGGATGGTGGGAGCCCCTCATAATATGCACAGCAGAGGTACAGCCCCAGGAGGAAGTCAGCACAGCACAGGGATGGTGGGAGCCCCTCATAATATGCACAGCAGAGGTACAGCCCCAGGAGTAAGTCAGCATAGCACAGGGATGGTGGGAGCCCATCATAATGTGCAAAGCACAGGGATGGTGGGAGCCCCTCATAATGAGCATAGCCTAGGGATGGTGGGAGCCCCTCATAATATGCACAGCAGAGGTACAGCCCCAGGAGGAAGTCAGCACAGCACAGGGATGGTGGGAGCCCCTCATAATATGCACAGCAGAGGTACAGCCCCAGGAGGAAGTCAGCACAGCACAGGGATGGCGGGAGCCCCTCATAATATGCACAGCAGAGGTACAGCCCCAGGAGGAAGTCAGCACAGCACAGGGATGGTGGGAGTCCCTCATAATAAGCAGCCCCAGGAGGAAGTCAGCACAGCACAGGGATGGTGGGAGCCCCTCATAATGAGCATAGCACAGGGATGGTGGGAGCCCCTCATAATATGCACAGCAGAGGTACAGCCCCAGGAGGAAGTCAGCATAGCACAGGGATGGTGGGAGCCCATCATAATAAGCAGCCCCAGGAGGAAGTCAGCACAGCACAGGGATGGTGGGAGCCCCTCATAATATGCACAGCAGAGGTACAGCCCCAGGAGGAAGTCAGCACAGCACAGGGATGGTGGGAGCCCCTCATAATGAGCAGCCCCAGGAGGAAGTCAGCATAGCACAGGGATGGTGGGAGCCCCTCATAATGTGCATAGCACAGGGATGGTGGGAGCCCCTCATAATGAGCATAGCACAGGGATGGTGGGAGCCCCTCATAATATGCACAGCAGAGGTACAGCCCCAGGAGGAAGTCAGCACAGCACAGGGATGGTGGGAGCCCCTCATAATATGCACAGCAGAGGTACAGCCCCAGGAGTAAGTCAGCATAGCACAGGGATGGTGGAAGCCCCTCATAATGTGCAAAGCACAGGGATGGTGGGAGCCCCTCATAATAAGCAGCCCCAGGAGGAAGTCAGCACAGCACAGGGATGGTGGGAGCCCCTCATAATGAGCAGCCCCAGGAGGAAGTCAGCATAGCACAGGGATGGTGGGAGCCCCTCATAATGTGCATAGCACAGGGATGGTGGGAGCCCCTCATAATGAGCATAGCACAGGGATGGTGGGAGCCCCTCATAATATGCACAGCAGAGGTACAGCCCCAGGAGGAAGTCAGCACAGCACAGGGATGGTGGGAGCCCCTCATAATATGCACAGCAGAGGTACAGCCCCAGGAGTAAGTCAGCATAGCACAGGGATGGTGGGAGCCCATCATAATGTGCAAAGCACAGGGATGGTGGGAGCCCCTCATAATGAGCATAGCCTAGGGATGGTGGGAGCCCCTCATAATATGCACAGCAGAGGTACAGCCCCAGGAGGAAGTCAGCACAGCACAGGGATGGTGGGAGCCCCTCATAATATGCACAGCAGAGGTACAGCCCCAGGAGGAAGTCAGCACAGCACAGGGATGGCGGGAGCCCCTCATAATATGCACAGCAGAGGTACAGCCCCAGGAGGAAGTCAGCACAGCACAGGGATGGTGGGAGTCCCTCATAATAAGCAGCCCCAGGAGGAAGTCAGCACAGCACAGGGATGGTGGGAGCCCCTCATAATGAGCATAGCACAGGGATGGTGGGAGCCCCTCATAATATGCACAGCAGAGGTACAGCCCCAGGAGGAAGTCAGCATAGCACAGGGATGGTGGGAGCCCATCATAATAAGCAGCCCCAGGAGGAAGTCAGCACAGCACAGGGATGGTGGGAGCCCCTCATAATATGCACAGCAGAGGTACAGCCCCAGGAGGAAGTCAGCACAGCACAGGGATGGTGAACTTTACAAACCTACAGGTCATATTTGCAGCCACAAAATAATTACTAGCTGTGCACACATAGTCCCACCACATGGCCAATTGCATAACACATGTATGAGGTGAATCTGGGATCGACAACTACAAGCATTCTTTTTTCAGGACTCTTGAGACAATGGAGGCGAGGGAAGGTCAGGGTAGGCAAAGAAGAGGGTGCAGGAGATGATCACCAGCACCAGCACCGTGATATAGAGCACTGACACCTGCACCGTGATAGAGTGATCTGACACTAGCACCGTGACATAACACATGTATGAGGTGAATCTGGGATCGACAACTACAAGCATTCTTTTTTTATATGTGAAATTCTGACAATTCAGGACTCTTGAGACAATGGAGGCGAGGGAGGCGAGGGAAGGTCAGGGTAAGCAAAGAAGAAGGTGCAGGAGATGATCACCAGCACCAGCACCGTGATATAGAGCACTGACACCTGCACCGTGATAGAGTGATCTGACACCAGCACCGTGACATAACACATGTATGAGGTGAATCTGGGATCGACAACTACAAGCATTCTTTTTTTATATGTGAAATTCTGACAATTCAGGGCTCTTGAGACAATGGAGGCGAGGGAAGGTCAGGGTAGGCAAAGAAGAGGGTGCAGGAGATGATCACCAGCACCAGCACCGTGATATACAGCACTGACACCTGCACCGTGATAGAGTGCACTGACACCAGCACCAAGATAGAGAGCACTAACAGCAGCACTGATACCAGCAACTTGCTGCTGGGCCCCAAAAATATGACACCGCTCAACCTCTTCAAACAGGAGGGTACGGGCATATAGTACGGTGTGCTTTTTAGGTTGTGATTAGCAGACTGTACCTCACTCAACCCTATATACTGTAGTACACTATACCTTACCAGTCCTTATAAGGACCTTTGTGGAACTAGTAGGTTGTGATTAGCAGACTGTACCTCAGTCCCTATACTGATAAAGGATTGCTGCAGAATTGGGCAGCAGTCAGCAGTAGTGCACCTCAACCCTATGTATATTGTGGACCTATACCAGTCCTTAAGGATTAGCAGACTGTACCTCACTCAACCCTATGTACTGTAGTACGCTATACCTTACCAGTCCTTAGAAGGACCTTTGTGCAAATAGTAGGTTGTGATTAGCAGACTGTACCTCAGTCCCTATACTCATAAAGGACTGCTGCAGAATAGCGCAGCAGTCAGCAGTAGTGCACCTCAACCCTATATATTGTGGACCTATACCAGTCCTTAAGGATTAGCAGACTGTACCTCACTCAAACCTATATACTGTAGTATGCTATACCTTACCAGTCATTAGAAGGACCTTTGTGCAAATAGTAGGTTGTGATTAGCAGACTGTACCTCAGTCCCTATAATCATAAAGGACTGCTGCAGAATAGGGCAGCAGTCAGCAGTAGTGCACCTCAACCCTATATATTGTGGACCTATACCAGTCCTTAAGGATTAGCAGACTGTACCTCACTCAACCCTATATACTGTAGTACGCTATACCTTACCAGTCCTTAGAAGGACCTTTGTGGAACTAGTAGGTTGTGATTAGCAGACTGTACCTCAGTCCCTATACTCATAAAGGACTGCTGCAGAATAGGGCAGCAGTCAGCAGTAGTGCACCTCAACCCTATATATATTGTGGACCTATACCAGTCCTTTAGGATTAGCAGACTGTACCTCACTCAACCCTATATACTGTAGTACGCTATACCTTACCAGTCCTTAGAAGGACCTTTGTGCAAATAGTTGTGATTAGCAGACTGTACCTCAGTCCCTATACTCAAAAAGGACTACTGCAGCAGAAGGGCAGCAGTCAAGTATAATATTCTTTCTATATTTGGAAGAAGGATTATTATACGTGTACAAGCCTACCATACCAGTCCTGAAAAGAACCTTTGTGGACCTAATAGTAACAGCTACTGATTAAACTGACTGTCCCTCACTGCCACACACAGCTTCCTGCCTGTCCCTATTTAAACTGACAAAACACAGGCTCCTGCAACAATAACTTGAATAGCACTCAAAACTATATCCTGTACTACTTTACCATACCAGTCCTGAAAAGGACTTTTGTGGACCTAATAGTAACAGATAATGATTAAACTGACTGTCCCTGCTGCACACAGCATCCTGTCCCTCTCTCAGCCCTGACAAAAGACAATCTGCAGCAACAATGACTTGAATAGCAGTGCCTCAAACCTATATCCTGAACTACACCTAACACCTATACCATACCAGTCCTTAAAAAAACTTTTGTGGACCTAATAGCTAGCGATTTGGGTCACTGCAGTCTCTCCCTGCTCCACACAGCAACCTCTCCCTATAGTGACAGAAGAAAGAATGTAAAATGCCCGCCGGATCGGGTCTATTTATAAGTTAGGGGGAATGTCCAAGTGTCCATGTGCTGTAATGTCTCAATTGGCTCTCCTGTACCCCATGATGGATGTGTCATCATAGGTCAAAGTTCTTTTACACAGTAAAAACGTAAGTCCGCCGGGCGAACAGCGGCAATAGTCCGCCGAACGGGCGGCCCGCGAACAGCCGAAATTCACCACGAAACGACCGCCGGGCGAACAGTTCGGCCATCCCTATTTACTTACTCTTTAAGTTATTGAATAGATAAACTAATTTCAAGATAAATACATTGATAACATTTCAAATGCATGTAAACCCAAAATCGAATTTCCTGATGCCAACATAGCAGCATACTAGTGATAGCGCTACGCCTCTTGTCCACTCCCTCAGAACCGGTGAATAGCATAAAAAAGACGTGGTTAGCCACCCACCCATTCTTCTTTTTTTCCTCATACCGCAACGCCCCAGTGATGAAGTAGGCAGTATTATGTCCCCACCTCTGCTTCCATGCAGAATCTGACTGTGTTCAGCCTCTCCCAGTATGAACTCCCAGTGCTCGGGCCGCTAAATGCGCTAAATAGCTTGGGAGCCCCTTCTGTGGGTCTTGATGGGACCTGCAGTTTCCTCATTAGGAATGAAATCTGCAAGTTTTACTAAGTGATTATGGGCAGATGTGTAGGGAGGCCATTTTTTGCCTTTATTTAGTTTGTTTTGGCCTCTTGCGCTACGCAGGGTTGCTGTCCCCTTTGTTTCCATTTGTCTTACCCTTTAATCTTTTCTTCCTTTTCCAGGACCTGGGCAGTGGCTTAGCTTTGGCGATATCCTGGGGTCATCCTGGGGTGTAGAGCACATTTGTTTGGCTGTTCCCTGCGCCCTATTGGACCAGCGCGGCCGTCCTGCGTTTTCTTACTAAGGGCCCTGTGCTCTGCTGTTTCTACACAGGTACTACATAAAAAAAGCTCTCTTTTATCCCCAATACTTTTCTAAATGCTGTCCTTCTCTTCCTAATCTTCTTAGTCTTCCTTTTCAGCTGGCCATCCCACTTGCATTGCAGCCATGAGTCAGTCACCGTTTACATAAGACCCTCAACTTTTAAGGTAGGGTACCACCGTAGTAAGTAAGTTTGCATTCTTATTGCAGATGGCTTTGATTAGTTTCAGCCCCATATGCTCACGCTCTTGAAGATCTAGAGCGAGAGAGAAAAAAGAGACTCCCAAGGAGAGCGCAGCCACAGGCACCAAAAATAAATTAAAAAAAGAGGCAGCACGTCTCTTCTCCTGAGCAATGCCAGTGCCCTAATAAAAAGTCCTGCTGGGCCTGTGCAGCAGTCCCAATGCCAAACAATTTAGTGCACAAGGGCTGCCTGGAAGTATTTGCAGTGGACAGAGAGTAGGAGACTGCCCAGGTGTCAACCTTACTGAAAAAGGTAGTGCGAGACTTCATCTCGGAGGTCACTTCTGTTATTCCAGCAAGACAGTCAGGGACTTTAGCTGCTAGTGCTCCTCCTCTGCAGAGAGCAATCCAGAACAGCTTGGATTCAGCTTTTCCTTGGTGGATCCATATATCCAAGCGATCAAGCAGGCCATTGCATGGGAGGAAGATGCTCCCAAGAAGGCAAAATCTTATTTACCTTTCTTCAGAAGCGCCAATGCCTTTTTCCTTTTATGGAGGAAATCAAGGATGTCATGAAAAAAAATTGGCAGATCACAGAGGAGAGATTCTCGTTTAATAGGCTGCACAAGTTATATACCCTATAGGGGGCAGACATAGCCTCACTTGTCTCTCCTCCAGATGTGGGTGCCACGGTGATCCGGCTAGCCAAGAAGGTTACACTCCCAATGGAGGATTCAGCCTCCTTCATGGACACAAAGGATAGAAGAGTAGATCTGGACCTACAGTATCTTTCAAAAGTATTCACCCCCCTTGGCATTTTTCGTGTTTTGTAGCCTCACAACCTGGAATTAACATGGATTGTTTGAAGATTTGCATCATTTAATTTACAGAACATGGCCACAACTTTGAAGATGTGTTCTTTTTTTATTGTAAAGCAAACAACAAATAGGACAAAATAACAGAAAAAGTCAATGTGCATAACTATTCACCCCCCTAAAGTCAATACTTTGTAGAGCCACCTTTTGCAGTGTAAGGATTAAGGTATATGTTGAAACAAAATGGTTGACCGTATGTCTTACTAAATACATGTATTTTTCTATCCTTCTCTTTAAAATAAGGACTAGTCATCTATTGTCACGTACTCATCAAGAAGAGGCCGCATCAGCCCTAAAAAGCAGTCTACGCCCAGAAGATTGTCTTATCAGCTGATAACACCCGGAGAATTGTCTTTTCTTTGAAAATGTTGTTTTTTTTTACATTTGCTGATGTTTGCCCTTTTCTGTCTATAAAAGATGTAATAAAGAAGCCTCAGAGCCAGAGTCAGTCAGAGACAGTCAGAGTTAACGACGGACTTCTGAGCAGAAATACTGAATAATACCTCCGTGTCTCTTTGCTTGGATAAGAACTCTAACTAACAATTGGGAAACGGTAACATAACCTGACAAATAGGTGACTTGTTGAGGTCACACCTAACATTTCTGGCGCCGCGAATAGGGACTCGCTGAAGAAACTACAAGAGGCGAACGAACATAAGGACGGAACGAAATGGTCGGGCACATCAAGAACCACAGACAAATCCTGCGCAGGTAAGAAAAGCTTTATTTTCTTATAAACTCTGTGCTTCTTAGATTTGTGCCCACCTGATCTGTCTGAATTGTTCTTCAGGTAAACACCAACCTCTGTAGTAAGCGGGTCTTGAACTTAATATTTTGGCTTATGTTACCGTTGTTTCTTGTCTGTCTACTTGTCATCTGTCTGTTGTGAATGAGATAAGCCCTGTTTGTATGGTGTGAATTGAAACATATATCATCCCAATGGGTAACGGAATGCACCCTTAACTCGTAAGAGTACTTTGGGGGTCCGACACTTAAGTTTGATATACGCTTTTTGATTCATGAGCCTAAAAACGGGTTGAAAGTATAAGTCCTGACTGCCTCAATAAAGCAGGAATAAGAAACGAATGCTGAGAGATTCCATGGTAATGGGACGGAAATAAGGTCTCCACAAAGCCCGGAGACCTAGTCATATGTGTTTGGCCACCAAAAGGGAATGCTTGTATATGTTGTAGCCGTCAGTCTGGTCATAATATTTGTCAGTTGGCTAGCATATAAAGTAATTCGATCTCATCCAGGAGAGGTTTTTAATATTTTGGCACCCTAGGAGGAGAAGGCAACGAGACACTTAGTAAGTGATCCAAACGCCACCTAGGCAGGACTGTCAAAATGGGCCAGACACATGGTAAACCCCAGGAGGAATCTCAGAAATGTTACAATGTTGTATGGGAAGGATAAGGCACAGGGCACAAATAGGATTCTCAAGAAATTGGGGATGGATGGAGAAAATGGATTAAGTGTAGAAGGTTGGGAAGAAATAAAGAGAGACAGACAGGGAGAGATATTGCAGAACAGATGGGTATCACAAATACAATGTTTAATTAAGGTTTCCAACAGGGCTGAAGAGGAGGGATGGGAGTATTGTCAGGAAAAGGGTGGATGGGATATGAAGGTCCGACACAAAAGTCTTCCTTCTGCTCCCGGCGATAGGGTAAATACGGGAGATACTCCACCTCTTTATAACACTACCACACCAGGTAATGAAAGACCAAAACTTTATCCTTCCTTAAGAGGAAGAGGATGGGTATGCCGAGTATGCGGTATCCAGAACCCAGACTGGGCACAGGAATGTGTGCATTGCGGCGCTCAAAGACCAGAGCCCGTAGCTCCAGTCCATAGTCGGACTAGGGTAATACAAGTAAATAATCCAAATGCGGGTCAAGCAGGACAGCCACCTACAGTGACCCGACAAGTCGTTCTGAGGACATGGACACCTTGGTCGGCTGACACTCTTATGGCATTAATACAGAATGCTCCTGATCCCGTAGCAAAACCTGCCGCATTCTGTAGATTCGTGACACAATTACTAGACACACATGAAGCAACTTGGCAAGATGGGGAAGATTTGTGTAGACATAAAATGACACTAACGATGTTTAATCAATTTATGAATGAAATTGCTCCACATAGACCACAAGGGGATCCAGCGGCAGATCCACCAGGAGTACACCCTCGTCATATAGACTCTAGACCCCTGTTTATTGCTCAGTTACGAGAATTTTGCCAAGGGAAACAGCAGGAAAGGGGTTCGACAGCGCCCATAAAACAGGCCCCAGGTCAGACTGTTACAGAATTTTACCTCAACATGGAAAGCATGATGGCTGACGAAGGTCTAGATTTAGCCTTACCCGTCACCATTAGGGCTTTCAATCGACAGTTTATGGAAGGACTAGTACCCCAAATAGGTGACAAACTGAAGGCATGTACTCCCGAATGGAGAGCCATACGGGACAGAGGAACATTGTTGCAGAAAGCACAAGGCATAGAGGCTGATTTAGCAGAAACTAAACCCAGAAGAACACCGGGAGTTAACACTGTTGCCCGGGTCAATGAAGGAGGGAATTCCTCCCGTAAACCTCTTACCTGTTATTACTGCAACAAGGTGGGACATATAAAAAGAGACTGTAGGAAAAGGATAAAAGACGAACAGGAAGGAAACACGGACAGAGACACGAGGGACTACAGACAGAGGCGTACCAATGATAGGGACGATCCAACCGCATGACTTGCCCCAGTCCTAGCTGAATCAGAGAACAAAATGCTCCACATGTTGATGAAGGTGGAAGGTAAACATATTCCTTGTTTGGTTGACACAGGAGCGTCACGCAGTCTGTTGTCTGATTCAGTAGTCCCTCCACACATGACGTCCCGTGACACCATACCCATAAGTGGTTATGACGGTCTTTTGTCCGATGCCCCACTGACTAAACCTTAAAAGGTAAAAATAGGGAGAATGGCTACCGCCTGACACTTGTGTATTGTTGCAATGTGTAGATGACCTATTGTTATGTTGTCCGGATAACGATACTTGTTTAAAAGCCACTCTCTCATTGTTACAATTCCTGGCTGAAAAAGGGTGCAAGGTGAATAGAACTAAGTTACAGGTATGTCAGAAAAAGGTTGTCTTTTTGGGCCACTGTATATCCCAGGGTACTCGACATCTCACTGAAGACCGAGTCCAGGCCATAAGACAAATGAATATCCCACGCAACTTTAAGCAACTTCGTATGTTTCTGGGAATGGTATCATATTGTAGACAATGGATACCACATGCCAGTTCTCTGATGCAGCCATTATATGATTGCTTGAAAATAGTACCCTATGTACTCACAGAAGCAGGTCATGAATCTTTTAGCACCTTAAAAAGGTTACTAATTTCGGCACCTGCGATCGGGATCCCTGATTATACCAAAACATTTCATTTGTACATTGCTGAAATCACGGGACACGCAACAGGGGTGTTGACACAACAACACATCAAACAAAGGCCGGTAGCATACTTCTCGGCGGCTCTCGATCCTGTCTCTAGAGGATCACCGTCCTGTGTACGAGCAGTCGCAGCAGTGTCAATTATCATTGACAAATCCTCAGAAATTGTCTTAGACAATCCTGTAGTGGTACATACCACACATGACATACACGCCATCTTGTCACAGGTCCAACCAAAACACATATCAATGGCAAGGCAGCTGCGTCTACAATGCACTTTGCTCCTACCCTCCAATGTTACCTTTCAGCGATGCACTTCTTTTAACTTAGCACAGCTTTTACCATTACAGACAGATTTGACAGGGGGGAGTAATGATGATAATGGTGTAGATACAGCACAAGATACTCAGGATTGTGACACACTTTCGTTTCATGACATAACATCTGATGAACACGATTGTTTTCAACTTATGGAACAAGAAACCACGGGGTTCCCACATGTCACAGACATACCCATTACAAATGCAGAACACACACTGTACATAGATGGTAGTAGATTTGCCGATGACAAAGGTAAATATCACACAGGTTATGCTGTGGTAACGGACACACAGGTAATTGAGGCAAAGTCACTACCAGCACACATGTCGGCACAAGAAGCGGAACTAACCGCTCTAGAGAAAGCCCTAGAACACTTGGAGGGACAAGAAGGGAACATTTACACTGATTCCGCATACGCCTACGGTGTTGCACATGATTATGGCCACATATGGAAAGCTAGAGGTTACCTTACAGCAGCAGGCACACCTGTTAAACATGGTGAAGGAATCAAAAGAGTCCTGAACAATCTTCAAAAGGTTAAAAGAGTAGCCATCATGAAGATAGCGGCACACACGAGCGCAAAAACAACTGAGGCAAAAGGAAACGCATTTGCAGATTTAACTGCAAAGAAGGCAGCTCTAGGGGAAGTAAGCCCTGAGACCTTAGCCACGGTACAGGTGAGTATGCCCGAAACCACATGGCAGCAGCTAATCGAACTACAGGAACAAGCAGGGGCTATTGAGAAGGACCGTTGGGTTAAGGAGGGAGCTGCACCAGGCCTTGACAATGTATGGAGAGAAGGAGACAAAATATGTCTACCCGCTTCTCTATACCCCGCAATGGCAGCGGCTGTTCACTTACCCACTCATGTCAGCTCCAATTCTATGTATAGGATTGTAAGCCAAGGATGGCTAGCCCCTGGATTCAGTAGTACTGCAAGGAACTACTGTGCTGCATGCCAAATCTGTCTGATTAATAACCCAGGACAGAGAGTGAAAACCCCACGTAAACATCAGGTCCGGGCCCAATATCCCTTTCAGAGACTGCAGATTGACTACATACAAATGCCTAAGAGCGGCCCCTTTGAATTTGTTCTCGTGTGCATCTGCCTATTTTCAGGCTGGTCCGAAAGTTATCCTGTGAAATCAGCTACGGCAAAAGCCACCGCCAAGAAACTGATTACTGAGCTGATACCTAGGTTTGGTCTCCCAGAAACAATAGAATCAGATAGGGGGACACATTTCACGGGAGAAATAATGCAAAATGTGATGGCAATGTTAGGGGTTCAACAAAGTTTTCATACTCCTTACCACCCACAGAGTTCAGGATCAGTAGAAAGAGTAAATGGTACAATCAAGCTGAAAATACAAAAAGCTATGCAAGAGTTAAATAAACCATGGCCTGAGTGCCTAGCTTTAGCTTTGTTCTCTATTAGGTACACCCCAACAGGAAAAACAGGGTTATCCCCATATGAAATACTGTTTGGAAGTGCACCTAGATTAGGTTTATATTTTCCTCAAAGTATGCAATTACAATGTGATAGTTTAACTACGTATGTAATACAGTTGCAACAGCGTCTGACTAAAATCCACAAGAGTGTGTATTCTTCTCTTCCAGACCCTAATTCTGTCACAGGTACACACGATCTACAACCAGGAGACTATGTGTATGTAAAGAAACATACCAGAAAGACACTGGAACCAAGGTTTGAAGGTCCTTTCCAGGTGCTATTGATTACAGCAACCTCAGTGAAATTGGAAGGGAAACCTACCTGGATCCACGCTTCTCATTGTAAAAAGGAGCCAGTTGGCAAATGACAACATGTATCTTTTTATTGTTTCAGTAATTCTGGCTAATAGTTTGGTTACCTCACAGAATAAAATACACAAGGATGAAGGATTTTCTAAAAAAATGTTATTACTGAAGTTTAAATATGCTTATGCCCAGAAGTCAGGATATGAGAAATGTTGGATTTGTAGCAAATTACACCCCAGCACAGCAAGTATACCACTGATGGCAGTTCCTATAAACTATACTGACCTTGCTAACAGTAGCATTAACATAATTAGAACAAATACCAGTGAGACAGTAATGTTTAAGTCAAATGGTCTCGCCTTTTCCCCTGATTGGTGTTTCAGCTTAGGGAACACAACGGGAGGAAATGGAGAATGCCAAGACAGCAAGTTTAATTTGTCCATTGTCCTATTAAATGGAAGCTTCTACCCCAGTAATTCCAGCACACACCAGACATTATCTGACTTCCTCACTAACATTGTGGATAATAATGTTAGGTGGTTAGTATCCAACTTATCCCTCTATGGATACACCTCTCGTTATAGAAATGATATCAGTTCAAGATCAGTAGCTCTAGGAAATAATATATACATCTGTTGTGAGGATAAATGTTATACTTGGATACCTAGAAAAGCTCAGGGATGGTGCTACCTCGCAAGTTTAGTACCAGTAATGGGAGTAGTAGGTGATGAACGAGGTGATCACCTATTAGAAGCTAGCATGCATCCTAGATATCCCCTCAGGTATCGTAGTAAAAGAGAAATATTCCTGAAGAAGGACATGGCATGGGCTTGGTTCCCGTCCTGGACAGGATGGGGTATAGACTTAATGAAAAGACTAAATAACTATACAGGAATTATTAATGATGTTTTGGAGAAAAACTCTGATGACATTATTAAGTTAAATCTGGAGACCAGAGCCATCAGACAACAATTAGAATTACATGAATTAGCAATTGAAAGTATGAGTGCAGCATTGACAGGACTCTGTGAAACTACTGAGGACTATGAGTGCTGTACTTGGATACATAACACCAGCATTGAGGTACCTGATTATTATGACATCATTGCACAACACCGTACGGAAGTAAAGAATTTACAAGAGAAGGCCCGAAATATTGGTCGCGACTGGGATCCGTTTGGTGGAACTTTTAGTTTCTCAGGGTTATTCTCTTGGGTTAAGAAGGCAGCAATGACGGTTATAGTGGTGCTCTTATTCGTATTTTTCTTTTATGCATGCTTTAAACTGTTCATGTGCTTTTGCAAGAAAGCCAAGGTAAATGATGCGGAAAAGATGGAACTTTTGTGAAGATAGGTAGATTTAGTTTCTTGACATCACCCATCTGTCAGAAAAGCCACTCTTCCTGAATTTTAGATGTTGGTACTGTCCAGGGGGATGGGTGTATACCCCTCTGACAACTCGCGGTCAGGGAGAGTACTCTGGATATAGGCTGACTAGAACTTGTTCAGGTGGACCCAGGGCAAGAGGGAGGGGTGATGTCAAAGGGGGAAATGTAAGGATTAAGGTATATGTTGAAACAAAATGGTTGACCGTATGTCTTACTAAATACATGTATTTTTCTATCCTTCTCTTTAAAATAAGGACTAGTCATCTATTGTCACGTACTCATCAAGAAGAGGCCGCATCAGCCCTAAAAAGCAGTCTACGCCCAGAAGATTGTCTTATCAGCTGATAACACCCGGAGAATTGTCTTTTCTTTGAAAATGTTGTTTTTTTTTACATTTGCTGATGTTTGCCCTTTTCTGTCTATAAAAGATGTAATAAAGAAGCCTCAGAGCCAGAGTCAGTCAGAGACAGTCAGAGTTAACGACGGACTTCTGAGCAGAAATACTGAATAATACCTCCGTGTCTCTTTGCTTGGATAAGAACTCTAACTAACAATTGGGAAACGGTAACATAACCTGACAAATAGGTGACTTGTTGAGGTCACACCTAACAGCAGCTATCACAGGTCCAAGTCACTTTGGATAAGTCTCTATAAGCTTGCCACATCTTACCACTGGGATTTCTGCCCATTCCTTCTTGCAAAACTGCTCCAGCTCCTTCAAGTTGGATGGTTTGCACTTGTGAACACAATCTTTAAGTCTGACCACAGATTTTGTAATGGACTGAGGTCTGGGCTTTGACTAGGCCATGCCAACACATTTACATGTTTCCCCTTAAACCACTCAAGTTTTGCTTTAGCAGTGTGTTTGAGGTCATTGTCCTGCTGGAAGGTGAACCTCTTTCCTAGCCTCAAATCGCACACAGAGTGGTACAGGTTTTGCTCAAGAATATCCCTGTATTTAGCACAATCCACCTTTCCCTCAACTCTTACCAGTTTCTCAGTCCCGACTGCTGAAAAACAACCCCACAGCATGATGCTGCCACCACCATGTATCACTATGGTGTTCTTTGGGTGATGTAACATGTTGGGTTTGCAACAAAAATTGCATTTTCTTTGATTGCCAAAAAGTTAAATTTTAGTCTCATCAGACCAGAGCCCCTTCCTCTATACATTTTGGGAGTCTCCCACATGCCTTTTCGCAAACTCAAAACGTGCCATTTTGTTTTTTGCTGAAAGTAATGGCTTTCTTCTGGCCACTCTGCCATAAAGCCCAACTCTATGGAGCATACGGCTTATTGTCGTCCTATGTACAGATACTCCAGTCTCTGCCGTGGAACTCTTCAGCTCCTCCAGGGTTATCTTAGGTCTCTGTTATGCCTCTCTGATTAATGCCCTCCTTGCCCGGTCCATGAGTTTTGGTGTGCGGCCGTCTCTTGGCAGGATTGCTGTTGTGCCATGTTCTTTCCATTAGGTTATGTAAGATTTGATGGTGCTACTAGGGATCATCAAAGATTTGGATATTTTTTAGAACCTAACCCTGACTTGTACTTCTTAACAACATTGTCCCTAACTTGTTTGGAGAGTTGCTTGGTTTGGTTAGTAGTGCCTCTTGCTTAGCTGTTGCAGCCTCTGGGGCCTTTCAAAAAAGGTGTGTATATGTAATGACAGATAATGTGACACTTAGATTGCACACAGGTGGACGTCATTTAACACATTTTCTGACTTCTGAAGGTAATTAGTTGCACCAGAGCTTTTTTATGGGCTTCATAAAAAAAGGAGTGAATACATACACACATGGCAATTATCAGTTTTTTATTTCTGAAAAATAGTTGTATGTATATATTTTTCTAATTTTACATCACCAACTTAGACTATTGTGTTCTGATCCATCACATATAATTCAGATTTAAAAAAACATTGAACTAAACGCTGTAATGTAACAAAATTATCAAAAAGCCAAGGAAGGCAAATACTTTTGCAAGGCACTGTATAGAGAGTCTATCAAGCGGCCAGAGCAGCCTATTGCCCAGCCGTAACCCTCACCTAAGTGGCAAGCGCCTTGAAGGTCTGGACTCGGAACATTGAGTCAGCGATAAAGGAAGGAGGACCAAGAGCAGATATTTTTCAGGCTCTAAAAGAAGGTGTCTTCAGGTTTCATTGTGGCCATAGACATGATTAGGTGTTCATATAAATAAATCCTTTTTTTTTCAGCATTGGTCTACAATGACAATTTTGTGCTTTTTATTACTTATCATTATTTATTACCTTATACACACTCCTCTTCGCTTCTAGCTTGAGCCTTACCCTCCTCTATGCCCCCCTTCTGGCGAGCTTTCCGAAATCCATCTTTTGTGGGAACGGATGGTGGATGTACCAACCTTTTAAGGGCTAGTTTATCGCGGGATCTTGGTTGAGGGTGAGGGCTTATCTTGATGCTGGTTCCTTCAATGCCATTTGTTGAACTTATATAATTTATATAAATTTTTGGTTATGTTCGTTATTGTATTTATTATATTTCTTTGTTTTATTTTTTTTTAGCTTACACCCCCCTTGAAGAAGCCACCTGGCGAAACATGTCGGGACAAGTGTGTATAGACTCGCTTGGCTTTTTTGGACCCTATTGCCATCAAATAAGCCAGTGAAATTGTTTTTAAACTTTGTATCCAAATAAAATTTGTATTATTTTATTAAATTTGACATTGTTTCTTTATAATAACTGAATAAGCTACTATTGTACTTTTGGAGGCACCGTGACAATCCCTACTCTTTTCCCTGTACCATTAAACAGCCAGGGCAATGTTGCACTCAGTCATGGCAAAAAGTGCTCTATGGTCAAAGTCTTGGGCAACCAATGCATCGTCAAAACAGAACTGGTACAAGATCCCTTTTGACGGGAAGCCCCTAATTGGTAGAAAGATGGAGACGGCCAGCTTGAGAGTGTCAGGGGGCAGATCAGGCCTGCTTCAGCAGAACAGAAAGCAGAGGCAAGCAAAATATTTCCCCAGTAGATCTAATTTCTCCATGTCCAGGGAGCCGAGATCCAGCAGACATTCCAGAGTGTACTCAGGCAACCGTCTGCAGGGCGCACAAGCAAAAGGCCATAAATGTCCCGCAAGAGTCTAGCAAGCCCTTTTAACAGTGTGCAGCCCCAGGCATTCGTAGTAGGGTCCAGGTTGGCACATTTTGTGGATGTCTGGGGGGAAAATTGTACAGAACTTTGGGTGAAGGCAACAGTCACCCAAGGCCATTTCTGGCACTTTCGCAGCACCCCTTTCCAGGATTTCTCCTCCACCAAGATTTAGGAGTCTCCGCGGAAGGCGGCTGTTCTGCTACAATATATACGCACACTTCAAACCCAGCAAGCCATGATACAGATCCCATCTTCAGAAAGATATACCAGTGTTTGACTCAATCCTGTTCACGGTAAAAAGGATGGATGCTGGTGTCCAATCATAGATCTAAAATGGCTAAACTGCTTCATCCTTCTAGAAAGGTTCAAAATAGAGTATATCCACCCAGTCATCCAACAGGTGCAGCGGAGCGACTGGATGCTTTTCTTTGGATCTGCCAGATACCTATCTTCATGTCCCAATCTTGCCCTCTTTTCACAGGTATATGAGGTTTGCGGTCAGCCACACGCATCTGCAGTTGACCAGCCTTCCTTCGCCCTGTGCACATCCCCGAGAATCTTCATGAACATTCCTCATTGCAGTATTAACTCCGCTCAGGACACAGGCTCCAGGTCTAGCACTACCTGGATTATGTCCTCCTGTTGGCCAGGGGAGTTCTTGACATACAGGGAGATCCTTACCCATACCTTTCAGAAATACAGTTGGATCATCAACTTCAAGAAGAGCCAACTTGCCCCAACCCAGGAGTTGATATACCTGAGGGCACTCTTCAATGCAGCTGACACTTCAGTCTCAATTCTGCCAGCAAAGGCATTGATAGTCAGGAACAAAGCCTTGATGGCAGCAACTCCCACTCATCTGTCATCAGCCTAGTGTCTCAGCCTGTTGGGCGCCATGTCTTCTTGCATTCCAATGCTCCCTTGGGCACATTGGCACATGCGACAGTTCCAGCTAGGTTTCTCGTGTGGTGGAGAAAGCAGTACCTAGCACAACTAATAGCAGTGTCTCTCAGTATGAGGAGGAGCCTGCAGTGGTGTCCATTAGACTGGACCATTGTTACAATGGATGCCAGTTAGACAGGCTGGGGAGGCACCCTGCGAAGGACAGTCAGTCCGCGGCAGAGGGAGATTCCCAACAAAGACATAGTGTCAAATGTGCTAGAGATTTGAGCAGCACTTTTGGTTCGCAAGGCTTTGCAGCATAAGATCCAAGGAAATCCGGTCACTATGCAGATGGACAACAAGGCAGTAGTCGCTTATAAACTACGCCAGGGAGGAACCTGCAGCAGCATCTTACTGAAGGAAGTGGAGCCAATAATGTTCTGAGCAGAAAATCACATCCAGGCCCTAAGGGCAGTCTATCGACCAGAGAGGTTGAACATGCAGGTGGACTGTCTCTCTCTCAAACATTTCCAGACCACAACGGGTGAGCTCTACACCATTGAGTCTTTCCCAATTGGTTCACATGTGGGGCGCACCCCGAATGGATCACTTTGCTTCTCCTGGCAATTGCAAACTCTCAAGATTCCTGTCCAGGTTTCTGCCTTCTCAGGCAGAGGGGACGGCTGCTCTTGTTGCACCGAGCTGATCTATGCCCTAGCCTACGCCTTCCCCCCGGTTCCTCTAATAATGAGGTTCCTTTGGAGGTTCCTTTGGAGGCTGTTGAGAGAGAACATGAGGAGAGACATATTACCTTTTTTGCAGTTCAAGTAGAACTACGACCAGTAGACCATTTTGTTCCAACAGCAGCCACTTAATTTCAACAGGAAATGTAAAAGCTAGAGTAATTACTGCGTTAATCCCAAAAACATGTGAAAAAGAAAAACGCAGCTACATAAAAATGTGACAAGCATAAATAGATATAAATGGTGAAAAATGTAGCGCTAAAACACTGTGCACAAATATCCTGATGTGTGATGATACTGAAGTGACAATGATCATATAAACAACTCAAAAAAAGTCCATCTGCAAAAAATGATAATAAGCAAAGAATATGCAAGTAGTGTCCAACAAAATTTGACGATGTGGAACAAAAACTAGCATCAAACACCGGATGATGGAAATTCACAAACGAGTGGACTGGAACACTCTATGCGTTTAAGGAAAAACGTCCGGATCATCAATCATCAACAACGAAATGAAATGTGAATGCTCTTACCAGAACAGATGGACTCCAATGTCAACGACATAGAGTCTAACAGGCAGTATGTCACAAATGGCAGATGTATGAAACTTGCAGTGGTCCAAGCTTCCAGAGCAGGATCCAAGGGAGCCATGGATGACCTCCGAATCGACCTCCAAGCGAGAACCGTCTCGACTGGAACTCGGTGGTAAGTTCAAAGACGGACAGCACATCCATTCACATCCGGATAATATGTGGAAAAAGGAAACAGCTTCCACATAGTATAGATCAGAGGGGAATTTATTTCTAAAAAACGGTATTACAGATAAAAAAGTGATCACATATAAAAATGCAAGACAGTGAGGAAAGTAATAAGCCAAGCCCTACGCTTTTTGACCTATGAGTCTTCTACATGGGCATATATCAACCCTCACACACTGCCAATATATATAAACTATACTGAATTGAAATGTACATACAAGACCAATCAGAATGCATGACCTCAAAAGACCTTTGATTGGATCTGAGGTGGTCACCTGACCACTAAAACCCAAGCCTCACTATGAGGTCCAATGATAAAAGAGAGGCTAAAATCACATGACCTAAATACCCAATATAATGATAACCCGAAAGTGTGTGTTCGTATAGTGAAAGAATCACATGGCAAACAAATCACATCACTTCCCATGGAAAAAGCCCGCAAAAAAAGGGTCTAAATGTCACATGGTTGGCTCGGATCGTGTCATGTGATCGCAAAAGAATGAATAATGTAAAAAGCCAGCGAAAACGGGTTCATTAAGGGTCACATGACACGCACGGGCCCCGTGATCCCTGAAGGGTCACATGACCAGGACCTACTAGGTATACTAAAATTGAAACAGAAAAAGAGGAAGAAGAAGCCCACCTTCTAAATTCTAAAAATATAAACATTGTAATACATTCATATGGATGAATCCGATGATTCCGTTACTAAGATATCTTGATTTCTATCTTTAACCAATAGTTCTTCGAATTCCGTCTTACCTCAAAGACAGTAGAGACACCATTAAACTCCTCAAATCTGTAGAATTTTGTGAAGGGATGATTCTGGTGACAGCGGATGTTGCTGCATTATAAACATGCATACCCCATGCTCAGGGTTTTGACAACTATTTGTCTAGAGACACCAGTCTTATGTTCGCCACACGGCATAATTATTTTTGGTTTCAGGATCAATTTTACTTACAAAAGAAGGGTGTGGCCATGGGGGCGAAGTTTGCTGAACCTTTTCATGGCCCAGTGGGAGGAGGATGTCGTCTATGCCTCCCTGAGACCAGAATTGGTTCTCTGGGCTAGGTATATTGATGACATCCTCCTCCTATGGAATGGGAACAGTGAGTCCCTGTATCAGTTCATGGCCACACTCAACATTAATGACCGTGGGATTATTTTGAGCTTTAAAGCTAGCTTAACTTCCATTCATTTCTTGGACCTGGAGATCATGGTGGTTGATCAACATCTTGAGTTTAAAACCTACTTCAAACCAACAGATCGTAACAGATACATTCTGACCGACAGTTGCCACCAGACACAATGGTTAAAATCAGTGCATCAGGCAATGCTTCTTGTGAAAAGCAAACCCAGAACTGGTGTGTGTTTTTTATAGGGCAGGGCAGCTGTAACCAACACCTCCAATCTCATCTCATTGATTGGACTCCAGTTGGCTGACACCTCACTCCAATTAGCTCTTGGAGATCTCATTAGTCTAGGGATTCACATACTTTTTCCACCTGCACTGTGAATGTTTACATAGTGTATTCAATAAAAACATGGTAACATTTAATTTTTTGTGTGTTATTAGTTTAAGCAGACTGTGATTGTCTATTGTTGTGACTTAGATGAAGATCAGATCACATTTTATGACCAATTTGTGCAGAAATCCATATAATTCCAAAAGGGTTCACATAATTTTTATTGCAACTGTAGTTTGTTTGAGCCAAACTGGCCCAAATAAACTATGTAAAGTGTAAAAAGCTGAAGTTCAGCTTTAAGTATGGTGACTGCATTCGTCCGTCCGTCCCCCCCCCCCCCCCCCCCCAAGCTAAGAACATTTTCAGCAATTACAGAAAATGCCAGTTGATCAGAAATGCAGTGTTCATGCAAACCTCCCAAAAAAGACAGCAAAAACAATATTATCCTTCTTTAGTAAAATGCTAATATCATCAATCAACCATGTGATGTAAATGAACAAGGGCATACATGTTTGAAGTCCAGACTATATGACAATCATGGCTCCTTCCATAAATAACAGTAAATAAATGAGTGTTAACATAAAAGAACAAAAGTATTATATTCACAGGATTACCAGATGAAAATAAAGAAAAAAACACCAAAATTAATGCAGGCACTTATCTAAGGGCTGGTACGCTGCAATAAGCTTTTTTTAGACTATAGATTGATTTTAAGTAGTTACATTAGTTTAAACAAAGCAAATGTACATGTTATTACAGTAATAGTTATCAAGAATAACCACAGCAACCTAAGTCCTGCCACAAAAAAGTGTCTGCTTAAACAGAACTGTTTATTCAAGATTGCTATCTCATTTTTTTTTTCTTCCTTTTTACAGAAAAATTTAACACATTATAAAAGGTAACATTCAGGCAAAAACTTTAACGCCAACCAGACTAAACTCTGTGCTGGTGCAAGTGAGTGGCCCCAAACACCCTGTCTGCGTTTGGGTCAGCTCAACCGCACCCACACAGCTTTCTAATTGGGGCAAGCAACTGTGTCCATGCAGCCACTGCATTGCCATAGAAGTGAATAGTCTGCCTGCATGCAGCACCTGTTGGCTCCAGACGCTTAAAGACACAGCCCACTCATGGACTACAGGTGTAAGCGCCTATGCGAATGAGCCCTAACTCAGACAGCTACATTTTAAAAGAATATTTTTGGTGGCCCCCGTTCACATCAGAGTGATTTGACATGTCAAATCGCAGCCTATTGCCGGCAAGGGCACTGTCCCAACCTTTGCGGCGCCGCACCGATTTCCAAAAGTAGATCCTGCACTACTTTTGGCGACTTCTTTTGGACATTCAGAGGGCATGTGCAGCTCACGTCAGCGGCTGCATGCAGGGTGAATATCTCCTAAACCGTGCCGGTTTATAAGATATTTATTTTACCTACAGGTAAACCTTATTATAGGCTTACCTGTAGGTAAAAATCACCAAGTGGGGTATGCAACCGCTTTAACATTCATGAACAGCTTGCTTATGGTTGTGATCTGTGATTGGCTACAGCTAATCACATGGTATAGGTGATAGCTAGGTACCATGTGATTGCTGTGGGCTAATCACAGATCACAACAGTAAGCTGTTCATGAATGGAAAGCCATTAATGACAGGTTGTTTACATTGTTATGTCATGTGATCGCTATGACCAATCATAGTGATCGAATGATACCCGGTTACTGGTAACAGTAATCCTCTGTGTCCACAGGAGGAGCATGCAGCTCTGAACACGGAAGAGGCGTGTGTGTGTGTGTGTGTGTGTGTGTGTGTGTGTGTATCTGAGCCTGCAGCTGCCTCCCCACTGCAGTAAATGTACTGGGCTGAGGCTAGGGTTGCCACCTCATCTCTTTAATCCAGGACACATTACGCAGGTTCTGTGGCTATTTAACATGGTAATTAACCGGTTCCCGACCAGCGCACGCCGATGTACATCGGCAGAATGGCACGGGCAGGCATATTGGAGTACAGGTACGTCCAATCTTCAATGCCGCCCTGCCATCTCGAGCGCACCGGGCGGGACCCCCGTTAGTCCGGTCGCGGGTCCCGCGGACTCGATCGCCACAGGCATACCCGCGATCGTCTTAGGGGATGGCTGAATGGAGAAATGCCGTTGTAAACAGCATTTCTCCATTCTGCCTAGCAACTAGTGATACTGATCTCTGCTCCATGTGATTGGAGCAGAGATCAGTGTTCACTAAATGAAAGCCCAGCCCCCCCACAGTTAGTAACACATTCCTAGGAACACTTAACCCCTACACTGCCACCCACTGGTTAACCCCTTCACTGCCAGTGTCATTTACACAGGAATCACTGCATTTATATAGCAGTGATTGCTTTATAAATGACAATGGTCCCAAAAATGTGTCAAAAATGTCCAATGTGTCCGCCATAATGTCGCAGTCACAATACAAAATTGCTGATCGCCGCCATTTCTAGTAAAAAAAAAAAATAATAAAAAATTATTCATAAAATGCCATAAAACTATCCCTATTTTGCAAACGCTATAACTTTTGCGAGAACCAATCAATAATCGCTTATTGCGTTTTTTTTTTTTTACCAAAAATATGAAGAACAAGAATACGTATCAGCCTAAACTGAGGGGAAAAAAATGTTTTTTTATATATTTTTGGGGGATATTTATTATAACAAAAAGTAAAAAATAATGCGTTTTTTTTTTTAAATTGTCGCTCTATTTGTGTTTATAGCGCAAAAAATAAAAACCGTAGGGGTGATCAAATACCACCAAAAGAAAGCTCTATTTGTGGTAAAAAAATTACGTCAATTTTGTTTGGGAGCCACGTCGCACGACAGCGCAATTGTCAGTTAAAGCGACACAGTGCCGAATCGCAAAAAGTGGTCTGGTCTTTGACCAGCAAAATGGTCTGGTCTGTAAGTGGTTAAGCTCACTTGGTGCCTTATCTGCATTATATTAGCCTCAGAACTTGTGTAATTCATATGTGTCCTGGATTAAGACCCCTTTCACACTGGGGCTGCCCTTGCGTTAGTGCTAATGTGCCGTTCGTTTAGCAGGGCTTTACCACTGTTTAAGCTGCGCTTTTCAGCCGTTAGTGGGGCACCTTTTAACCTCTGCTAGCGGCCGAAGAAGGGGTTAAAAACGCCCGTGTTGCGGCACTTCAGTGAATCTTCAATGAGCAGGGAGTGTTGGGAGCTCTGTATACAGTGCTCCCAAACCACCCCAAAGATGCTGCTTGCAGGACTTTTGCTAATGTCCTGAAAGTTCACCACCCCAGTGTGAAAAGTGACACTGAAATGAATGGAAGGCGGTTATTTAGAGGCTATTTCTAGCATTAAAATCCCTGAAAACCACCTTAGTGTGAAAGGGGTCACTCTAAAGGGATGAGGTGGCAACCCTAGCTGGGGCAGAAAATTAAAAATCTGCTAAATAATTTCCAGATGCATCAAAACAAAAGGTTTGCAAAGTCTTACAGTTTATTTTTTCTTTCTTTCTGTGTGGAAGCTGTGGACTCTGTAAAGACCTGACAAGCCCCTTGCTGAGTAAGTTAGAGGTCTCCAATGACCAGGGAGCTGAGATTTGCTTATTATGGAGAACTGGGTCTGACTCAGCAGGGGAAGTGTCACCTCTCAGCAGAGAGACCTTTTACTGAGTACTTGTATTAGAGCAAAGGTCCTTCTCTACAACATGCTGGCAGGGAACAGGCTTTTCTACTTACCATGTGAATGAAAAAAAACAGGCTCTTTGTTTTAATGCATCTAGAATGTATTTAGCCATGTTAAAACGGGGCTGTCCACTTGGTTAGAAAAATGATGAGTTGACATATAGTAGTATATATATATAGTCAGTGTTGACACTGGATTCTTACTGGGCAAACATTAGAAATCAGGCAAGGTTTTCATACTTGTGTAGCTACATTTAGCCTGAACCATCTGAACATGCCTGGGCTTCTCGGTCATAATAGTTGCCCTGGGCACATGCTCTGAGGTAATATCCTCTAGGGTTGTGCCTGGCTGGAACAATTAACATATCAAAATACACCAAAAACCCAGTACAATGTAAACACTGCCCAGACTCTGAGCAGGGTACACATGAATTAGTTTGCATGAAATGTTTCTACTTAAACCAAGCTAATTGTTTAGGAGGGGCCTGAGTATGTATCCTTTATGTAATTATACCAAATGAAAAAAAAAAATAGTTGGCAAAATTATTATTCCATATTTTGCAGCTAGCGGCAACATTGTATTTCACATTTCCTGAAATCCGGTCACAAGCTGCTTACTACATAGTGATTGTCACATACTCTCAAATGTAGGCCACCATAATGTGCCCAACCGAGACATGGCTGGTGAATTTTTCTTGTGTTTTTTCTGTAAACAAATGAGAAGGAGCTGGTGACCAGAATGTCATCAAAAGACAATCTGTGTACTTTGGGACAGTTCCTGTTCAAGATGTCTTTTGTTTGCCTCTATATATGAAAGATACTCTTAAAATATCCAACATAATAGTGTTATATTTACAAAATTTTAATTAACAGTAAAGTTAGCATGTTTTACTTTGCTTACAGCTAACCAGTATATCACTAAGATTTGCTTATACGTACCTCCTCTGTGCAATGGTTTTGCACAGAGCAGCCCCAATCCTGATATTCTGGGGTCCCCCATATAGGGTTGCCACCTCACCCCTTTAAACCCGAACAAATTTGAATTACACAGGTTCTGAGGCTAATTTAATTCAGATAAGACACAGAGTATAATTATCTCCCTAATCTGCCACAGAACCTGTGCAGTTAATATGTGTTCAGTTTTAAAGGGATGGGGTGGCAACCCTAACCCAATGGGCACTCTTAGCTCCTGTTATTCTCTGAAAGCCCCCATAGCAAGACACTGGCCATGGGGGTATTCATATGGGTATGGGTATTCATATGGACTTTCCTGATCCAGGCTGTGTGCATCTATTAGTACACACAGCACAGCTTGGCCTTGTCTCCTAGTCTATTCACAGGCTTTTGACTGGCAGATGCAGGAGCCAATGTCAAAGGTGATTATTTATTCATGTAAAACCTTTATCCCAAAAAGAACAAAACAGTTTGATGTAACTGATTATAAAGTGTGAGCTAGAGTTTGTCTTCAATTTGTCTAGTTTATTTAAAGATGCTAATACATGTAACACTCTCCCTCTCCAGACTGACAATGCTGCTGAATGCTGAGCCTCCTGTTCTCATTCCTCCTGAGATGTGTCTCACTAATACTCCATAGGTGAAGACAGAGGGGAAAAAAGTCAAAAGAAAGGAAAACTGATGAAGCCATCACATCTAATATTTGATAAGCTGCAATATAAAACATGTTTGGTTTTGGGTTTAATATTGCTTTAAGGTAAAAAAAAAAAAAAAAAAAAATACATAAAAAAACTTTACCTTTACAACCACTTTAGGCATTGTTGGGTATTAATATTTAAGGTATGCATTTTAACAGTTAGCGGCTGCACATGATTTATTTTAGCGTCCTTAATCTGAAGATTATAAATGTGACTTGATAGGTGACTGTGAATATATGGCCGCTCACCTCAGAGCATGTAACTTCGCAATTAAGTTTGGTCAATACACACTTTTGAATCGTCAAAACTGAATCCAGGTCAGGTTGCAAGGTCCAAATACTGCTCAAAGATGTGGCATCCTCATATAGAAATATCAAAAAGAGACTTCCATACTTAGTATAATAAAGTTTTAAAAGATTTTATTTAACGCAAACAAAGCCCTATTATAGGGTACTCACACGGGTCTGGTGCGTTAGTGCACCGCTCTATAGCATACCTTAATAGCACCAAGCCGTGCATGAGATTGTGTGCTCCTACTCCATAAGACAGACCAGCTGTCTCCTGCGCCATCCAGTCCCCTCTCCTACGCATGTCGAAACAAGGGAAATATCGTATCTTCATCAGGGGGATACTCACCTATCAAGCCACGTTTATTATGTTTAGATTAAGGATTATGAAAACTGACCCTGGATGGTCAGAGTATCACAGACCTATATGCACCTGAGCACTTTATAGATCACTTTTGTATCAATATTTCTATTGTATGAAATGTGTGTATATTCACGCTATATGATGCAATAAGCTGTATGATGACAACAGTCACTTATATATATATTTCCCAAGTGTTCTTCCAGGACAGCCCTTGAGATGGAGCTCCTCCCATCGACACAGGAAACACATTGCCACAGTTCAAAAGGCGGTCCCTCAGGTCCCTGGTCAGTCATTTGTGTTTCCTCCGTCGGAGGAACATGTTGCCAGGAACCTGGAGGCCCCTCTCAGGGGCTGCCTGAGAACCTGTAAGCCATAAGGGACCGGGTCCTGTTTTTTGGCTGCAGTTGGGTCCATACCTTTTTTCTTGTGGCTCGGGTACCGTCCAGCTGAATCGGAGCAGACCCGTTACCCTCCTCCTTCCAGTGCCGAGATGGCCAGGGGCAGAATGACGCCGGTTTCCCCCAGGAGCGGTGAGTGGAACCTTCCATCTCTGCTCCTTGTTGCGGTGGGGTCGGAGACGCGGAGCGTCATTTCCGGCGGAACCGCGTCATCACTGTGTGCCAAGACTTCCGGTTCCGGGTCTCTAGGGTACAAGGAGGAGAGGGAGAGCCAGCGCTGTGCCTGTACAGTCCCGACCAGCGTCCAGCAATACCGGACTAGCGGCGGGATCCGGAGCGGCAGAGGGGGACCATGGAGGCTATTCCCCAGGACACTCCGGCGGAGACAGGCACCAGCCAATCCCAGGTAGGCTGCTGGGCATGCTATTACTCTGGTGGAGTGGTGGTGTTTGTAGGCTGGGTTCTGTAGTGCCCCACGGTGGTGGTTAACTCACAGTTAAGGATGTATGCAGTTGGGTGATTCTAAGGAGGGACATGGAGCTGACGCTAAAAAATTCTTTGTCTTCTTATTTTCAGGCTAAAGAGCTACCAAAGGAAGACAAGGCAGACCGCAAAAAGTGCCCTAATTGTGGGAATAGGTTGTCCTCTGGCTCTAACAAAGCCCTATGCAAGCAATGCATTGCAAGCTTGCTTAAATCTGAGGCAGATTCCCCCTTAGCAAAATTTTTTGGCTCCTTTAAAGAGGAAATGGCGTCAACCTTTAAATCCCTCCGGGAGTTAATCACTGACGTAGGGTCAGCTGCCTCCACGAGTAAAACAACTGCAATCTCCTCCTCACCACGCCTTACAACACCCAGCTCAGGGGAGCCCCGTATGGTCAGGGAGCCTAGCCCCACGTTGATTAGCCCCGATTCCTCTGACACAGACTCTGATCAGGAAGAGGATCAAGCAACATCTAAAGCCTCAAAGTATAGATTGTCTCTTGAGGAAGTTGATGAGCTAATGGGTGCTATCTGTGATACACTGGAAATTGAGGAGGAAGAAACTCAGTTATCCAGACATGATCAAATGTATGAGGCTCTGGGGAAAAAGCAAGCAAGGGTTTTCCCTATACATAAGGTGCTTTCTGACCTTGTCCTTAAGGAGTGGTCTGAACCAGATAAAAAGGTTTTCTTTCCTAAATCCCTTAAGAGAAGGTTCTCTTTTGATGAGAGCCCAGAGGCGGTCTGGAATAAAAATCCTAACCTAGACGCCCCTCTGTCCAAAGTCTCAAAGCAGGCTGATCTGGCCTTTGAGGATATGGGCCACCTGAAAGATCCCATGGACAGGAGAACAGACATTGTCTTAAAGAGGGCCTGGGATGCCTCTATGGCAGGCTTAAAACCAGCTCTAGCCACTTCTTGTGTAGCTAGAAACCTGGAGTTCTGGTTGTCGCAACTGCAGGAACATTTAAAAGCAGGCACTCCTAGGGGGGAGCTTCTGAAATCCTTCCCTATGCTTTTTAAGGCCACCAGTTTCATCTCTGACACCTCCATGGACTCCGCAAAATTTACGGCTAAGTCAGCAGCACTTTCAGTGGCAGCAAGGAGGTCAGTATGGATGAAAACTTGGGGGGGAGACACAGCGTCTAAAACCCACCTGTGCAGCGTCCCTTTTACAGGAGACTTAGTCTTCGGGCCTGAATTAGATTCCGCTTTAGAAAGGACGGCGGATAAAAAGAAAACCTTTCCCGCAAAAAAGAAAAATTTCCAAAGAAAATTTTTTCGTCCCTTTAAGGAACCCTCTAAATCAGAGAAGAGTTCAACCCCCAAAAAACATTGGTCGGGACATAAAGGGAAAGGGGGCATACTGTTTAGCCGCCCCAATCAGGATCCCAAACCCCAGTGACGTCAGGGTTCCTGTGGGAGGAAGATTAAGCAAATTTCTTCCACAATGGGAAGAGACAACCTCGAACGAGTTTGTCTTAAATATAATAAAAAGGGGTCATGCGCTGGAATTCCACAGCAGCCCTCCCTCAAAGTTTTTGGTGGCAAAGCTCCCAAGTCACTAAGAAAAGGCCAGGGCCTTACCTTTACTGATAGGGGAAATGGTGGATCAAGAGGTATTGACACCAGTCCCTATTCAGGAACAAGGAGTCGGTTTTTACTCGCACATTTTCGTGGTAAAAAAGCCGTCAGGGAGGTTCAGACTAATTATAAACCTCCGACCACTGAATCGCTCCATCCGTTACAAGAGATTTCGGATGGAGTCCATTTATTCCATAAAGAACCTTCTCCTGAAAGAGATATTTATGGCCACCCTGGATCTAAGGGATGCTTATCTGCATATTCCAATAAGGGAGGAATGCCAGAAATTCCTTCGGATGGCAGTGCAGATAGACACAAAAGTTTACCACTTTCAGTGCAGAGCGCTCCCCTTCGGTCTGTCATCCTCCCCAAGAATCTTTTCCAAGGTTCTCGGAGAGGCTTTAGTTCCACTGAGGCTTCAATCAGTCTCAATCATTCCCTATCTAGATGACCTGCTCCTAACAGCACACTCGGAGAGTCGTCTTTCTCAGGATCTGGAGTTGACTCAACTCAGCCTGAGTTGATTAGGGTGGATTGTCAGTCAGGAGAAATCCAAGACAACCCCAACACAGGAGATCCTGTATTTGGGTTACTGGATCAAGTCTGTAGATCAGAAAATTATACTGCTGGAAGAAAAGATTTTGAATCTGTGGCAGAGAACATCTTTTCTTCAATGCAGCCCCAAATGTACGGTGAGGGAAGTATTGTCGGTCTTAGGTCTTATGACGGCAGCCATTCCAGCCGTACAATGGGCCAGGTTCCACCAAAGAGACCTTCAGGGTTTTCTGTTGGAAAAATTAAAGGGCAGAGATCTGGAGGAGGAGGTATCGATCCCCTCAAAGATAAAACGCTCCCTCTGGTGGTGGAAGGACAGGGAGAACCTAAAGAAAGGGGTTCATTGGGTCCTTCCTATCACTTCAACACTGACAACAGATGCGAGCAGCTGGGGCTGGGGAGCCCACCTTGGCTCAAGCTGGGTCCAGGAAAGTGGACCCCGGAAGAGAAATGTTTCTCTTCCAATTGGAAGGAGCTAACAGCGATCCTAAGAGCTGTTTTAGCCTTTCACCCCACAATACAGGGTCACCATCTACAAGTCCGTTCAGACAATATGACGGCTGTAGCATACATAAACAAACAAGGAGGTACCAGAAGTCCTCGTTTGATGTTGGTAGCCAGACGCATTTTTCAGTGGGCAGAAGCCAATCTGGAATCCATTTCTGCAGTTCACCTGAAAGGGGAGCTGAACAGCACGGCGGACTTCTTGAGTCGACAAAAAGTTTCGAACCAAGAGTGGTCCTTACACCCAGAGGCATTCAATCTCATAACAACTCACTGGGGAAAACCAGAAGTAGACCTTTTTGCGAGCAAAGAGAATGCAAAGGTTCCCAATTTTTGCTCGCTAAACCCAAGAGATCAGCCCCTGGCTGTAGATGCCTTGCAAACTCCATGGACTTTCAGTCTGGCTTATGCATTTCCCCCTCTTCATCGCATTCCGAGGGTCCTAGCAAGATTCCTCACGGAAAAAACCTGTTTGATTCTAGTAGCACCATTCTGGCCCAGGAGACCATGGTTCACAACGTTGCTACAATTAACAGACTGTCTGCCTCTAAGGCTTCCCTGCAGACAGGACCTCCTGTCGCAGGGACCTCTTTATCATCCACAGGTGACCACACTGAAGCTTTCAGCGTGGTTACTGAGGAGGAAATCTTAAGGAGTAAGGGCCTGACAGATGAGGTAATTGCGACCTTACTACAGAGTCGCAAACCAGTCACGAGGGCTATTTACAAAAAAGTCTGGAAAAAATTTAATAGCTGGCTGAATAGCCGTGACATAAATACGGCTAATATTCTACAGTTTTTACAGGAAGGTGTAAACAAAGGATTAACCCTAAGTACTATTAAGGTTCAGATAGCTGCCTTAAGTGTGTACCTAGATGAACGCTTACAGGAAAATCCTTTTGTCGCTAGATTCTGTAAGGCAATCGCTAGACGTAAGCCGGTTAGAGTCAGCAAAGTCCCATCCTGGGATTTAGCAGTTGTACTAAAAGCTTTCTTGGGGTCACCCTTTGAGCCTATCTCAGAGGCCTCCCTAAGGCTTATTACATTTAAGACAGTACTCCTGGTGGCAATCACTTCAGCCCATAGGGTCAGTGAAATCCAAGCACTTTCCATCAGGGAACCTTTTCTACAGATCCTAGAAGACAGAGTCATACTAAAAACAGACCCTGGGTTCTTACCAAAAGTAGCTTCTAGCTTTCATAGGTCCCAAGATATTGTCCTCCCCTCATTTTGTCAAAATGCAGCAAATGAGAAAGAAGAACGTTTTCATTTATTGGATGTGAGGAGGTGTATTCTAGAATATCTTAAAGTGACAAATCCTTTCAGAATCTCTGACTCCCTTTTTGTCCTTTTTTCCGGGCAGCGTAGGGAGCAAAAAGCTTCAAAAGTAACCATAGCTAGATGGATTAGGCTAGCTATAGCAGAGGGGTATAAGGCCTTGAATAGAGATCCTCCTGAAGGTGTTAAAGCTCACTCAACAAGAGCGTTGTCGGCATCCTGGGCAGAAAGAGCTGGTGCCACCCCGGAGCAGGTATGTAAAGCAGCCACATGGTCAAGCTTTTCCACCTTTACAAGGCATTACCGACTGGACCTAATGTCTAGTCAGGATCAGGCCTTTGGGAGGAAAGTCCTCCAGGCCGTGGTCCCCCCTAATCTGCTAAGTACTTGGGGATCCTCTCAAGGGCTGTCCTGGAAGAACACTTGGGAAAACTGGAGTTAGTACTTACCGGTAACTCCTTTTCCGGTGGTCTTCCAGGACAGTACGATCCCACCCTTTATTTGATTATAGTGATGTACTAATGTTATTACCTGTTATGGTTTATATGTTTTTCAGTTCCATCCTTCGGTTCTTGGTGAATGACTGACCAGGGACCTGAGGGACCGCCTTTTGAACTGTGGCAATGTGTTTACTGTGTCGATGGGAGGAGCTCCATCTCAAGGGCTGTCCTGGAAGACCACCGGAAAAGGAGTTACCGGTAAGTACTAACTCCAGTTTTTTTATTCTTGGGATTGAATTTATAGGCACATCACTTTAGTTAAGAATTTAGTTTTTTAGTTTTGTGCTGCTGGTTCAGCAGATCATTAAAGGGATAGCGCAGCACATGATTTATTTATTTAACTATAACTGAGTGACAGCTTGCTGTCGAATTCAGTCTGTGCCCACATTCAGACCAAACTCATGTTCATCCTACAGTTTATGACTCGTAACCAGGGCATTTTCTCAGCGGGGGGGGATGACGCAATGAATGTATGTACTGGCATGATGGGGTGTGCTGGAGGGTCTATGGATGATGGCTACTTGTGGATCTTTTGTTGCTGGTGGGGGTGTATTGTTTCAGGGGGGTCTATTGTTGGTGATGGGGATAATCCCTGGGAGGGATCTACTGTGGAGGGAAGGGTCCTCTGATGCTGGTTGCTGGGAATCTATTGTTGCAGTTGGGAGTCTATTTTTTGCTGGGGGTCCTATTGGTGCTGGCAACAGGGGATCTATTTTACTGATTTTCATGTTTTCATTAACAAATTACTTAGCACCACAAAATACTTGGAAAGTACCTGCACCTATTCTCTAAAGGAAAAAAAAAAAAACTGTCTCATTTGGAGAATGCACCATTCAAACCTAAGATAGCTGGAATAGTTGGCTTTAGAAGAGTGGGCCAAACCACCTGTTGGCAGGAGCAGAAATCTCCTTGAGCAATATAGAATCACTAGTGCGCAGTGATTTCCTCTAAGCCTGCATTCACATCTGAGCAGAGTGTATTCCTAGTGGTTTTGAAGCATTTTTAGTGCTTAGTGGATTAATATTCATTGTGGCTATTGAAAATACATTTACTTGCAAGTTTTGTGCCTTGTAGTTCAGCTTGTATCTCTGAAAGTTTTACTTCACTCTTGTCTACCATTTCAACTATGCTTTTGTTCAGTCTGGGGTCAATTTCCCTCCTTCGCCACATTCAGAGAGGTTGGCTACTAGGGATGAGCCGAACACCCCCCGGTTCGGTTCGCACCAGAACTTGCGAACGACCCCCGCGTTCGGTACGAACGTTAGAACCCCATTGAAGTCTATGGGACTCGAACGTTCGAATTGGAAAGTGCTAATTTTAACGGCTAATATGCAAGATAGTGTCCTAAAAAGGGTTTGGCGACCTGCCTCCTGCCTCAGGGGACATGGGTCACTGCAAAAAAAAGTTTTAAAAACTACCGTTTTGGCGGGAGCACTGATTTTAATGACGATTAAAGTGAAAAAAAAAAAAGTGAAATATTCCTTTAAATATGGTGCCTGGGGGGTGTCTATAGTATGCCTGTGAAGTGCCACGTGTTTCCCGTGTTTAGAACAGTCCCTGCACAAAATGACATTAAATGGAAATAACACCATTTAAAACTGCTTGCGGTTTTAATGTTATATCTGGTTCCTGCAATATGGTTGAAAATCATTCAGAAAAATGGCATGGGTAGCCCTCCCTGCCCATTACCAGCCTATTTGGGTCTTGTACACATATTAAGGGGAACCCCGTACCCATATTAAAAAAAGGAAATGCGTCTGGCCCCCAGGCCCTATATACTCAGAACAGCAGTATACAGGCGGTGCAAACAAGACAGGGACTGTGTAGGTTTGTTGTGTTAAGTTGAATCTGTTTGTCATTTTCAACCGGTACATTTTTAAAGTGTAGCTCCAGTCAAAAAAAATATCTGTAAGCTTTTTGGAAAACATAGGGAAGGGTTATCACCCCTGTATAATTTGTTTTGTCGTCCATCTTTTTTCATCTCACTTGCTGCTGTCTCCTTGCGTTTGCAAGTAGGAGATGTTTGTAAGTTGGATGTTTGAAAGTAGGGGCCTGCCCTATATTATAGCGGTATGTACTGGGTACAGAGCACGCAGACAGCACGCACTATCTCCTAACACTACTAACTGCAAGCTCTATTATTAACCACTTGTTAGCCCAATGTTTGCATAAAGTGAAAGATGAAGTTATGCTGAGTAAATAGATATCAAACATGTCACTCTTCAAAATTGCACATGCCTGTGGAATGGCGCCAAACGTCGCTACTTAAAAAATCCCCATAGGCGACGCTTTAAATATTTTTTTACTGGTTACATGTTTTGAGTTGCAGAGGAGGTCTAGGACTAGAATTATTGCTCTCGCTCTAACATTCTCGGCGATACCTCACATGTGTGGCACATGCGAGCACATGGGGACATGGGCGCTTTAATTTTTATTTTATTTTTTTATTGTTCATTTTACTTTATTTATTTTAGTTTGACATTTTTTTTCCCAAAAATATATTTTTGATCACTTTTATTCCTATTACAAGAAATGTAAACATCCCTTGTAATAGGAATATGGGGTGACAGGTCCTCTTTACAGTGAAATCTGGGGGGTCAATATGACCCCACATCTCACCTCTAGGCTGGGAAGCCTGAAATAAAAAATAAAAAAAAGATTCTGGCTTTGATTGTACTGGCGAGTTGGTAGAAGCACCGGAGGGCGGTGAGGGGTGGGGGGCGTCTATGGCTGGGTATTTCAGGGTATCACCGAGTATGGCTGGGTATCTCTGAGTATGGCTGGGTATGGCAATTTATGGCAGGGTATTACAGAGTATTGGCGGGGTATTGGCGGGGTACTACAGAGTAATAGCAGGGTACTGCAGAGTATTGGGGGTGCTGCAGAGTAATGGCGGGTACTGCAGAGTATTGGGGGGTACTGCAGATTAATGGGGGTTACTGCAGAGTAATGGGGGGTACTGCAGAGTAATGGCGGGGTACTGCAGAGTAATGGCAGGGTACTGCACTGCAGAGTAATGGCGGGGTACTGCACTGCAGAGTAATGGCGGGGTACTGCAGAGTAATGGCAGGGTACTGCAGAGTATGCACTGGTATTGCAGAGTATTGGCAGGGAATTGAGGGGTTAAATTCGGTGAGCAGCGATGTGGGCACTGCAGATGCAGCCCACATCGCTGCTGACACCGATCTCTTTCCCCTCCGCTGTACCGATCGGTACAGAAAGGGGAGGGAGGAACAGGCGTCATAACATGACGCCGGTTTGTTTCCAAGTGATCACTCCGTCATTTGACAGGCCAATCACGTGGTAAACGGCCGCTATGAGCGGCCGTTTACCGTGATGCGCCGGGTCCTATGGACCCGGCGGTCACGGATGCTCTCGAGTGCGCACACCTCGGGGCACGCAAGAGCAGAATTCTGGGAGGCCGTTAATTAACGGCCTCTCTGAGTTAAACAACCACCCTGAAGCCGTTAATCGGCAATGGGCAGTTGTTAAGTGGTTAAAGCTAGATCACTAGCTATATAGGTGAGGTGAATATAGTGGTGTATACTGCAGTCAGGGCACAGACAACAACCACTACACAGCAGCAAGATAGGAAATCAGCCAAAAACGATTGGTGTGTACTGTGTTGAAGGTACACAGAACACCCACTGCTTCAGATGCAAAGTAACACACTACAGGAGGCCGCCTTAAAGGCGGCCTTATATAGTGTGGGGCGTGCACTACACAGCCTGAGCTATGATTGGCCACAGGCAGGATGCCTGTGGCCAATCATGGCTCTCCTCGCTGCCGGCGCTGCGATTGGCCAAGCATGCGGGGTCACAGTGCATGCTTGGCCAATCATCGGGCAGCAATGCACTGCGCCAACGCAGTGCATTGTGGTCCGCGCGCGCGTCACTCGAATTTTGACGCGAACGGCCAAAACGTTCGGAATTCGCCGAACGCACGAACAGCCAATGTTCGAGTCGAACGTACGTTCGACTCGAACACGAAGCTCATCCCTATTGGCTACATTGTTATAGATTTTAATCCAATAATGTTTGCAGGTGTGTCTCTTTTCACATGTTCCTTGCATTATTTTTTTGACGTAACAAATGCATACAGATATGTATGAGATATCTGCTTGTAATTTAATCACTTTCAGGAGGAGTTAAAGAGGAACTGCAGTCTGTTCACATAATTTGTAATATATATTTGCCATTCTGAAGCTTCCCTCCAACCACTTTGCATATATTTTTTTTATATATACTGTGATTCTGTACATCATGCCAAATATGCTGCAGAAATCTCCATCCACCAAGTCTGGCTGCAACCATTTTAACTGTGGGCAGCTGAAGCTGATGCCTGTTCACTTCCTAGATTTACACAGAAACATAGAGGCACACCTCCAGCTCTGCAGCCCCCATTGCCCCCTTAAGACTCATATCCCCTCCCTTCCTGGCAAACTCTCACAAGAGAGAGCTATGCATGCCTAGGATTTTTACCAGACAAGAAACAGGAAGTGGGCTGTAGAAGGTATTTACTGGCAGAAAAAAAAATGGAAAATTGTATACTGACCTTTCAGTAATTTTCCTTCCCTGGTGCATCTCCATGGCAGCATACAGATGGGTTGTGACTCCGCCCTCACAACCTGATAGGGCTGGTTAACTATAAATCAAAGACAGACCCGGCTCACAGCATTTTCTGTAACTCTCACCATTTGGGTGGGCATCTGTATGCTGCCATGAAGTTGCACCAGGAAAGGAAAATTACGGAAAGTATACAATTTTCCGTTTTCCTGGTGCATCAAGCTAAAATATGGGGACTAACTCGCCCTATGGGAGGGTGCAATGAAAAATTTGTATTCACCGGTAGCGCAAATACACACCATGAATTTTCCATATTTTACTGTCGCGAGCCGGGTTCACCTCAATTTCAGTCCTGATCAGGTGAGGGGAAAAAAAAGGAGAATGCTGTGAGCCAGGTCTGTCTTTGATTTATAATTAACCAGTCCTATCAGGTTGTGGGGGCGGAGTCACAACCCATCTGTATGCTGCCATGAAGATGCATCAGGAGAATGTTTTACTATTCAAAGTTAAAACAACAAGGGCAGAAGATTTAATAGATGGAAAGTTGAAAAAATTACTGAAGGTCCACTTTTAATTATTGTTTCAAAGCGCTATAAGGTTACCAACAAATTTGTCCATGCCTGTATTTCTTCCATGAGGGGGGTTTAACCCTTTTACTGCCACTGACGTATAACATACATCAGTGGCAGCACTACAGCAGCCAGGAGTTTATGTAAATCAGACAAGCCACCTGTCGGCTTCGAGGTTGAACCAATCACACGCACACACAAAATTTTGTGAAAAAATTTGCATAGTGTATTTCTTAATGAAAATTTTTATATGATAAACCATTGCGATAATAACCTAGGATATTTAAAAAAACGGATCTACCATCATTTTATTCTTCAGAATCCCTGCTTTCACAAAATATATACTATTTGGGAGGTTTAAATAATCATTTTAGGCCTAAAGGTTAGTTAAATGTGTGTTAAAAACCCCCAAAATGGCTCTGCTAGTGCAGGTCAATTTCATAAATGTAAGTGAAACTGGTGCTTAAAAGCAATTCTAAAAAGGAACAAATTGTCAGATTGTTAATGGTTAGACTTGCAATTATACCTGTGTTTTATAGCAAGTGTCTTTAAAATGAATGTTTAAACAAGGTCTCCTGTATTAAATGAAATCGGTGGTTCATTTTCAGAACCTGCCCAGCACAATATTTGTTCAATGCCTGTTCACATGAACATCTGTTGTGTTATGTACTTTTCCGACATTAAAAATAATTCTGTGAAAATGTTTAACTAATATTTATGCTCAGTGGCTTTTAACACCTTTCTCTTACAAAGTGAAGTGACATCATAAAGTCTTCTTTCATTATAGAAGTTGATCTAATCAATAGCCTTTCCCCCTGTTATCAGATAAAAAAAAGAGAGAGCATAGACGCGATTGGTCATGAATATTCAGGGAAAAAACTACGTTTTTGAGTTACTAGTAAAATTTGGAGCACTAAAAGTGAATTATTTGGCCTCAACAACAAATGATATATCTGCCAGAAATCCAATACAGCTCACCATCTAAATAATACCATTCCTACAGTAAAGCATGGATGGGGGTAATATCCTGTTATGGGGGTGTTTCTCTGCACTAGGGACTGGGGCACTTGTCAGGAAAGAAGGAAAAATGCATGGGGCTAAATACATCAAATTCTTGAGGAAAATCTACTGCCCTCTGCCAGAAAGTTGGCAATTGGAAGAAGGTTTACCTTCCAACATGACAACGACCCAAAGCACACAACAAAAACAGTGGTTGAAGTCAAAAAAGGTGGATGTCCTTGCATGGCTTAGTCAGAGCCCAGACGTAAACCCCATCGAAAATATGTGGAATGACTTGAAGACTGCAGTCCACAAACGGTCACCAGCAATTTTAACCACTTGAGATCCGCGCTATAGTCAAATGACGGCTACAGCGCGGATCTCAAATTCCGGGACGACGTCTATTGACGTCGTCCCATTTAAGAGCTCCCCGCGCGCTCCCGGGAGCGCGCATCGGGGAAAATCTGTGTTGGTCGTGTCCCCTGGACACAGCCAATCACAGATCGCTGTAAACGGCCAATCACAGCGGCCGTTTACAGCGCGATCGCCGCCTCCAATGGGTGATGATCTCAAATGTAAACAAATGAGATCATCACCCATTTCCGAATCTGTCTCCTCACACAGCGATAGCGTGTGAGGAGAGAGATACTGTGAGTGAACAAAAAAAAAAGTATTTTCTGCCATCTGTGCCCATATTTACCCTGCCAGTGCCCAGATCTACCCCACCAGTGCCCATCTCTACCCCACCTGTGCCCACCTGTGCACCGCCAGTGCCCATCTGTGCACCGCCAGTGCCAATCGGTGCCCATCTGTACCAATCGGTGCCCATCTGTGCCGCCTCAGCAGTGCCCATCTGTGCTGCCTCAGCAGTGCCCATCTGCTGCCTCATCAGTGCACATCTGCAATAAATCTGCACATCTGTGCCGACCCATCAGTGCCCATCTGCCGACTCAGCAGTGCCCATCTGTGCCGACTCAGCAGTGCCCATCTGCCGCCTCAGCAGTGCCCATCTGCCGCCTCAGCAGTGCCCATCTGCCGCCTCATCAGTGCACATCCGTGCAATAAATCTGCACATCTGTGCAATAAATCAGTGCACATCTGTGCCGACCCATCTGTGCCACCTCAAAAGCACCCATCTGTGCCACCTCAAAAGCGCCCATCTGTGCCACCTCAAAAGCGCCCATCTGTGCCACCTCAAAAGCGCCCATCTGTGCCACCTCAAAAGCGCCCATCTGTATAATCAGTGCACATCTGTGCCGACTCATCAGTGCACATCTGTGCCGACTCATCAGTGCCCATCTGTGCCACCTCATCAGTGCACATCTGTGCCACCTCATCAGTGAACATCAGTGCTACCATGGCTAAACGAGTCTTTTCCGCTGAGGAGGCGTACCAAATTATTTCCACAGCCGACGAGAGCAACAGGGAGCTCTCCTCTTCAGATTCCTTTTCAGATTCGGATTCTGAAGCCGACATAAATTATGAGCCAGTCCTCAGCAGTGAAACACTGACTGAATCCGAGGAGGAAGATATCCGGCCCATCAAACGAAGGCGTTCTAGTGAGGCAGTGCCGTCCACCAGCACCGAAGTGCCGTCCACCAGCACCGCAGTGCCATCCACCAGCACCGCAGTGCCCGGCAAGAAAGGCCAACTACCAGTGGGGTGTCATCTCAGCCCCAAAGGGTTAGGAGCCATGCCGGCCTTCCCTATGCCCTTCAAAACCCTTTGTGGCTTCCTCCTAATTCAGGAGAGGCCAATGTTCCCCCTTTCACTGCCCAGCCAGAAATCCAGGTGGACACAGAGAATTTTACCCCAATAGATTTTTTAATTTAATTTTTACGGAGGATATGTTGTCGTCAATTGGGGCCCAGTGCAACCTGTATGCACAACAATTTATTTTGCAAAATCCGACCTCTTATTATGCCCGTCCCTACGAATGGAGAGACCTAACGGTGGAGGAGTTCAAGGTTTTTTTAGGCCTCACATTTAATATGGGACTCAACAAAAAAAATCAATTGCGTACCTACTGGTCAACCCACCCCCTCCACCACTCACCGCTCTTCTCCGCGATAATGCCCAGAACCAGGTATCAGATCATCCTGAGGTTCTTACATTTCAGCGACAATTCCCAGTGCCTTCCACAAAATGATCCAAATTATGACCGGCTTTACAAAATTCGACCAATACTTAATTATTTTTCAGAAACATTCCCCAAATTGTTTACCCCGGACCAACACATATGTGTGGATGAGTCCCTTATTAAATTTAGCGGCAGGCTTAGAATGAAGCAATTTATGCCCAGCAAAAGGGCCCGCTATGGGGTGAAGGTCTACAAATTATGCGACCGAGCCACAGGGTACACATATTCATTCATGGTCTACGAAGGGAAGGACACCCAGCTGCAGCCCCCTAATTGTCCGGACTACTTGGGATCCAGCGGAAAAATTGTTTGGGACCTCATATACCCCCCTATTGGATAAAGGCTACCACCTGTATGTAGATAACTTCTACACATCTCTGCCCCTGTTCCACAACCTTCACCGGAAGAAGACGCCAGCATGTGGCACCGTAAAAAGGAATCGGAAGGGCTTTCCTCAAAGTCTTGTGAATAAGAAGCTGCGAAAAGGAGAAACCTCAAGTCTGAGAAACAAGGAGGTTCTGGCAGTGAAGTGGAGGGACAGAAGGGATGTGTATATGTTGTCTTCTATCCACAATGATACCTTCGTGGAAATCTCCAGAAGGAATGGCCCCGTAAAGAAACCCAAATGCATTTCCGAATACAATTTGTTCATGGGGGGAGTCGACTTCAACGACCAAATGATGGAACCATATCTTGTCACAAGACGGACATACCATTGGTACAAAAAAGTAGCAATTTATTTTTTTCAATTGGCCATTTACAATTCCTATGTCATTTACCGCAACTCCACCCAAAACCCCAAACGTTTCTTTGGCTACCAGGAGGAAGTTTTCACTGCCCTTATTTTCCCAAACGGCCCACCAGAAAATATCCGATCAGACGTTGTTAGTCGACTCTCCGAGCGCCACTTTCCCGATAAAATCCCCCCCAAACCAACAGGCCAAAGACGTAAAAAAAGATGTAAGGTGTGTACCAGAGCAGGAGTCAGAAGAGACACATCTTATTATTGTGCACAATGTCCTTCCCAACCAGGCCTCTGCATAGGCGACTGTTTTCGGCGTTACCATACTTCAATAAATTTTTAGTGAAGTATGGTAAACATAATCCTCAGTTCCTGCCTTCATACACCTTCACACCCCTTATGCCACTGCCTGCTCTGTAACTGACCCTGGCTTGTTATTTGACCACTCTTATACCTGCCGATTCTGTACATACCGCTGCCTGATCTAGAACTGACCCTGGACTGTTATTCGACCATGCTTCTGCCTAACGAGTCTCTACATACCTCTGCCTGATCTGGAACTGACCCTGGACTGTTATTCGACCATGCTTCTGTCTAACGATTCTGTACATATCTCTGCCTGATCTGGAACTGACCTTGGACTGTTTGACCACGATATTTGCCTGCCTCTTGGACTGATCTTGTATTCTGCAACTGGACTAGTGGGATTCAACACGGGGTCTCACATATGTGAGGGGCTCCAGTATAGTTTTTCTGGAAGAAGAAAACTATTTTCTTTGTTTTCTTATTCCTAGATTAGGGTCTGGAGACTCGGAGGCTTCAAAGAGATTTGGGAGGGAGAAGCCTCTACCCCTATCCCCATTCTGTCCTGAACGAGGCTCTACTTCTGTCTGCTGCCTGTAGGACTTACTGCCATCATGCCGCACTGACCACACCACAAGGACCTGCCTACTACCAGGACCAATATTTTTGGCACTGCTGACATCTCTGCACTGACCCTGGACTGTAATATGGACAGTATCCCTGCCTGCTGCCTGAAAAACTGTGTTCGCTGTTGCTGACCAAGTCCCTGCCTGCTGCCTGGACCAGTGATATCCTCCTGTGGACAACTGCGCTTCTAAAACCACAGGTAATCTTTTCTTTACCCTTTGCTCAGCATAATGTATTTGGGGGTGTAATTCTTGGTATGTGCAGGCTATGTGTCCCTGGAACGCCGACGGTGTTTCTTGCATGTTGTGCCTCTGTATTTGGTCAGGCTGTGTAAAAGTCTCACACATGTGGTATCGTTATACTCAGGAAGAGTAGGAGAATGTATTTTGGGGTGCTATTTTTGTTATGTAAATGCTATTCATTGGAAATATCTTATAAACGGACAACTTTGTGTAAAAAAAAAATGTGTTTTCATTTTTTTCCACATTTTCCGAAAACCTCTGGAAAAAAATGAACCATTGAAAGACTCATTATGCCTCATAGATTATATGTTGGGGTGTTAGCTTTCCAAAATGGGGTCATTTTCTGGACGTTTCCATTGCCCTGGTGTTCCAGGGCCTTAAAAACTGTAATAGGTGGTTGAGAAATGAAATGTGTCATTTATGCTCCTAGAATGCCTGAAGGTGCTACTTCAAAATTAGGCCTCTGTATGTGGTCAGGCTGTGTAAAAGTCTCACACATGTGGTATTGTTATACTCAGGAGGAGTAGGAATAGGTATTTTGGGGTGTTATTTGTAGTGATGGACGAACTTCCGACGGGACGTTTCGCGAACGCGAAACGCGAACGGACACAAACGTTCGCGAAAACGACCGTTCGCCGCGGGCTCCATTGACTTCAATGGGAGGCGAATTTCGCAAACCTTTAGGTCGAATTTGCGGCCACGGGGTAATTATTAGGGGGTAGCACGTAGTCCCACCACCTGGACAATAGCATAATACATGTATGAGGTGAATTTGGGATCGATAACTACAAGCATTTTTTTTTTATTTGGGAAATTGTTCTGACAATTCAGGACTATGGAGCTAATGAAGGCAATGGAGGAGAGGGAAGGTCAGGGACCAGGGTAGGCAAACAAGAGGGTGCAGGAGATACAGAGCACTGACAGCAGCACCGTAATACAGAGCACTGACATCAGCACCGTGACATACAGCGCTGACAGCAGCTCCGTGACATACAGCGCTGACAGCAGCTCCGTGACATACAGCGCTGACAGCAGCTCCGTGACATACAGCGCTGACAGCAGCTCCGTGACATACAGCGCTGACAGCAGCTCCGTGACATACAGCGCTGACAGCAGCACCGTGACATACAGCGCTGACAGCAGCTCCGTGACATACAGCGCTGACAGCAGCTCCGTGACATACAGCGCTGACAGCAGCTCCGTGACATACAGCACTGACAGCAGCTCCGTGACATACAGCGCTGACAGCAGCTCCGTGACATACAGCGCTGACAGCAGCACCGTGACATACAGCGCTGACAGCAGCTCCGTGACATACAGCGCTGACAGCAGCTCCGTGACATACAGCGCTGACAGCAGCTCCGTGACATACAGCGCTGACAGCAGCTCCGTGACATACAGCGCTGACAGCAGCTCCGTGACATACAGCGCTGACAGCAGCTCCGTGACATACAGCGCTGACAGCAGCTCCGTGACATACAGCGCTGACAGCAGCTCCGTGACATACAGCGCTGACAGCAGCACCGTAAGCAGCCCCAGGAGGAAGTCAGCACAGCACAGGGATGGTGTGATCCCCTCATAATAAGAACCCCCAGGAGGAAGTCAGCACAGCACAGGGATGGTGGGAGCCCCTCATAATAAGAACACCCAGGAGGAAGTCAGCACAGCACAGGGATGGTGGGAACCCCTCATAATAAGCAGCCCCAGTAGAAATATGACACCGCTCAACCTCTTCAAAGAGGAGGGTAGGGGCATATAGTACGGTGTGCTTTTTTGGGTCAGGGAAGTGAGCCAAATGAATTAAGAAGGTCTGTGTGCTTGATTCCAAAAATTGTTTATAGACATATACATGGTCTACTGATCACATGTGTTGAATTCCTCCGAGATCCATGCCTCATTCATTTTTAGAAATGTGAGGTAGTTAACACTGTCGTGAGCTAGGCGAGTACGCTTATCGGTCACAATCCCCCCTGCTGCGCTGAACGTCCTTTCGGACAGGACACTGGATGAGGGGCAAGCCAACAGTTCGATTGCAAATTGGGCAAGCTCTGGCCAGAGGTCAAGCCTGCCCACCCAGTAGTCTAGGGGTTCATCACTCCTCAGAGCGTCCACATCGGCCGTTAACCCAATGTAGTCGGACACCTGACGGTCTAGGCGTTCCCTGATGCTGGATCCGGATGACACCTGTCGATGGGTCGGCTGAAAGAATGACCTCATATCCGAAGTCACCAACACATCTTCAAACCGGCCTCTTCTTGCAGGCGCTGTTGGATTGGTACCCGCAAATCCTTCTCTGGGAGTGGGAATTGCTCCTCTGCCAGCGCACGCAAAAGCAGAATGCAGCATTTCTCGAAGCAAGGCCTGGAAGTGCTGCATTCTGACAGCCCTCTGCGACGGCGGTAACATTTCCGCCATTTTGTGTTTGTACCGGGGATCTAAGTACGTTGCCACCCAGTACTGGTCCTTGACCCTCATGCTTTTTATACGGGGGTCCCTATTAAAACACTGGAGCATGAAGGCCCCCATTTGCACTCAAGCGGAAGGTATGTGGTGGTGGTGGTGTTGTTGGTGGTAGTGTCTTTGGGGGTGCACATAGCAGAGAGTGAAGAAGAGGGTGCAGATCGAGAGGATGAGGAGGGTGCAGAAGAATAAGGCTGAGTGAGCCACTCAACCAAGTCTGGTGCGTCCTTTAAAGTAATTGAACGCACCTTCTGCAACTTCCCACTTTGGCTCAAGGCTGTTGCTCCTGCCCTACCCCTACCACCCCTGCGGAAGGGCCTGCCTCTTCCTCTGCCTGTCATTTTTTAAATCACCCTGTGACAAAACTCTTAGTCCCTATACCGCTGAAGGACTGCTGCAGTATAGGGCAGCGGTCAGCAGTAGTGCACGTCAACCCTATGTATTGTGGACCGATAGCGGTCCTTACAGAACAGCAGACTGTACTGCACTCAGGCCTATGTACCGTAGCACCCTATACCAAGTTACCAGTCCTTATAAAAACTTTTGTGGACCAAGCAGGTTGTGTGTTAGTGTTTAGCAGACTGTGCGTCAGTCCCTATACCGCTGAAGGACTGCTGCAGTATAGGGCAGCGGTCAGCAGTAGTGCACGGCAACCCTATGTATTGTGGACCGATAGCGGTCCTTACAGAACAGCAGACTGTAACGCACTCAGGCCTATGTACCGTAGCACCCTATACCAAGTTACCAGTCCTTATAAGAACTTTTGTGGACCAAGCAGGTTGTGTGTTAGTGATTAGCAGACTGTACGTCAGTCCCTATACCAATGAAGGACTGCTGCAGTATAGGGCAGCGGTCAGCAGTAGTGCACGGCAACCCTATGTATTGTGGACCGATAGCGGTCCTTACAGAACAGCAGACTGTACTGCACTCAGGCCTATGTACCGTAGCACCCTATACCAAGTTACCAGTCCTTATAAAAACTTTTGTGGACCAAGCAGGTTGTGTGTTAGTGTTTAGCAGACTGTGCGTCAGTCCCTATACCGCTGAAGGACTGCTGCAGTATAGGGCAGCGGTCAGCAGTAGTGCACGGCAACCCTATGTATTGTGGACCGATAGCGGTCCTTACAGAACAGCAGACTGTAACGCACTCAGGCCTATGTACCGTAGCACCCTATACCAAGTTACCAGTCCTTATAAGAACTTTTGTGGACCAAGCAGGTTGTGTGTTAGTGATTAGCAGACTGTACGTCAGTCCCTATACCAATGAAGGACTGCTGCAGTATAGGGCAGCGGTCAGCAGTAGTGCACGGCAACCCTATGTATTGTGGACCGATAGCGGTCCTTACAGAACAGCAGACTGTACTGCACTCAGGCCTATGTACCGTAGCACCCTATACCAAGTTACCAGTCCTTATAAAAACTTTTGTGGACCAAGCAGGTTGTGTGTTAGTGTTTAGCAGACTGTGCGTCAGTCCCTATACCGCTGAAGGACTGCTGCAGTATAGGGCAGCGGTCAGCAGTAGTGCACGGCAACCCTATGTATTGTGGACCGATAGCGGTCCTTACAGAACAGCAGACTGTAACGCACTCAGGCCTATGTACCGTAGCACCCTATACCAAGTTACCAGTCCTTATAAGAACTTTTGTGGACCAAGCAGGTTGTGTGTTAGTGATTAGCAGACTGTACGTCAGTCCCTATACCAATGAAGGACTGCTGCAGTATAGGGCAGCGGTCAGCAGTAGTGCACGGCAACCCTATGTATTGTGGACCGATAGCGGTCCTTACAGAACAGCAGACTGTACTGCACTCAGGCCTATGTACCGTAGCACCCTATACCAAGTTACCAGTCCTTATAAGAACTTTTGTGGACCAAGCAGGTTGTGTATTAGTGTTTAGCAGACTGTGCGTCAGTCCCTATACCGCTGAAGGACTGCTGCAGTATAGGGCAGCGGTCAGCAGTAGTGCACGGCAACCCTATGTATTGTGGACCGATAGCAGTCCTTACAGAACAGCAGACTGTACTGCACTCAGGCCTATGTACCGTAGCACCCTATACCAAGTTACCAGTCCTTATAAAAACTTTTGTGGACCAAGCAGGTTGTGTGTTAGTGTTTAGCAGACTGTGCGTCAGTCCCTATACCGCTGAAGGACTGCTGCAGTATAGGGCAGCGGTCAGCAGTAGTGCACGTCAACCCTATGTATTGTGGACCGATAGCGGTCCTTACAGAACAGCAGACTGTAACGCACTCAGGCCTATGTACCGTAGCACCCTATACCAAGTTACCAGTCCTTATAAGAACTTTTGTGGACCAAGCAGGTTGTGTATTAGTGTTTAGCAGACTGTGCGTCAGTCCCTATACCGCTGAAGGACTGCTGCAGTATAGGGCAGCGGTCAGCAGTAGTGCACGGCAACCCTATGTATTGTGGACCGATAGCGGTCCTTACAGAACAGCAGACTGTACCGCACCCAAGCCTATGTACCGTAGCACCCTAGACAGACCAAGTTACCAGTCCTGATAAAGAGCTTTGTGGAACAAGTGAGTTGTGAATGATTAGCAGACTGCAGCAGAAGGGCAGCAGTCAAGTATAATATTCTTTCTATATTTGGAAGAAAGAATATTATACGTGTACAAGCCTATTACCGTACCACTGATACCAGTCCTGAAAAGAACCTTTGTGGAACTAATAGTAACAGCAAGTCTTTAAAATTATCCTCACTGCCTGACACACTGCTTCCTGCCTGTCCCTATACAAATTGGCAAAAAAGAGTAGGCTGGAACGATTAGCTGGAATAGCTCTTTTGTGGACCTGATAGTAACAGCTAATGATGATGATGATGATGATGATGAAGAAAGACTAATCTGGCTGAGCTGTCCCTAAAATAGCAGCATACAGCGCTCTGTCCCTTTATCTAAACTGACAAAAGAAACTCAGGCTGCTGACCTAACACCTATACCAGTCCTGAAAAGAACTTTTGTGTACCAAATAGCTAGCGTTTTCTCTGTCCCTACTCCACACAGGATCCTTTCCCTACAGTGACAGAAGAAAGAATGTAAAATGGCCACCGGATCGGGTGTATTTATAGGTTAGGGGGAATGTCCAAGTGTCCATGAGCTGTCATGTCTCAATTGGTTGTCCTGTAACACATGATAAACGTGTCACGAAAGGTTAAAGTTCTTGTATACATTAAACACGTAAGTCCGCCGGGGCGAACGACGGAAAAAGGCGTTCGAACCCGCGGACGGCGAAAGTCGGAAATTCGCCGCGAAACGACCGCCGGGCGAAACGTTCGTCCATCACTAGTTATTTGTGGTATGCACATTCCGTGTGGGAGAAATAAGCTATTACAATGAAAATTTTGTGGAAAAAAAAATCGTAATTTTGCATAGAATTGTGGGAAAAAATTACAACTTAAAATAACTCACCATGCCTCTTACTAAATACATTGGAATGTCTACTTTCCAAAAAGGGGTCATTTGGGGGGCATTTGTACTTTCCTGGCTTGTTAGGGTCTCAAGAATGGAGATAGGCCTTAGTACATCAGATGTGATCTTTTTTTGCAAATCTTTATGATTTGCACCATAGCTTGTAGACTCTATAAATTTCACACAGATCATATAATATGAAAAAATGTGGGTTATTTTTACCAAAGATGTGTAGTAGTATAAATTATGGCCAAAATTTATGAAGAAAAATTGCTAATTTGCTAAATTTTGTCACAGAAACGAAGAAAAATGCATTTTTTTTCAAAATTTTCGGTCTTTTTTCATTTATAGCGCAGGAAAAAAAAAAACGAGAGGTGATCAAATACCACCAAAAGAAAGCTCTATTGGTATGAAGAAAAGGACAAAAAAATAATTTGGTTACAGTGTTGCATGACTGAGTAATTGTCATTCAAAATGTGAGAGCACTGAAAGCTGAAAATTGGTCTGGGACTGAGGGGGGTTTAAGTGCCCAGTAAGCAAGTGGTTAACTGAATTTCAGCAGTTCTACAAAGAAAAGTGGGCAAATATTGCAAAGTTTAGAAGTGCAAAGTTAGTAGAGACATATCCCAACAGACTAAAGAAGGCTGTAAATAAAGCAAAATGTGCTCCAACAAAATAATGACATAAGGGGGGTGATCCTTTTTCCAACTTCGTGATTTGGTTTTTGAATTTTTTTATTCTTTCTTACATGTTGGATGTTTTTAAGTTGCACTAGTAAATAGAGCTGGATAAAACAAAAATTGTGTTAGTCTTCATTTCAGGCTGCAAAGCAACAAAACTGGATTATTTTAAAGTGGGGTGATTCTTTTCTATACGCACTGTATATAGATATTTATTGATACCTCCAGATGAATAACAAAAATAGAGTACCCACACTTAGGATATTGGCTAGGTTGCTGCCTCCCCGAAAAAAGGCCTCCTCAGGGGGGGTCCAGAAATGAAGTGAGTGGCGCTACCTGAGATCGATAGGTGTATAAAACCAATCTCTCTACATAAACTCTATTTACCTTGATTAGCTTTTAACTAGAGGATGTATATGGATTCCTATTCAAAAATGTAAAGGTGTCTATAAGATAAGTTAAATTAGTGAAAAACCTTTTATAACCCCTTGCCGCCAAGCGTACGCAGATGTGCGTACTCAGCTTTCGGGGGGCTATACAGGGATGATGCCTGCAGCTGCAGGCATCATCCCGGCACTGTTTTTTTTTTTAGAGCCGGCGATTGGCTTTCCAGCTAAAAGCCGCTCGGCTGTTATACCGGAGGAGCAGGAGGGGACACCTCCCCTCCCGCCGCTCTTACCGGGGCTCCCGTTCCAACGGGAGCCCCGATCAACAATCCGATGCCTCCAGCGGCTAGGGACAGACTGGCTTGAAGCCATAAGCAGCTTCATTGCAATCTCCTGATCGTAAACACGGAAGCAACGTCATTTCCCGTTTACTCGGCTGCCAATAGCGCCCATTTAAAAACAATATACAGTATTCAGAATCGCCGAAAATGGCGTTCTGAATACTTTGAAGTGCAAAGGAGGGATTGGAGGTCTTTTAGACTTCCGATCCCTCCATAGTACCTGTCACCACCTATTACTGTCACAAGGGATTGGGAGGTTTACATTCCTTGTGACAGCAATAAAAGTGATCAAATTTTTATTTTATTTTTTAAAACAATTTATTCATTTTAAAATAAATAAGAATTTTTTTTTTAAATCGTCCCTGTCGCCACAAGCTTGCACAGCAAAGAAAACGCATACGGAAGTTGTGCCCGCATATGTAAACGATGTTCAAATCACACGTGAGGTATCGCCGCAATTGCCAGAGCGAGAGTAATAATTCTAGCACTAGACCTCCTCTATAACTCTAACCTAGTAACTGTAAAAATAAATTCAATTGTCGCCTATGGAGATTTTTAGGTACCGCAGTTTGTCGTCATTCCACGAGCACGCGCAATTATAAAGTGTGACATGTTTGGTATCTATTTATCTATTTACGCGGAATAACATTATCTTTCACATTATACAAAAAAATTGTGCTAACTTTACGGTTTCGTTTTTAAAAATTCATGAAAGTGTCCCCTTTCCCAAAAAGTTGCATTTAAAACACTGCTGCACAAATACCATGTGACATAAAATATTGCAACAATCGCTATTTTATTCTATAGTTTCTCTGCTAAAAAAAAATATATATGTTTGGGGGTCTAAGTAATTTTCTAGCAAAAAATACAGATTTTAACACCAAATGTCAAAAATAGGCTTAGTAATGAAAGGGATAAAGTGCTAAGTGCTACAGGTGAAGTAAATTGATAAAACCCTGTGTGTTCGTGGCCCTCCCTGCGCAAATGTGGCAAGAGAGTCCTCACGATTCCACCCAAAATAAGTGCAAAAAAATATAGTGTGTATAGTAGCATAAAGAAATCATGTGTGTATGTGTCTGTCCCTGCACAGGTGTGACCAAAAAGTCCTCACAAATCCAAACAATCTAAGTGCAGTCCATATATGTAACAAAGCAAATAAGAATGTGATTCCACGACCAATGACCTTCGGTGACCTTAGAAATCTTACATATCATCGTTATTGGGACAAACTTTTCTCCTGTTTTAAATTATTCAGACCAGACGGTAGCACATCTGTGTGCACAACTTAATTGATCACTGGAATCATATAAATATGTAGCAAAGCAAATAAGAATGTGATTCAAGTTGTGCACATTGGAAGGCAAACACTCCTAGAGCTGATGTGCTACCATCTGGTCTGAATCATTTAAAATTTTGTCTGGGGCGACAGCCATGCAGACCAATTTGATGCAGTGTATGGTCTGAGCAATTGCAGGCTGATCCCCCCCCCCAACCCTTCAACCTCTGCATGCTGGCAGCACTTTTACGTCTATTTCCCAGAGGTAACCTTTGGATATGATGCTGAGCATGTGCAATCAAACTTCTTTGGTCGACCATGGCAAGGCCTGTTCTGAGTGGAACCTGCCCTGTTAAACCGCTGTATGGTCTTCGCCACCATGGTGTAAGCTCAGTTTCAGGGTCTTGGCAATCTGCTTATAGCCTAGGCCATCTTTATGTAGAGCAACAATTCTTTTTTTCAGATCTTCAGAGTTCTTTGCCATAAGGTGCCATTCTGAAATTCCAGTGACCAGTATGAGAGAGTGCAAGCGATAACACCAAATTTAGCACACCTGCTCCCCATTCACACCTGAGACCTTGTAACACTAACGAGTCAGATGAAACTGGGGAGGGAAAATGGCTGATTGATCCCAATTTGGACATTTTCACTTAGGGGTGTACTCACTTTTGTTGCCAGCGATTTAGACATTAATGACTGTGTGTTGGGTTATTTTGAGGGGACAGCAAATTTACACTGTTATACAAGCTGTACACTCACTACTTTACATTGCAGCAAAGTGCCATTTCTTCAGTGTTGTCACATTAAAAGATATCATCAAATATTTACAAAAATGTGAGGGGTGTACTGACTTTTATGATATATATATATATATATATATATATATATATATATACACACATACATATACATATACATGCACGCACACACACACACACACACACACAGGTGCATCTCAAAAATCTTCAGTAATTCAATTCAAAAAGTGAAACTCATATATAGATTCATTACACACAGGGTGATACATTTCAAGCATTTATTTCTTTTTATTTTGATTATTATGGCTTACTTAATTTGGGGTTTTCACTAGCTGTATCTCTTTGATTACATAAGACCAATAAAAAAATAAAAGGATTTTTAATACAGATATGTTGTCTTACTGAAAAGGCTGTCCATGTACAGCTTAGTATGCACTCAATACCTGGTCTGGGCTCTTTTTGCATGAATTAATGCATCAATGCGCCGTGGCATGCAATCAGCCTGTGAAACTGCTGAGGTGTTATCCCTTTCATGACTAAGCCTATTTTTGGAATTTGGTGTTTACAAGTTAAAATCCATATTTTTTGCTAGAAAATTACTTGGAACCCCCAAACATTATAAATATTTTTTTAGCAGAGACTCTAGAGAATAAAACGGCGATTGTTGCAATATTTTATGTCACACGGTATTTGCGCAGCGGTGTTTTAAACGCAACTTTTTGGGAAAAGGGACACTTTCATGAATAAATAAAAACAAAACAGTAAAATTAGCCCAATTTTTTTGCGTAATGTGAAAGATAATGTTATGCCGAGTAAATAGATACCAAACATGTCACACTTTATAATTGCGCGCACTTGTAGATTGACGACAAAGTACGGTACCTAAAAATCTCAATAGGCGACGCTTTAAACATTTTTTACGGTTACCAGGTTAGCGTTACAGAGGAGGTCTAGTGCTAGAATTATTGCTCTCGCTCTGACGATCGCGGCGATACCTCACATGTGTGATTTGAACACCGTTTACATACGCGGGCGCGACTTCCGTATGCGTTTTCTTTGCTTCGCGAGCTCGCAGGGACGGCGGGCGCTTTCAAAAAAAAAATGTTTTTATTTTTTTATTTATTTTAAAATAACTAAATTGTTTTAAAAAATAAATAAAAAATTCATCACTTTTATTGCTGTCACAAGGAATGTAAACATCCCTTGTGACAGTAATAGGTGGTGACAGGTCCTCTTTATGGAGGGATCGGGGGTCTAAAAGACCCCCCACCCCTCCTTTACACTTCAATGTATTCAGATCGCCGAACACGGCGATTCTGAATGCCGGATATTTTTTTTAAACCGGCGCCATTGGCAGCCGAGTAAATGGGAAGTGACGTCATGGCGTCGCTTCCGTGTTTACGATGAGGAGACTGGAACGAAGCCGATTACGGCTTCGTTCCAGTTCCTCCGCAGCAGCCGGAGCCATCGGACACGGAATCGGTGCTCCCGATCGAGCGGGAGCACCGGTAGCAGCGGCGAGAGGCGGCGGGAGGGGGGACGTCCCTTCCCACTCCTCCGGCATAACAGCCGAGCGGCTTTTAGCCGCATCGGTTGTTATACCTGGATAGCCAATCGCCTGCTGCAAAAAACGGTACTGGGATGATGCCTGCAGGTGCGGGCATCATCCCGGTATAACCCCCGGAAGCCGAGTACGCATATCTGCGTACGCTCGGCGGGAAAGGTTTATGGAAGACCAAGTTGCTTTGATAGTGTCCTTCAGCTCATCTGCATGGTTGGGTCTGGTGTCTCTCATCTTCCTCTTGACAATACCCCACAGATTCTCTATGGGGTTTAGGTCAGGCGAGTTTGCTGGCCAACCAAACACAGTGATACCATGATCATTAAACCAGGTATTGGTACTTTTGGCAGTGTGGGCAGGTGCCATGTCCTGCTGGAAATTGAAATCAGTGTCTCCATAAAGCTGGTCAGCAGACATGTAGTACTCTAGAATTTCCTGGTAAAGGGCTGTGCTGACTTTGGACTTGATAAAACACAGTGGACCAACACCAGCAGATGACATGGCTACCCAAATCATCACTGACTGTGTAAACTTCACACTGGACTTCATGCAACTTGGATTCTGTCTCTCCATTCCTCCTCCAGACTCTGGGACCTTGATTTCCAAATGAAATGCAAAATTTACTTTCATCCGAAGAGGACTTTGGACCACTGAGCAATAGTCCAGTCCTTTTTCTCCTTAGCCCAGGTAAGATGCTTCTGATGTTGTCTCTGGTTCCTGAGTGGTTTGACACAAGGAATGTGAAAGTTGTAGCCCATGTCCTGGATACGTCTGTGTGTGATGGCTCCAGCCATAGTCCACTCCTTCTGAATCTACCCCAAATTTTTTAATGGCCTTTGCTTCATAATCCTCTCAAGGCTGCGGTTATCTCCGTTGCTTGTGCATCTTTTTCCTACCACTCTTTTTCTACCACACTTTTTCCTTTCACTCAACTTTCCATTCATATGCTTGGATACATCACTCTGTGAACATCCAGCTTCTTTAACCTCCCTGGCGGTATGATGCAGTCCAGTTTTAGGTGCTGAAAGCGGTACAATTATTTTGCATTGAAATTTGGCGTTTTATTTTGTAGTCCTGTAATTCTTAGGAATAACTCTCTTAAATCTCTTCCAACCAGAGTCTAGCGGACATCCCGGGTATGATAAAGTTTATAATATAATAAAGAATAATAAAAATTATTCAATAATGTAATCAAATCCTAAAACACTGAAAAAGGGACATGTTTTGGTTGCTATGGACAATCTCCAAATTCCAGGCAGAAAAAAACAGTATTTATAATATAAAAGTGCATGCAGGGCACTGCACAGACCACTAGGGACAAAGGGGGTGTGTAATTTTTAATACAGTACTGTAATCTGTAAGATTACAGTGCTGTGTGTGTTTTGTGTATTTTTACTTTTTTGAATTTGCCGCCGTTCTCCGCTCCCGTGCGCCGTAACGTCGCAGGGAACGGAGCTCGGCGCCATTCGGCACTGTGAATCGAGCGGAGGACAGCTCGATCACACAGCGCGGCGGACATCGCTGGATCCAGGGGACAAGGTAAGTAACTCTCCCTGTGTCCTCCCCTGCATCCAGCGATGCGATCCAGAGTCTGGCTCAGGGTTACCGCTCTTATCAGTAAATTCCTAACCCGAGCCAGACTCGGGATTACCGCTAGGGGGGTTAAGCAAGAACCTTTTGTGATCTAACCTCCTTGTGGAGGGTGTTAAATATTGTCTTCTGGACAACTGTCAAGTAAGTAATCTGCCCCATGATTGTGTAACCTACTGAACCAGACTGAGAGACCATTTAAAGGCTCAGAAAACCTTTACAGGTGTTTTGATTTAATTAGGCGATTAGAGTGTGACCCATGAGTCTACAATATTGAACTTAAAAGAAATATATCACGCTGTGTGTAATGAATCTATAGAATATACAAGTTTCACTTTTTGAATTGAATTACAGAATAAAACTTTTTAATGATAGTCTAACTTTTTGAGATGCGCACGCATGTACACATTGTCAAAAGTATTGGGACACCTGCCTTTCCACACACATGAACTTTATTGGCATCCCCATACACACTATTTGATTTTCTTCTAGTGATTTTTGTCTTCCAATTTGACAAAACTATATATGAGGTCAAACCTTAAGAGTTTCAGTTTGTATGCAATCAGGCAAGCCCTTGCACTAGATGGTTTTGGTAAATCTGAAGACAAAAATCTGCAGAAAATCTAATAGTGCCTATGGTGCCTTAGTCCCTAGGTTTCAATATTAAGGCCCACTCTTTACAGCTATAACAGCATCAACTCTTCTGGGAAGGCTATCCCCACAGTTTAGGAGTGCGTTTATGGGAATGTTTGACCATTCTTCTAGAAGCGCATTTGTGAGGTAAGGCACTGATGTTTAACGGGAAGGCCTGGCTCGCAGTCTCCGCTCTAATTCATCCCAAAGGTGTTCTATTGGGTTGAGGTCAGCACTCTGTGCAGGCCACTCAAGTTCCTCCACCCCAAACTTACACATCCATGTCTTTATGGACCTTGCTTTGTGCACTGGTATGTTGGAACAGGAAGCTGCTAACCCCTAAACTATTCCCACAAATTTGGGAGCATGTAATTGTCCAAAATGTCTTGGTATGCTGATGTCTTAAAAGTTCCCTTCACTGAAACTAAGGGGACAAGCCCAACCCCTGAAGAACAACCCCACACCGTAACCCCCCCCCCCCCCCCCGCCAAATGATTTGGACTAGTGAAGTAACATAAGCTCCATAAAGACATGGATGAGCGAGTTTGGGATGGAGGAATTTGATTGGCCTGCACAGAGTGACCGCAACCTGATAGAACACAAACATTCCCATAGACACACTCCTAAACCTTGTGGACATCCTTTCCGGAATAGTTGAAGCTGTTATAGCTGCAAAGGGTGGGCCAACTCAATATTGAGCCCTACGGACTGGGATCCCATTAAAGTTCATGTGCATTTAAAGGCAGGCTTCCCAATACTATTGGTAACATAGTATAATTACTGTACATCCAGTACAGCAGATAGTCAAAAATGTTAACTTCGCCTTGGAAAACAGAGCTTTGACCTGTCCCATGCCCTATTTTCCTGTGGCTATGATAGGCGGCCTCAATAGCAAAACAAGGAGGGCAAAACTCCAAAATCCAACAGACTACAGACAATTTAAAAGGCTGATGGATATACAAATCTTGATTGGCAACTAATAATGTAGCTTTGGCACATCCAACCCCAATGCACGGCTTGCCCTACATTCTTTGGAGCGTTGATATGATATACATGGTACATTATGTTTGGGCCTACCAGAGCACTCTTCAGGAAAAACAGAAGAATGTGTACTCACCTTTTCAATTATATCAGTTTTAGGACGTTGAATCTGAGACATGTTTGCTTTATCTCAATTTCTCCCAGACACAATCTTCTTCATGTAGTAGCACAGATGTAGGGAAAAACAATACATCTTAAATGTACAGTACAGGACACAGGCAAAGTATTCATAGACTATCAGTCATAGGCTTGTACCTTCAGGTAAATGGAGACTGGCAAAGCTTTTGTTGACATGCCCCTGGCCACCTCCCTTATAACCCTATCCCACTCTGTTAGGTACCCATTTTTTGCTGGTGTCCAAAGGTGACAGATCTCTTCTTGTTTAAGAATCACTCTTAGCTTAACTAATTTATTATTCTACCTTCAGATTTTTAAGTCATGTCCTTCAAATCCTTTCAATGTCACAGATAGAAACAGTTCATCCGGATTAGCTCAAGTTTTGTAAAACCTTGAGGGCCATACCTGGACCTCACACTGTGGGGATGGCCTGTAAGTTTGCTTCGGGCACTGGAACCTGCACAGCTGCTCACCATGGAACTTAGTGCAGCGTATTGTAGTCAGCCACAGGATGCTATACAGGTCCATCGCTATGGAACCCAGACCCTGGAGACTTCTCCTAGGGTATGCTCACTGTCTGTGAAGCCTGGATTTTATATGCAGTTGTTTCATAGACAGTCAAGACAGGTTCGCACTATTGGTTACTGTAAAAACCAGGACTATGTATGGATTGTACTCACTGTAGTGTAAACTTTTCAAACTTGGTGCTAAAATCTCAACCACTCAGAGCTTGGTCTCAGCAGATGACCAGGTGTTCAATAAAAAACATTGGTCACACACACCTTACCATCAACAAAACAATAAAAAAGGTACTCAAGCAATTCCTCCAACCCTTTTGCCACAAGGATTCGCTACAGGACAAGCTGCACCCAGACAAGGGGAATACGTGGCATCTGCTGTAGCCAAAGATGCATCTGCATACTCCCGTTTATCCACCTCATCAGCACTTTCTGCATCTTGCAGTGGCAAGTATTCATTTCCAGTTTGTTGCACTGCCATTCAACCTCTCCTCTGTACCGAGAGTATTCACAAAAGGTCCAACCACCTCTTCTTGCACCTCTCAGAACCCAGGGCACGTGTTTTCTAGATGACCTTCTCCTGAAGAACTCATCTTTTCCAGCTGTCTGTAAACATTGACAGGGAAATTTAGATGCTTCAGGCTTTCAGCTCATGCTAATTTTTTAAAAATCTGCTTTTCAGCTTTCTTTTCACCTGGAATACGGGGGTCTGTTCCTAGAAACATCCGAAGCAAAGGTCTTTCTTCCAGAGAAGAAAATTCAGAGCTCACTCTCAAGAACTGAGGTCAGAGACGACCCACAATGAGATTCTAAATGACAGTCCTTGGCCTCATGGTAGCCTCCTTTGAGGTTGTACCATTTGTCCAATTTCACTCAAGAGTAGGGGGAACACTGTAGAAAACTGTGAAACTTTAAGGCTGGGTTCACACTAGTGTGAATTGGATTTGTCCATATCCAATTCGTACAGCAGGAGATTGTAACCAGCTCTTTATGGGGCCAGTTCACACATCTCTGTAGCAGCTCCGGTGCGATTTGCACAAGAGCCCTGTGCATCTTTGGTCTGTTTCAGGTCTGTATTCAGCCAAAAATTCTGGCTAAAAATCAGACCTGAAATTCTGATCGGGATTATAACCCTCCCTTGCTCGATCCAAAATGAAAAAAAAAAAAAGTTTTGCCTATAGTTCTACTTTAAGATTAAAAAACCTTCTGCCTTTACAACCACTTTTAAGACAGGCTTCAGAAAAAATGGGTAGGGCTTTTAAATGAGAAAAGAGCTGGATAACACAAAAGCATAATTAACGGTTTGAAAACACCATAAAAATAATAATCGAACAATTACTGGTTTCAAGTTTGTGCTCTGTCAAGGCCAGCCATGTTTTAAAAAATAGGATTTTTGTACTCACTCTAAAATCCTTTCCTCTGTAAATCACAGACCGACACAGCTCCTCTCTGTAACTAAATGGGTTGTATAGCCTGCCATTAGAAGAACTAGGCAAAATTGTTACACAACACACAGAACTTTTTGCCCTGCCCCAGGGGGGCGGACCCTGTGCTATCAACCCTCCCCACTGCTCCCAGCAGATTTAGTACGTCAACAAGCAGTATAACGTAGAGAAAAGGAAGGGTGGGTGCTGTGTCAGTCAGTGAATTACAGAGAAAAGGATTTTACAGTGAGTACAAAAATCCTATTTTCTCTTATATTCACCGACCGACACAGCTCCTCTCTGTAACTAAATGGGACGCCCCAAGCAGTGCCAAACAAGGGGTGGGAAAAACAGCATAAAAACCTCATCCACCATGGCAAGTGGGAACTAGTGAAACTAAACCCACAAAAAAACAGCAGTGTGGAAAAACTCAACCATATAACTGGGTAGCCTCAACAGGAGTGATCCCGAGACCGCAACATTCCGGAAGTAATGCAACAGAGCATTAACAAACAGTACTGCGTTTTTATCGAAAAACCAGGAAAAAAACTCAATTGCAACTACGCGGCCGCCTGCAAAACTTTGCGTCCAAAACAAGCATCAGCCGATGCACTGACGTCTACCTTGTAGAACTTGGTAAACGTATGGACAGATGACCAGGTCGCCGCCTTACACACCTGAGCGACAGACACTTGGTGTCGGAAGGCCCAAGACGTACCGATTGCTCTTGTAGAGTGGGCCGTGATTGAAAAGGGGGGCACCTGCCCCTTCAAGGCGTAGGCTTGGACTACAATCTGTCTGATCCACCTGGAAATGGTGGCCGACGAGATCGCCATGCCTTTCTTAGGACCAGCCACCGAAACAAACAGTAAGTCTGACTTCCGAAAGGGAGCTGTGGCAGACAAGTACACCTTCAGAGCCCTAACCACATCGAGAGGGTGAAGGGCCACCTCCTTGGGGTGCTTCAGCTTAGGACACAACGATGGTAATACAATGTCCTCATTGATATGAAAAGCCAAGATCACCTTCAGTAGAAAGGACGGTAGCGGACACAACACCACCTTATCCCTGTGGATGACCAGATAAGGTGACTTGCAGGACAAGGCTGCCAATTCCAAAAAACACCTGGCCGATGTGATGGCCACTAGAAAGGGACCACTTTCTGTGAAAAGGTCAACAGGGGAATCTCCCTGATATTCTCAAACAGCGGCTTCTGAAGTGCCGACAACACCAGGTTCAAATCCCATGGGGGTAATAGAGGACGCCCTGGAGGGCCTACATGTCGTACCCCCTGAATAAAGGTACTCACTAATGAGTGAGACACCAGGGGTCGCTGAAAAAAAAGACAACCAGGGCTGAAATTCGCCCCTTGATGGTGCTCAACGCCAATTTCTGGTCCACTCCATGCTGAAGAAACAGCAGAATCCTCGATCTAGAAAAGGAGCGCGGATGCCACCCCTTCTCCTCACACATGGAGATGTAGGCCTTCCAGGTATGATGGTATAGCTTCCATGAAGAAGATTTCCACGCCCTCTGCATAGTTGGAATTACCGAGTCCGACAGACCCCAGTTCCTCAGCACCTGACTCTCAATAGCCATGCCATTAAAGCCAGCGATGGTAAAGCAGGGTGAAAGATTGGACCTTGAGATAGGAGGTCCTCCCGCAGTGGCAGTCGCCAGGGAGCGTCTGCCACCAGACGCAACAGGTCTGCGTACCAGGGCCGCTGAGGCCAATCTGGAGCAACCAGAATTACTGGAATCCCCTCGGCTTCCACTCTGCGAAGTAGACGTGGCAACAGTTTTAGTGGAGGAAAGGCGTAGATCAGCTGGTACTGATCCCACGGAGCCACCAGCGCGTCTGCCCACGGATCTCTCGTCCTGGACGCGAATCTCGGCACCTTCTGATTGAGACGGGAGGGCCAAGAGATCCACATCTGGCGTGCCCCATTTCAGGCACAGCAGCTGGAATATCTCTGGATGCAACGCCCATTCTCCTGGGTCCAGCATTTGACGACTCAGATAGTCTGCCTGCCAATTTTCCACCCCCGGGATGTAAATGGCTGACAGGGCCGGAACGTGTCGTTCTGCCCACCGAAGTTCGTGAGCGACCTCCCGAGCAGCGGCTGAGCTTCTTGTTTCCCCTTGGTGATTTATGTACGCCACAGCCGTGGCATTGTCTAACGGTATCCGGGTCGGACGTCCTGTGGAGGCACAGCCTGATCGCTCTCAATTCAAGCAGATTGAACGGCAACTTGGATTCTTCCGTCGACCAGAGGCCCTGAGCCGACCGAATCCCCATCACTCCACCCCAGCCGGACAGACTGGTGTCTAGTGTTCACCGTCCAGTTCTGAGGAAGAAACTATTTTCCGGACTGAATCACCGGGGACCTCAACCCACCAGATCAGGGAATCCCTGACTGGTTGACTCACCTGGATCTGCCGATCCAGGGACAACGGAGATTTGTCCCATTTTGTCAATATCTCCTTCTGCAGGACTCTGGTGTGGAACTGGGCATAAGGTACTGCCTTGGAGGAGGCCACCATGAGTCCCAGCACTCATATGCAAAAGCGGAGTGACGACCATTTGCGGTTCATCAGTAGATTGACCACAGACCTGAGAGTCAGCAATTTGTCCGAGTGGAGAAAAACCCTCGCTTCCCTGGAGTCCAACAGCAACCCCAGGTACTCCAGACGGTGAGTTGGTACAACCACCGACTTCTTCAGGTTCAATAGCCACCCAAATTCTTGCAGGGTCTGCATGGTGATCGCCACATCCTCCTCTAATTCTGAGGTGGAATATGCTATCAGGAGGAGATCGTCTAGGTAACCCACGATCGTGATGCTGCCTCAGCAACGCCAATACTGGAGCCAGTACTTTGGTAAAGACTCGGGGGGGCTGATGCCAGGCCAAAAAGGAAGAGCCACAAACTGGTAGTGTGCTTCAACTACTGCCAAACGCAGACATTTTTGGTGCCGAAGGGAAATGGGTATGTGCAGGTAAGCATCCTGGATGTCCAAGGACGCCAGGAAGTTCCCTTGATGGAGTGCAGCGACTACTGAGCGAAGAAATTTCATTCTGAACCTCTGCCCCTTTACAAAGTGATTGAGGGCTTTTAAGTCCAAGATTGGACGTACCCCTTCCTTCTTGGGAACCACAAACAGATTTGAGTAGAACCCCTGGAAGCGTTCCGAATCTGGTACTGGTACAATCACCCCTGATAAGTCCCTTACAGCCCCTAGCAGGGCCTCCCGGCGAACCGGGGACACGGGTATGCTGGAGGGGAAGAATCTGTTTGGCGGCCAAGAGAGAAACTATCTTGTAGCCTGTGGAAATCAGATCGCAGACCCATTGGTCGGATAACCGGGAGGTCCACCGGGCTGCAAACTCCTGAAGATGACCCCCCCCACCCACTTAACCTTCATGCGGTAGCACTTTTGGTCGCAGGCTTGTTAGGCTTGCGGTTCCAGGGATGCTTCTGACCGTCCGTGGACGTCTTGTCGGGCTGGGGGCGTTTTGCCGAAGCAACCGGGTGGATGAAAAAAACGCTTGTGAGCGGAAAAAGAGGACCCTTGCCTGCAGCGAGGCTCCTTAGCCTTCCTGACCTGTGAGAGTAGGGTACTCTTACCACCAGTGGCATTCTTAATAATGTCATCCAACAAGGCTCCAAAGAGCCGCTCACCAAGGAAGGGAAGATCCGTCAGGGCTCATAATTTCATAGTTAGGTTGAATAAAGACACCAGTCCATCCAGTTCAACCTGAGTGAGTGTCTACAATTGTCCCTATCCCTGTACATTGCACACTCATGTCGGTCCCTGCCCTCAAGAAGCCCATCATCCAAGGTCCCCATTTATATACTAGGGCCAATTTTGGACAGAAGCCAATTAACCTACCTGCATGTCTTTGGATTGTGGGAGGAAACCTGAGTACCTGGAGGAAACCCACGCAGGCACAGGGAGAACATGCAAACTCCAGGCAGGGAGTTTCGTGGTTGGGATTTGAACCAGCGACCTTCTTACTGCTAGGTGAGAGTGCTAACCACTACACCACTGTGCTGCCCATAGGGCTTTCTTGGATGCCTGGTCAGCAGACCAGCATTTTAGCCAAACTAGGTGTCTCAGCACCACAGCTGACACTGAAGCCTTGGATAACAGAGGCAGAGTATCCAGGGCCACGTCACAAATGTACTTAAGGCCTTGCACTAGTTAGTCTGCTAGCTCCACGCACACAGGGGAGGCATTCTGCTCTCCCAATTCGCGGTGGGCAAAAGTTTTGCCCACTCAGTCAGTGTCTGCGACACCAGTGCGGATGCCAGTACAGGTCGCACGGCTGACCCCACAACCGTAAACAAGGAACGAGCCACCGCCTTGGCCTTCCTGTCCACGAGATCCTTGAATGCAGGAGTCCCCTCAACCGGGATCGTGGTTACTTTATTTAACCTACCGGACCGGAGGAGCCGACCACTTTTTGAGAAGGCTTTCCTCAAAGGGGTAACGCACCGCCAAATTTTTTTTTTCAAGTATAAATTTTTATTAAACACCACATAAAGGGAGGTATCCCGACAGTACAATCAATACAGAGGTACATACATATGAAGCGCTTGCATAACTTAAAAACAGTACTAGCAAAATCACAGGGCCAGGCGTCTCACAGTGAACTGCCAGTAAACCGGGATAATGCGCTACGCCACCTATCATCCCACCGTTAATTACTCATGTCCAAGACGGGAACCTCCCTTCCATTTTCCATATACTCTTCAGGGAAGGGGGGGGGGGGGGGGGAGAAAAGAGAGAGTGAAAAGAAGGGGGGGGGGGGGCATCAGCCAGGGAGATGGTCATCCCTATCCGCGGGCCCACACCGTCGCAAGGCCACTACGAACCCAGGAGGGCAGTCCCCTCCTCCGAATATATAAAGGCAATCCATGTTGCCCACGTCGCCGTAAATTGCTCACTTTTATGCTGTGCTGTAAGGGCCAAGTCCTCTAATTTCCTAATTTCCTCCACTTTGCGCAGCCAATCTGTAACAGTGGGCGGGGACTGTTGTTTCCATCTAAGCGGAATACATGACTTCGCTGCATTCAAAAGATGGCGTACTAATGACTTTTTATATTTTTTTAGGGAGATAGATGACAGGTGTAGGAGGAAGAAGGCGGCGTCATCTGGAATTGTATATTCCGCAAATTTCTGAACAATGCGCCTCACTGCTCCCCAATAATCTCCGAGCTTAGAGCAAGTCCAAAAAATGTGGAGCATGGTGCCCTCTTCCTCGCCACAGCGCCAGCATCGGTCCGAGACGTCAGGGAAACATTTTTGAAGTCTTGAAGGAGTGAGATACCACCTATAGAGAACTTTATAGTTTGTCTCCTGTATTCTAGTACATATGGACGTTGTAACCGCTCAGCTAATCATCCTCTGTTTTTGCTTGTCCGAGAACGTTCGGTTTAGGTCTTTCTCCCACTTTTCCAGGCCAATCAGGCGTGGTTGAGCGGCGGGTGAGTTAAGTAGTACATACATATTGGATAGCGTACTAGTCAAAGGTTCAGTGCCTACGCAAAGCTCCTCAAATACTGTCCGTGGACGACAGAAGTCCTGGGGCTCAGGGATCGAGTGCAGGAAGTGGTGTATCTGCACCGCCTTCCAGAAATTTAGTCGGAACTCACCCGTTCCGTCGGATAGTTCCGCGAGAGTAGGCCAACGGTTCTGTATCACAAATTTAGCCGCATGATAAAAAGCTTTGTTACGCAGAGCAGCAAATTCCCTGGGGTGAAGGCCCGGCGCAAAGTCTGGGTGACCCAGTATTGGGTAAAGAGGGGATTTAAGCGAGACCGCCAAATTTTTGGGGAACGAAAAGGTCCGTTGCGGGCGACCCCATTCCCTGTAGATGAATTTGTCAAAGTAAGTCAAATACAGGAACACCTTAGGTGAACATGCTGCCTTGCGGGACCCAAAAGGGCCGGTACATCAGCAGAGGGATCCGCTGGCTCCTGTATCTTCAGGGTATCACGCACAGCTGTGATAAGTGCTCCAACTAGCGCTTTATTGCGCACGGACCCAGACGGGGAATCATCCTCACTGTCTGAACGGTCCTGGTCAGCCACGTCTGATAGGTCAGAGCAAGGGTCACCAGCTGCAGCAGGGCCCGAGTCTGCATCAGAGCTCTCCCCAGAGGACAGGGGGAGCAGGGGCCTCTTATGTGCACCCTTCCTGCCATGCATCACCCCTATCTTTGCAACAAAAGCATCAAGGACCGCCGTTAGGGTGCCCACGTGCACCGCGCCATCCACAGGTATCCCGGTTGCAATAGCCTGGATTTCCTGGGAAGAAACACCAGTTTCTGAAGCCATGCTGACCCTATCCTGTCTGCCACCTGCAAGGGGACTGAGGACAGTGAAAGTCCCACCCTCCTGCTGCCGCCGTGGGGGGGGGGGGTACTTAGCGCTAGCCTCACCACCCTGGGGCCTCTGTAAATGCCACTAGCAGTACCTGTAGTCCCTAGGAGGTTCCCAGTTGCAGAGAGGAGGAAACTGTCAGCAGCAGCTGCTTATAACAGCGGTGAAACGTTCTGCAGAGCTAGCTTCAGCATTCAGCAAGGAGCCATCCAGCGTCCTGTACACACAGTGGACACAGGAAACAGCAAGTGAGAGCACATGTAATGCTGCCACAAGAAAACTGCGGCGAAAACAGCGCTCAGGCTTCAAGAAAATGGCCGCCAATGTAACTAATAGGAGATCCTAAAGAAGATGGCTGCTGAAGCTCGCAAGGGGAATACAGGCTTTCCCACTTCCAAGATGGCCGCCAGACAGCGCCATGCGGTGACAGAACAAACCTAGAACAGTGCTGCCTACCTACAGCCAGAACAACCTCCACAGACCCCTTTGGGACCCCCCAGACCGGGACCAGGACAAACGCCAGCCGCACAGAGCCCCCATAGGTGAGAATCCAATGAACCCACACACACACCGCCCACAGCGCATGCAGCCATCCCCCTCAGAGGGGGGAAGGAGGGGAGATAGGGACTTGGGAGAAAGCACAGGGACTAAAAGTTCTGTGTATTGTGTAACAATTTTGCCTAGTTCTCCTAATGGCAGGCTATACAACCCATTTAGTTACAGAGAGGAGCTGTGTCGGTCGGTGAATATAAGAGAAATTTCTATTTTACATCCTATGGCAGAAACTGCAGGTTTAATCTGAAACTACTTCCCATACCAGAGCCATTTAGGGAACTGGTCTAGCCACATGCATGTGAAGTCACAAATTTAATTCAAACTTAGCAGCCTTCCTCTAGTCTAGGACAACATAGAAACACCAGATGAGCTTTATTTAGCTGAAAGCTAATGCCTAGCACACACAATCGGACTTTCCGACAATAAAACCGTGGATTTTTGTTCAAAGGTTGCTGGCTCCAACTTGTCCATTACGAATGCTAGTTTTACAAGACTGATCGGAAAGTGCGACAACAAAGTTTTGTTGGCAGAAAATTTGAGAACCTGCTAGCCAACATTTGTTGGCAGAAAGTGTGACAACAAATGTTCGATGGAGCACACACATGGTCAGACTTTCAGCCAACAAGCTCACATCCAACATTTCCCGTCTGAAAAAACAGGCGTGTGTACGCGGCTTTAGACTACACAACTGGGTACAAGCGTGAATGACAATATGTCTATTGCTCAGACTTTAGTCAACCAACAGGACGAGAATTTGGACGGTGAATGCCCAGTGAATATAGTTTATGTAGATTTTGCTAAGGAACTTGATAACTGTACTTCAAATGTCTATAAAATAAGGTCTGCTTGAGTTAATTAAAATTGTATGTACATAGATAGGAAGCTGGTTACATGAATGGGTCCAGAGAGTAGTGATAAATCATTCTCTGAATAGTCCAAAGTTGTGAGTGGTGTGCCCCAAGATTCTTTCTTGAGGCCAATGCGGTTCAATTTGTTTATTTACAATGCCTTGAAAATGTTATGTTACAACCAAAAACATAAATGTATTTTATTGGGGATTTTATATGATAGACCAACACAAAGTGGCACATAATTTTGAACTGGAAGGAAAATTGTAAATGGTTTTCAAAATGTTTTACAAATAAATACCTGAAAAGTGTGGTGTGCATTTGTATTCAGCCCCCCCCCCCCCCCCAACTAAAATCCAGTGGAATATATTGCCTTTAGAAGTCACCTAATTAGTAGAGTCCACATATGTATAATTTATTTGCAGCATAAAAACACAGCTGTTCTGTGAAGCTCTCAGGGGACTGTTAGAGAACCTTAGTGGACAAATGGCATCATAAAGGCCAAGGAACACACCAGACAGGGTCAGAGATAAAGTTGTAGAGAAGTTTAAAGCAGGGTTAGATTATAAAAAATAAAAATAAAAATATTCCAAGCTTTGACCATCTCACGAAGCACTGTTCAATCCATCATCAAAAAAAGGAAAGCGTATGGCATAACTGCAAACCTACCAAGATATAGCCATACACCTAAAAGGACAGGCCAGGCAAGGAGAGCATTAATCAGAGATGCAGTAAAAAGCCCATGGTAACTCTGGAGGAGCTGCAGGGATCCACAGCTCAGGCGGGAGAATCTGTCCACAGGACAACTATTAATCATTAATCACTTAACAAATCTGGCTTTTATGGAAGAGTGACAAGAAAAAAAGCCATTGTTGAAAGAAAGCCAAAAGAAGTCCAATTTGCTGTTTGCAAGTAACCATATGGAAGACACAGTAAACATGTGGAAAAAAAAAAAACCGCTCTGGTCAAATGAGACCAAAATTTAACTTTTTGGCCTAAAAGCAAAACTAACACTGCCCAAAACCCTAAACACACCATCCCCACTGTGAAACAAGGTGGTGGTGGCAGCATCAAGTTGTAGGTATGCTTTTCTTCAGCAGGGACAGGGAAGCTGGTCAGCGTTGATGGGAAGATCGATGAAACCAAATACAGGGCAATCTTAGAAGAAAACCTGTTCGAGTTCGCAAAAGACTTGAGATTGGGGTTGAGGTTCGCTTTCAGCAGGACAACGACCCTAAATATATAGCCAGAGCTACAATGGAATGGTTTAGTTCAAAGCATATTCATGTGTTAGATTGGCCCAGTCAAAAGTCCAGACCTAAATCCAATTGAGACCCTGTGGCAAGACGTGAAAAATTGCTGTTCCTAGACATTCCCCATCCAAACTAACAAAGCAAGAGCGATTATGCAAAGAATGGGCAGAAATTTCACTTCCTAGATGTGCAAAGCTGGTAGAGACATACCCAAAAAGACTTGCAGCAAAAGGTGGTCCTACAATAGTATTGACTCAAGGGGCTTAATATAAATGCACACCACAGATTTATAAAACATTTTGAAAACCATTTAGCATTTTCCTTCCATTTCACAATTACGGGCCACTTTGTGTTGATCGATCACAAAAAAGTTTGACTAAAGAGCTTAATTTCAGTGCCAACGATAGCAAATTACACAGGGAAATAACTTTGGTACAGGATATAGCATCATTACAGGAAAACCTTGACAAAATGGGGGGGGGGGGGGGGGGGATGGACAGCTAGCTGGCATATGAGATTTAATACTGAGAAATATGTAAAGTTATGCACTTGGGGGCCCAAAATAGACATGAGGAGGGGCGCCCCTGGGGGAATCAGTGAGGGTAAAGGATCTGGGGGTGCTTGTAGATAACAAACTTAGCTGCAGTTTGACATTGTATGCTATTGCAAACAAAGCTAGCAAAAAAATCCCAAGTATTAAAAGGAGCATACATTGAAAAGAAAAATCAATGCGGCTACCCCTTTACAAAACACTGGTTCAGCCTAATCTTGAAATCAGGTTTGATCTGCAATTCTCAGAAAAGACATTGAAACAGAAAAAGTTCAGCGAAGGGCAACAAAATTAATTAGGTGGTGGAGGACCTCAGCTATGAGGATTGATTACATAAATACGATTTTTTTTTATAACAGCTTACCTGTAAAATCCTTTTCTTTGAAGTAGATCACGGGACACAGAGCCATAGTAGTTTCTATGTGGGTTATAGGCCACCTTCAGGTGATGGACACTGGCACACCCTAGTACAAAAAGTGCACTCCCTATATAACCCCTCCCACTACTGGCAGTACCTCCATTTTGTAGCAAAGCAATACACGTGTATACCAAAGGGAGGGACCTCTGTGTTCCATCATATACTTCAAAGAAAAGGATTTTACAGGTAAGCCGTTATAAAAATCCTATTATCTTATCGTACATCACAGGACACAGAGCCATGGTAGTTACTATGTGGGATGTCCCAAAACAATACCAACTGAAGGGAAGGAGACACAACAAACATAGGGCACCAAGAGACAAGAGGACTTATACTGCAGCCTGCAGTACCCTGCGCCCAAAGGCGATATCCTCATGACCTTTTACAACTAATTGATAGAATCTGGTAAATGTATGGACTGAAGACCAAGTTGCGGCCTTGCAGATCAGAGCCATGGAGGCTTGGTGATGCACTGCCCAAGAAGCACTAACAGCCCTGGTGGAGTGCGCTTTAATATGAAAAGGAGGAATTTTCCTTTTTAAACCAAAAGCTTGAACAATTACTTGACAAATCCATTTAGAAATAGTAGATTTCGACATTTCCTGTTTGGCAACACAAACCAAACATCTGTTTTACGAATCTGAGCGGTCACTTTCAAATAGACCTTGACCGCTCTCACCACATCAAGAGAATGTAGTGACCTCTCTTGCACAGAACGAGGTTCTGGAAAAAAATGAAGGCAGAACAATATCCTGGTTTAAATGAAAACCTGACACTACCTTCAGTAGGAATTTAGGATGAGGCTGCAATACAAACTTATCTTTATGAATAATCAAATATGGCTCTTTACAAGAGCAGCCAACTCTGATACTCTTCTCGCAGAAGATATGGCAACCAAGAAAATTATTTTCCTTAAGAGGACTCGTATTGGCTCAAAGGGCTGTTTTTGTAATGCCGACAGGACTAAAATTTAAGTGCCAAGGGTTCAGGTGTGGCCTAACTGGAGGATTAATCCGTGTTACCCCCGAATAAAGCTACAAACCAGAGTGTGTGAAGCGAGTGGCCACTGAAAAAACACTGATAAGGCCTTTGATAGTACTCAAGGCCAGCTTAATTTCTAAGCCCATCTGTACGAAAGCAAGGATCCTACCTATGACATATTTACTGGGGTGCCAACCCCTGGATTCACACCAGGAGACATAAGCCTTCCAGACTCTATAGTATATGACTCTGGAGGCCTACTGAACTACTGAAGCTGACAGCCCATGGTCTTTCAGAATGTGAGTCCAAGATCTCCTAGGCCATGCTGGGGCTGCAAGAATCACCTCCTTCCCTTCTTACTTGATCCTGTGAAGAAGGCGCAGAAGCAGCAGAACAGGAGGGAATGCTTAGATCAGTGAAAACTGATCCCATGGAAAAACCAAGGCATCTGTTCCGTATGCCAACAGATCCCTTGTCCTTGACACAGTTGTTGATCTTCTTGTTGAACCTGGACGCAAACAGATCCACGTCCAGAACTCTCCATCTTTGACATATTGACAGAAAGATGTCGGGGGGGGGGGGGGGGGGACCATTTTCCCGGGAACAATTATTGGCGACTCAAGTAATCTGCCTGACAATTCTCTATTCCTGGACTGAAAATTGCTGATAGGCAAGGAATGTTGTTTTCTGGCCAAGATAGAATATGATTCACCTTTCTCTGGGCCGCACCACTTCTCGTGCCCCCTTGGCCATTGATGTAGCATTGTCGCATTGGATACTGACAGCACAATTCTGTAGTCTAAGCATCTAGGCCAGACATACTGGCCGAATTTCTAGAATATAGATGGGCAAGGTCCTCAATGATTTGGACCATTTCCCTTGGACAGATGCTTCTTCCAGGACTGCGCCTCAGCCCAGGAGGCTGGCATCTGTTGTCACTACCTTCCAGGATTTTCCTTTTTGAAGATTCTTGGATATCAACCGATTGAGGCTCTCACACCCTTTGGGGGATAAACACATTGAGAAGGCCAGAGCTTGGACCTTCTTGTTCCAACTTAACAGGATGCAGATACTGTTCTGCAGCACTCTTGAATGAAACTGCGCATAAGGCACGGCTTCGAAAGAAGCCACCATCTTTTCCAATAATGTCAAGCAATGTCAGTTAGAAGGATTCTTCTTTGTTTTGACCAACTGAATCAGTTCTTTTATGGAACCGATCCTTTCCTGGGGCAAAAACACATTCTTCTGAACTGTATCTATGATCAGCCCCAAGTACTGCAATCTCCTTTATGGTTTTAAGGAGGATTTCTCTAGGTTGAGAATCCAACCTAGGTACTCTAACTAGCCGACTGTGGTGAACAAACTTTGGTTTAAGTGGGCTACTGACTGATCTATCAAGAGTAGATGGTCTAAGTAGGCTAATATCATACCTTGAGCACTTAACCTAGCTAAAGGAGGAGCCAGGACCTTTGTAAACACTTGAGGTGCAGTAGCTAGACCGAAAGGCAGAGCTACAAACTGAAAATTAACATTTTCTACCTCGAAGCGTAGAAATTTCTGGTGAGCAGGGAAAATTGGCGCATGGAGATGGGGTCCTTTCACACGGGCGGATCACTGATGATACGCCCCGTGGATATCCGCTTGCTCAGTGGGGATCGCACCGTCAATCCCCGTTGAGCAGGAAGATGACAGGTCTGTCTCTGCACACCGCAAAGGGACGGACCTGTCAGAGTGCTGCTCTCCCCTATGGGAGATCGGATGACGACAGACCGCAGTGTCCGTCGTCACCCGATCAAATGACAGATGGAAAAGTAGGTTTTTCCTCCATCACACTTTTTCGGATTGTAGCAGGTCAGATATCAGCGGACATGTCACTGCTAACATCAGAATCCATAGAGGTCTATGGAGCATCCTTGATGTCGATTGACGCCATAAATTCTCCCCCTTATAGGATGGAGACTACTGATGGGATTGACTCCATGCGAAAGGAATGGATAATCAAAAACTGGTTTCAATCTTTGAGATCTAAAATGGCTCTTCCAAAGGGACAATCGATATCACTCTTTGAGACAAGAGATGATCCAAAGCTAGAAATACTTTTTCACTGGATCTCCAGGAACGTTTGATCCGAGAAAACAAGGAGACGGGAACTCTCAGAACTCTAGTTTGTAACCTAGAGAATTTGAGGAAGCCACCCATCTGTCTTGACATTGTTCCACTCGAATGGGGGCGCCCCCTCATAAGGAGGCTTTAGTATTTTGTTATGTGGGTTTCCTCCCCCAGATTCTCTTTTGGTCCTGGGGTTTACCTCTTGAACCTGACGGTGGAGGCAGTCAAGACTGCCTGGAGGCTGATGCCCCTGGCACTGGAGAAGCACGTTTAAAAGAAAAATGCTTAAACTTCTTTTTAACCGGTAAAAGGGAACTTTTCCCATTAGAAATTCTTTGGATAAATTTATCCAGATCATCTCCACATAACAGTTCACGTGAAATGGGAAACTGGCCAAGAGCTTTTTGCATGGCGCTTTGGCTGACCAATTTTTCAACCATAGGATTCTACGCCCATGTACCAGCCCTAGCAAGAGCTGTGAGGCCTGGAGAATAGAATCTTTCATAGTGTCTACTGTAAAAAAAAAAAAAAAAAACACGCTTCTGATATCCCGGCCAAATCCTGGGCCTGCTGATCAGGAATAACCTTGAGTACCTCTATAAACTGGTCCTTTAAGGACTGAGATACTCCGATCACTACCAGCGCAGGCTGAACAACTGAACCTCCAAGTGAAATATAGTTTTTAAAAAGAAATTTCAACTTATCTGTTGGATCCTTTAACATATGAGCATTGTCAACTGGACAAGTCAGGTTTTTGTTTACAGAGGATATAGCAGCGTCAATTGCTGGAATTCCCCATTTCTTATAGAACTCTTCCTCCATAGGATAAAGTATTGACAACTTTTTGAGGGAAAAAGTGTTTTTCTGGGTGCTCCCTGTCAGGGCTGGCTTAGCTTAGCCCTTCCTTCTCTGGGCTGGCTGCTCAGCTGTTGGCCAATTGCCAGCTCTCATCTCTCTCCACAGTTACCCTGCTGTTCCTGATCCCGCTTGTCTGACCTGCCTACTTAAGGCTGTCCAGCTCACTTCATCTCTGCCTTCGCCTCTGGTCACATCACAAGAAACCATCACCCGCGTTCCTGTTTAAAGACTGGCTTGCTAACATTCCATTTGGCTCCTTATCCCGCTTGCTGTTCCTCCACTTGGATCCCTGACTTCTGGCCTGGCTGACTACTTGATCCGGTTACTGGACTCTGGCTATGCTTTGACTACGCTTACTCTATTTACCTTTTTATTTTTTATAAACGTGTGATTTATTTGTACTTCTGTCTCAGTCTGGTTCATGGTTTCCGACACTACCACTCAGAATACATAGGCTTTTTTTTAGCCATGAATGAATAGGAAAATCATGAACAGATTAGGGAGGCTTCAGTGAACCCAAACCAGAAGTGGGCTCATCGACTGACTGCGTTATTGGCAGTAAAAATGTGGAGCGGACCAATTCAGTGAGAGATTGTACCAACAACCTTTCCTGCGAACCCGATTCCATATTGGGTTCTTCGGAAGAGGTGACATCAGCCTCTTACTGGTCCTTGGAGAGAAATTCGTCATCTCTCGCCCCTTGTTCCTCAGCATGAGAGTCCTGAGCAATGGATGGAGATCTGCTATGCCTAATCCCACTCCAAGACGCGATTAAAGCAGCAATTTTTTGTTCAAAACTTAAAAAATGGTTGAAGGAAAAAAAAAAAAACTCCTTAGTAATATACACAAGGGATGCAGTGTTAAAAGCAGCTGCAGCACTTGCCCCTCCTGGTGATTCACTCTGACCAGCCATATTACTCAGGGGAGGATGCCATCTTTTTTGAGATGGTTCTAGGCTGCCTAGTGACTATAGACCTTCTAGAGCCCATTTTTGAGGCGTTTTTAACCGCCCCTTCAGACCATAGCCCGATGCACAAAGCAGAGGTACTATCAGAAGGAATGCATCCACTGCTTGAGCAATAGCTTTGCTGCTGCTATTAATGCTCAGCCTGATGCAGTAATAAATAAGTCAAAAGGAATGCCTGTTTTACCAAAACCTCTTGCCACCTTTGCTCGTGTCCTTCTGCAGCTTGCAACAGCAACAATGGTGCCTTTTAAAACACCCCTTGCCGCGCTGGAAGGACACCAACGCCGCACTAAGCCCCGCCCTCCGTCACCTATGGCTCTCTCTTTTTTTTTTTTTTAAAGTTTCTTGCGCAAGCTCTGATGCTACAGGATCAGCAGGGAGACAGGACAGGCAGGGGCTGGCCGCCGCCGAGCAGCATACCATTCGACCCCCCCCCCCCCTCCTCCCTTTATGGCCTTAATACCAAAAAGTACTGGATCCCAGAGTTCAGCTCTCTTTTAAAGAAGCGTTACAGGCAAGACCTCAGACACAGCAGCTCTTCTTGACCTTAGGAACGTCCCAAAGCAGTGTCAAAGAAAACGAGGGGTGGGCACAGTAAAACAATAACCCCACCCATAACAACCAGAGCGCCTCAACAGAGGAGTTGCAACCTTAAACAGCCATCTGCAAAACCTTGCGGCCAAAGCAAGCATCTGACGATGCACTCACATCAACCTTGTAAAATTTTGTGAAAAGTGTGAACAGACGACCAGGTCGCCTCCTTACACACCTGGGAAGTGGACGATTGATGTCGGAAAGCCCAAAAGGCACCAATTGCCTTGGTAGAATGCGCTGTGACAGGAAAGGGAGGCACCCGTCCCCTTATGGCATAAGCCTGAACTACAATCTGTATGATCCACCGAGAGATGGTGGCTGATGAGACCGCCAGTCCCTTCTTCGGACCAGCCGATACAAACAGCAACTCTGGCCTCTGAAAAGGAGCCATAGCAGACAGATATACCCGTAGAGCCCGGACCACGTCCAAGGAATGCAAAGCCACCTCTCTTTGGGGGGCCAAGGACATAAGGACGGAAGCACAATGTCCTCATTTAGAAGAAAGGCTGAAAAAAAAAAACTTTGGAAGAAACGAAGGCCGTGGACGCAGCACCACCTTATCCTTGTGGAAGATCAAGTAGGGAGACTTGTCGAACCCCCTGAACAAACGCACTCACCAATGAATGAGTCGCCAAGGGTCGTTGAAAAAAAAAATAAGGATTTTACGGTGAGTACAAAAAAATCCTCTCTCTGTAATTCACCGACCAAGACAGCTCCTCTCTGTAACAAAATGGTTGGTCAGCCCTATCACTGAAGATTACTAGGCAAGTTGTAATACAACACTTCAGAACTTTTAGTTCCGCCCAGGGGGCGGTCCCTAGGCTACAACCCCACAGCCTGCTCTAGCAGACTCAGTACGTCAACAAGCAGTATAACGTAAAGAGAAAAAGGAGGGGCGGGTGCTGTGTCGGTCGGTGAATTACAGAGAAAAGGATTGTACGGCGAGTACAAAAAAAATCCTATTTTCTCTTATATTCACCGACCGACACAGCTCCTCTCTGTAACAAAATGGGACGTCCCCAATCAGTGCCAAACAAGGGGTGGGGAAAAACAGCATAAAAACTTCATCCACCATGGCAAGTGGGAACTAGTAAAACTAAACCCACAAAAAAACAGCAGTGTGTGGAAAAACACCACCACATAACCGGGTATCCTCAACAGGAGTGATCCCCAAGACCGCAACCAAATGCGGAAGTAATGCAACAGTGCATTAACATAACAGTACTGCTTTTTTATCGAAAAAACCTGGAAAAAATTAAGATTGCATATTTAATTGCAACTACACGGCCACCTGCAAAACTCTTCAGCCAAAACAGGCATCAGCCGATGCACTGACGTCTACCTTGTAAAACTTGGTAAATGTATGGACAGACGACCAGGTCGCCGCCTTACACACCTGAGCGACCGACGCTTGGTGTCGAAGGCCAAAGACATTCCGATTGCCCTCGTAGAGTGGGCCGTGATCGGAAAGGGGGGTACCTGCCCCTTCAAGGCTGAATCTGTCTGATCCACCTGGAAATGGTGGCCGACGAGACCGCCATACCCTTCTGTGGACCAGCCACCAAAAAACAGTGAGTCTGACTTCCGAAAGGGAGCCGTGGCAGCCAAATACACCCTCAGGGCCCTCACCACATCCAGAGCATGAAGGGCCACCTCTTTGGGGTGCTTCGGCTTAGGACACAGTGATGGTAATACCATGTCCTCATTGATATCAAAAGCCGAGACCACCTTCGGTAGAAAAGATGGTTGCGGACGCAACACCACCTTATCCCTGTGGATGACCAGATAGGGCGACTTGCAAGACAAGGCCGCCAATTCCGAAACCCTCCTGGCCGATGTGATGGCCACTAAAAAGACCACCTTCTGGGAGAGAGTCAACAGGGGAATCTCCCTGATATTTTCAAACGGCGGATTTTGAAGCGCCGTCAACACCAGGTTCAAATCCCATGGGGGTAACGGCGGGCGCACCAGAGGGACTACATGCCATACCCCCGAACTAAGGTACCCACTAAGGAGTGCGATGCCAGGGGTCGTTGGAGAAAAAAAAAAAAAAAACACATGAGATTTGCCCCTTGATGGGGCTCAATGCCAATCTCTGGTCTACTCCTTGCTGGAGAAACAGCAGGATCCTTGCTATGGAAAAGGAACACGGATGCCATCCTTTCTCCTCACACATGGAGATGTAGGCCTTCCAGGTACAAGGGTATATCTTCCGAAAAGATTTCCGTCCCCTCAACATAGTTGGAATCACCGAGTCCGACAGACCCCAGGTTCCTCAACACCTGGCTCTCAATAGCCATGCCGTTAAAGCCAGCAATGGTAAAGCAGGATGAAAGATTGGACCTTAAGATAGGAGGTCCTCTCGCAATGGCAGTCACCAGGGAGCGTCTGGCACCAGACGCAAAAGGACTGCGTACCAGGGCCGCTGAGGCCATTCTGGGGCAATCAGGATTACTGGAATCCCCTCGGCTTCCACTCTGCGAAGCAGACGTGGCAACAGTTTCAGTGAAGGAAAGGCGTAGATCAGTTGGTACTAATCCCACGGAGCCACCAGCGAGTCTGCCCACGGATCTCTTGTCCTCAACACAAATCTTGGCATCTTCTTATTGAGACGGGAGGCCAATAGATCCACATCTGGTGTGCCCCACTTCAGGCACAGCAGCCCGAATATCTCTGGATGCAATGACCATACTCCAGGGTCCAGCATCTGTCGACTCAGATCCGCCTGCCAGTTTTCTACTCCCGGGATGTAAATGGCCCACAGGCCCGGTACGTGTCGCTCTGCCTACCAAAGTATGTGAGCGACCTCCCGAGCAGCCGCAGAGCTCCTTGTACCCCTTGGTGATTTATGTACACCACAGCCGTGGCGTTGTCCGACTGTATCCTGATCGGACGCCCTTGAAGACTCATCGACCACGTGTGGAGGCACAGCCTGATCGCTCTCAATTCAAGCAGATAAATCGGCGACTTGGATTCTTTCGTCGACCAGAGGCGCTGAGCCGACTGAATCCCCATCGCTCCACCCCAGCCAGATAGACTGGCGTCCGTAGTGATCACCGTCCATTTCAGAGGAAGGAACGATTTTCCTGACAAACACTGGAGACCTCAAGCACCAGATCAGAGAGTCCCTGACTGGCTGGCTCACCTGGATCTGTCGAACCAGGGACAACTGAGATTTGTCCCATTTCAACAAGATCTCCTTCTGCAGTACTCTGGTGTGGAAGTGGGCGAAGGGTACTGCCTCGAAGGAGACTACGATGAGTCCCAGTACTCGCATGCAAAACCGGAGCGACAACCACTTGAGGTTCATCAGCAGTTTCACTGCGGACCTGAGAGTCTGCAATTTGTCTGAAGGGAGAAAAACTCTTGCTTCCCTGGAGTCCAACAGTAAACCTAGGTACTCCAGACGCTGGGTCGGCACAATCACCTACTTCCTTAGGTTCAACAGCCACCCAAATTCTTGCAGGGTCTGCATGGTGATTGCCAAATCCTCCTCTAATTCTGAGGAGGAAGATGCTCTCAGGAGGAGATCGTCCAGGTAGCCCACGATCGCGATCCCACGTTGACTCAGCAATGCCAGTACTGGAGCCAGTACCTTGGTAAAGACTCTGGGGGCCGATGCCAGACCAAAAGGAAGAGCCACAAATTGGTAATGGGCTTCCCTGACTGCAAAACACAGAAAATGTTGATGCCGAAGGCATATGGGTATGTGCAGGTACGCATCCTGGATGTCTAAGATGGAGTGCAGTGACTACTGAGCGAACCGATTCCATTCTGAACCTCTGCACTTTTACAAAGTGATTGAGGGCTTTCAAATCCAAGATCGAACGTGCCCCTTCCTTCTTGGGAACCACAGATTTGAGTAGAATCCCTGGAAGCGTTCTGATTCCGGAACTGGTACAATCACCCCTTGATTCAGCAAGTTCCTTACCGCCCTCTCCCGGCGAACCAGGGATATGGGTATGTTGGAAGGGGAAGAATCTGTTTGGCAGCCAAGAGAGAAACTATCTTGTAGCCTGTGGAAATCAGATCGCAGACCCATTGGTCGGATAACCAGGAGGACCACCGGGCTGCAAACTCCCGAAGGCGACCCCCCACCCGAGACATGGGTGGGGGCAAACCTTCATGTGGTAGCACTTTTGTTCGAAGACATGTTAGGCTTGTGGTTTCAGGGACGCTTTTGACCGTCCACGGGCGTCCTGTCGGGCTGGGGACGTTTTGTCGAAGCACCTGGCGGACGAAAAAGCAGCTTGTGAGCAGAATAAGAGGGCCCTTGCCTGCGGCGTGGCTCCTTAGCCTTCCTGGCCGTTGGGAGTAGAGTACTCTTACCACCAGTGGCATTTTTAATAAGGTCATCTAACGAGGCTCCAAAGAGCCGCTCGCCAAGGAAGGGAAGATCCGTCAGGGCTTTCTTGGATGCCTGGTCAGCAGACCAGCATTTCAACCAAATCTGGCGCCTCAGCACCACAGCTGACACTGAAGCCCTGGATAACAGAGGCAGAGTATCCAGGGCCGTGTCACAGACGTACTTAAGGCCTTGCACTAGTTGGTCTGCTACTTTCACGCGGACAGGGGAGGCCTGCTGCTCTCCCAATTCGCGGTGCAAAACTTTTGCCCACTCTGTCAGTGTCTGCGACACCAGTGCGGATGCCAGTACAGGTCGCACGGCTGACCCCACAACCGTAAACAAGGAACAAGCCACTGCCTCGGGCCTTCCTATACATGGGATCCTTGAATGAATGAGTCCCCTCAACCGGGATCGTGGTTACTTTGTTTAACCTGGATGCTGTCCAGGACCTGTCCACTACCGGAGGAGCCGACAACTTTAGAAGGCTTTCCTCAAAGGCGTAACACACCGCCATGTATTTGGGGACTGCAAAGGTCCATTGCGGGCGACCCCATTCCTTGTAAATGAACTTATCAAAATAAGTCAGATACAGGAACACCTTAGGTGAACGTGCTGGCTTGCGGGACCCAAAAGGAACCAGTACATCAGCAGAGGGATCCGCTGGCTCCTGAATCTTCAGGGTATCATGCACAGCTGTGATAAGTGCTCCAACTAGCGCTTTGTCGCACACAGACCCGGACGGGGACTCATCCTCACTGTCCGAACGGTCCTGGTCAGCATCACCCGACAAGACAGAACAGGGGTCACCGGCCTCAGCAGGACCAGGGTCTGCGTCAGAGCTCTCCCCAGAGGGGGGGGTGGGAGGGCCGCTTTTTAGCACCTTTCCACGTACCGCCTCTATCTTGGCAACGAACGAATTGAGGACCGCCGTAAGGGTGTCCATAGGGACCGCGCAGCTCGCAGGTGACCCGGTTGCAATTACCTGGATTTCGGGGGAAGAAACACCAGTTTCTGAAGCTATGCTGACCCTATACTGTCTGCCACCCGAAGGGGACTTAGGACAGTGACAGTCCCACCCTTATGCTGCCGCTGGCTGAGGGGCTCTAGCCCGCTGGACTCACCACCCTGGGCCGTTCCACGCTGTATTACCGCAGTGCCTGATGATCCTCAGCACTCCCAGATACAGAGATAGCAAACTGTCGGTGGCCGGCAGGTTGCACGGTCGGTGGGCAATCAAACACACGTGTTCAGGATACACTTCCCAGCAACCTGTGATGACCAAACTGGAAGCAGAGGGCACAGGGGCAGCTGCTAGAGCACAAAAACGTGGTCCGGCTACAAAAAAATGGCTGCTGGTGTTCTCAATAGGCAATCACCAGGAAAATAGCCGCCTGAAGCCAGTCTGACCCTTGCTCATATTTAAAATGGCCGCTGACCAGCTCGATGAGGGACTAGAGAGAACATGTGGCAGACACAGCGCTGCACCAACACAGGGGCAGACTACACAGGCATCTAGCAGGACTAAGCTGCAGGACACAGGCACCCAGCACAGCTAAACCCCCAGGTGAGAGCCCAGGCGCGCACACACACCGCTCAGCACATGTACAGCCCCCCCTATGAGGGGGGGGAGTTAGGGAGAGAAGAGAGGGGGTGAAGGGGGCCCCCGAATCGACCTAGGGAATGCCCAGCTGCTCCACCCTGCCAAGGCAGGGAGAGCTGTACTTACCAGTCCTGAAGCTGGGAGACATTCCACGGTAGTCAGCTTCTGATCAGTACAGGGAAGACTACTGGCCCGGCATACTGTGACGCAGACATCAGTAGCCGGTCATATGTATGCCCCGGAGCATAAAGCTCCCCGACCACCTCTGAAGCTGAGGTATGTCATGTCCTGCCGAGCCATAGCTGCAACCTGCACACGCTCGATGGCCGGACTGGGAAGACTACAAGATAAGTGAACCAGCCTGTCACCCAGCCAGCTGTTGATAGAAGATCACAGGATCATTCATCTTGCGCAAAAAGCCAAGCTTCTGCACCAAAAAAAACACGGACCTATGGGCCCGTAGGGTTCCTAGGTCTTATCTCCTCACTAGGCAAGAAAAAACAGTCTGCTAGAGCAGGCTGTTGGGTTTTAGGCTAGGGACCGCCCCCTGGGAGGAACTAAACGTTCTGAAGTGTTGTATTTCAACTTGCCTAGTAATCTCCAGTGATAGGGCTGACAACCCATTTTGTTACAGAGAGGAGCTGTCAGTCGGTGAATATACAAAAAAAAAAAAAAAAAAAAAAAAGCTGATATCTGCCCCTTAATGCAAGTTTCTGATCCACGCTTTGCTGCAAAAACAGCAGGGTCCTGGAAACTGAATATATACATGGACGCCACCCCGTCTCCTCACATGTGGAGATGTAGGCCTTCCACGTACGACGATAAATCTTCCGAGAAGATGACTTCCGTGCCCTCAACATAGTGGATATTATCGAATCCAACAGCCCTAGGCCCCTTAGCACCTAGCTTTCAACAGCCATGCCGTTAAAGCAGGATGAAGTATTGGACCTTGCGTCATCGGCAGTCACCAAGGAACATCCGCCACCATTCGTACTATGTCAGCGTACCAAGGACATTGAGGCAAATTTGGGGCAATCAGAATTGCCGGAATCCCCTCGGCCTCCACTCTGCGAAGCAGATGTGGTAGAAGTATGAGTGGGGGCCCGGCTTGTGGGACCCGAAAGGGACCGACGCCTCTGTAGATGTCCCCGCCGTATCCTCCATTTTTAGGGTATCCCGCATCGCTGTAATAGGTGCTCCTACAAGCGCCTTTTCCTGTGCTGACCCGGACACAGAATAAGCCTCACTGTCCGAAAGGTCCTGGTTCGCATTCTCTGATACATCAGAAAAGGGGCCGCCTATCACAGCAGGGCCCAAGTCTGAATCAGAGCTTTCCTCAAAAGACTGTGGGGGTGGTGGCTTTTTTTTTACCTCTCGTGTGCCCGCACACCACTTCCACCCTGGCAACAAAGGCCTACAGGACCGCCAACAGAGCGACCATAGGCACCGCAGGTGCAGGGGAACCAGTTTGAATAACAGGGATGTCTGGGGAAGAAACGCCAGCTTCTGACGCCATGCTGACCCAAGCCTGTCACCACTTATGCCACGTATACATGATCAGAATTATGGTTGGAAAAAGGTCTGATAGTTTTCCCGATGGAATTCCGCTCAAGCTGTCTTGCCTACACACAGTCACACCAAATTCCATCCGTTAAGAACACGGTGACGTACAACACATACGACGGGACCAGAAAAAGGAAGTCCAATAGCCAGTTGCTTCCGTCTCATAGTTGAATCTGAGCATGCGTGAGTATTTGCACGTCAGAATTGCATACACACGATCGGAATTTCCAATAGAAAAAGTTTTTCCGTTGGGAAAATTGAGAACATGCTCTCAAAATTTTACTGGCGGGAATTTGGCCAGCTACATTCCAACAGAGCCTACACGGTCGCATTTTCCGATGAAAAGCTCTCATCGTTTTTTTGCTGGCCGAAATTCCGATCGTGGGTACGAGACATAGGGGACCTAAGCAGGGGCGTAACTAGAAATCACAGGGCCCCATAGCAAAATGTTGTATGGGCCCCCCCCCCCCCACAAAAAATGGTGGGGCTTAAATTAAATAGTGGGCGTGGTTCGTGCGTGGCTCAAAGGGGGTGTGGTTCGAGTCTGAGATGAATAAGGAAGGAAGGAAGCAAAGAAAAGGGATAGAGGGACAACAGGCCCAGATCCTACACCACAATAGCAATATACGTATTCCAGAAAGTTTAACAATCAACAGATAAAGATACTACAAACAGCTGGTGTTAGCGCTTCAATAATCCTCACCTGTACCCAATGTGGCCCTCCCGTGCCCAATACTGCCTCACCTGTGCCCAATACTGCCCAATGCAGCGTGTCCAGTGCCCAATACAGCCTCACCTGTGCCCAATGCAGCATCACCTGTGCCCATTGTAACGTGACCTGTGCCCAATGAAGCTTCACCTGTGCCCAATGCAGCATGACCTGTCTGTGCCCAATGCAGAATGTCCCATGCCCAATGCAGCCTCACCTGTGCCCAATGTGATCTCACCTGTGCCCAATGCAGCATGGTCTGCATGTGCCCAATACAGCCTCACCTGTGCCCAATGCATCGTGATCCATGCCCAATACAGCCTCACCTGTGCCCATTGCAGCCTCACCTGTGCCCAATGCAGCCTCACCTGTGCCCAATGCAACGTGACTGGTGCCCAATGCAGCGTGACTGGTGCAGAGGAAGAGGCGAGCCAGAGGCGGAACTACCAGGGAGGAGGAGGAATGCACACTGGAGCCCTCAAATGGCTTCTGGCAAGCGTGGGACTGCCTCAGAGTGGGGGGCTCTGGCTCTACATCCAACTTCTGGCATGTCTCTTCCAGAGCTTTCCACTGTGATTTCCACTCACCGATACCTGGCCTGGATCCCTCCTGAATGACTTTACTCAGGACGTGCTGACCAGCTGTCCTTTCTGGCTCCTGTTCCCAGACACCTCTCCATAACCGTGTAAGGAGAGGCTCCCTCCCAGCCCCGAGCACCCTGCCTGAGGTACCCCCCCCCCAAGAAAGGGGGTTCCCTCAGACACAACAGTCTAACACTCCATCATCCAGTTTATCCAGCCGACAACTCCTCCCACAGCAGGTTGACCATGGGTATATGAAGGAGTCCTAGTTGGGGATTGGTCGAAGCTCCCACATGCACCTCATGGCACTCCAGCTCTCTGCCATGCCCTTTTTCCAGAACCTTCTCCCTGGAAACAGAGGAGGCACCCAAGAACTGAGGCACATATCAGTCACCTGCTGCTATACTAAACCACTCCCCTGCCCCCAGATCAAAACAAACAGACCTAGCTCACAGCATAGGCCTTCTTAAATTTACCTGCGCTGGCAGCTTACACAAAACCTACACCTAGCACGTACTTACCTAAGGTAGAGGGTGCTACACTATAATATTAATAAAGGAATTACTAAACCGTAGCCTAGCACAGGGTTTATCAACTAGGGTTTCTCCAGAGGTTGCTATGGGTTCCTTGATTAATTTCTGTCTCGGATAAGTTCCCACTGACACCATTGATCTTTTTAGCTATCTGTAAGGTGGGAATTCTTCCCAATGACCACAAGTGTAAGGAGCATTCATCCCACTGACCATCATACTAGTATATCATGAGTTGTAGATATAGTCATTTTTTAGCAGGGGTTCTCTGAAACTGAAAAGTTATTTGAGGGGTTCCTTTGTGTTAAAAAGGCTGAGAAAGGCTGGCTTAGCATAACCACTTTTGAGAGTAAACATTCTCTACTCATTTAGTAAATCAGCCCCATTGTATTTGGCAGAGGTTTATACCTTTACTTTGATAGAATAAAAGTGCGAATTTTCATTATAGGGTTGAATCTACCAACTGTCCCTTTTCAACCAATCAACCCAGCGATTTTTTTTCTTTCCCTCATTTTCATTCTAAGTGAAAAATTAAAGCGGGCTCCACCCTAAAGTGGAGCTTCCGCTCATTGGAACCCTTCCCCCCTCCAGCGCCACAATTGGCACCTTTCAGGGGGGAGGGGGGTGCAGGTATCTGTACAGTACAGGTATCTGCACCCACTTCCGGCATAGATATCTGCAGAAGCTATGCCCCTTTCCGAAGGTCCCCCACTGTCTGCTGGGAAACACACAGATCCTAGAGACAGCGGGGACCATCCTTATTGCGCAGCGCGACTCGCGCATGCGTAGTAGGGAACCGGGAAATGAAGCCGCAAGGCTCCACTTCCTGATTCCCATACCCAAGATGGCGGCGGCAGCACCCGAGAGACGATTGAGAGATTGGCTTCGGGTGCCGACATCGCGGGCGTGCTGGGCGGGTAAGTGTCATTTTAAAAGCCAGCAGCTGCAGTATTTGTAGCTGCTGGCTTTAAAAAAAAAAAAAACTAAAAAAAATAAAAAAAAAATAAAAGGCGGACTCCCGCTTTAAGTTATCGTTTAAAAACGCAAACACTAATACTGCTACCTTTTATAGCTGTAAAAAAAAATAAAAAATAAAATCAGAAATATGTAGTGAAGATATTTCCTACATGCAAAAATGCACTATTACATGCTCTTTAGACATAACATTTTTTTCAAACATTGGTTTCTTTGCCAATTCAAAAAATTACCATATAGCACGAATTAAAAGATCAGCATTTGTAAAGCTCAAAATGATCTAGTAATTTTCCTTTACATAACCAATGACTAATGTTAGAATTTAACAACTAGAGAAATGCTGAATGAATGTACAGTCACAATGCAGCCTCACCTGAGCAGAGGAAGAGGCGAGCCAATGCATACTGGAGCCCTCAAATGGCTGCTGGCAAGCGTGGGGCTGCCTCAGCGTGGGGGGGGGGGGGCGAACACCGCCCGCACGGTCCCCCAGCCAGGGGAAGCGAGGAGAGGAAGAGGCAAGCTGTCTGTACGAGCAGAGAGCTGTAATAGCTTTCATTTGAATGTCCTGTGTTCCCGGGGCTCACCGTCACATAGCCCCACCTCTTGGCCCGGAGCCTTTGATGACGTCACATGTCCCGCATTGGACCGATGTTCTGTCTATCAAAGGTACCGGGCCAAGAGGTGGGGCTACAGGACATTCAAATGAAAGCTATTACAGCTCTCTGCTCGTATAGACAGCTTGCCTCTTCCTCTCCTCACTTCCGCTGTCTGGGGGACCGTGCGGGCGGTGCTCGCCCCCCCCAGTATGCATTCCTCTTCCTTCCCACGGGGCCCCTCTCAGCTGCGGGCCCCATAGCGGCCGCGTGTGTCGCTATGGCGGTAGTTCCGCCACTGGACCTAAGGCAGGTCACACAAAAAGTCCATCTGCCTAGCTGCCACAGACAGGAGGGCACGCCCCCACAGGACTCACCACCCTAACCCAGGTACTGCACTGTGCTGCTGCTGTCCGCTCTCCCATGTCATCGAGATGTCTGGGTGGAAAGGGCGCGGTTCTAGAAGGAAACAAGCTGAGACTACTAGAAAATTGCCAACGGCTGCTTTAGCAAAAACATCTGAGGGCGCCAAGAAAATGGCCACCAACCTACTAGAAAATGGCTGAAAGGAAAAAGACTGGCTGTGGCTACAAAAAAATGGCTGCAGAGCACACGACGTGGCTCAGAAACAGGGAGTCCTGCCAGGACCCAGAGCCCCCCCCCGGAGGACCCATGGCCGCATCCCCATGCGCCCAAACAGTGGCCCATAGCATGGGGAGGAGGGAAAAGGACAGGGAGAGAAGAAAGGGAGAGTGAGAGACCCACTAGTCGACCTTCCATGGAATGCCCAGCTGCTCCATCCTGTCGAGACAGGTGGAACCATACTTAACGCTCCTGCAGGGATGAGTTCCACAGACAGACCCCATCACCCGAGCAGTATGGGGTGGCTGCAAGCCACGGCACACTGACATATACAGCAGTAGCCCAGTCATGTGTGCCCCGGAGCATATAGGTAACCGGCCACCCCTGGATTAGACGCGTCATGTCATGCCCGACCCAGTGCATAGCTAGGGCCTGCTCACGCTCGATGGCCAGGCTGGGGAGACTACAAGGATCTATATTGTCCAGCCTGTCACCCAGACCGGCTGTTGATTGTAGATCACAGGAATCAAAAATGCAGAAAAAAGAAAACATTCCCAGGGACCAATGGTTCCACCGAGAACCACTGAATAAATTAATTTCATTCAGCAAAAAAACTGTTACTTATAAAAGTGAAATTCACAAAAAAAAAAAAAAAAAGAATTTTTTTTTTTTTTTAAACTTGAAATGCCTCTAAATACCCTGGACTGTCTACTTTCCAAAATTGTGTTTTCTTATTTAGAAAAAGTAAAAAACCCAGTACTGATGAATACCAAAAAGAAAGTCATTTGTGTGAAAAAAATATAAATACAATTTTCATATGGGTACAGTGTTGGATGACTGCGCCATTGGCAAAGAGCGACAGGGCTGAAAGCTGAAAATTGCCCTGGGCAGGAAGGGAGTAAAAATGCCCAGTATTCAACTGGTTAACTATGAGAGCCATACACACCTAGGCCTGCTCTCACTGTGAAAGATCATCGCTGGACTACTTTCTCTTTACAGCTAGAAGTCGATTGAAACCCCCCCCCAAAAAAAATAGGAAATTTTGTAAAACAGCTTACCTGTAAAATTATTTTCCTTGATGTACATCGGGACACAGAGCCATAGTAATAACTATGTGTGTTATATCGGCATCAGGTGCTGACACTGGCACACCCCTTAAGGCGTGAACTTCCCCCATATACCCCTCCCATTACTGGGAGTCCTGTTTTGTAGCCAAGCAATCAAAGTGTATAAGAAGAAGGGAGGGACCTCTGATGTACATCAAAGAAAAGGATTTTACAGGCAAGCCGTTTTAAAAATCCTATTTTCTTTTATTACATCAGGGGACACAGAGCTAAGTAGGTAGTAGTAATAACTATGTGGGATGTCCCATAGCAATGGCAAGTGAAGAGGGGGAGACAGAATCAAGGAAACAGGAGGCCAGAGGACTCATACTGCAGCCTGTAGTGTATGCTGTGCCCAAAGGCAATCAACTCATGACCTTTAATATTGATTTGAGAAGGGGGGGGGGGGGGGGGGGGGGGGGGGAAATCGGATAAACGTCTGAAACCAAAAACCAATGTTGCGGTCTTACAGATCTGAGCCATAGAGGCTTGATGATGCACCACCGAAGAGGCACTAAAATGCCCTGGATCAGTGTGCTCTTAAAGTGGACCTTCCGCTCATTGGAACCCAATTGGCACCTTTCAGGGGGGAGGGGGTGCAGGTACCTGTACAGTACAGGTATCTGCACCCACTTCCGGCGTAAATTCTGCAGAATCTACGCCCCTTTCCGAAGGTCCCCCGCTGCCTGGTGGGAAACACACAGATCCCAGAGACAGCGGAGACCATCCTACTCGCGCATGTGCAGTAGGGAACCAGGAAATGAAGCCGCAAGGCTCCACTTCCTGATTCCCATACCCAAGATGGCGGCGTCAGCACCCGAGAGACGATCGAGAGATAGACTTCGGGTGCCGACATCGCGGGCGCGCTGGGTGGGTAAGTGTCATTATTTTAAAAGTCAGCAGCTGCAGTATTTGTAGCTGCTGGCTTTAAAAAAAAAAAAAAAAAAAAAAAAATGGCGGACTCCCGCTTTAATATGAGAAGGAAGAATTTTCTTCTTTAAGCTGAAGCTTGATCAACCACCTGGCAAATCTATTTGGAAAATAGTGGATCTTGACGCTGCCTGTCCATATCTTGGACCTTTTCTGGCAGTACAAACAAAACCTGTGTTTTGCGAACCTGAACGGTCGCCCTTAAATAGATTCTGATTGCTTTTACTATATCAAGAGACTGTAGTGCTTTCTCTTCCCCAGATTAAGGCTTCTGGGGAGAAAGGAGGAAGAATATCTTGGTTTAAATAAAAACCTGTAACCACTTTTGGTAAGAGTTCAGGACGAGGACATCAAGTCACCTCGTCCTTATACATGATGAAATACGGCCCTTAAAAGACAGAGCTGTTAGCTCCAATACTCTTCTAGCAGAAGAAATGGCAAGCAAAAGATTCTCTCTCTGGTCAAAGAACCAAGAGAATTTCTTGTAAGGTTCAAACGGCTGATTTAACAAAGCTGACATCAATCTTAATTCCTAAGGATTTAGGAGGTGCCTTGATAGGGGGAATAAATCGTGTTACCCCCTGAATAAGCTACGCACCAAGAGTGGGAAGCAAGAGGCCGTAAAGAAAAGACATCAACATCGGCCTGGATCTGGCTCTTGGAAAAAACAAGGCCTGAATCCTCTTTATTCCAGACCAACAGGATGGTGTCTTGAAGCAGTCTGAATAAAACTGCACGTAAGGGATGGCCTTGAAGGAGGCCACCATTTCCCCTAAAAATCTCCTGCAGCCAAAATGAAGGAATTTTCCTTTCCTGATAAGTGTAATTAGTCCTACAATGGAACTGATTCAAGTCTGGGGTGACAATAGCGGCTAAGCTGAATGGCAGTGCCACGATTGATGAAAATTTTATATTTCAAATCGCAGAGATTTCTGGTAAGCGGGAAACTTTGGCACATGGAGATATGCAACTCCCCTCTTTGCAGGATGGACACAGCCGATCGAATTATGAAAGGATCGGATGTTTAAGTGCCGATTCAGACCTCCGAGATCTAGAGTGGGTCTTCTCTCTGCTTGGTTCTGGGACCTTAAAAGGTTTGAGGCAAAAACCCCTGTTGCACTAAGGGAATCTCTGATATCACAGACTTGGTTAACAGCTGTTTCAGGGACCAGAAAGACCCTTCTTTCTCTGGAACCTTAGGAGCATTCTTTGAGGAGATGGACACTCTTGCATAAGACGGTCGCATTAGCAGCCCCAAGGACCCCACAGGCAGCGCCCAAACAGGACCCGAACCCTCGGATCGAAAGCCGACAGCCATCTGGGCTCTTGAAACTCTAGATGTAACCTAGATCAGCGTTTCTCAACTCCTGTCCTCAAGGCGCACCAACAGGTCACGTTTTCAGGATTTCCACTATATTGCACAGGTGATTTGATCAGTTTTCACTGCCTTAGTAATTACCACAGCCATTTCATCTGAAGGGAAATCCTGAAAACATGACCGGTTGGTGCGCCTTGAGGACTGGAGAAAAACCGACCTAGAGGAGGGGAAAATAAATAAAACAAAAATTGCAGAAAATCACTCTGCTCTTAACATTGTTCCTGCCAGACTGAGAATCACAGGACCTTTCCCCTCACTCAAACAAGGGGGGGTGCTCCCTCATGAGAAGGCCTTAGCATTCTGCTTCATGGGCTTTCTGCCCCCAAGATCCTGGTGCCGGCCCTGGGAACCTCTCTCCTGAACCTGACTATTGAGACGGTCGAGACTGCCTAAAGGCAGATACCCCAGACATAGGAGAGGCTGCATGATTAAAGGAGAACCGTTTGAACCTCCTATTACTGGTAGAGCGAGCTTTACCCCTTTTGGGTGAACTTATCCACTCTAAATAGTCGTACCCCAGGAAGGGACAGACTAGCTAAGGGTTTTCACCTGGTCCTTTGGCTGATCAATATCTCAGCCACGGACCTCTGCAAAAATGTACTAGTCCAAGTATAAGCCATAGGGCTTAAATGATCGAGTCCTTCATAGCATCTGTGAGACCCAGTGCGTCAAATACACCAGCCCCTTGCTGGGCCTGCTGATCAGGCAGAACTTTCAGGTATCTCACACCTGTTCCTTAACCCCTTGGAGTCCACATTCTAATGCATTGGCTTGACTCAAAATGTGCTCCACCACAATAGTGGAGCAGACGTTGAGGGGTTAATGGACTGAGCTACTTCAATTGCAGCCAGAACTGCAAAAGACAGTCTTTAAAAGGAAAATCCAACCTTAAATTGCTGGATCCTTTAACATCAGTGCATTATCCACTGGACATGCGAGACTCTGCTCACTGAGGTGATTGCAGCATTAATAGCTGGAACCCCCCCCCCCCCCCATTTCTTTCATAAAAATGTTCCCATTCAGAATACATAGCTATGCATTTTTAGTGCATTTTACATCTTGCAGATTTGCACTACAGAACTTGTTCCATAGGACACCATGTTAAATGGACACCCAGGTGGGGGAAGTTCAAATGAACCCTATTAGAGGTAGATACCTCAAGAGACCGTGGCAGACAACAAAAGAGTTAAGGGAGTAGACTAACACCTGACTTGTGCGGCTACTCCCTCCCTGTTAGGATCCTCCGAAGAGGAAAAATCGGAAAAGATCTACCTGATCCCCAGCCTTCTGCACCTCAACAAAAGGGCCCAGAGGACTAGATGGGAATCTGCTATGTTTAGTCCTACTATGGAGAGACATAGCAATCTTTTAAATGGTAGAAGAAAAACCTGTTTGTGTGACATACAGGGACAGACGTGTTCTACCCTTGACGGCTTCATCTGACTGGCCGTATTTTTCTTTTTACTTCCCAGGGAGGAAGACAGACATTCTTTTGTAAGGGTTTTTAGTTTGTTGTAAACCATTAACCCCTTAGAAACCTTAGAGGGGTTCCTGGTCCCTTTGTCACCCATAGCTTACAGTACAAAGCAGAGGCAGTACCAGAAAAAGAATGTTTCTTGCTAGGTTATAGTACAGTACAATAACTGCTATTAATCCTAGCTATACAATACAATGTTGTCAATCAAAAGGGAGATGCCCGTGTCACCAAACCTGCCAGCAACCACTCTGCTCTGTCCCTCCACCGCCAGACTTCAGCTTTTCCTGTATAGCTTAAAATACGTGCTCCACATGTAGCCGGCGTCTGACGCCGTTTAGTCACGCCCCCCACATGAACCACCCCCCCTTTTAACTAGGGAAGTGTATGAGTGCTGGCAAAAATGCCGGCGGGGGGGTAAAACGACAGCGACCTGGCATCCAAAGGAACAAAACCCTCCACTCTGGGGGCCCAGGAAGTGATCAGACCCCCCATCATACCTGAGCTGGCTTCAACTGAGAGGAGAATGAAAGCTTCTGCCATTTCCAGCTTCAGAATGGTGAGTGCTCAATACAGCCTCCAGTGGTGACACAGACATGACAACATAAATACATGGAAGGAGAGATTCCTTGCAGAAAATCTTCCCCACCTTTCCACCGCAGGGCTTTATCAGAGATAAAAAAGCCCAATCTTCGCCCTTCATGGTAGGCTCCGAGACCTTGAAAGGAAGCCTTCAGGAACAGGGGTACACTCAGGTAATCCCGCAATCCTGGACCTGTGAGAAGACCCTGCCAGTAAACTTTTATTGGCCTTACTACTAAAAACTACTGGATCCCAGGGCCCAGCTTAAAAGCAATACCTCGTGTCTTCAGATGACGAGGCCCGGGTACCATGCATTTAGTCCATTACGGAGATATCAGAACGGATCCGGTCAGGATGGCGGGGTCGCATCAAAGGATTAATGCCCGTGGAGCTCAGTACACACATCCTTACATGTGCCCAACACCTTAGACACTGGCGGGAAAAAAAAAAAACTGGGGATTCCCAGTAATGTGATGGATTATATGGGGAAAGTTCACACCTTATGGGGCGTGCCAGTGTCCAGCACCTGAAATGGCGATATAACCCACATAGTTATTACTATGGCTCTGTGTCCCCTGATGTAAGAAAAGAAACACAAGCGTAAGCTGATGGCAACTATGGCAGCCATCAGCTGGTACTTAACCCTGTCCAAAATGCTGAACACTAGTTAAATACTTGGATGCTGAATTCAGAGATGCAAGATGACAGAACAGGTGGTTTCTTATTACTCTTCCATCTATTTGGTCTTAATATATCAGCTTATTGTTTTTCACAATTCCGCACTGGTTTGAATTCATTATTGCTGTAACCTGTAAATGTTTAGGTTGTAGCTGAAGTGGAATTGTACTCAACTGCTACTGTGATGCCTATAAGGCGGATCTGATTCAATAACCTCTGTATGGCATTGATTTCATGTTACACTTAAAAATAGACTAGGTTGCAGTTTCTCAAAATCTCTATAATTGGAGTGTTTTCATTGCACAAAATGGTTTCCTACAGTTACCATTGATTGTAAGCCCAATTAGTACCCAACAAAAAGCTGAACCCCAGATATGTTTATTGTATACTTACACTGGTCCACTACTATACTAACTCCTGTGTGAGCAGCTTCCCCCTCTGCACACCAACCATAGTGGGTCACCCAGTCAGCACTGCAGCCACACACAAACAACCACCACCCCCCCCCCCCCCCCATGAAAACAAGGCTCCTAATTGAACACAGCAGAGGGGAGAGGGGACATGACAAGATCAATGCCTCCTCCAGAGAATGTCCTGCATTAACTGAAAAACTAGGTGTTCTATGAATGGCAGCAGTGCCAGGCAAGCAACCCTCTGTTTATCACGCAAGTGGGAAGCTGTTTGCACAGGACCTGGCTATCACAATATTAGTGCCAACTACTAGTTTCATATTTCTCCCATTGGCCCCTCATGTACGATATGCGCATATCTACATTGGTGCAAACTGCCCCAAAGTAAGTATAAAATAAAGACCGTATCTGGAATTCAGCGTTAAACTGGTAGTGCTACAACTGTACGGTTGTCAAATGTTATCCCTTTAATTATTCTCCTTAACCCTCTTTTATTTGGTATCCCTTTAGAATTTTAATTTTAAAATATTTTCAACCATAAACGGGTAGTGCTGCTAAAATGTCCAATACATTGGGTAAGCCAACATGCAAGGCAGATGAAAAGAAAAAAAGGGTCCTTTTAACACTGAAGAATGTGTACAATAAGAAAATCTAAAAAAGGTAAAATAAAAATATACAACTTTGGATTGCTAACAGTTATATCTATGGTGATGTACATTAAAGACAGACATTCTGTCATCTTGGGCAGGCTAGGAAGAACACTCATGATTGACCAGAGCACAGTCTCAGACAGTCACTTGCTCCCCCATAAGCACTGGAAGAGTGGAAGACTAAAGAGCCGTATACACGATCTGACTTTTTGAAAACAAAAATGCACATCCAAGGCAAGGCAACATCCAACAAACTTTCGGTTTTCATCTGACAAATGTTGGCTGTGCGAACAAACGTTTCAACAACATAAGTCCGATGTCGCAAAGTCCGATCGTGTGTACAGATAACCATTGGACTTTACAAACACGCACATGCTCAGAACCAATGCAAAAGATCAGACAACAATACAGAAGTTGATCAAAGGTGGCGGTAAAGAGCAGAAAAACTCTGGTGCAGCTGTGTAAGATCGCCAGTCAGCTTCTAACTTCAGCTTGTTCAATTAAGCTTTGACAAAAACCTGGAAGCCAATTAGTTTCTATGCAGAGCTGCACCAAATTTTGCTCTCCAGTTTAAAAAATAAAAAGAATATCAACCCCCATGCAAGAATTCTTCCATGGCCATTTATGAGCAGTGCTGGCTTATCTTTCGTCCAAAGACAAGGAGTTTTGAAAAACGGTCTTACAAATCCTGTATCTACAATTTACTTCGCAAATCTGATCCATTTTGTTGAATAAACCAAATACAGCAGAACACCCCCCCCCCCCCCCTATATAATAACCTGAGAAAGAATCCAGCTACCAAAAAAAAAAAAAAAAAATGTAATTTAAAGCATCAGTGTTTTCTTTTTGAGTTCATCTGAGCTCATTAGCTATGTGATAAATGACAGCAGCTTTTTGGCAGTATAATTGGAAATCTAATTTCTATGTCATCCTGTTTATTAAAAAAGTTATACAAGGTGGTAAACGCAAAATTGCAAGAAATTGCAGCTTACCAATCAGGTGTGGTCGCTGCAATAATTTTGAGTATTTTTTTCCAGTGATCTGTCCAGTAACTGTATTAGAGTGCCAGCACTCTGGATGAATGAACACCGGGGGGGGGGGGGGGGGGGGGGGTATAGGGGCTAACACTTTATAAGCAGTTAGAGCAAAAAGGTTTTACATCAATAAAAGTTGATCTTTGCAAGTACCCCTGCTAATAAGAAATGGCCTGTTGTATCTCTAACATTTGAAAAACAGTTTGTGGCCAGCTTACCAGGTTAAAAAGGAAATAAAGCCAAAGAAAAAATAAAATAAATGAAAGCAGCCATCACATCTAAGCTATATTGCAGATAAGCTGCACTATAATACAATGTTAGCGTTTGTGTTTAATACCACTTTAATCTTACCAGTAGAACTACCATTAAAAAAAAAAAAAAAAATTGTAAGTACAGAACATGCGTACTAGGTTCTCAAACTTCTTTCGAGTGTACACTGTACCATGCATGCACAGCTCAGTGTACAGTTTCGGCATGCCTTTATGCCGAGGTGAAAAAGTTATCCCAGTCTGGCCAATCACATTTAAAATCCTGAACCTCAGACAACCAGGTGAACATGACAGCACATCGCTGGAAGGGAGACTGTAGCAGAATTCAGTTTTGCTTTATTCATCAGACTTTGGTTCATATTATCTACCACTGAAGGTTTTAAAAGAAAATAAAAAATAAAATGTACCATTTCTTTGCAGGTAAAAAAAAAAGGGCATTTTTTGGAGCCTGTAAAGCAGTGCACCAGTGATCAAACAGGTCGCTGGTGCCATGCAGGTCTCCTGCAAATTTCAGAAAATCTGTGTGCCTGTATGGGCAAGCAGATACACGGACAGGATGAATCAATGAACTACCACGGCATGTTCATTGAGAACTACAAGCCGACATCTGCAAAGGATGTCGGCTTGTAGTTCATTCATACATAGAGCTTTGTGTACGAGGGACACGGCCATGCTGTTTTTAAAAACAGCTAGTACGGGTAACTCGGGCAGCGGCTGCAGCATTGGGAACATGTTGCATATTTCCCCCTCAAAACAGGTGGAACGTGTAACATGCTCCCAAAGGGGAACTTATCCTTTAAATTTCCTTAAATAAGCATGAAGCCATGCCAAAATTAGGTGCTCAACAGATCAAGTCACAATCGGAGTCGCATTTGTCCAGGTATCATTCTTACCAGTTTGTTGAATAAAAACGTAAAGAACTTACAAAAAAAAAAAAAAAAAAAACACAGAACACTAGGCTTCATTGCAGTTCTGAGATGGTTACTAAACTAATATGAACTAATGAGCCAATACTGTTAAAAGAACATAGTGCTTTAGCGATAGCACACTAAAATACTGTGCCATACGGTCGAGTTCCACATGCCTGTTATTTTACTTTAAAACTGAAGACAAAATTGTCTGCAATTACTTACAGGCCCCTTTTACAGCTGTCTGGTGTGATGTAGTAAAATGCATTATGTTGGCATTAATGTCAAGTAGTCCATTCACGTGAAAGGGCTATCAACACACAAGAACTGACAAAAACCATAAATGTATACTCCTGTGCAAAAGTTTTAGGCATGTGCAAAGAAATGCTTGAAAGAATGCTTTCCAAAATATATATATTTTAATTGTTAATTTTTATCAATTTACAAAATACAATGTGAGCCAACAGAAGAAAAATCTAAATCTAATCAATATTTGGTGCGACTACCCTTTGCCTTCAAACCTGCATCAATTTTTCTACGTGTACACAGTTTTTGAAGGAACTCGGCATGTAGGTTGTTCTAAAACGACAACGAACCACAGATCTTCTGTGGATGTAGGCTGCCTCAAATCCTTTGGTCTCTTTATGTAATCCCAGAAAGACTATGTTGAAATCAGGGCTCTGTGTGGGCCAAATCATCACTTCCAGGACTCCTTGTTCTTTATGCTGAAGATAGTTCAGTTTAATGACATTGGCTGCATGTATGGGGTTGTCCTGCTGCAAAATACATTTTGGGCCAATTACACGCCTCTCTGATGGTATGGCATGATGGATAAGTATCTGTCTGGTATTACATAAAGAGACAGATGGATTTGAGGCAGCCTACATGCACAGAGAATCTGTGGTTAGTTCTCCAAGATGTTTGGAACAACCTACCTGCGGGATTCCTTCAAATACTGTGTGCAGGTGTACCTAGAATTGAAGCAGTTTTGAAAGCAAAGGGTGGTCAAACCAAATATTGATTTGGATTTCTCCTCTGTTCATTTACTTTCCATTTTGTTAAAAGTTTTTTTTTTTATACACCTGCCTAAAACGTTTGCACTGTACCTTTTTGTCCTGATGCAGTGCACAAGAATGCACAGTAGAGCATTAGTGTGTTGTGATGCACAGCAATGCAGATGTTTTAGAATGCCATATAAAATGGTATGGAGCAAGCCTAAAATAAATAGCTTTTTTTGGAAGGCAAGCAAGCCCTCACGCCAGAATAAACTCTGATTCTAAAAATGCAGAAATGTACATTTGTAACTTCCCAAATGTTATCAACCACTTGCATCTCCCACTCCTTATTCAGTCAATGAGGGAAAAGAAACTGCTCTACACAGAACAGGAAAAGGATTTATATAAAACTCATGAAGCTTTTATGGGTATTTTCTTGCAATTCCAGACAAGTAACACAGTGCTTCCTCCTTTACATTAAAAATAAAAAATACTATACGATGCATGGTCCCAATATATTTAACAAGGTCTTTTGGCAAAAATTCGGAAAAAAAATGTGGCATAGGTCCAACATTTTCATAATCCCTCCCTTACTCAGAAAAAGGAAACAGAACCAGGATTTATTTAAAAAAAAAAAAAAAAAAAAAAAAAAAAAAAAAAGAAGCTATATATACTGATCTCATGAGCAGGAAACGGTCATGTAACACTTGAAAAATTAGGGTAAAAATCTTGGCTTTTAATTAACAAAAAGTTTTTTTCTTTTATTCCTTGTCCCCTTCTGCATGAGGTCGGCCTGAAAGGTTTGGATAGCGAATTTGTGACACTTCAGAAGTTAATGGCATCTAACCCAACTCCTGAAATTACACAAGTGTCTTTGCGTGGAGGCACCTGGTGGATGGGTGGGTGGAATTTTAACTGGGAATGGTGGTTACAGTCTGTGCTGGAATGCTGATCATCGCCTAGGCCCGGAGGAAAGTGTTGGGTAGAATGTGATCTGGCAGTGGGCACCTCCAGCTCAGCTAAGATCGTGTTCTGATTAGTCTTCAGAGTCGTCATTGTTGGTGAGACTGGCCACTAGATCCTCTAATTTGGAGATTCGTTCCGCCTGGGACCTGATGTCCTCTCTCATTAAACGCAGCTCCTTCATCACCTCATCTAGCTTTCCATCATTCGGCTGAAAAGCAAAAGATGTTTTAGGACAGACTAACAATTTTAGGATACAAAATTGTATTGCACAAAATTAAATCATACAATGAAAAACAGCTCCGCTCCTTTCCCCTTCTACACATAAAAGACAGAACTACACATACAAAACACATTGTCCCCAACTTACTATAAAAAACAAAATACAATAAAACAAAAATTGAAATCATTCTGAACTCCCTTAGCAGCAATCTAAGTACTTTCCAGTACTAAGCCTGTGAATGAAAGCTGACTGGTACAGCAGAGCTCAGAGCAGTCTGAGGGATGTATGCCATAGAGATGTGCTTTGTGTCGGTCAAACCATCACTTCCAGGCGAAAATAGTGAAAAAAAAAAAAAAAAAAAAAAAACGAGACACGGTCTGCCTACAAAGAAAACATTTTCGTGAAGGGTGAACAGTGAGGACTAATTAAAGTGTTTCTAAACATGGGACCAGACAGACCAAAATGTTGCGATGAAGGGCAGAATGTTTTGTTAAAAAGCAAATTCCCAAAGAGTTAAGCCCAAGAGCACTGTAAAGGTCTCCAAGGCATCCTGGAATATAAAATGTTCACCGTGTAAGGGTTTAAAAAAAAAAAAACACACACACACACGATGCTCTTCTCAGCAATGCAAGGACTACATTGATGTGTCGATAAATGAGGATTTGCGTTTTCTATAAAAGTGTAAAAAAAAAAAAAAGGGAAAAATGAGCGCAAGACTGGAGGAATCCATTTAGGCAAATCTGTCATAATGTGGTAGTATGCTGCGCATACTAGCACATCACAACATTTGCCTGTGGGGGAGCCATTGAGGCAAATTTGTCATAATGTGGTAGTATGCGGTGCATACTACCGCATCATGACATTACCCAGCTGGGGGACCATTTATTTTATTTAATTTTTTTTTAAACATGGCTTACTACTGCTAAGGACTCGGAATGCGCTTTCTGTTGTGTCCATGCACATGGTATGGTCCCACCATTTTCTATGAGGTCTCACGTGCACAGATGGGCTAAAAGGCATACGGAAAATTTTCTTCCAAAGCAGCACACCTCAAGGCATGTGTAACATCAGTGTGTTAACGGATCATGTGCATCGTTTACTGCACTGACATGCATAGGGGGCCCATTAGAAATTAATGGGATGTCATGCAAAAATCTAATATATCTAATATGCATAACCAGATGCACAGAACAGTGAATTTGGATTAAAAATACAGTACAGATCTCTGAATTCAGCACACAACACCCGAATGATTAACGTGTAATACTTACAGCAGTGTAGGCTTCTGGTGTCTTTTTAGCGGTACTAGCTGTCTCGGCCTTCTTCTGTGCAGCTGGTTTACTTCCCAAAATATTTTTCTTCACCACATTTAGATCACGGTTCTTGGTTGGTATGTATCCATGCTTCAGAGAGATCAAAATAGGGTCTGCATTTTTGCCAAGAAGCCAATCTTCAGCTTCAATTGGAGCTTCTGGACCAGCAGTATCAGGGTACAAATCATCTTGAAACAGATCCGACTAGAAGACAAGGTTTTAAACTGAAATGTTTTGTCAAGTACAGTAAGTGCATAATGCATGGCCTGTCCATTTAATAGTCAACAGAAGGTAAATTGTATTTAAAAAAATAAAATAAAAATATTTTGACACATACCATAGTGAGCCATGGATTTTAGTCCATTTAAAATATTCTTATGAAGATCACAAAAATCACTCAGGAAAAACTTGTATTGGACTGCACTGCTCAATGCAACCCAGATGCAGTGGACAAGACAAACTGCCCTAATTCCAGTTGTCTCAAAACAGTAATGTGCTGTGTTGCTATGCACTGGTCAAAGATGGAACATGTTGCATAAATGCAGCGCAGCCAGCTACAAGTAACCACATTTTTTAAAAACATAATTTTTGCTTTTTATAGTGGTATTCTACACTTACAATTAGCTCTATAGCTTATCAAAATCACTTTATCTTTAAAGATTTCCACATGGCCAAATGGGTAGAAAACCAAAATTACATTACACGTTCCCATAACTTTTATATAAAATAAAACATTGTTTACCTTTTTTAGATAAACTTATTTGGAAACAAGCACTAAAAAAAAATCCTACCTCTGTTTATGATGGGGCTTGGGGAGCTGTTTGCTCTAAGGGCCGGTTCACACAGCGAGGCGTCTCCGACTTGCCTCGCCGCGACCTGCGGGGACCTCAGCGGCGACTTGCAGAGGACTTCTGTATAGAAGTCAATGCAAGTCGCCCCCGAAGTCGCCCAGAAGTAGTACAGGAACCTTTTTTCTGAGTCGGAGCGACTCGAGTCGCTCCTCTCAGAACGGTTCCATTGTACAGAACGGGGGCGACTTGCGGGAGCGAGGCGAGGCGAGCCGTGTCGCCTCGCATCACCTCGCTGTGTGAACCGGCCCTAAAATTAACTTTCTCAGAGTTGGCAGATATCAGTTGTAAACTAGATTTGAACACAGTTTGTCCTAAGAACAGGTTAAATATTTAAAAGCGGTTTCTCAAGTGTATGCTAAATGAGGAAAATTCAGAAATGCTTGCAGTCAGCCATGACACTGCTTCCTAAAGTGATAGGTGGAGTGACTTTCTTTCCAGCAACAAAATAAAAAAAAAAAAAAAAAATAAAAAAAAAAAAAATAAAAAAAAAAAAATCACATGATCCGTGCCCCCCCCATCAGTGTGGATTGGGAAATTCCTCCTGTGGAGGCATTGTGTTCTCCCGGCAAGATGAGGGATTGTTAGCGGGTTTTTATAGCCACTAGCAGTTTTCTCATATATAAGCTGCCAGACTGGCTGTACCCAAGATGATTGGATCAACTTGGGTACTTTCAGCCTACTCATACATGGTTAGAATCATGTCCTGCTGAGCCGTCTTATTTAATCCCATCATGTGGTCACCATGTTACAGTGGTGATTAACCCCTTCCCAACCAGCCGCCGCAGTTATACTGTGGCAGGTTGGCTCCCCTGGGCGAAGCTTTGCAGCTATACGCCGGCTCGCCTTTGGACCACTAGGGGCTGCATGTACCCTCAGCGCAGGAGCCGATACACGTTAACTACCAGGCACCCGAGATCGCTCCACACAGACAGAATGGAGATCTGTCAATGCAAACAGACAGATCTCAGTGCTGTCAGGGGTGAGGAGAGCGATCTGTTAACACTAAGTATGAACAACGATCGCTCTCCTCACCCAGGCAGTCCAATCCTCCAGTTAGAATCACTCCCTAGGCCCCCAAGTCCCCAATGATTGCCCCCCTAGTGTGTACCCCTTCCCTGCCATTGACATTTACAGTGTTATCAGTGCATTTTTATAGCACTAATTGCTGCATAAATGCCAATGGTCCCAAAAATGTGTCAAAAGTGTCCGATCTGTCCACCATGTTGCAGTCCCAATAAAAATCGCTATTACTAGTAAGAAAAAAAAAAAGGCATAAATCTTTCCCCTATTTTGTAGGCGCTATGACTTTTGCGCAAAATATACGCTTGAGATTTTTATTACCAATAATATGTAGAATACATAATGGCCTAAACTGGAGGAAAAAATTTGTTTAAAAAAAAAAATGTTTTTTTTTATAGCAAAAAAGTACAAAAAATTTTCTTCAAAATGTATGCTTTTTTGTTTATAGCGCAAAAGATTAAAACCGCAGAGATGATCAAATACCACCAAAAGAAAGCTCTATTTGTGAAAAAAAAATAAAAATTTTGTTTGGGTAGAATGTAGCTCAACCGCATAATTGTCAGTTAAAGAGACGCAGTGCTGTATCGCAAAAATTGGCAGCCAAATCTTCCAGGGCTGAAGTGGTTAAATACCCTGGATTTCTGCCATCAGATCACCGACCCATCTATCCATGCGGAGAGGATATCCATTTCAGGCAACCGAGTGGCATGATCTGGTTCCTTGGTGATTAAAAAAGTGAGGTGGAATGCTCTTGTACAATCTGGTGAGTACGGACTTTTATATGAGCACGTGGTGACAAAGCATTAAGTGGGGGAATCTTCTGGCGTCAAGGCACAAGCACTTTTTTCACTTTTCTATGGATGGAGTGTGTTGCTTATGTAATATTTGTATTCTATTACTCTGGACTGAGCACTTATTACTTTATATCTTTGTTTTACATTTAATTGTAGTTATTTTTGCAAACGCTGTCTAGCACAAAAATCTTGTGTTATTTTGTGATTACGTTTATATAGAGTGATTATATACAGAGTTCTGTGAATGCACTAAATGTACCGACAACCTTTGTGGCCAATGGCTTGTAGTTCTCAATGAACTACCAGGGTGCTGTTGAGTGTGGTGATAGTTCATTGATTCTTCTTGTCTTTGTGAAACTGCCTGCCCATACAATGTAGGAGTCCTGCATGGCACCCGCAATCTGCTGATCGTGGTTGCCATTCTTTCCAAGCAACTACAAAAAAATAAAAAGTAAAACGCACGTTTTACTTACCTTTACAGTGATTCTAAAGGGTTTTGTTTTTTTAAAACACACGTCATACTTGCCTACTCTGTGTAATGGTTTTGCACAGAGCACCCTAGATCCCCTGCTGGTGCTCCTGGCTCCTCCCCCTTGATCAAAGCATCCCCAATAGTAAGCCGCTTACTATGGGGGCATTGGTGTGTACTTGCTCCCTAGCCCTGTCTACGCGTCCAAAAGAGACTGCTGGATTAGAGGGTGCTCAGGTGAGCGATGGGCGCTGGGGGGCTGATTTTTTTTTTTACCATCATGAATAGGATGCATTCAAGTTAAAAAAAAACTTCAGCCTTTTACAAACACTAACTTATGCTGTGTGAATGTGAACATGTATCATATAATGGGGCTTTCGAAAATTTTACTGCAAAAGTGGAAATGCCATTTTAAAGTTTCTTAAAGTGTAATGTGTCAATCCGACAAAGCAGAAGATGTAACAAACTGATAATTCACCAACTCTTCTCACCCCTTCTGTTAAACATAAGTGAATGCAGCAGAGCCTGATTAACATCTATAGCTGCCCCATCCCTCCCAAGTTTGAGTGCTACCGTACATATGACAGGAGGTCGATATTAAGACAGATTCAGGGAATTAAATGGATAATAACCCCACAGGTTTTAGCACTTTCAGCAGCTGACTTCATCATCAAGTATGCATTTTCTTGCCTCTGTTCAGATTAAGGCTGGGTTCACACTGCTGCGATGCGGGAACGCTGCAAATCTACTGCGGGTTCCCACATCGCATGCCTCCCGTCAGCAGTTCACACTGCCCTATGCGAACTGCTGAGAGTGTCAGTGAAAAGTTAACACCTCCAAATTAGTTCACATATCGCAGTGCGATCTGCAAACTTGGACAGGAATCGGATCGCATGGTGTGAACACCGATGCGATCCGATTCTGCTGCGGACCAAAAAAGGGTCCTGTACGAGTTTGGGCCGGATGCGTTGCAAATTCAGCCATACTATCTGTATGGCTGAAATCGAATCAGACAGATATCGCATGTGATTTGCACTGCGAATCACATGCGATCCCGTACACCGCAGCAGTGTTAACCCAGCCTAAAGCTGGTGCCATGACTGCTTTCCCATTTCAGGGTAGTTCCTTTCTCTTGCAGCATCCTGTGCAGTCACCCTTGCATGCACAGTTTTCACATTTTTAACCAGTGTGGGATTTTGGCTGGGGGTTGCCCTTTGGTTTTGGATCACTACCTGGGAGGATGTTTTTTTTTTTAAAGTATAAAACTTAAGGTAGCAGCTTGTAAGAATTTTTTTTTTTAATGGTTACATATTAGTATTAAATTGCATTTTTAAATCTGCCCAGAGTGCAGTTTTAGTTACCACAGCGCACATGGCCAACTTTGCAGTATACACTAAAAAGATACTTGCTTACTAAAGCACTGTGTTGTTGCAACCAATTCTTTCCCATTTCAACATCAACCTTTGACGGTCTGAGCACTTCCTGGGACTGTCAGAGGCTCTTTTCTCCTCTGCAGCCTGCAAATTGCTCTCCACCTGTCTTGACTTCGAGTGTTCAGTGCTAAAACACCAGTCACTAAACATCTCAGTACCTTGAGCATCCTGAAAAAACCTCACCTATTAAAGCACAGCCCAACAACAAAGATGCAGTTGAAAGCCTGTATCCTTTGGCATTGCTTTGCTAAAATGAGCTACAGAATGCCCCTCAATAGCAATACTTAGTTTCATTATACTAGCTGTTGTGTCCCAAATGACTTAAAAAGTAACAGGACAGGTTTGCTTTTAAGCAATGATGCCCATCACTGAAACCCCAGAACACTTATGTTCCCTTCATTCAATTGATCATTTTCCAAAAATCACTGACCTTTCTGGGAACAGTCATAATAATAGGCTCACATTTCCTCTCATGCAGTTTGTAGAACCTGAAAGAAAAGAAAGTTATTCAAAAAAGTAATGACAAATTTGTGCCCTAGTACAAAAAATAAATAAAATATACAAATCAAAAACAATGCATCATTCTCACTACTAGTCAGTTATAGCTTCTTTTATAGAATACAGCAAGTTTCACCAATGACAGTAAAACAAAATCATAACTTTAGGTTAATGGATTCTGGCTAATCTCCCTTAACCCTTTCACTGCCGGATCCCTGGCATCAGTGTTTGACGCTAAAATGTACAGGAATCCTAACAAGTATAACTATAGATTAGACAAATTGCTGTCAGGGAGCACTTGTGTAAGCCTGAGAACCAACTAATCATAAAAATGCATTTTGTGCAAAGGTGCATGTAAATCTCTAAAGACAAATATTCCTGTGTAGGCGTTGGTAAGCCCCAACATACTGAGTAGGAAGAGAGATTGAACAGATTGTAATAAGTAAAAAAAAGGCTTAAAGAGGAAGTAAAGGCCCTTTAAAAAAAAAAAAAAAAAAATGCAACCTGCAAGGCAAAGGCATAATGAGCTAGTATGCATAGCATATTTGTAAATATCTCCTAAACCGTGTAGGTTTAGGAGAGATTTCTTGGACCTAGAGGTAAGCCTTAACCACTTCCCGACCAGCGCACGACGATGTACGTCGACAGAATGGCACGGGCAGGCATATTGGCGTACATGTACGTCCAATATTCGTTGCCGCCGTGCCATCGGGAGCGCGCCGCCGGCGGCGCGCTCCCGCGCTGGTCGGGACCCCCGTGAGTCCGGTCGCGGGACCCGCGGACTCGATCGCCGCGGGCATCCCCGCGATCGTCTCACGGAGCGGCCGAATGGAGGAAATGCTGTATAAACAACATGTTTCCATTCTGCCTAGCAACTAGTGACGCTGATCTCTGCTCCATGTGATTGGAGCAGAGATCAGTGTACACTAAATGAAAGCCCAACCCCCCCACAGTTAGTAACACACCCCTAGGAACACTTAACCCCTACACTGCCAGTGTCATTTACACAGGAATCACTGCATTTATATAGCAGTGATTACTGTATAAATGACAATGGTCCCAAAAATGTGTCAAAAATGTCCGATGGGTTCCCCACAATGTCACAGTCACAATAAAAATCGCAGATCGCCGCCATTACTAGTAAAAAAAAAAAAAATTATTAATAAAAATGCTATAAAACTATCCCTATTTTGTAAACGCTATAACTTTTGCGCAAACCAAATAATCGCTTATTGCGATTTTTTTTACCAAAAATATGTAGAAGAATACGTATCGGCTTAAACTGGGGGAAAAAAATGTTTTTTTATATATTTTTGGGGGATATTTATTATTACAAAAAGTAAAAAATAATGCGTTTTTTCTAAATTATCTCTCTATTTTTGTTTATAGCGCAAAAAATAAAAACCGCAGGGGTGATCAAATACCACCAAAAGAAAGCTCTATTTGTGGGAAAAAAGGACGTTAATTTTGTTTGGGAGCCACGTCGCACGACCGCGCAATTGTCAGTTAAAGCGACGCAGTGCCGAATTGCAAAAAGTGGTCTGGTCTTTGACCAGCAAATTGGTCCGGTCTGAAAGTGGTTAATCTAGGCTTACCTGTAGGTCAAAGTGGTTTGTAAGGGTTTACAACCACTTTAAAGAATCTTGTGCTTTTCCATGCGAGTAGAAACAGAAGACGAACTGGAAAGGCAAGCACTGCAAATCAAGAATAAACTGAACATCTTCTGGCAAAGGAGGAGGTAGGCGTCTATAGATCACACCATCGCCTCCATAAGGGCCAACATATCACGAGTAAGGCTTTTTGGCAGCTCTTTTCGGCAAAGAAAAAGGTTTGCCACAATGAGAAGTATCAACAGTAGATAATGACTGCGTCTGGGAGGGTCACATGGATGAGAACCACACAGTAAGAGATAAGCAATCCAAAGTGAAGTGCGATTTTGGATAATGGGGTCTAGAAAATCTGCCAACAGTAGCTGTCTCAATGTATTGGACTTGCCAGATCAACCTTGGGAATAGAGCATTTTTTTAAATAAATTCTGCATCCATACAATACAAGGCTTTACATGAGGCATGAAGGTAAGAACGTAACCAACAAAAAGTGGAGAAGAGTAATCTCATTCCTTTCAGTCTGTCTCGGCAGGTGCTTCTGCCAAATACAGTATCTTACAAGAGCGAGGACACCCCTCACATTTTTGTAAATATTCTATCTTTTCATGTGAACACTGAAGAAATGACACTTTGCTACAATGTAAAGTAGTGAGTGCACAGCTTGTATAATAGTGTAAAAATTAGCTGTCCCCTCAAAATAACTCACACAGTCTATGTCTAAACTGCTGGCATCAAAAGTGAGTACACCCCTAAGTGAAAAAAGTCTAAATTGGGCCCAAAGTGTCAATATTTTGTATGGCCACCAATATTTTCCAGCACTGCCTTAACCCTCTTGGGCATGGAGTTCACCAGAGCTTCACAGGTTGCCACTGGAGTCCTCTTCCACTCCTGACGACATCACAGAGCTGGTGGATGTTAGAGACCTTGCACTCCTCCACCTGCCATTTGCCCCACATCAGCTCAATAGGGTTTAGGTCTGGAGACATGCTTGGCCAGTCCATCACCTTTACTCTCAGCTTCTTTAGCAAGGCAGTGGTCATCTTGGAGGTGTTTGGGGTCTTTATGCTGAAATACTGTCCTGTGGCCCAGTCTCCGAAGGGAGGGGGGATCATGCTCTGCTTCAATATGTCACAGTACATGTTGGTATTTATGGTTCCCTCAATGAATTGTAGCTCCCCAGTGCCGGCAGCACTCATACAGCCCCAGACCATGACACTCCCACTACCACTATAGGCAAGAAGCTTGTCTTAGTACACCTAACCTGGTTGCCGCCACACACACTTGACACCATCTGAACCAAAATAAGTTTGTCTTGGTCTCAGAGCACAGGACATGGTTCCAGTAATCCATAGCCTTAGTCTGCTAGTCTTCAGCAAACTGTTTATGGGCTTTTTGCATCATCTTTAGAAGAGGCTTCCATCTAGGACAACAGCCACGCAGACTAATGTGATGTATGGTCTGAGCACCAACAGGCCATGTTGACCTTCAAGTGACCAGTAAGAGAGCGATAACACCAAATTTAACACACCTGTGACCTTGAAAGACTAACGAGTCACATGACATGGGGGGTTGTAGGGTTGAGGATGGCTTATTTTTGCCTGCTATAAACTAAACCCAGTACTACTGAGAAGGTTTGGTTTAAATACATCACTAGTGCTGCATACTGTATAACTTAGTTCTTATAGCAATGCCAAATTTACATTTTTATAAAACAAAAGCAGTATGTCTAGATATGACTAGAATGTACCTTCCATCGCCTCCTTCCTTTTTTACATCGCTCAAATGCAAGCTTTTTTTTTACCATTCTCAGATTTCCTGTTCTAGGGTGGTTACATTTCTTCTCAACGCCAGGCCTGTGCATGTGAACGTAGCTAGCCTCTTCCGTTACCCCCTCACCCGGTGATGGACTACACATCTATGCACAGACACATTCAGCTACATGGGTATTTTAGTACACAGAGCAATGCATGTGACCAGAAACAGTACTGCTTGCTCTACACTAGTTGCAGTGAGGTGCATTAGTGGAGGATTGGGAGCATGCACAGGATCAAAAAAGCCTCAAAACAGCGAGATTTTTTTTTTTTTTTAAAGGCAGGGCTATGGTATATTTGATTTTTTTAAACGAATTATGGAAAAAAAATAAAGTTTAGTGTCACTTTAATTATGCACATGATCCAGTAGGCGATTTGGGTCCCATTGACTCTGAAATGGTCAAACCTAATGAACGGAGCAGGGCTAAATGCAAGAACTGACTGCCTTGCTTCATAGTCTTGATTTTGCAACAGAACACCCTGTTCAACATCTGACAGAGGACTTTTACATCGCTCTCAGATGATCGGTCTTCCTAGCAGCCTTCTTGATGAGGACAAAGCTGAAGCAACTTACTGACACCACAGAATCACACCCAGGGCTATATTTACTGAAATAGTTACATGACACGTGATGGCACCTGTACAAAAAGGGAGTCACAGGTGTGTATGTAGCAAGTCTAAAAATGTCCCAACACCAGTAATTTTGTAATGGGGTCAGAGAAACAAAATGAATGGCATTCTGCAACTGTAAATCTACAAAATTGAACAGCCCTGTCTGCCATCACATAACTAGCATGAAAAAACATTGATGGATATTGCAGATAAGACAATACCAGAAATACAACCAAAATTGTTTAGACCACCAGTTAAGAACAAGATTTAACAACTAAATAAAACTTGAAAAATTTGTGATGAAGTCTAATAATGGTCTTAATTTTTTGATTGCAAAACATTTCCTTCATTAGGTTTTCCTCTGTTGGCAATTTATTTTCAAATTTAATATCTTAAAAAGCAGTCGGCCTAGACTAAAAGTTACAGCCACTATATAATGGATATATTAAACACCGAGACCCTGTAATTACAGACTGTGTAAGCCTCCATAAAAGCTTGAGAAATTAGAGTGCCTGGTGTCAATCGATGAGCTGTAATGGATTTTGAAGAGGTAAGTTGAGGACACAAAAAAGGGATCAGAGATTTGAATGCTCACACTAATATTCAGGCTCTTTCACCTTATAAATTACAGAAGTCTTTTCCTCAAAAGAGGTGGCATGTTGTGCTTCTGCAGTGTCATTTGGCCCCCTGTAACGCCTGAAATACCTGACTGATCCTGCCAGTTTCTACCCTCCCCTCTCTGCGCTGATATATCAGGGGTGCTGAGCCCTGACACCGGAGACAGCTTCAGCCTTCTCTCCTGTGTGTCTCCCTCCTAACCTCGCCCCCCTCTGCTTGTCAGCTCCCCGATGCTCCCCTCCTGCTCAAAAAAAAACAAAAAAACAAAAAAACAAAAATAAAACAGTTTTCTTCTATAGTTCCCTCCAATATAGAACATTAGGCTCCGCAGTGCATCTCATTTATAAAAAATATGCGGTGTAATAGCTTACTTCAGAGCGCCGTTCGGCACTCACGTGACTGCCCGCCAGTCTCCTCCCCGCTTCTCCTTGGCCGACGTCAGTGGGGTTTCCCAGCATCTCCCCCTACGGCTATCGCATCAGGAGAGGAGACCAGCAGACAGCCGAGCATGCTGAAGCAAGCCATATCTTATTTTTTTTTTTTATAAAGGACATGCACTGCAGAGCTTAATGTTATATCTCAGTGGGTTCTGTAGAAACAAAAGGCTTACCTTAAACGCTTTAAAATCAAACAAGGTTATACTTGGCTGCTCTGTGCAATGGTTTTTCACAGAGCAGCCCAGTTCCTCTCGAGAGTCTGGGGATGGAGGAATCCATGGACAGAAACAGAAGAATGGGAGAGAGTCTGGGGATGGAGATGGAGAAATCCATGGGCAGGAACAGAAGAATGGGAGAGTCTGGGGATGGAGAAATCCATGGACAGAAAAAGGATGGAAGAGTTCAAAGATAACGGGGAAAGAGTTTTCTATTTAATATTAAGAATTTAGTTTATTCAGCATGAAATAGAGCTTAGGTATATTCTGCAATATTTAAATTTTTGGTAAACTCATTCAATGAATCCAAGCAAACTGAGATAACATGCACTGCATTGATGCATTCACACAATTTCACAGTAACCATGAGATAAAATAAGGTTCAGGAAAATTCCTTTATCCCATAGTTTGCAAATGTACACTACAAACTGTTTGAAAATAAATTAATCTGTGAGGAAGGGCAAGCAGTAAAAATGAAAGCAAAACATTCCAAGCAGCCTATAAACCTTGTGATCTTTCTCTGCACATATCTTGAAGTGCTTTATTGCTCCCTTGAGCAGGCCATAAGAGAGACCTAGTTTGAGAATATTTTGAAGTTCCTCACTCTACCTATAGGTAAAGCAGGTAATAAATAGAATGTTCTTGTTTTAATTAAAAGAATTTTAGTAGTTCAACTGTGTGATTAACCTAAAAATCCGTTCTGATAATTGCTGTTGTACTAACCCGACAGTGTATTCTAAATAGGAAGCTTTCATTTTGTTTGCAAATATTGAAGATTCTAACTATCAGCAAGGATAAGTCCTTACATTTAAAGAGCACCTGTCATTTCAGATCCATCATGGCAGCACCTGTTAACAGGCATCCACGTCCCTCACCTTAAAGTGAATGGGACTGTCAGTCAACAGCAGGTCAGAGAAGGCTGCTACGCAACTTTAAAAATTAGGATTTAAAATCAAGCCAATTTAAATCAAACTTTTACTAGCCATTTAAATCTACTTGATTGATAAATCGACTTGATATGTGCTTTTAAAATTCTATGCATGTTATTTAGCTGTAGGACATCCAAAAGTTCTGAGAATGCTGCTGGGTACTACCATGTTGGATGTGATCGCTGAAGCCTCAGTATACTCACTGGTCACGAAAGTGAAAGAGTAATAAAATACTGCAAGGAGAGGGCTATGACATGCAAGCAGAGGGGAGCTGAGCTAGAGAATTGACTAAGGCTTCTTTCACACTGGCGGTATGCTTACCGCCCTTCTAAAGGTTCTTCAAAGTGGATGGTTTTTCAGAGGTTTGCATAGCAGCAGCTGACAGGCGTTCATGAGACTGAAATGTTTTTTGGTCAATTGCTTAAAGGCACTTTTAGATTATGGGACCACACTGCAACTGCGAGACACTTGGCTCGCAGTTATGGTGTGGTCCCGCTGGTTCAATGAGCAACTTTAACGAGGGGTGCTGGCTGCTCTGCAGCCCAAGTCAAAAATGCCACGTGGTCAGGAAACCATTTACCTGATTTTTTTTTCTGTCAGATGCACATTTGAAAGCAATAATAAAGTGTGTGAGAGGAGTTTACACAAAAATCTACCATCTTACAATTGGTGAACACTACAAAATTTTGATAGCACAACGGCAAGATAATATGTAAAGGAAAGCATGGGGAAAACATGCACCAATGACACACAACACTTCAGACAAGAGGCAAAAGGTAGGACTTAAAACTTACTTTTGACTACATTCAGATTTTAAAAGGTCTAAAGCTTTGTGATCAGACCGGACCATTTTGCTGGTAAATGACCAGAGGTCTTTTTACACTTTGGCACTGCGCTGCTTTAACTGGTAATTGCGCAGTCATGCAATGTTGTACCCAAACGAAATTTGCATCCTTTTCTTCCCACAAATAGAGCTTTCTTTTAAAGGTATTTGACTGACTCTGCGATTTTTATTTTTTGTGATATAAACGTAAAAAGACCGCAAATTTTGAAAAAAAAAATGATATTTTCTACTTTTTGTTATTAAAAAAATACAATAAACTCAATTTTAGTCATACATTTAGGCCAAAATGTATTCAGCCACATGTCTTTGGTAAAAAAAAAGTCAATAACTGTATATTTATTGGTTTGCGCAAAAGTTGTCACATCTACAAACTAAGGTACGTTTTCTGGAATTTACGCAGCTTTTAGTTCACGACTGCCTATCTCATTCCTTGAGGTGCTAAAATGGCAGGGCAGTACAAAACCCCCCCAAATGACCCCATTTTGGAAAGTAGACCCCCCTAAGGAAATTGATAAGAGGCATGTTGAGCCCATTGAATATTTTATTTTTTTGCCTCAAGCGATTGAATAATGACAAATTTTTTTTTTTTTTTTTTTTTTTTTTTTTTTACACAAAGTTGTCATTAAATGATATATTGCTCACACATGCTATGGGCATATGTGAAATGACACCCCAAAATAAATTCTGCTGCTTCTCCTGAGTACGGGGATACCACATATGTGGGACTTTTTGGGAGCCTAGCCGCGTACGGGGCCCCGAAAACCAAGCACCGCCTTCAGGCTTTCTAAGGGCGTAATTTTTTGATTTCACTTCTCACTTATTACAGTTTTGAAGGCCATAAAATGCCAAGATGGCACAAAACCCCCACAAATGACCCCATTTTAGAAAGTAGACACCCCAAGCTATTTGCTGAGAGGCATGTTGAGTCCATGGAATATTTAATATTTTGCCACAAGTTGCCGGAAAATTACAAACTTTTTTTTTTTTTTTTACACAAAGTTGTCACTAAATGATATATTGCTCACGCATGCCATGGGCATATGTGAAATGACACCCCAAAATAAATTCTGCTGCTTCTCCTGAGTATGGGGATACCACATATGTGGGACTTTTTGGGAGCCTAGCCGCGTACGGGGCCCCGAGAACCAAGCACCGCCTTCAGGCTTTCTAAGGGCGTTACAGTTTTGAAGGCCATAAAATACCAAGATGGCACAAACCCCCCCCCCCAAATGACCCCATTTTGGAAAGTAGACACCCCTAAATTTACGGGTACACTAGTGAGACTAGGTAATAAATGGCGGGTGCCCTGAAACTATAAAAAAATAACTAACCAACCAGCGTCACCTGTAACAGTTATATGGTGATCACTGGTGAAAGGGTTAACTAGGGGGCAATCAGGGGGCTTTATGCGGTAGTATATGGGGGTCCCTGGCGCTATAAAAAGCTGCGGCGAACCTAAATACCTACCTGCCTAACTAGCGTCACCTGTGACACTAATACAGCGATCAGAAAAATGATCGATTAGGCTGGGTTCACACTGGAGTGATGCGGGAACGCCACGAATCCGCGGCGGGTTCCCGCATCGCATGCCTCCCGGCGGCAGTTCACACTGCCCTATGCGAACTACTAGGAGTGTCAGTGAAATGTTAATGACACCCCCAGATCAGTTCGCATATCGCAGTGCGATCTGCAAACTCGGATCGCATGGTGTGAACACCCATGCGATCCGATTCTGCTGCGGACCAAAAAAAGGGTCCCGTGCGAATTTGCGGCGGGTGCGGCGAATGGCTGAACTCGAATCGCAGAGATCGGATGTGATCTGCACTGCAGTGCGGTGCGAATCACATCCGTTCTCATAAACCGCTGCAATGTGAACCCAGCCTTAGTGACACTGGCAACGGGGGGTGATCACGTGGTTAAACCTTTATTGGGGGGGTTAGGGGGGTACATTAGAACTAAAGGGGGCTAACCCTAACTGCCCTAACAGTTATTACAGTCACAAATGACACCAATGCAAAAAAAAAAAAAAAAAATGCATTGGTGTCACTGTGACTGGGGGGGCAGGGGTAATTGGGGGTGTGATCGGGGGGTAAAGGGGGGGGTGTGAGTGTGCCTGGCATGTTCTACTGTGTAGTGTAGTGCTTGTGCAACTCACCGATGCTCTCTCCTCGGTGCCGGAACGAAAAATACCGAAACGGAGGAGAGATTACATCACTTCCTCTCCTGTGTTTACATTACAGGAGAGGAAGTGATGCAATGCTTCACTCCCATTCGTCAGGAGCGATCGCGAGGGGGTGGCCATGAATGAATGGCCGCCTCCTCATCACGATCGCTCCTGCACGGATACCGACCGCCGCAGGCACCGGGCGGGGGCCCGATCGGCCCCCGACCCGCGGGAAGGCAGGGACGTACATGTACGCCCATATGCCTGCCCGTGCCATGCTGTCGACGTACATAGTCGTGCGGCGGTCGGGAAGTGGTTAAAAAGGATCTTTGTGATAGTGGTAGTATTAAAAAGGTGTTTAATTGAAGTGACAGTGTTGAATGTATTAGCACAAAAAATTTATTTAGTTTTGTGCGTACCAACATTCTAGGAAAATGTATTATAGGTAAAGCAGGAATAATTTACACAGCACTTTACATACTGTACATTAACAGTCCCTGGCCGGAAGAAACGTCTAAATTGTCTGATGTGCATACACATAACTAGTACCAATTTAGACAGGAGACAATATTTCTTCCAGTAGGTCTCTCTTCAGAGTGTGAGGAAACTAATGTAAGCACAGGGAGAGCTTGCATACTCCATTGGAGATAGTGTCCTGACTGGGATCAAAACCAGGGACCCGAGGCTAGGCCAGGAGTGCTAACCACTTAGGCACTGACACTCAAGTAATGACAGACCTATACACAGGACAAAAAAAAAAAAAAACCCAATTGCGTTTTTGACAGGCACTTTCAGGAGGCATTTAGGCATGTCAAGCGTTTAATACTTTTTTTTTTTTTTTTTTTTTTTTTAAATAGTGTTTGGGGGAAAATACAAAAAACGTGCTTAAAGCGGAGGTCCACCCTAAAATGGACCTCCGCTCATCGGAATCCACCCCCCCCCCCCCTCCGGCGCCACAATTGGCACCTTTCAGGGGGGAGGGGGGTGCAGTTACCTGGATAATCCAGGTAACTGCACCCACTTCTGGGATAGCTGTCTGCGGAAAGGGGCGTAGATTACGCCCCTTTCCGCAACTGCCCGCCCCTTTGCGCAAGTGCCCCGCTGCCTGCTGGGAAACACACAGTTCCCAGAGGCAGCGGGGACCGTCCGGATTGCGCCGCGCGGCTCGCGCATGCGCAGTAGGGAACCGGGAAATGAAGCCGAAAGGCTCCATTTCCTGATTCCCATACCCAAGATGGCGGCGGCAGCACCCGAGTGTCGATCTAGAGATCGGCTCCGGGTGCAGACATCGCGGGCGCACTGGACAGGTAAGTGTCACCATTTTAAAAGTCAGCAGCTGCAGTATTTGTAGCTGCTGACTTAAAAAAAAAAAAAAAAAAAAAAAAAACGCGGAGTCCCGGCGGACTCCCGCTTTAAATACAGGCGAAACTTGCTTCATATGAGCATTTTTCTGCTGCTTTTTTTCTGTCAGCAGTACTGGCATTTTTTATGCTTCCTAGTGTGCACGAACCATAAAGCCCCATACACACTCAGTTTTTCTGCTGAGTTTTTCCTTCAGATTTACCAAAACCATATAGTATGAGGACAAACCTTAGGAATTTCAATTTCTATGCAATCAGGCAGGCCCTTGCACTACATGGTTTTGGTAAACCTGAAGGAAAAACTCAGCAGAAAAACTGATCGTGTGTATGGGGCTTGAGTGTTCTTGGGCACACTCCTCTGCTAACCAGACATTCCTGTTTCAATACATTGTCATCTATCGAGAGTTCTGTACTCTGGCAGTTTGCACCCACATGGAGAAACTACTGGACCACAAGTGAACTGTGCTCAAGACCACATCTTCCGAGTGGTCCCAGGCACGGTTCAGAGAGCACTTACTGCACAAACTGGCCCAAGGGAGGGGTGACCCATGCCCAGGACCATCACACGCGTTCCTGGTATAAGCTCAAGATTTGGGTGCTGCAGCAACATCCAGCGGGATACTGGTTCAAGTCACAACATAGATATTTGCCAGCACACCAAGGATCAGCACAAAGTGGCCTCCAAATGGGTGGTTTATTGCAGGATCACAACACAAGAAAGGTGTAACATTTCGGAGTCACGCAGGACCCCTTCATCACATGCCTGACAAAGGTCCTGCATGACTCAAACGTTGCACCTTTCTTGTGATCATGCAATAAACCAACCGTTTGGATGCCACTTCTGGTCCATCCTTGGTGTGCTGCCAAATGTCTACGTAGCGCACCCTTCGTCTCACGGAAGGCTGAATTATGCAGGGTGTGTGCTGGCTTACACATCCATTGGTTCCAGGATGTGATATTTGCTAGCGGACAAATCAAGAGAACACCTATAAGCAGATCAGGATTAAGAGAATAGCCAATGTTATTTAAGGTACTACCATAACAAAAAAAACCTTGGCAAAGAAAATGTTGCCATGGGCTTTTAATGTTAAATGAATCCTTTATATTTACAAAAGTATTGCATGTATTTTTTGATTCTCTGATACTCAAGCACAGTTGCAGTAACTAGTTCTTTGGTCTGAATATATGAGTAAATATCTTCTATGTAAAAGATCAATACCTGGCAATCTCGCACTTGTTGACATCCAGTCCCCTCTTTGGCATGTACCCCATCCCCCGCTGTGGTTCCTTACTGATGAATGTGTTGAGGTAGTGAACATATGGGGACTCATCTGTGATTTCAAAGTATCGAATACTGCTGTCACCCTGTTGAGAGACATCAACATTATCACATACTAAAAAACAAAAACGTAACCAACCTCCAAGTACAGGGGACTGATGGGCAGAAAATGCACAGTCATATGTAAAATGTTAGGGGGGGGGGGGGGGGGGAGATAGGAAAAGGACATAATGAAATAACAGTATTCGTTCCATGCGCTAGTATGGCACAGGTACGTTAAAGCTCAAGTCCACTTTTCCTGTCCATTTAATAGTTCATTCAGGCCAAAACCAGCTACCATATTTAATCAGCGTATAACATAAAATCCGGGGGAAATCGCGGGTGCGTGTTATACGCCGACCCCCCGGGCAGCCTTCAGCCCTTCTAGGAAGCTTTCGGCCGTTCTCGGAAGCCAAAAGCTGCCGAGAACGGCTGAAGGCACCGAGAACTACCGAGCTCCGCCGAGATACACAGGACATCTGGCTCTATCTCGGAGACACCATTTTTAAAAGGAAAAGCTGCAAAAAAAAATAAATAAATGACAAGGCTGAAAATGACACCGACAAGGCTGCATGACAAGGCTGCAAATGACACCGACAAGGGTGCATGACAAGGCTGCAAATGACACCGACAAGGGTGCATGACGAGGCTGCAAATGACACCGACAAGGGTGCATGACAAGGCTGCAATGGACAAGGCTGCAGATGGGCACTGATAAGGCTGCATTGATGGGCATTTAAATGTAAGTTTTTTTCCCCTTAAACTTCTCTCCTAAAAAGTTTTTTCCCTTAAAATTCCCTCCAAAACTTGGGGTGCGTGTTAGACACCAATAAATATGGTAATTACTAAATGAGGCTGCTGTGAGCATTCCATCATACTGTAGTAGCATCAGCTACATACAATATGCAGTGCTGTGTTCTGCCAATGGTCCAGGGCTGCATTTCAACTTTGCCCAAACAAAAAAGTGACAGAAAGATATTAGACAGGGTTTTAATGAGAATGTTTTGATTTTGTGGACAGGGACTCCTAAGATGCACATGATCCGTGGTATCTTGGATATGTTCCCAAGTTTTTAAAACTCACAATTTCTAAAGAATAAACTTGTTTTATCGAATTACTGGATATTTACTGTCACAAGTCAGGGTATACTATGTTTAGTTTAGATTTATGACAGAACTATTCAAATTCTACTGTAAAATAAATGAAGTAGACTTGACATTTATATATGAAATGCTTACTGCTTTATGCAACTAAGCATCTACTTGAAACACACTAGAATGCAATATAAAAACTTACAGCTGCACTCTGGCCTTGAAAAACAAACACTCGTTTATCCCTAAACCCTCTTCCATTTCTATAACTTTTTAAAATACAAATTCTATGACCAACATAATCTTAATATGTAGTCAAGAGATCTGCTTCAGTGCCTGTTCCAGTTACTGTGACTTGTCAGCTGTTCTGTATGTTGGTCTCTGTACAGAAGAGCAGTCTTATTGCCATCCCTCATATGAATGCTATCATGTCAGTATTGCAAATAGTGCAGGAGTATTTGAGTAAGCATTTTATGGGCACATCATCAGGATACAAGATTGGCACTACCAGAAGTACCCTCCCACAGTGCAGTCCTGAAGATTGGAGGACTGGAATACTGTCATGTGACTGAATAAAAATGAAAATGAATGCCCAAGAGCAGTTGGAGGGTTAAACTGTTTGTCTTGCATTCAACTTTATGAATGAAATGACTGTAGAAATTCTGACTGGAGTGTGCAATGCCCTCCTGTGCTTGCATGGGACTGTGCCATAAGCTTCAGTTTCTACAAACCAAAAATAAACTGGTAGTTAATCTTTCTGGAAAATGTGGCCCCGTTTAAACCTGATTATGACAGAAAACAGCCCAATGTTTTCTGTAAACACAAACTGTACACAGAGTGAATAATGACCAAAAAAGGATTTTTATAACAGCTTACCTGTAAAATCCTTTTCTTTGAAGTAGATCACGGGACACAAGCCATAATTACTATGTGGGTTATAGGTCACCTTCAGGTGATGGGCATGAGCATGCCTCAAGACAAAAAGTGCACTCCCTATATAATCCCCTCCCACTGCTGGGAGTTCCTCAGTTTTGTAGCAAAGCAATACACGTGTATATCAAAGGAGGGAGGGACCTCTGTGTTCCATGATTTACTTCAAAGAAAAGGATTTCACAGGTAAGCGGTTATAAAAATCCTATTTTCTTATCGTACATCACAGGACACAGTGCCATAGTAGTTACTATGTGGGATGTCCCATAGCTATGCCAACTAAAGGGAGGGAAACGCAACAAAGTAGGGCACTAAGACCAGATGACTCATACTGCAGCCTGCAGTACACTGCCCCCAAGGCACTATCCTCATGACCTTTACATCTACATGATAAAATCTGGTAAATGTATGGACTGAAGACCAAGTTGCAGCCTTGCATATCTGAGCCATGGAGACCTGGTAATGCACTGCCCAAGAAGCACCAACAGCCCTGGTGGAGAGCGCTTTAATATAAAAAAAGGAGAAATTTTCCTCTTTAAACCATAAGCTTGAACAATCGCTTGACGAATCCATTTAAAAATATAGTTGACTGACACTGCTTGTCCTCTTTTAGGACCGTCTGGCAGCACAAACAAAACATCTGTTTTACAAATCTGAGTGGTCACTTTCAAATAGACAGCAACTGCTCTCACCACATCAAGATAATGTAGCTACTTTTCTTTCACAGAACAAGGTTCTGGAAAAAATGAAGGCAGAACAATATCCCAGTTCAAATGAAAACCGGACACTACGTTCAATCGGAAATTAGGATGAGGCCGCAATACAACCTCATCCTAATAAATACTCAAAAATGGCTCTTCACAAAAAAGAGCAGCCAACTCTAATCTTCTAGCAGAAGATATGGCAACCAATACAATTATTTTCCTTGTCAAGAGTATGAAGAGACTATCTTGTAGTGACTCAAAAGGCTGTTTCTGCAATGCCAACAGGACTAAACTCAAGTCGAGGGTTTAGGGGTGACCCAACTGGAGGATTAATCCGTGATACCACTTGAATAAACTTACGAACCAGAGAGCGTGAAACAAGTGGTCATTGAAAAGAACACTGATAAGGCCGACACCTGGCCCTAGATAGAACTCAAGGCCAGCTTCATTTCTAATCCCATTTGTAGGAATTCAAGGATCCCATCTATGACATTTTCTAAGGTGTCAAACTCTGGATTCACACCAGGAGGCATATGCCTTCCAGACCATATAGCATATGACTCTGGAGGCAGACTTCCTAGCTTTAACCAAAGTAGAAACTACTGAAGTTGACAACACACGGTCCTTCAGAACGTGGGTCTTAATAGCCAAACGATTAAATGTAGCATTTGTAAGGTAGGATGGAATACCGGACCTTGCGAGAGAAGGTCTGGCCATAGTGGTAGGGTCCAAGGGTCCCCCATCGCCATCTTTACGATCTCGGCAAACCAAGATCTCCTGGGCCACAAGAATCACCTCCTTTCGTTCTTGATCGTGCGAAGAAGGCACGGAAGCAGCAGAACAGGAGGGAATGCATAGATCAGTGAAAATCAATCCCATGGAAAAAACCAAGGCATCCGTTCCGAATGCCATCGGATCCCTTGTCCTTGAAACAAAGTTGACGATCTTGTTGTTGAACCTGGATGCAAACAGATCAACGTCGGGGTGAAGGGACCATTCTCCCGGGAACAATTGTTGGCAACTCAAGTAGTCTGCCTGCCAATTCTTTATTCCTGGAATGAAAATTGCTGAGAAGGAATGCTTTCTGCATGAGAAATAGGATTCACCTCTCTGGGCCGCACGACTTCTCATGCCCCCTTGGTGATTAATATAGGCCACTGCTGTGGCAATGTTGGATTAGATCCAGACAGGATAATTCCTTAGTCTGAGCGTCCAGGCCTCTAGAATATTGATGGGCAAGGTCATCTCAGATTTGGACCATTTCCCTTGGACAGATGCTTCTTCCAGGACTGCTCCCCAGCCCAAAAGGCTGGCACCTGTTATCATCTTCCAGGTAACTGGTAACCAACTGAAGCTCTGACGCATGTTGGGATAAACACATTGGGAAGTCCAGAGCTTGGACCCGCTTGTTCAAAGTTGACAGGATACTGTTTTGCAGCAGTCTTGAATGAAACTGCGCATAAGGAACAGTCTTGAAAGAAGCCACCATCTTCCCCTATAACTTCATGCAAAGTGAAATAGAAGGATTCTTCTTTGTTTTGACGAATTGAATCAGTTTCTTTATGGAATTGACCTTTTCCTGGGGCAAAAACATCTTCTGAACTGTATCTGATTAGCCCCAAGTACTGCAATCTTCTTGAAGGTTTTAAGGAGTATTTTTCTAGGTTGAGAATCCAGCCTAGGCATTCCAGGTAGCCGACTGTGGTGACCAAGCTTTGGTTTAAGTGGGCTACCGACTGATCAGGAGTAGATCGTCTAAGTAGGCTAGTATAATTATACCTTAAGCTCTTAGTCTGGCTAAAGAAGGAGCCAGGACCTTTGTAAACACTCGAGGTGCAGTAGCTAGACCGAACTGTAGAGCTACAAACTGAAAATGAAGATTTTCTACCTTGAGTAGAAAACTCTGGTGAGCAGAGAAAAATCGGCACATGGAGACAAGCATCCTTGATGTCGATTGATATTATATTATAATTATTGCTTGATACACCATTTTTTATTTACGTGTGTGTAAATTATATATATATATATATATAACATACATACACACACATATGCTGTTCTTTGATCAATACTATCCACACAGTACATAATATTGGTGTATATAATAATTCTTTGTTTAATATTATTTAACATTACAGCATGTGGTCAGTATTCAGAGAAGAATTAGTTGCACAGGATTAGAAAAAAAAAAAAAAAAAAAAAACAATCTCATATACCCAATTCTATATCCACAGTTGATCCAGAGGGAGGCAAAAAAACCCCAGCAGAGCATGATCCAATTTGCTAAAGCATGGGAAAAAATTCCTAACTGAACCCCCCCCCCCCCCCCCCCCCCAAGAGGCAATTGGATTTTCCCCAGATCAACTTTACCTATAAATGTTAGTACCCAGTTATATTATGTACACTTAGGAAATAATCCAGGCCTTTCTTAAAGCAATCTACTGAGCTGGCCAGAACCACCTCTGCAGGGAGTTTATTCCACATTTTCACAGCTCTTACTGTGAAGAAACCTTTCCGTATTTGAAGAGGAAATCTCTTTTCCTCTAGACGAAAAGAGTGTCCCTTGTCCTCTGTTTTAAAGTGAATAACTCAACTAGGGATGCACCGAAATTTCGGCCGCCGAAACATATCGGCCGAAAATGGCCCTTTCGGCAAAAAGCCGAAAGAGAATTTCCGCCGATACTGGTGCCGAAAATGGGGTGGGGCTTGCGGGGCTTGGCCCCGCCCCCGGTGGTGTCCATCACGGGGGGTGTCCTATCCTTAGCTCTCTTGCTCCCCTCCCTCCTCACCTATGCTGCAGTCAGCCTGTGGGGTCTCGCTCTAAAGTCCCCCTCTCCACAGCCGATGTGTAAATCGGCTGTGCAGGAGCTGGGCTCGATGTTCACTGTGAAAGTGAAACCAAAGCAGAGGCGTCTAGCAGTGTGTGCTGTGCTCTCTGCCTCCCCCTAGAGTGCAGTACCCAGCATGGAGATTAATGAAGAGCTGCAGCTGCCAATAAAAAAAAAAAAGACTGTCTATATATGTTTGTATGCCTGTGTGTTGTGTGTGTTGTATATATGTGTGTTATGTATGTATGTATGTATGTATGTATGTATGTATGTATGTATGTATGTATGTATGTATGTATGTATGTATGTATGTATGTATGTATATATATGTATGTATGTGCATGTTTGTATGCATGTATGTATGTATGTATGTATGTATGTATGTATGTATGTATGTATGTATGTATGTATGTATGTATGTGCATGTTTATATGTATGTATGTTATGTGTGCATGTTTATATGTATGTGTGTTAAGTGTGTATGTGCGCATGTATGTGTTATATGTGTGTTGTATGTTTTATATGTGTATGTGTGTGTGCACGCGTTTTTATATGTGTATGTTTATATGCACTTGTGAGGCACAGGCAGGCTACATGGCGGGCACTGGTAGGCTGCTGGCACAGTGAGGCTGCATTGATTTCCTGTAGCATGTCCGCAATCTCTGACCAGCTCCTGTAGCATGCCTGCAGTCTCTGACCAGCTCCTGTACCATGCCTGCAGTCTCTGACCATCTCCTGTACCATGTCTGCAGTCTCTGACCATCTCCTGTACCATGTCTGCAGTCTCTGACCAGCTCCTGTACCATGTCTGCAGTCTCTGACCAGCTCCTGTACCATGTCTGCAGTCTCTGACCAGCTCCTGTACCATGTCCGCAGTCTCTGACCATCTCCTGTACCATGCCTGCAGTCTCTGACCAGCTCCTGTATCATGCCTGCAGTCTCTGACCATCTCCTGTACCATGCCTGCAGTCTCTGACCAGCTCCTGTACCATGCCTGCAGTCTCTGACCAGCTCCTGTACCATGCCTGCAGTCTCTGACCAGCTCCTGTACCATGCCTGCAGTCTCTGACCATCTCCTGTACCATGCCTGCAGTCTCTGACCATCTCCTGTACCATGTCTGCAGTCTCTGACCATCTCCTGTACCATGTCTGCAGTCTCTGACCATCTCCTGTATCATGTCTGCAGTCTCTGACCATCTCCTGTACCATGCCTGCAGTCTCTGACCATCTCCTGTACCATGGCTGCAGTCTCTGACCATCTCCTGTAATATGTCCTCAGTCTCTGACCATCTGATGTATGAAAATATTTTTTAAAAACAGTCTTTTTCGGTATCGGTGCTGTTTCGGTATCGGTTTCGGTTTTCGGCCTAGTGTATTTTTCATTTTCGGTATCGGTTTCGGCACCAAAAAACCCATTCGGTGCACCCCTAAACTCAACGCCAAGTTCACTATATGGACCCCTTAGACTGCTTTCACACCACACCGCCCATTACGTCGGTGGTAAAACGCCGCTATTTTTAGCAGCATTTTACCACCGGATTTGCTGCGCATTTCGCATGCCCTGGTGTGAAAGGGGTGTTATATATTTGTACATGTTGATCATATCCCCTTTAAGCTCCTCTTATTAAAAGTGAATAAATTAAGTTCCTCTAATCTTTCCTCATAGCTGAGCTCCTCCATGCCTCTTATCAGTTTGGTTGCCCTTCTCTGCACTTTCTCCAGTTCCCCGATATCCTTTTTGAGAACTGGTGCCCAAAACTGAACTGCATATTCCAGATGAGGTCTTACTATTTGAACAGAGGCAAAAAAAATGCTATATCTCTCTCGCTGGAGTCCATACCTCTCTTAATACAAGAAAGGACTTTGCTTGCTTTGGAAACACCAGCTTGGCATTACATGCAATTTTTGAGCTTATGATCTACCAAAACCCCCAAGATCCTTCTTCACTATAGATCTCCCCCCAGTTGTAGTCCCCCTAGAATGTATGCTGCATGCATATTTTTAGGCCCCAAGTGCATAACTTTACATTTCTCAACATTAAACCTCATCTGCCACACAGTTGCCCAATTAGACAGAGCATTGAGGTTGGCTTGTAAATTGGAGACGTCCTGTAAGGACATTATTCCACTGCATAGCTTGGTGTCATCTGCAAAGGCGGAAATGTTACTTTTGATTCCAGACCCTATATCGTTTATAAAGATATTAAAAAAATTTGTAATGGTGTAGTATTGTAGTCACAACTTTTTTGTTCAAGTGAACATTAACACATCATTAGAGTTATCATTGTGAAGGATTTTCTCCTCTTACCACTAGATAAATTGGTGTAGCGCCTGATAGGGCCTCTTTGGTCAATAATATATTTTTTTTTTAAATGCTCACCACTAATGTATTTTTCTGATTCAATTCTATTTTGTTTATTCATTCTCTCTCTATATCTTGTATATTTTCTAAACATATTTATACACACTTGTTGGTTGTTTTTTTCAATCATCCCATATATACACACATACACCTCAACGGGATGTGTGTATATAATATACTTTGATTACTATCCATGCAATCACAAATGCCATTTAGCAAAACTAACAATATTTTCTACTAGTGTTTGTTTCCCATTTCACAGGTGTGCTTAATTCTTGGATTTCAAGCTCCAGCTGTGCAGAAGGCACGTTTTCCCAATTGTCAAGTTTCAATTTGTGGATTCTCAATTCAACTTACCTTCTTATATACATAGTTGGTGTTTGTCTAATTTAGCTATGAGTAAGCATCCAACGATGTGAAACACGTTAGCCATCCATCCCCGTTTGTTCTTGCCAGATGTGATTTTTTTTAATTTTTAAATTCTACAATAAAGATGCCTTTCTATGGAGTGCAGCAGTCCAGGACTTCTTTTCCTACACTATTGTGCAGATCCTGCTCCTGAGAGTTCACAGTAGGGCGGGAGCACTTTTTAAGGTGCGGAGGCTTTGAGAGCAGCATTTCCTTTCTATTTGATGTCGACTGACGCCAGAAAATCTCCCCCTTGTAGGATGGAGACTACTGATCAGATTGTGAAAAGAACGGATATTCAAAAACAGGTTTAGATCTTTGAGATATCAAATGGGTCTGACATCCCCGTTTGGTTTTGGAACTGTGAAAAGGTCTGAATAAAACACTGATCCTTGCTCTTCCAAGGGGACCACCGATATCACTCTTTGGAGAAAAGATGATCCAAACATAGAAAGACTTTTTTCCCTGGATCTCTGGGAACGCTCAACCTGAGAAAACAAGGCAGGAATTCTCAGAACGATAGTTTGTAACCTAGAGGTATATTGAGGAAGCCACCCATCTGCCTTGACATTGTTCCTGCCAGATCCTTGAAAACTGTATAAGCCTTCCCCCCACTCGAGCGAACGGGGTGCCCCTTCATAAGGAGGCTTTAGTATTTTGTGGGTTTCCTCCCCCAGGTCCTCTTTTGACCCTGGGACTGACCCTGAGGTTTACCGCTTGCACTTGACGGAGAAGGCCATCGTGACTGCCTGGAGGCTAATGCCCCTCGCACTGGAGAAGAAGCACGCCAAAAAGAAAATTGCTTAAACGTCTTAACTGGAAGACGGGGGCTTTTCCCCATTAGAAATTCTTGGGATATACTTATCCAGATAGTCTGCAAATAACCGTTCACCATGAAAATGGGAAACTGGCCAAGAGCTTTTTGCATGGTGATTTGGCTGACCAATTTTTCAACCATAGGATTCTACACACATGTACCAGCCCTAGCATGAGTTGTGAGGCCTGGAGAATAGAATCTTTCATAGCGTCTACTGTAACACTTCTAATATCCTGGCCAAATCTTGGGCCTGCTGATCAGGAATAACCTTGAGTACATCCATAAACTGGTCCTTTAAGGACTGAGATACTCCGATCGCTGCCAGCGCAGGCTGAACTTGTGAGCGAAAGTTTTTTTTAAAAAGGAATTCCAACTTCTTATCTGTTGGGACCTTTAGCATATGAGCATTGTCGACTGGACAAGTCAGGTTTTTGTTTACAGAGGACAAAGTGTCAATTGCTGGAATTCCCCATTTTCTTATAAAACTCTTCCTCCATAGGATAACGTATTGAAAACTTTTTCAGAGGAATAAAGCTATTTCTCTGGGTGCTTACACTCAGAATACATAAGCTTTTGAATGAATGGATAGGAAAAGCATGAACCGATTGGGGAGGCTTTAGTGAACCCAAACCAGAAGGGGGCTCATCAACTGACTTCGCTGCTGGCAGTAAAAATGTGGAGCGAACCACCTTTCCTGCGAACCTGATCTTTCTGTATTTGGTTCTTCAGAAGAGGAGACAGACTCTTCCTGGTCCCCCGAGAGAAATTTGTCATCTCTCGCCTCTTGTTCCTCAGCATGAGGGACCTGAGAAAATGGATGGGGACTTGTTACGCTTAGTTCCACATCAATATTTTGCTCCAAACTAAAAATGATTGAAGAAAAAAAACCTCCTTAGTAATATACACAGGGGCTGCAGTGTTAAGAGCAGCTGCAACATTTGCCCCTCCTGAAGGCTCACTCTCACCAGCCATATTACTCTCAAGGGGAGGATGCCATCTTTACCGAGATGGTTCTAGGCTTCCGTGTGACTGTAGAAGTCTTTCTAGAGCCCCTTTTAAGGTGTTTTTACCGCGCCCCCTTCTGACCATAGCCCGATGCACAAAGCAGAGGTACTACCAGAAGGAATGCATTCACTTGCTTGAGCAATAGTCCAGCTCCATTGCAGCCATTAATGGCCAGCCTAATGCAGCAGGAAATGTGTCAAATGGAATGCCTGTGTCACCAAATCTTTAATATGCCACCTTTGCTCGTGTCCCTTCAGCAGCCTGCAAAAGCAAAAATGGTGCTTCTTAAAACACTCCTTTGCACACTGGGCGTTGGAGGACACCAACACCGCGCTATGCCCCACCTGTAATAGCACCACCGCCAGTAAAAACGTTATGGCAGTGATTCTCAACCAGGGTTCCTCCAAAGGTTGCTAGGGGTTCCTTCAGCATTGGGCAATTTCTGCCTCTCAGATAAGTCCCCACTGACACCATCAAACTTTTTAGCTATCTGTAAGGAGGCAATTCTTCCCAATGACCACAAGTGTAAGGACCATTCTTCCAACTGACCATCACACTATTGTATCAGGAGTTGTATATTTCTAATATTTAGCAGGGGTTCCACAAGATTGGAGAACTACTTCAAGGTTTCCTCTGTGCTGAAAAGGTTGAGAAAGGCTGCATTATGGTCTTAATACCAAAAAGTACTGGATCCCAGGGTCCAGCTCTCTAAAGAGAAGCTTTACAGGTAAGACCTAGTTTCTTTGGACACCGGTACCATTCAATTCGGCCAAAAAGACACTTTGAATGGATCCGGCTGCATGGCTAGCCCCAGCAAGAATTGCTCCAGTGGAGCTCGGCACATCTTCACTTGTGACCAACACCTTAGACACTGGCGAAAAAACTGAGGAACTCCCAGCAGTGGGAGGGGTTATATAGGGAATGCACTTTTTGTCTTAGGGCGTGCCAGCGTCCATCACCTGAAGGTGGCCTATAATCACATAGCAACTACTGGCTCGGTATCCCATGATGTACGATAAGAAAAGATTTTATAAGCAGGGTGCTCCTTTATTCATGACAAGCTAATACTAAAACATTGGTCAGGCATTGTCCAAGAAAGTGTAAAATGTTCACCAACAACCTTGACTGCATTAGCTAACCACCAGTTATAATGCTTACACTTCTGAGATGTTTAAAGTGATTTGATCAGTGCTTGTCCAATACTGAAAAAAAATGATTTCCCGTTATGCTGATCCTTTAGCTTCCATTATTTGAGTTACTGATCCGGAACAAGTATGCAGAACAGGAAAATTTAAAATAGTTTTAAAGCGGTAGTAAACCCGCTAATTATTATTTTTTTACCACCTGCAAAGCAAAAGGCATAATGAGCTAGTATGCACCACTGCCGAATTTTCAGCCGAGAATCCCCTTGTGCGCATGCGCCGCTGCAGTCAGTGGCGCATACCGAGGGGAATATCTCCTAAACCGTACAGGTTTAGATTTTTTTTTTACCTACAGGTAAGCCTTATTATAGGCTTTCCTGTAGGGGAAAAAAAAAAAAAAAAAAGTATACAACCACTTTAAAGAGGAAGTAAACCCCTTCAAACCACTTTGACCTACAGGTAAGCCTAGATTAAGGCTTACCTGTAGGTCCAAGCAATATCTCCTAAACCTATATGGTTTAGGAGATATTTGCCCAAAAATGGGCACCGCTGTCTACGGCGCATGCGCCGTAGACAGCGGCGCGCAGGCGCACTAAATGCGGCAAATCCAAGAATGGATTTGCCTAATTTGTCGACTCCCGTGCGCATGCGCGGGAGTGACGTCATCGCGGCTTCGCCGAATGGCAGAGGCGGAGCTGCGAGACGCGACTCCCGTGCGCATGCGCGGGAGTGACGTCATCGCGGCATCGCCGCTATCATTGGTCGGAGCTGCGAGACGCCACCAGCAAGATGGATGCGGCGGACTACAGGGATCAGCGGCGACTTCGCTGGCTCCTGTGTCAGGTAAGTGACACATAATGAGCTACTATGCGATGCATAGTAGTCCATTATGCTTTACCTTTGCAGGGAAAAAAAGAGGAAGTAAACCCATCAGGGTTTACTTCCTCTTTAAGTAATCGTAAAGTAATAATCTGCATACTCCTTCTAGGCTATTGATGCCATGTACTAAGGCAAGAGGATAATGGTCAGTCATGTTTGTAAACATTAAAATAGAGGTATAGACACCTACAACTACATATAAATAACCTGTTTATAAGTATTCATAGCCAATATTTTCCAGTTTACTGCATAGATTCCTTTTCCAGGAAGAAGCCATGTGGATCCAGGTGGCTTCTTCCTGGGATGGGTAGATTGGACAATATTGACTTTGGAGGTTTATGATGAGCTTGTGATAGATAAAATGTATGCTTACAAATTACTATACATCAATAAACATTCTACAAAGGTAATATGCTAGACTGAAGCTCCCTGTTTTTTTTGCCATTTCAGTGTTATGGGATCTGAGCTTCCCTAACCCCAAGAGGGCAGTACAGCGTGGTGGCCTTTTTATGACTGGAAAAGTTGATGAATGATAGACAACCTGAGTCTGATCACACTTGTGTAGGAGGTCGTTTGTATTGACGGGAACGCTACTGAACGCTGTTGCTTATATTCACAGATCAGGGTCTTACAGCCTTCCCACATTTAGCAAAATAAAGCAGTCAAAGGGTTTGTAAAGAATGCTCCTCGGTTCTAACATTAAAAAGGACAGCTTTGCCAGGCAGGGCTGATTGCAAGTTGGCTTCCTGGCACCCGATACTTTACTGCATAGGTGCAATTATGCATTTTATAAAGATTAATGTTGGAGACCATTAATCTCTATGGAGCATGTAAATGCACCTACACAGCACAGCAAAACTGCAGAAGAAAAAGTAAACCCTGCCTAGCACTGCTAAAATGTCAGGCAGTGTAGAGGAATACTGAAAAAAGCATTTGAGGTCTGATCTTTTTGTGATAGCCTTTTGCCATAGCAATTTCCCCAATGCAATGCTAAATTATAAAATTTTATTTCCTTTCAAAAGTGATAAAAACAAACAAAAAACGTACGCTCACCTTTCCACACAAGTAAATTATATTTGTATCAGGGTCATAGAAAGGTAGCAAGACGCCGTTGCTAGTGTCCATTTCATGTAGTGCAATAGGCTCATCCATACTTTTCTGTAAACAAGAGGTCACTTATTAACAGTGCAAACTCAATACAGATATTACCCAGCTCTACATACTTTACCATTTTCAAATTCTAACATTTCTCAAAATATATTAGGACCATTGTACCAACTTAAAAGTGGTCATAAAGCGATAATTTAAATGCTGAATGCAGGTTGGCTTATTTAGAGTTGAACTGCAAGTGAACAGCTAAACCGGTGAAACAACGGAGACTTTCACCTACTGTGCAATATCTTTTCATTTTAACCCACCCAGAGCAACATAAAAACAGAACCTAACATACTGGATTCCACAGTGCTAGCTGGCGCTCACTCATTCGACTGAATCCTGTTGTAAAAACGCTGCCATCAGCTAAAAAGATCGCTCTCATAGGTCGAGCTCCTTCGTGAGCTTTATCCTTCTCCTAAAAGAAAATGAAAAAGGTACATTTAAGACTTCAGAGTGCAAGCTCATAAAGAATAACAAAAGCACACAACACACACACACACACACACACACACACACACACACACTTTCTAGTCTCTTGATACCAAGTTTCAATTCTAGACTTCATTAGCAAACAAAATGGCATTCTTCCATGCACATCCAGCAATGGGCTCAAATAGGCACAAACCTAGCAACATGGAGAGCTTCCAGACATACAATCATACCCCAATCCAAATATTTATAACTGCATCAAAATGCTATGCTGTAAAATTGCACACAACAGCGACAAACTACATACATTTTTAAAAGACTTTACAGGTTACCACTTTAGATTTACAGAGGTCTACTGTTAGAATTACTGCCCTTGATCTGACTATTTATTTTGCTTTTTTATTGTTGCCACAGGGAATGCAAATATCCCCCCCCCCCCCCCCCATTAGTAGGTAGTGACAGGTACTTTAAAAAAAAAAAAAAATATGGGGTCCATTAGACTCTAGATCTCTCCTCTGCCCTCAAAGCATTTAACCACACCAAGATCGGTTAGATAACATGCTTTCCCAATGGCGCTGTTTAAATGCGGTAAAATTGAAGTCACAAAATGCTCGTAGCTTCCGGTTTCTTAGGCTATAGAGACGATTGGAGCTATTCCGGTCTCTGATCAGCTCTATGGTCAGCTGGTGAAACCACCGGCTGCAGTCTCTGGTTCCCTAGTGGGACAGGAGAGCCCCAAAAAAATTAATAAAAACAGAAGATGTTGTGAGGACGTTCACTCCCACTGCCTGTAAAAGCAGCCTAGCGGCTAGCCACATGTCAGCCAACTGCAAGTCCAGCAACATACCAGTATGTCGCGGGTCCTTGTTGGGCATATATTCTCTTTTTTTTTTCATGCAGCCTGTGGATAAACTTTTGAGTTCAAACCATCTGGTAAGCTTTCATCCTATCAGTGGTGGACTAGATTCACATATTTTATTATCGATTCACCATTTTCGGATGTCTTAATTATGTTATGAACACTTGGTGAATGTCCCTGTAAGGGCCATCCAGATTCACTACACCTATGGACTCCATGTTTATTTAAATAATTAGATTTTTTTTATACAAAAAAAAAAAAAAAATCACTGAGTATTTACCTCTGAGCTCCACATTGAGTAAATTTCACAATGGTTAATACAATCATTTTTGTTCACTCAAAGTTTCAGCGCTGCACTTTTTACCTTTAACAACATTAACGCAATAAACCAACAAAAATCTGTACCCAAAAAAAAAAAAAAAAAAAAGCAAAAAATAAACGTAAGAAATATATGCCGAAGCATGAGGCAATCTGCCCCCGTTAGGGGCAAATCCCCCCTCCACCCCTGCCCCCATGCTTTGGCATATATGTTTTGTTTTTTGTTTTTGTTTTTGTTTTTTTTAACTATGGTGGTGAAATAACCTCCTACAGCTCTGGAGATGCCGATTTATACATCATGAGAGCAAACGCTGATGCTGTCAAGATAAATAAATCAGTGCTGCAACTGAATGGCATACCTAAAGAAAATAATGGTTAACAATAAAAACACAGTAAAACAGTAAAGTATAAAAATGACATACCTGAAAAGCAAACATGATAAAATATAGTAACAATAAAACATTGCAGTTATAAAATACAGTAAAACAGAGCAGAAGAGAGAAAGAATAATAAGACAACTATTTTGGCCTTTTTAAATATATAAAAATATATATACATATACACATATATACATACACACACACACACATACTCCACTAGTGTGTGTGGTAGCATTTGTAACATTCACCAATGCAAAGACCAGGTTAGTTAGGACAGGAGGGACAATAGCGGGTGTCATGTCTATATCCGCGTTTTCCACAGACAGGGCACTTTGGGGTGCTCTTTTAGGTAGGGGTACCAGCAAGAGCATATGGAAAATGTCTCATGCAGCCGGCTCACTGCATTTGCTCTGGGAAGTTGGACCAAAGCACCGTCTGGAAACAGAAGGCCTGTGATGATCTCTTCCTGGATTTGTATAGCACATAAGTGTTAAGCAGAGCCAATTAGAATAAGTATACAGACACTTTTGTACCAACATCTGGCCTTATAGACAATAACGACACTATCAGCTGGTCGCCGAGGTCCACTCCTCTCATATTAATTGCTTCAGCCCCAGAAAACGTTACCCCCTTCCTGACTAGAGCACTTTATGCGATTCGGCACTGCGTCGCTTTACTGACAATTGTGTGGTCATGCGACGTTGCACCCAAACTAAATTGACATCCTATTTTTCCCACAAATAGGGCTTTCTTTTGGTGGTATTTGCACTATAAACAAAAAATAAGTGACAATTTAAAAATATGTAATTTTTTACTTTTAGCTATAATAAATATCCACCAATATATAAAATTATTTTCCCTCAGTTTGGGCCGATATGTATTCTGCATATTTTTTTTTGGGGGGGGGGGGGGAGGAGTCACAAGCGTACATTGATTGGTTTGCGCAAAATAGGAGATTTATGGCATTTTTATCCTTTTTTTACATTAGCAATGGTGGCAATTTGTGATTTTTATCGTGACTGCGACATTATGGCAGACACATGACACTATTTTGGGGCCATTGTCATTTATACAGTAATCAGTGCTATAAAAATGCACTGATTACTGTGTAAATGACACTGGCAGGGTAGGGGTGAAACACCAGGGACAATCAAGGGGTTAAGTGTGTCCTAGGGAGTGATTCTGAGGGGGGTGGGCTTCCACTCGCACGACAGCGATCACTGCTCCCAATGACAGGGAGCAGTGATCCGTCACGTCACTAGGCTGAAAATGCCTTGTTTACATAGGCATCTCCCCGTTCTGCGGCTCCGTGGCACGTTTGCTGGCGGACAGAGTTGACGGGTTATGCGGTGCGCACGCCCATATGACCACCGCTGCCATTGTGCCATCGTATATCGGCGTTCAGCGGTCGGCAAGTGGTTAGGGTTGTATTTGTGGACACAGAGGGGTTTCTCCACACCAGTCGCTGTTGGAATTTGGACTGTCTTATCTGCGTGAAGGGAGGACAGAATGAAAACTTTTATTATCCATCCACCTCAAGCAAATTACTACTTCTCAAGCAGGTTCTCTTCACCAGCATAAGACTGGAATCTGCAAGCCGCTGGGGTAAGCCCTGGCGATTAGATCGCACGGTGCCACATTCAGGGCCGCTGTTAGAAATCATGGGGCCCCATACAGCCTACCTGACGGGGCCCCATTGACCCCGCCCACAACCCATCCTGGCTCCGCCCATAACCCCACCCCTGCCTCCACGCTGTCAGGGCAGGAGGCAGGAGCTGGAACATTTAACATTTACAGCGCCCCACCAATCATAACTGCATCTGAATGGGAGAGATGTCAGTGTTTTGACATCTGTGCCCATTCAGTTTGTGTCTTCATACGGAGCTTTCAATCAGGTCTGCATGAAAAAGGACCTAATTGCAAGCTTGGGTGAAAGGTTATGAAAGGAGAGTGGTTTGGGGGTGGTAAAAATGCAGCTTGGCTATGTATTTTTACTGTCCCTTCCCCCATCACATGTGTAAAAGTAGCATCTCATTATGTGCACATGGTCATTATCATTATGATGATCAGAGCACAGCAGGTGCTGTGTGGCTCTGTCAGTGTAACATGACTGTGTGATGCTGACTTTGTTATGGCTGTGCTGAGTTATAGTCTGTAACACACAGTACAGTCATATATCAGGAAAGTCAGCACCACACAGTCATGTTACACTGACAGAGCCATACAGCACCTACTGTGCCCTGATCATCATAATGATAATAACCATGAGCACACAGAGTCTAGGGACTGCACATGCTACAATAGTGTGACCTGTCAGTGTGTGTGTGTGCAGGGGACTGCTTGCCTGTGCACCACTGCCATTGTCCAGATTACTCCTGCTGCTCTGTCTGTCTCAGCCGTCCCAGTGATAAGTCCCTCAAGCTGCAGCACTTACTGGATGAAGGGAGCCGTATAACAGTAATATCCATCCGCCGGAGAGGCATACAGTGAGCAGGAAGAACTTTAGTTTGTGCAGGTATACTGAGAATAGCATGCGGGACAGCATTGTATCCCTGCACCCGAAAATAGAAAAAAAGTCCCTCTTCTGCTTTCACCTCCTGGGCCCCTCTGGTAACCTGATGGGGCCCAGGAAATGAATATATATTCCTTATATATGTTAGTAATCAAGTGGGTGCAGGTTAATATAGTTATTTCGTTTTTTTTTTTTTTTTTTTTAGCTAGAAGTTAAAAGCTGCTCGGGCCCCCCCTGCTGGCCGGGCCCGGTACAACAGGGCTGGTTGTACTGCCCTATCAGCGGCCCTGGCCACATTCACCAATTCCATGATCAAACGAGTGACTAAAAAGTCGGGCCGCTTGTTTAATTGTCCACATACAAGTGGTACCCCTTTCCCAATAAGAGTGACACCAAGTCCCAATCTTACCAGAGCTCTACGTAGTCTGGGCAGTTCTCCAGCTCTACACAACTATCTCTTCCCTCGTAAACTATATGTACAGCCTGTTGCCCTGTCAGAGAGCTTATACATCTTGACCCCATATCTGGCACGTTTGCTGGGAATATACTGTTTGACAGGCGTCCAGAAAACAACCAGGAACTCATCAACGCAGACAACTTGATCGGGAGTAAACAAGGCTGCAATCTGTTGGTTGAAGTGGTTTACGAGGGGCTGAATTTTGTGGCGCCGATCAAATCCAGGGTCACCCAGAGGACGACAGTTCATAGTCATTAAAAAGCATGAACCACAAGATCTGCTCGTATAGTGTCCTGGTCATGGAGGCAGAGAACATGGCATATGGTGAATTAGGTCAGTGGACCAATATGACCGCAACTCACTTTTTTAGTTATGCCCATGAGAAGGGATAGGCTCAGGAAGGTCTTAAATTCGGAGACCATAATGGGTCTCCAATCTCTGGCAAGGGTCAACTACAGATTAGCGGCGATGAATTGACCAGCATACAAATTTGCTTTGGCCACAAAACATCTAGATAGAAAAGCGACATAAAATCAACAGTTTCCATCTTAATTCTGGGTTGTCCAGTGAATGGGGGTAGTACGGGTGCTGCATAAGTGGTGGGCTCCCAATTCGGATTGGCAAATGCAGCAGGAAGGGCACTATGGGCTTGACAGGCCTGTCATCTTGGCTGCGGGACTCTACTTGTGCTAGCCAGTTCACCAGCTTGAGCTGCACTTATGGGACTCACCACGTATTACTGCAGTACTGGATGTATGACCAGGATGTATTAAGCCGCTAATGCTTGCCAGTTCACCAGGATGAGTGGCACTAGTACTGGCTCTGCTCCATGCGAGACCCCTATGGTTCTTGCACCTCAACAGTAGACGCACGGGGTCGGGTACGCCTGACCTTAGCAGGGACCACCACTCAGTCCTCAGCGCTAGGTACAGATTCATATTCTGAGCCTGAATCTGACTGGTGGGTGACTTCCTCTTCTCATGCTCAGAAACGTGTAGGCCTCATCACTAGTGTACCTTCTATTGGACGTTGTGGCCTCCAAATTTACTGGTACAACTAGTGAAACTCACAGGTGGGGGGGGGGGGTCAGGTTAAGCACCCGATTGTCAGCGACTGTTTCATATGCTATAAAAAATATTTTTTTTAAAAAGTAGCGTTTGCAGGGATCAGGCCTGACTGCAGTTATGCGTTTAGTGTTTTGTATGACAGTGACCGATTTATACTGCACTTGGGTGGGCTGGGCGGAGGGGCTAGCAGGTATCTGGGCTGATCCGCTACCGCTGCGTTTTTGGGAACCCTAAACTACTGGGGACACCAGTATAGATCTGATCAAACATATTGATCCGTTCAGACACTATACTACTAAGGGAGGTGTATGGTGCGTGCGTGGGTGGGTGTAAGCGCTACTGGCACTGACGCTGCTTGGGGCAATGCAGACCCTAACTGAAGCTAAAACTGATATCACCCACCTTTATTAGCCAATACATGGCTGGTACCCTGGCGCTATATAAAAACTATTAACCAGTGTCACCCGTGACATGAATACTGTGACTACTGGTGACTGGGGGCGATCAAGGGGTTAAACTTTTATTGGGGGTAGCATAAAGCTACCTTAGACTACTAACTGCCCTAATGCCGATTAGTGTCACAAATGACATCAGTACGGTGATCATTGAAAAATCTGACAACTGCACTGGGTGACACCGAAAAGGAGCAAAAGGGGTTAAGGGGGGGGTTTGTGTAGTGTTGGTGCAACTTACTGCGAGATGTTCTCTCTCCTCTGAAACAAAAAGTTCCACGTGGGGAGAGGAGATCGCTTCCCCTGCCTGTGTTTACACTTACAGGCAGAGGAAGCATTATATTCGTCAGAACTGATCAGCAGGACCAAGCCAGAAATCATTGGCCTGGACCTGAAGATAAATTGGTTTTGCACAGAGCAGCCCCAATCCTCCTCTTGGTACCCCTGCTGGTGCTCCTGGCCACTCCCTCCTGCCAAATGCCCCCCAGAGCAAACAGCTTGCTCTGGGGGCAACCAAGCAGGATCATTCCCACTTATTGGCTCTCTAGCTGTGATTGATAGCAGCAGGGAACAATGGCTCCTGCATCAGTCAATGAGAGGGAGCGCCCTCAGAGATTGCTGGATTGCCATGTGGCTCAGGTATTAGGTGGGCTGCTGCACCTAACTTTATGCAAAGAGGGCATGAAGGTAAAAAACCTTGAGCCTTTAACAAGTATGTATATGTATGTATGTGTATATATATATATATATATATATATATATATATATATATATATATATATTCACATACACACACAAATATACCACACACACTCAGAGTTACTGCTGGGAAAACCTATGGAGTGTATGTAGCAAGGCCACACCATCAAGTCTGACATAAAACCAAGCTGCATTCGATTTATGGTGATGACTTACTGTTAAAGTCCTGTAACACCACAACAGAAACCCATTCAGGTCCTCCCAAAAACAAAATCATTTTTGTTAGACTTGGCTTTTGAAAAGAGCTGTAATTGATATAGATATAGATACACACACATATATATACACACACACACACACACACACATACACACATACACACACATACACACACACACACACATACACACACACACACACATACACACATACACACATACACACATACACACATACACACATACACACATACACACATACATACATACATACATACATACATACATACATACATACATACATACATACATACATACATACATACATACATACATACATTACAGGCTACATTGTGGTCGACCTTATTCTTATTTTATGTGTGCACATCTGTACATATTTTTAATGTCATTATATAGAAGCAGACTAAAAATTCCAAGAAAAAAAAACTTCCCGGTAAGAAACCCATATTTAATACGCACCGCTACCAGCTCCATTTTGCGTGGGTCAATTACACGTAGTTTCTTGTCTTTGGAGGCAGTACAAATTAGGCTGCCATTGCGGTTCCAGCAGGCACTATAGATCATATCATTGTGAATTTCATCGATTGTTATTACAGCCTCTGATGTGCTCACATTCCAGATAATGACGACGTTATCACACCCTAATAAAAACAAAAATTAAATTATTGCCTGCTCATGAGAACAGTTAAGAAAAAAACAACAAAAATCCCATCCAATTAAAAAGCAGAACGTTTTGAAGCTGCTGCAGTTACAGTACCATTATAACTCCCTTCTGTGCAAGGGAGTAGCTAATTTTCAGGGCATAACCCACCACTCTTAAACTGCCTCTGTTCATCATGCTGACAGCACAATTTCATTGCAACCAAATAACTAAAGCTCGGTTTGCATGAGTTCTTCCTAGTTTAAAGCTCCTTGCTATGTAATTGGGAAAATTATGGAAGAATTACGCAAACACCTGATGATTTTAATTTAAACTTCAAAGTGGTGTGGTACAAGAGTGTAAATATGACCCAACTCTGCTTCTTTATAGCCCCATTCATTTTTCCTTCAGCAGCTTACACCGATAGTGTGTGTGTGTGCGTGCGCAACATTTTTGGAAATCCTCCTTCAGACATGTAGCAATGGATCATGGGACCAGGAGTACGAACCCGATTATTAGACTCCATTTTTTTTACTTGACACTTGATAAGCTTTGGAGGTCATTTTAGGAGTCAATATGAGATCTTAAAGCAGACTTCACTTAAAAGTCAAAGTAATACCACTGTGCCTCTCCTTCCCCTCCTCTTCTAACATGCCAGAGCTGGTACCTGCTGGAAGGTACTTACACTCACTTCTGCAATTCTCACCTAGGTGGGAATTGTGAAAATGCACCTACAGCATTTGCAGACTTTTTTTTAAAGACTGTAGTAGTTTCAAGTTCTGAATTTTAAACACAATTTTATCTCTGTGTAGCAGGCCGTGCCAATTCCATAATACAAACTCAGTTTACAAGCAATAAAAACCATTAGTAACATTGCACCGACCTTTTGCATGGATCGAGTTTTAATGTAATGTTGATCCAGTCCTATTAAAGCATGCACAGATTTAGACACCAGGAGTTACAGTACCAGTTTTTAACTCAAGGCAGCAAAATACTAGAAATAATGTCCATTAACTTTTACATATAACAAATTGTTTTTTAATCCTATTAAATTTATGAAACCTTACTTATTAAACTGCAGCAGAGGCAACTGGGAAGCAAAGCTTTATAAAAAATGTTCTGATGTATAGTACACATTTTAATTGAAATGATCTGAAAATGCATGCCTATTACTTATTGTTATGTAGATCACCCAAAGCCTTTACATGAATACATGTACATATTAAGATACCTGCACTGAGTAAGACGTTGCTGGCTGTAGGATGCCATGTTACGATGCCAACCCTCTTGGAATGCCCCTCCAACACAACTGCAGGCTCTGTAAGTGGTGCAGTTAATCCATTCTCTGGGATCTGCCAAACCTGGGTAAACAAAATGTATATATGTTCTGTCTGTATACACAACTTCACACTATGAACTGCAAAATAAAATTAAAAAACCAAAGAAATTAAAAGCAATGCTTTCTTAAATCACTACAAGCTAGTCATATACGTTTAGATTTCTTAACAACGATGATGGCCATCTTGCACATTCAATGGTCTTTTTTTTTTGACGCCCTGCCAAAGCAGTGCCTCAGTGTGAAAGCACTCGGGCTTTCACATTGGGATTGCAGTTGAGGCTTCTTTCGGGCGCTTATTTTAACGCAAAAAAAAAAAAATAATGAAATTTGCCTAGGCCTGGAAGCCAAAAACTGCAGGAATGTAAAAGACGACGTTTAACACAAATATGAAAAGTTTCCTATTTAAGAATGCTTGCAGCACAAGGATTGAAAGTAGCCAATGTTAAGTTGGGGTTTATGTTCTTGTTCTTGTTGTCTTTTTAAATTACAGTCCTATCCTCTGCATCTTATCTGTACATTGTTTTGTACCCAAAATTAAAATAAACTAGTAAAAAAATAAACTAAGTTGATGGCTATTATGTTGGGACAGCTGAAGCAACCGTATGAATACCCAAACAGTGACTGATCGGATGCGGTCACTGTTCATTTGAGAATTTTCCACTTTACAGAGTCGATTTTTAACCAGCTTCAGTTAAGCTGGGTGTTGTCAACAGGACCCCTCACCACTCAAATTTCAGCCAATTCAGCAGGAACAGGACAACATTTTGGGCTGTGTGTGACTAGCTTTACTACAAACACACAAGCTATTTAAAAAGTAAAAAATAATAAAGTTAAAAAATTATCTGTATTTAAAACTTCTGGGAGTATAAGATGCCTGTATCCTGCAAGCTGTGAGGTTTTATCTGCTTGACCCATGTCACTAAACAGTAGTGACGTAAGGGCTGGCAGAATCATGCCACTGCAAAGTTGAGAACCAGATATCAGGAAGTGTGAAGAGTGTTGAGGGAAAAAAAAAAAAAAAAAAAAAAAAAAAAAAACTTAACACAATGGAGCTGAGTGGACCAGGAGAGGCAAGTATTAGGCCCCTTTCAAATGGGGCAGACATAGTCAAATGGATCTGCCTTCTCAGCGGGGATCTCTCTGCTGATACCATCTGAGCAGGCACCCAATCCACCAGATGGATAGCAGACCAGATGCCAACGGATGGGTCTGCTGACATCCGCCACTCCATAGAGAACAATGGGTGGTCTGAACTGGTACACCTGAAAGACAGGCGGACCCGAACAGTTCATTGGTGTAGAAAAAAAAATGGCAATTTGCACGCTTTCTTATTTTTTGTAAACTTTTGTTGAGTAACAGAGTTGCTTTAAAAATCCTTTAAAATAAACCTACTTGTCAGAAAGAATATGGCACTTAACCAATATAAAGACTAAATGGGCCAATTAGGAATGTTCCACAACCCAAAATGATAACACAATAGGACTGAAAAATATAAGATTATATACATATCAGGTTTTTACCAAGACGCTGCAGTCTTCAGAGCCACTAGCAATAACGTTGTCATTATGTGGACACCAGTCAATGTCCAGCACTGGTCCTGTGTGGCCACAAACAGTTGGGTAAGACTTGTCAATCCTTCCAGTCTGAAAAAAGAAAACTCACAAGATAAGAAGGCAGGCAAATAAGTTACCAGGCTATAAACCAATATAACAGAAACTCAGGGATGAAAATGCCATGTTACACTTTTACCATCACTTATAGTGGCATTTAATCATTTATCCATCAAAAACAGTAGTCCAGAAAAACTCATTAACGGAAAGAAATATAAAATTGATGTGATGTTAAATGCAATTCTTTTAAATGACCACTAGTGAGCAATCTACCACAGCAATAGTGATATAGGTTAACCAACGGCTAATATATTTTACTCCTGTAATTCTGGGGAAAAAACACACACACACACACACACACACACACACACACACACACACACACACACACACACACGAAAACCTCTATCGAAAAGAAAAAAAAATTGGTAAATCAAGGAAAGATTTGACACAGCTAACACAGCAAATCAGTTAACAGCTAAAAAGGGAGATGGAAACCAGTGAGGTAAAAAGATTGTGAACCCTCGTAATGATTTTCTCTATTTAGACATAAAAAAGGACAACACCCCCCCCCCTTCTATGTTATGGAGGGAGGGGGGAGGTGTTCTGTAGTGCTGACACTAGATACAAGTGAGTTCACTATAGGCCAGGAAGCATTTTAAGCCCTGTACACAGAGAAAATTGGAAGAAAAATTCCACACTAGGCACGAATGATCGATTTTCTAATTCAGAACCAAAAAAAAAATAAAAATCCTTTGCCGTACGAAAATATATTTGTACATTAATTTCTTCCTCACTTGTAAAGTGATAGACTGGCTAATCATGTCTCCAGACCTAAACCCTATTGAGCTGCTGTGGGGTGTCCTCAAATGGAAAGCTGGAGGAACGCAAGGTCTCCAACATCCACCAGCTCCGAGATACAGTCATGGAGGAGTGGAAGAGGACTCCAGTGGCAACTTGTGAAGCTCTAGCGAACGCCATGCCCAAGAGGGTTAAGGCAGTGCTGGAAAATAGCAGTGCTACACAAAATATTGACACCATGGCCCCATTTCCAGTGGTTTAGACATTAATGGCTAAAGTTATTTTGAGGGGACAGCAAATTTACATGGTTATAGAAGCTGTACACTCACTACTTTACATTGTAGCAAAATGTCATTTCTTCAGTGTTGTCACACGTTGTCAAAATAAAATACTTACAAAAATGTGAGGGGTGTACTCACTTTTGTGAGATACTCTATGTGGACTTTCCTTCTCCTGCTGCCCTCTCCCATGGTGGTCTTTTGTGGACTCATTCTCTTAGGCCTCGTGGACGGAAAAGAGGTGGTGTTTTGAAGAATCCTATCCCCTCAAAGCACTTTTCAGATTGATCATCCCTTCCCCCCCTCTCTCTCGGTCTGTCTCTTTTCATTTGAAGCTTACTGTATTAGTTTTTCTCCAGTTTCATTGAGAATTGCTGCAATCGGTCCCCTGGACCGGTATCAAGCTTCCTTGACAACTTCTCCGCTTGGCTACCCTACGTTCTCTTCTGAAATCCCATTGTTCTTGCTGACTTCAACATCCCTGTTAATCTCAACACTCTGGCTACTTCTAAATTTCTGAGCCTAACCTCTTTTGACCTGAAACAATGGGCAAATTCTACTCGTCATGTTGGCAACTGCCTTGACCTTATTCTCCTACCTATGCACTCCAAGCAACCTCTCCAACATTCCTTTTCCTCTCCCATCACCACCTTATTAGTTTCATTCTTTTCTCGAACAATTAACTGCAGAAACCTTCTCCAACTTAACCCCTCTTTTTCTGCTACAGTCTCGATGCCAAAATCTCATCCTTGTCCTGCCCCAACCTGGCCACTTCTATCTACAACAGTTAACTGTCATTCACACTGGATACTTTGGCCCCCCCTTACTATGCACAGATTCAGGCCCCGACCTCTACAACCCTGGCAGACAGACAATACCAGAAGCCTCAAAAAACAGAGCCCTGCTCTTGAGCGTCTGTGGCGTAAGAAAGTCACAGCAAGATTTCAGCCAATATAAATCCGCCCTCCAAAAATATATCATTCCCATCTCTACGCTGCCAGACTTTATCACTCATTAATACCCTCTCATAGTCCCCATCAACTCTTTTCTACTTTTAACACTCTACTTCATCCACCATTACCTCCACCCACTAACTTACTCAATGCCCAGTAGATTGCTAATCACTTCAAAAATAAGATTGCTCCACTCTAAAGATATCGCCCTCACGTTACACTCCTTGTCCTACTGTACAATCAATACTCTTGTTTAACTTTACTACTAAGGCAATACATTTTCTATCGCCCACCTGCCTGCCGGACCCTGTTCCTTTCGCAAATACTACAGTCACCCTCTGACTCTATATTACACTCCTGCTCCTATCTTCAACCTCTACCTCTCTACTGGCATCTTTCCCCAACCCTCAAACATGTACTAGTCACTCCCATACCAAAAAAGGCCTCACTGGACCCCATCAATCTTAACCTAAGACCTGTCTCCAAACTCCTTGAACGTTTAGCTTACAACAGAGTGACCACCTTATTGAGAATAACCTTTTTGATCCCCTTCAGTCTGGTATTTGTTTACAGCACTCCACATAAACTGCTCTCCTAAAACTCACAAACTACTTACTAACAGCTAAAACCAATGGTCAGATTTTTTACTCTTGGACTTCTCCGCTGTCTTTGATCACCCCCTACCAATTTGCTTGGTATCCATGGCTGTGCTCTTAGTTGGTTCAAATCTTACCCATCTCACCTTCAGTGTCACAACTCTACATCCTTCTCTCAAACACCTTAAGGTTGGGGTCCCCCAAGGTTCTGTCCTTGGACCTATTTTCTCAATGTACACATACTCCCTGGGTCAGCTAATAGCCTCCCATGGCTTCCACTACCATTTATATGCCGATGACAACCAAATCCACCTCTACCGCTCATCAGTCTGCTCGCACATCACCGGTTTACTACTTCTAATTCACCCTCTGGTCATATCTCACCTCGACCGCTGCAACTCACTTCTCATTGGATTACCCAAGCATACGCTATCCCTTTAGTCCATAATGAATGCTGCTGCAAGACACATCCACCTTACCAACCATTCAGTGTCCTCCACCCCTCTCTGCCAATCCCTGCACTGGCTTCCACTCAACCAATGAATAAAATTTTAAAGTAATAATTCACAAAGCCATCCACAACTCTGCACCCAGCTACATTACTAACTTAGTCTCAAAATACCAATCAAGCCACTCTTTGGTCCTCCCAAGACCTCCTGCTCTCTAGCACCCTTGTCACCAGAGGTGGCTCTAGACACTGAGGCAAAACTTAGACACGAGGCCTCACTCACGTCCATAATGCAGAACTGCAAGATAAATAAAGCCCATAAAAAAATAAAAAAAAAGCCCTCCAGTTTGAACGACAGCCAGCCTCATTCAATGGCCTTCCTCAAAGCTCACACTAGAATGTACATGCCCTCAGCCTGTCATTCAACAATGATGATTCAATCCAGTGGTGATTGGTGCTCAAAATGTTGAGAGGCGCAAAAAAAAAAAAAAAAACACTCACTCAAATGCAGCCGCCACTGTGCCCATTCACATGCAGCCGTCACTGTGCCCATCCAATGCCACCACAGGACAAATTACGTGCAGCCAGTCTGGAGAGTCACTGTCTGCTTATGATGGCGCCACTTCCCCCCGGCCAAGCACGCCCATAATATTTACAAGTGCGGCGCTACATACAGCAAGCTAGCTGCCCGTATTTGTGCATGAGGCGGCCGCGGGGGGCTTTTTTCATTATTTATACCGTTACATGACCATATCCACTGTCGCTACCGAATAAATCCAAATAGTGACAGTGGGCCCCTCTGAAAGAAATAAGTCCTTATGTCACTCCTTAGAGTCTACAAGGCCGAAGCCGTAGCTAACAGTCAGAAAAAAAGAAAAAAAAAAAAAAAAGAAAAAAAAAGGAGACCTTTCCCCTGCTGTTGTGTCCCGCTTTTAACTTGCGTACCAACACCAGGAAAAAAGAAAAAGTAGCTACCTTAGGTTTCAGTGAACACATAGGACATTTGATATCAAAAATATTTTTATTTCTTTCTATACGTAAAACAAACCTTGATTGAATTGCATCAATCGATCCTAGATGTTTACACAACATTAACCAAAGATGACCCAAAGATCATCCTTATCTGCACAGTTCATACACCCTGACTTTCAGACAAAACCAGACATACTCATACATACAATAAAAAACAGAGGAGCCTCCTATGGCCATACATGTGGTGATATACTGAGTATGATCAAATTGTACCAATATTACGCTTCTATTTGGAAGCATGAAATAAAAATCTCTCGGAAATCTGCACATGTATGGTCATCAAAGTAGCAGTAATTGGAAATGGGGATAATTATGACCAGACAACGGTCCTAATCTCTCATTAGTACCTCCATTAAACCTACATAGCAATTCTCTTTTAGTTCAATCAAGGCTTATTTTATGTATAGAAAGAAATAAAATAAAAAAATCCCCTCAATTTTAACCATCTTCCCTGTCCCTGCTGAAGAAAAGCAGGCCCAAACCATGATGCTGCCACCACCATGTTTGACAGTGGGGATGGTGTGTTGAGGGTGATGAGCTGTGTGGCTTTTACGCCAAACATATCGTTTTGGATTGTGGGCAAAAAGTTTGATTTTGGTTTCATCTGACCAGAGCACCTTCTTCCACATGTTTGGTGTGTCTCCCAGGTGGCTTGTGGCAAACTTTAGACGAGACTTTTTATGGATATCTTTGAGAAATGGCTTTCTTCTTGCCACTCTTCCATAAAGGCCAGATTTGTGCAGTGTACGACTGATTGTTGTCCTATGGACAGACTCTCCCACCTCAGCTGTAGTTCTCTGCAGTTCATCCAGAGTGATCATGGGCCTCTTGGCTGTATCTCTGATCAGTCTTCTCCTTGTCTGAGCTGAAAGTTTAGAGGGACGGCCAGGTCTTGGTAGATTTGCAGCGGTCTGATACTCCCATTTCAAAATGATCGCTTGCACAGTGCTCCTTTGGGATTTTTAAAGCTTGGGAAATCTTTTTGTATCCATATCCAGCTTTAAACCTCTCCACAACAGTATTACGGACCTGCCTGGTGTGTTCCTTGGTCTTCATGATGCTCTCTGCACTTTCAACAGGACCCTGAGACTATCACAGAGCAGGTGCATTTATACAGAGACTTGATTACACACAGGTGGATTCTATTTATCACCATCAGTCATTTAGGACAACATTGGATCATTCAGAGATCCTCGCTGAACTTCTGGAGTGAGTTTGCTGCACTGAAAGTAAAGGGGCCGAATAATTTTGCACGCACCACTTTTCAGTTTTTTTATTTGCTAAAAAAGTTTAAATTTTCCATTAGATTTCGTTCCACTTCACAATTGTGTCCCACTTGGTGATTCTTCACAAAAAATTTAAATTGTGTATCTTTATGTTTGAAGCCTGAAATGTGGCAAAAGGTTGAAAAGTTCAAGGGGGCCGAATACTTTCGCAAGGCACTGTAGGTTTAATGGAGGTACTAATGAGAGATTAGGACCGTTGTCTGGTCATAATTATCCCCATTTCCAATTACTGCTACTTTGATGACCATACATGTGCAGATTTCCGAGAGATTTTTATTTCATGCTTCCAAATAGAAACGTAATATTGGTACAATTTGATCATACTCGGTATATCACCACATGTATGGCCATAGGAGGCGCCTCTATCTGTTTTTTATTGTTGTATGTATGAGTATGTCTGGTTTTGTCTGAAAGTCAGGGTGTATGAACTGTGCAGATAAGGATGATCTTTGGGTCATCTTTGGTTAATGTTGTGTAAACATCTAGGATCGATTGATGCAATTCAATCAAGGTTTATTTTACGTATAGAAAGAAAAATATTTTTGATATCAAATGTCCTATGTGTTCACCGAAACCTAAGGTAGCTACTTTTCTTTTTTCCTGGTGTTGGTACGCAAGTTAAAAGCAGGACACAACAGCAGGGGAAAAGTCCCTTCTTTCTTTTCTGGCTTTTTTTTCATGCAGTGGCAGTTTTTTGCCGCCCCTGCAAAGTACTGGGGACAGACCGTGAAACAGACAGGGTAAAGACCATGACACCATTAAAAGACAGGGTAGCGTACAGACAGCATGTAGTAGAGATGTACTATATTTGCTCCTCGGTCCCCTATCCTACTAAAGGCAGCATGAGAAGCTGGCGACACGTGAGGTCTTTGAGGTCCCTGCAGGCTGCAGTGCAATCTGGGAGTTTTATTTTCTGCAGAGAACAGGCACAAGAGGGCCAAGTCTGTTGTCTGTGCTGTGAAAAACTACAACTCCCGCCATGCACTGCAGCCGCCGACTTTGGGGGAAAGGCTAAGAGGACGGCGCTGCAGCGGTGGAGCCTGCTATTGTTTACAGCCAACTGTGCCAAGAGCTGTCCGCGGAGGCTCATCAGCTCACACAGGCAGCATCAGTCTATGTGCAGTGCCCGCCCAACCCACCGGCTTGCATGTGCACAGTCACAGTGGATATTTCCTTCCACTCATGAGTCCCCACACTTACGTCCTGTCAGGCAAATTAGGGGGGCGCGGCCCCCCAAGGCCCTTGTGAGGGTGGGGCCTAAGGCAATCACCTCATTTGTAAAATTAAAGAGCCTACAGGATTTCGCCAGAGCTTCTCCCATCCTTTGGAACTCCCTACCCCAATCCGTCAACTGCCCCCAATCTATCAATCTTCAGACGATCCCTGAAAACTCTTCTCTTTAAAGAAGCTTATCCTGCTTCTAACTCATACACCATTTTACTTTCTCCATCAGATCATCAGCCACAGCTATTACCTTTTGTATCAATTGACCCTTCCTCCTAGATTGTAAGCTCTAGCGAGCAGGGCCCTCCGATTCCTCTTGTAACAAATCATGTAACTAATGTCTGCCTTCATTTTGTTAAGCACTGCGCAAACTGTTGGCGCTATACAAAGCCTGTATAATAATCTATATCACAGTTCTGGAAGCATGCTGGTACATGAAGTAGGGGATAGATCATACATTTTATTCATAGCAGCACATGAGAGAACAAGTCTGGTCAATTGCAGCAATTGAGGGACAGATAAGTGAAGTCATGTAATTAGAGCATCTTATTGCAAAGGATCATCCTATTTAAAACAAGTGGCAATTCCACTCTTTAAACATCAAAGGCAGCAAAATGAATGATAATTTCTTCACAAGCTTTTTTTGTATGTGAACCCTAAACCTAAAGAGGGGGGCAGGCGAGAGAGTGGGAGAAGGAGGGAGGTATTGAAACCAGTTGTATTTTTATTGCTGCCTGTGTTCCTTTTGGGAAGACTCATCCCCTCTATTATACAGGATTTATATAGCACCAATAGTTTGCACAGCACTTATGAGGGCAGACACTATAGATAACACAATTCGAGAGGGCTGGGTTCACACAGGTATGACAACTGTTTTATGACCATCATCCTACTTTGCCCTCCTAAAATGGGTCCTACTTCCTTCCAATTTGACCAAACAAGATAAGATTTTGCTCCAAATTTGAGCTAGTACGACTTGTCCCTCGACCAATCAAAATAATCCCAGAGTAACAAAGTCCTTTAACTGCTGCTGTAATCACCATGTTGCATGTCACAAGTCGGATGGCTAGGACAAGAATCATACCTTGATTCGACTTCAATGATATTCAATGGGCTGAAGTAGGACTAAAGTCAGACCAAAGTAGTCGGACCGACTTGTGCCAGATCAATTAAGACAGCTCTCATAGGGAACCATTGATTTACACACACCATGCAACGTACTCCCAAAGTCGGAGCGTAGGTCGCACCAGTGTGAACTCGGTCTTGAGCACTTTCAGCAACTGATCTAATTACTTACCAAGTATGCAACTTCAACAGATTTTAAACATTGGCTATACAGAACACTTTATTAATCCCAAAGGGAAATTGTTACGACACACTTCGCCACTTCTGGATCAGCTCATGCCGATATGTCGGCACTTTGAAGAGGGATATTGTTATGGTAGCAGCTAGCTACCATAACCCTGCTCTCTTCAGTGAGCAGTCCTCTTTCAGATAAAATCGGTCCCTGCAGCAGATTTGCTGCAAGATCACTTTATCTGTGTTCAAATCACACATGTGAGGTATCGCCTTGATCGATAGAGTGAGCAATAATTCTAGCCCTAGACCTTCCTCAAACTCAAAACATGCAACCTGTAGAATTTTTTTAAAACATCCCTGTGGAGATTAAGGGTAAAAGTTTGTCGCCATTCCACGAGCGAGCGCAATTTTGAAGCGTGACATGTTGGGTATAAAATTAAAATCGGCGTAACATCTTTCACAATATAACAAAAAAAAATAAATTGGGCCAACTTTCATGTTGTCTTGTTTTTTAATGAAAAAAAAAATTTGTTTTTTTTGGGGGGAAAAATACAAAGTGTGCTTGCAAGACCGCTGCGCAAATACGGTGTGACAGAAAGTATTGCATAGACCATTTTATTTTCTAGGATGAAACCAGTCAGGTGTTCACAGTAGTGAAAACGCCAGTGCCACAGAGAGGAGGGGTAGAGAAGCGGGGCTTCATTCGCACGCATCGCTGGACCACGGGACAGGAGAGTGTACGATTAAATAACTTTTTGTACCTGCTGACTTTTATATGGGTGGAACTCTGCTTTAAAGACAAAACAATAGACTGAACAAGATGCAAAATACACAACATCCACACAATTAAAATAACAGGCAAACTACCAAATACACCACTTTCTCTACCACTACCCCAAATAAACACTATCAACATACAACACACAATTCCTGATCATAAAGCCCTCACAGAAGTTATATATCTAGGTGGCCACAGGCAAAAATGATTTCTTGTGTTGCATTGTGGGTGTAACAACCTGTCACTGATAGTATTCTGTAGATTGACCTGCGTATTGTGGAGTGGGTGGGAGGAGTTGTCCAAGATAGAACATACATAACGTGAACAATCTCCTCTCTAACACTGTTGTAAAAGACTCCAATTTCAATCCAACAATGTTACTGGCCTTGCGAATCAGTTTGTTGAGTCTGTTGGTGTCAGACACGTCAAGCCTGCTTCCCCAGCATGCAACTGTATACAGGAGAGTGCTGGCAACCACAGACTTAAAACTATTAAATTATCCAATAGACAGTGAACTGTGTGTCTGTCTCTGAAACTTCAGATTCACTAGTGGTCAACTTACTACAAAGGTCCACCATAATACAAAATTAAAAACCATCAATGTTAGTACCAGGCGTCTCCAAACTTTCTAAACAAAAAGGGCCAGTTTACTAGCTTTCAAACTTTAGGGGGGACTGAACTGTGGCTGGCAGGAGTAGAAGATGCCATGCCATCAATGGAAATGAGCAATACCCTATCACTGGTTTTAATGGGGGAAATAGTACCCCCTAGGAGGCGATTCAGTTCGCATTGTGCGCTATACAAGTATTTCATTCATTCATCAGTGGGAGGAATGGTGCCCTATCATTGGCATCAGTGGGAGAAAGTGTGCCCCAAGGGCTAGATAAAGGAGACCACCGCTACAGAAAAATAGGAAGCATTGCATTTATCCAACAAAAAATAGAGAATTAAAATGTTGCAAACCAGGACAGCACAGTGACAGAACACTGAGCTACGGAATGCTAGAAAAATGTGGAAATAGCAACAAACCTATTTGTTTTTAATTCGGCCTAAACAAGCACTCTTTATGCGATTGCTAAAGCAGCCAAATATAACGGTGCTTCAAAACTATAGCAAATTCTGAGAGGTTCCCCCAAGCACAGGATTTTCCTGGCAAAAAATGCTGTTTATTCCAAAATCTATGCCTGCATTTTAAGTACTTGTTCTGGAGCCTGTTATTGTAGCTTGGAAGCTGGCTTGGCATGTAACATGTGTTGCACAGCTTGTATTATGCAAACGTCACCCACACATACTTATCACAGAAAAACTCCATGTACTGAAGGTAGGGATATGGACTGCTGATGGTTTGCATGGGACCCACAGAAATGCACTCAGCAGATGGCCAACCAAAGACAAGCCAATGAAGGCAGAAAGATTTAACAATGAAACATTTTACAGTTGCCCAAATTTAAAGCTCAATTATCTCATTACCCAGGTGCCCTTATGCAGAGTAACAGGTTCCTCACCTGAAGGGAGGAATCTTATTTTCCAGGGGTGACAATAAGCTGGGCAAACATACCCAACACAAACAAAAGGAGTTTGACACAATACTCACTAAAAGTAGATGTCCAAATAAAAAAAACTCACGCATGCTCAGATTCAACTAGGAAAAATTGAGAACATGCTCAAATTTTTTCTGGCAGGGATTCGGACAGCTAAATTCCGATGGCTCCTACACATGGTCACATTTTTTCCATGAAAAGCTCTCATCAGTCTTTTGCTGGCCGAAATTCCGATCATGTGTATGTGGCATTCGGCGTTTTTACCTCGATTTTTTTCCGGTCACCAATGTAAAACACAGAAAAATGCCTGTAATCTGCCCCAAACAAGCTCATGTTCTATGTTTGAGCTTAAGGCGATTCAGGCATTTTTCTTCAGATGACAAAATGCTCAGATGTGAACACGTGCCATTGAAATGAATGTGATTTTGCTTGTTGGGCTTTTTTTGGGTGTTATGAACTGTAAACACCCTGATGTAAATGCAGCCTTAAGGCCGGGTTCACACCGCTGCGATGCGGGAACGCCACGAATCCGCGGCGTTTTCCCGCATCGCATTACTCCCGCCGGCAGTTCACACTGCCCTATGCGGACGGCTGGGAGTGTCAATGATATGTTAATGACACCCCCAGATCCGTCCGCATATCGCAGTGCGATCTGCCGACTCGCACAGGAATCGGATCGCATGGTGTGAACCCCCATGCGATCCGATTCTGTTGCGGACCAAAAAAAGGGTCCCGTGCGAGTTTGCTGCGGGAGCGATGCGAATTCAGCCATACTATCTGTATGGCTGAACTCGCATCGCTACGGAGATCGGATGTGATTTGCGGTGTGAATCACATCCGGATCTCCCCCCGCAGCAGTGTGAACCCAGCCTAAAGACCGACAAGCCCCACCCTTTCCAACCTCCTTCCCCCCCATAAAAGTCAGTCATACTATAACTTGCAAGACTGACTGAAAAGATCTTTGGAGGAGGCAAGCCTTTCATTAATCTTCCCATCCTTCATTCATAGAGATTTTCATTCATGGAAGTTATAGTACAACTTATTTATGATAAACAATGCTATAACAACCTGAAGGTCATCCAGTAAGATGATTTACACTTTATAAGTCTATTTTATGGAAAAGGTTTAACAGTATAACGTACAGACATGCGGCAGATCACAAAGCATTCAATTTGTTTTTCAGTTGTACAAAAGATGGAGGAGATTACTACATCTTCATATCAAAAACCAATGGAAAAAGATATGTATGTTATACAATAGCTCATTTCAATAGGTAATACAATGATTAAGAGACTTAGAATATGTAGGTAATTGGTAATGTCATGTATATCTATTGAGACCGAAGCCTGCCAGGTACAGAGGGAAAAATCAGATGATAGTGAAATAAATTTAAAAGAAGAAATTTAAAAAAAAGGCATAGAAGGAGAGAAGAGAAAAGTAAAGTAAAGTGTAGGGGTCACCCAGACCTCACTACAGTATATTATTTCTGGGTAAGCATATCAGTTATCGCCAATGGTTACTAGTTCCCCAAATATTAATGTCATACAAATATATATCCAGATTCCATATTTTAAAAAATTGAGCATCGTTAAAAAAAAAAAAAAGTAGAAGTCAGCTCTTCTCCTACCTTCAGGAACTGCATTTTATCAATCCATTCACAAATGCAGACCATACATGTATAGATTTTCATAAAATGTTTGATTGAAGAACATTGGTTCGATTTAATAGTGGGGTCAAATCTATATTCATTTTTGACCAAAGTGACAGGAAAATTTGAATAACAAAAGAAAAAACTGTTCTTGAACACATTTTTAAGGTTGAACTTCATAACAAGTGAAATTTTCAAACGCCGTTTTTTGAACGTACAAAAATTTCATACGAATATTCTTACTAATATTTTCATCTGAAAATCTGTGTGTGTATGGCCAGCATAAAGGGAAGGAGGAGTGGGGCAGTGAGTGTTTGGGGATGACTAACCTTGCAGCCATCAGTAAAAACCAAGAAAGACCCTTTTTAGCAAAATGCATAAAAGCACAATGTGTGGAGAGTAATTCAGGTTCATATCTAAATTAATAAAATATCAAAAATTGTTGACCAGGAGGACGTGACAGAACAGACATGTTTGTCGTATATGGAACATTGTTCCTGGGTGACTAAGACATCTCAAAACAGATTTGGGGGAAGACTGAATGTAATATAGTAGGGCAGCAATACCATCTGGTCACTTTCCAGTACAGATGGATTTAAACTGATATGCTTTTAAGAAGCAACAGTACAGACTGCACAAAACATGCGATATTAGCAGTCCTGTCTGACGCTTGCATCTTTTTATCATTCATGAGCTGCTGTTCTTATATTTTAACAAAAGTTCTAGAATTTCAGATCACCACACATTACTTATGCTGCTGTAAAAACAAAACATTTCCAGTATGTGTAAAAGGGAACTATGATGTAACAATATGTGGTGGAATAAAGATGAGCAGAACACTGACTGATTTGCAGGCCAGGATGTGAATGGCATTTACTATACATAAAACCATTGTCTTGTGACTGCACACATCCTGTCCTCCACTGGACTTTTCCCTCCACACATCAATCTCTATTGAGGCCCTTTGCTCTTCTCAACACAGGATCAAGCAGATTATTTATTCCTCAGATATTTAATAAAACTGGTACAGGGAAAAAATACTTATATATATTTGACATTTTTGGAAACTATGGGTGCTGCATCCTCTGGACTTAGAGGGGAGGGGACTGTCCAGCTTGTCATTAGTGCTCAGTTCAATAGCTTGCATCTCTGATGGTATGGGGGTGCATTAGTGAACATGGAATAGGCAGCTTGCACATGTGGAAAGACAGCATCAATGCTGAAAGATATATCCAGGTTTTAGAGCAGCATATGCTCAGGCAAGTATGGGACAACATTCCTCTCCCAAAACTCCAGCATCTGGTCGCCTTGGTTTCCAGACATTTACACAGAGTGGTGTTCAGGCTGCATTAACGCCTCTGTTTTGAAACGCGGGCAGATTTGCTACTATTCTGCCCATGATTTCAAAACTCCCAGGTGAGAATGAAATTGCTGGAGGCACATTTGAGATGCCATTCATCTGAACAGCACCTAAAATGTTGGGGTGGTTCTGCCATGATAGATCACGCTACAATCTTGGCAAACCACATTGTCCAAAAGTAGCTCCTGAACTACGATAAGCTTCATGCGAAGCGGTTATAACGCTGCAGAATCGTACCAGGATTTTAGGTGCCATTCAAATGGACATCGCAAATGTGCCTTCTGCGATTTGTCATTCACACCTGGGTGCTTTTTGAATTGCAGGCAGACTTGCAGCAATTTCAAACACTGAGATGTGAATGCAGCCTCAAAGAGGAGGATATACTACACACCGACATGTATCTTATTGTTTCTCTTAAATGTTGCATTTTCTCAGCTTAGATATTTTCACAATAGAAAATTGTAGACCTGAGATTGGGAGTAGCAAATTATTGCATTCTGTTTTTATGTAGATTTTACACAGCGTCCAAACTTTTTTGCAACTGGAAATGTACTTAAATATAGGAAAAGCTGATTACAGTATTGGTTGCTGCCATTCCATACCTAATAAAAACACAATTTAAAAATGGAATAAATGAAATATGTAATTTCCTTTAAAAACAAGGTGCTAGTCAAATCAGAATTGTAAATATGAGGGGGAAAAGAAATCATTAACACTTGCCAACACCCATGGAATTAGAATCACACATAAGCACTATTACAGGCAGGTAAAGCAAGACTAGATAGATCAGCACCAGCATTCTTCCTGTGCAATGCAGATTTCTAAAGCTATAATGCACAATCTGTGTTTAATGTTCCTACACCAACACAGCCAGGAGATATGCAGGAAGAAGTGATCATATCCCTGTGCAAGCAATCATTCAGGGATCCAGTCTATACGTATTCCTATTGCCTCCCGCCCCTCAGGTCCACACATCAGCACTCCCTGAGCTCAGACAGTAAATTTTACCATATAAGGCCATGGATGATTTGAACCCTGACAGGCGGACAATCCCTGTTCCCTGTAATGCTCATTGGCTGTACGGTCTCTGTGCTGCGATGACAAAGCTGGGTGTGTGCTTTGTAGGCATAGATACAGCAGCGTGCTCAGTTAACCATTTCTCACCTACTCTGGGATACAAGAAACCAAGGACATTTTCTACTACATCAATGAATTCAGGCTACACATTTTTAGATCATGCAGCACTTCAGAGGTTGAAAAACCATGATCCACACTAACAAAATCAAAGCTTCTATGGGAATTTTTATGTAAAACCAATCACATCAATTTCTAGATTAAATACATATTGTTTATCACAATCAACTGATAGATACGGCAGACACAATCTGAATGGGTTGTGGACGTGCACCCAGGAGCACTAATGCAGATAGGAAAATCTGACGTCAGAAGGCCAGCTAAACTATTTCAGCAGGGAGATGTGCAATGCATACTTTTACCATAAAAAGATGCAGTATGAAAATTAGGAAAAGGAAGGTTTTCAGGACATATGCATATCTACACACCAAACCCCTCCAAACTGACAAGCCTATACGCACAAACTATTATCCCTATACAAAAACAAGAAAAATGTGCAAAAATATAAATAAAACACGAAAGCATTTATACATTAGAAACATGAAGAGCAAATGAGGAAGTCACCCTAAAGTCAATTCTGCTTTCCTGTTATAGCAAGCCATGTTCTCCAAAGAGTTTGCTGTGCATGCAAATCCATATATACTTTTCCTGTGTTAGCAAATTTCCTGCTCTCTAGAAGAATAACACAAGAATAACTTCATCCCAATAAATCACCTACTAAATTAACTCTGAAAGACATCTCACCCCATTTAAAAAAATAAAACCCTGCAGCCAAAAAGACCAGAAAACCTTTCCTAAGGCAATAACAAACAAAAACGCTGGCGGGTAATAAACAGCATTAAAAAAAAAAAAAAAAAAAAAAAAACCCACACACACATTTCAAAGTACTGCTGGCATTTCCATGTCTGATAACCAATAGTGTCTTACTTTGAACTTATACATACACATAAGCTTGCAGTAAACTATCTGGGGTGTGTGGACTGGACTCTCCCCACCCCAGTGACATTTGCAGCTTTCCTTTCTGCAGCTCAGGTGTGCCATAAAAACGCTGCTGCCTGCTTAAACTCCAATCAATGTAATGTGGGGGCAGGTAGAGAGCAAGTTCCTGCATATGCAAATCAGAGGTTAAAGTAGATGTAAACCCTAAATGGATTATTTTTCTAAAGCCCCATCTAACAATTTTCTTTTGGAAAGTACTTTTTATTTAAGGTATCTTTGTACTACTGATCTCCTCCAACCTCTTTGCAGCCACATCCAGTGGTTGCTGCATTTTATTGCTCAGGGCGTTCTGAAGTTGTCAACAGGGGAGCCTGAAGATCTGCCAGGCTGATTTCTAGTCTCCACTAAAAGTGCACATGAAAAGATTGAGAGCACAAAAGAGCAAATTGGGAGATAGGGACACACATTTGTCAGGAGTTGAAGGGGGAGCGGGTACCTGTTCGACAGGTACCCTGTCCCCATTTGCAGACCTCACTGCAGCAATGCAAGTCATTCCTCCTCCTTTCCCTGCTGTCGGGCCAGTAAGAGCAGTGTGCTTCGTGCATGCGCAGTAGGGACCTGGCTGTGAAGCCACAAGGCTTCGCTGCCGGGTTTTCTTACCGGGAAAGGGGGCGGCAGCACCTGACCGCCAATGGAAACATCAGCCAAGGTGCCAACATCACAGGATTCCAGGACAAGTGTCTTAATATTAAAAGTCAGCAGCTATAGTATGCACAAACTTCTTTAAAGTTTTTTTTCTCAGGCTGAATTATCAGTACTTGATAAAGGACTGAAGTATGCACCTCCCAAACAACTTAATAAGTTTGGTACATTTATAGACATACACAAATTTATTAGAAAAATTAACATTCAAAGGTATTTAACAACTAACCCTTTTAGGACTGATTATCTAGCGGCTACATCAGGAACGGTACATTCGGGGTTGGCTAACCCATCTTTATTTGTACCCCCTGTGCCCACTGCGCCAGCAGTAAAAATATTTAAGGACTTGGTATTAAACGACCTAGACAAATTGCCCGCCAGACGTGTAAATCGACCTTCCTTTTCCAGTATTGGTTTTAGGTCCTTGTGTGAACAAAAGGATGTCGTTATACGTCCGGCGGACAAGGGTGGGGGGGTTGTGATTTTAGATAGAGAACATTATGAAATGGAAATGCAGAGAATCCTGGATGAACCAGGCACCTATAAACGACTCCCCAACAATCCTACGAATTTATATAAAAGACAACTTAGGGATCTGATAAATAGAGGCTATGAATTAAAAATTTTGAACAATAAAGAGAAAGCATTTTTAGTTCCCATTGCTCCTCGAATTCCCACAATCTACTACCTACCGAAGATCCATAAGGATCCAGTAAATCCTCCTGGTAGGCCGATAGTAAGTGGCATTAATTCGGTCACTTCACGAATTGGCCGTTATATTGACTTTTATTTGCAACCCCTCGTCAAAAAAACTCCTTCCTATCTTAAGGATACCGGGGCTACAATCAGGAGGCTTGAAAGTATTGAGCCTTATGAACATTGCATTATGGCTACAGCAGATGTAGCGTCCCTTTATACATGTATCCCACAAGGGATGGGTATTGAGGCTGTTCGGCATTACTTAAATCTTGATGACTCTTTGGCATCATTCCAATGTGAATACCTTGTGGAGCTTTTGGAATTTGCCATGGAGCACAACTACTTTTGGTTCAATGATAATTTTTATTTGCAACAACAGGGGGTTGCAATGGGGGCAAAATTTGCCCCTAGTCTTGCGAATTTATTTATGGCTAAATGGGAGGAGGATGTCGTCTATGCCCAACGGAACCCTTCATTGGTCCTTTGGGCTAGATATATAGACGACATCCTCCTCCTATGGAATGGCTCTCCAGAGTCTTTGGTGAGGTTTTTTGATGATTTGAATCGCAATGACAGGGGTATTTCACTTTCAGCTGAAATGAGTTCCTCCAAGATTATTTTCTTAGATTTGCAAATAGAGATTGTGGACAGTAAGTTTGTGTTTAAAACACATTTCAAACCAACAGATCGAAACAGTTTTATTTCCTTGGACAGTTGTCATCACAGATCATGGTTAAGTTCAGTTCCACGCAGCCAATTTTTATGTCTGCGGAGGAACTGCACTGACCTTGATACATTTAAGACTCAGGCAGAAACCCTCAAGCAGAAATTTGAGGTTAAAGGATATGATGCCAGTATTTTGGATGGTGAAATACGGAAAGCTATTGACACCAACAGGGAGACTCTTGTTGCGGAAAAAGCGTACAGGGAGCCGGATGACACTTACAGATGGTCTATGCTGACATCTTTTTCGATACAGCATAGACAAATTAAAACCATTATAAATAAGCACTGGGATGTGTTGAGGAGCGATCCTGTTCTAGGCTCTAAATTGCCAGAACAGGCAAAGGTTCTCTTTAGGGGAGCACCTTCTCTACGGAGTTTAATTGCTCCTAATGTTGTTAATCCACCTAGGCGGCCATCGTTTTTCCACAATTTAACGGGCTATTATCCCTGTAAAAAATGTATTGTGTGCCAATTTAACATCGCTGGTAGGCACAAAACAACTGAGTTTACATCAACAACAACCAATAGAACACACACTATTAAGACATTTTGTACTTGTAGTACTAGACACGTGGTATATTTAATAACTTGCCCGTGCGGGAAACAGTATGTGGGGAGAACCACGAGAACGTTTGCAACTAGAGTAGGAGAGCATATATCCCTGATAAAAAGTAAGATTTCTAAACATACTGTCCCGAAACATTATAGAGAATGTCACAACAGTGACCCTACAGGCACACAATTTCTGGCCATCGACAAATACACACCCCCTTGGAGGGGTGGAGCTATGACTCGTGGTGTTTCCCAGTTAGAGACCTACTGGATATACACAATTCGATCTTATGTTCCGTTTGGTTTAAATATTGAATGGGACATCAACGCGTTCATTAATGATGGGTAGATCTATGCTGGTAATTGTCCTGATGGTTCTAGTTTCTAAGCCACTTGAATTTTTTGGGGTTCATCTTATGTGAACATGTTTGTCTATATATTTTATTTTATTTTTGGTGTAGCCGCTATTTATTTATTTATGTAATGTATTGTTTTGGGATAGAATTCTATCTGCCCTCAGTGTCAACGCATTGGTCCTTGGGTTCTTTTGTACTCACTGGCTTATACAGAATTACGGTTGGGTCTTATATACACATGTGTGTACCACCATGTGTATATCCATTCCTGATAATTTCAGGAATGGACGTTCCACTGTAAGGAGTTTGTGGTGGAAATCTGTCTATTCTGTACATTTTAACATTTTCGATAAAATATAATTTGGCATGCAATTATTTTTGTTAAATTTAAATTCGGCATGTATTTTATCTTTTTTATATGAGGATAGTGTATTTTTTATGTTTTATTTTTTTAAACGATTATACAAAAAATATTTTCTGTCTCCTTTTCCTCTTCTATTCGGTTTTTTTTGGACCCGGTATTATCAGGGGTTCCGGTTTGAATATGTGCGCTTCAAGCGCACATCTATTTGCGTTTCATTAGCAATTGGTTGTAGTGCGTGACTATCTGCTGTCATTTTTACAATAAAGTTTAGTTTATTTGAAGTGCGCTCCAGCGCACTTCTGTTTGCGTTCCGCTGCGGGTAGACGTCGGGACGTTTATCCACATCACTTCCGGGATTCGACGTGTCCTCACGTGGGAATTCCGGAGGCGTGGTGCGTCTTAGCCTTTGTTTGGCTGACATCACTTCCGTCGCAGCTCAGCGAAAAGCGGAAGTGATGTCGGAATAATTTGTGGGTTGGCCCTTTGATTGGTCAACCAGCTTACTGGTATTCGTGACCCGGAAGTGACGTACTATGCATAATGTCACGATCTTAATATACTCACCTCTCTTTACTCAGTAACGTTTATGAGGCTGGTTTTGACGCTTATTAAGTTAAGCTTTATTCCATCATTCGGTGATATATTAATACGGGGTCAATTATTAAATAACACAGTAACGAGGCGTGGAACGCACGCCGGAAGTCTGGTCGAACCGGAAGTAATATGCGGTGACACAGGCAGATCGAATTTTCGCCCAAATTAGTAAGTTAAGTATAAAAGGAAGTGGTCTGCAGTGGAGTAGTACCCCAGATGACGTCTTTTGAGGACGAAACGCGTCGGGACTCCTACTGCAGCTCTGTTTTTATGATAAAAGCGCTTTATTCATTTGGATTCATGTAAGTTCATTACTTATTTCATTAAATTTTTTAAAACGGATTTACACTATTGTGGCCCTCATTTTTCCTCCTGTATGAGTTCTACAATGGGCGTTGAGGTTTAAAGTGGAAGATTTTCCCATCGTTTGAATACTTGATTGAGAATTCCCAGGAGAGCCTTTTTATGTTGGACAACTCTATATGAGAATATTCTGAAGTTTGATTGATCCTTCGAATGTATATTCGTTTGGATCCATTCTATCTGGTAAGCCTACACCTTATTTGGTGATGGATATGCCACAGGGTGCCTGCATGTGGTCTTCATAGGACGAAGGTGGATGGCTCTTTCCCTCTCACGTGTGGATTGGATTTAATCGAATAACAGATTTTTTGGACTGTTTTCACATTTTTTTGGGTTCATTATAATTTTTTCATTATTCATGCAATTGCTGGGCAGTTTGGGCAAGCACTTTTGTATGTCATGCAATTTTGATACTTATATATTATTGTCACATCACTTAGTGGTTTAATCATATTTTATATAGCGCTACACTATAATTTAACATTCTTTAAAGTTTAACCTGAGGCAAACCCTTTTCTTTAGTTGTGGACAGAGTGGAGAGGCATAAGAACACCTGTCAGTTTTTATTGCTGTGTCCCCATTAGGGAGATTCACAATTCTCCATTTATCCTGATTACCATGATCATTGAAAGTAAAAAAGAAAATCTCAAAATTTGGGCTGTCCCCAGAGAAGTAATAGAGGGAATGCTTCCAATGGGGACAATAGACCTGGTGACCTGCCCCCCCCCCCCCAAGAGATCACCTTAATTTGTAGGCGTTTCATCCCACTTCCTGTTTTGGCTATGGGTGAAGGTAAATCTCCACGATGGATTACAGGTGGCAACAAATAAACCAACAGGGGATATAGCCCTCCCGTACACTATACAAAATGGAAAAAATAAAGTTTTGCCTATAGTTTTACTTTAAAGTGGATGTAAGCCCGATTCATGAAATTTGAGCTGGGCACATATCTGTAGTGTTTTTTTTTTTGTATCTCTCTTCAAAAGCACTGTGTCCCCAAACCATCTCCTGCGCTGTTCTTCCGTTATCAGTTGGATAACTTCTGACAAGTTCTCCTTCAACTGTGATAAAAGCAGCTAGTTTTGTGTTGGGGAGAATGCTATAAATAGATTAGCAGAAAGCTGAACTATTCAAGGAACAGTTCTGAAAGTCTCTACCTATGGAGGAGAGGCGCGTGTGTCTTTCCTCCAATCAGCTGTCTTGGCTGTATGCCCAGGCTTCACTGCAGTGCTAACCAGGTAGAGAAAATCTAACACGATCTGAACTTTCTAAAGAATATATAAAGCTGAAGGCAGCAGATATACATATGTAGTATGCGTTTCATCCCTGTGTATTATCTGAGGCTGTTTACTGGGTATATGTGAGGGTTTAAATCCACTTTAATGCATACCCTGAATTAAGGCAAAAATAAACTAAAAAAACTCGCACAACCATTTCCCTTCGCCATAATCATTTACCTGAGCCGGTCAGCGAACTAGCACTGTCCAGGCTTCAGGTCTATTCCCTCTTCTCACACGGCAGCAACTGGAGCAATTGGCTCTTGCTGCTTTCAGTCAAATCCTGTGAGCAGAGAGCAGGGGGTGGGGCTGACCTGCACTGTGTGTCAATAGACGCACACAGTCCAGTTTAGGAGAAAGATTGCAGGTGTGCTCCCTTAGCAATCAGCTTGCTAAGAGGGCACACAAAGAGCAGCCTGGATCCTTACAACCACTTTAAGTGGGTCTTCAGAGACAGGGAAAAGTTGAGTAAATGCCAGCTGCTATGGACCTGGAAGGTGCTCCATAGATGACTTACTAGAAGAGAGTCTGGAAAGTGCAACACGTGGAATGCAGTACCAAAAAGGTCACAGTTAGGCCACAGCTTAGATGCAGAACTTCAGAAGCCAGGCTGAAGAAGAGCGCATCAGATAGGTGTAAGGAAAACTAAGCTCCGGTGGCAATGTAAAGCAGAATCTTAAATTAATAAAGGAAAAATAAAAGAAAGAATTGCTAGTAAAAGTAGATCATTCTTGCAAAGACCTGAAAAAAAATAAAATAAAAAAATAATAGATGTCCAACCTTGTAGGACAGTAGAAAAACTGAGGCAGTTTTTGCTTGCCAGTGTCCCCCAAGGAATGAGTGAGCAAGCTACATTTTCAATTCCCCTAACCAGATTTTATAGGCCACAGGGGATATAAAACTATGTATGATCAAGTGTTAATATTGGCGATGACCATAGCAGATTTAGTTGCTTCAAAATAATTGTGTACGCCAATAACGAATTAAATCTATAATCCATCATAGACTGAGGGCACAAAAGGTTAACAAGACCTCCAAGTTCTTTCATACACAGATCTTAGCAATACACGGAGGTGAAGTCTTCAGAAGCATGAAACAAAAGGGACCATAAAACCCTTCAATTCTCAGAATACAAACATTTATTGGCAAGAAGGTCATGAACAATCATGAATACAAAATGTATGAGAAATGTGTTGCTCACAATTAAAAGCATGGTATATGGGCCATTTACTACACAGTGAAATTTAGATTTACATCCACAGATATTAGAAGACTTTCATATCACAGGATCAATAAAAAAAAAAGGAGTGCCAACAGGTACAAGTTTTTCCTATTCCACCATGCTGTATATGACAAATATGGATGTGGCATTTGTTAACACCCATCATGTCAACAAGAGCGGCAGTACACACATTACACAATTGTACTTCTTGGTGTAGAGGGAAAAGCATACTCTAGTCTGGGAATGACCTGTAGGAGAGCAGTTCTTGCCCTTGAAGTGGGTGGAAGGAATTGAACACAGGAGGTTGATTTACTAAAACTGGAGCGTGAAAAATCTGGTGCAGCTCTGCAAAGAAACCAATCAGCTTTCAGTTTTTTTTGTCAATGCTGAACTAGTTTAAGTTAAAAGCTGATTGACTACAAGCTGCATCATATATTTTGGACTCTCCAGTTTTAGTAAATCTACCCATAAAAAGGTAGGTTCATAACCCCTTGCAGTAGGTACTGCATTGAGTGGCTATTCCAGTGCAGTCCCACCACACTGACATAGCAAAATGCCTCGTCTCTGGTTCACACTACTGCATTGCAGTGCACCGCATGCAGTACTTTTCAGCGCAACATGAGGTAGTCCCCCGCCTTGCACCATGCAGCTGGCAATTGAACTATACGAAATGTCTGTGTGACACCTCAACATTCATTGGAGAAAAAAATAAAAAAAAATAAAAAAAAGGAGGTGTGATGTGCCAAGCTCAGTGCATCATCACTGCTTTGAACGCAGCCCCACTGTACACCAGCTGCTATGTTGCAATGCAGCGGCTGGTGTGAATGAACCCTTAAAATATAACTACCATCAGTACCCTGGCATATAAAGGTGCTAAAAGGATAATTTCCTGATGTTCCACTTGATATTTTTAGTCTTTTAAAGCTGAACTCAAAGTGGGATTTTTATGCATCACATATAAATGAGCAATCGCAAATCACTGCAGTTCTGGGCCTTGTGCCAAGTGGCTTCCCTTCTGCACTTTAACCACAAGGGTTTGCTCGTTCTGCACTGCTGCCTTTCATAGAACACTTTGTATTGTTAACGAACACAAAACATTCAATGATTGGATAAGGTGGAGAGGCAGGACAGTGATATCACAAACCCCACTTTGTCCAGAGGACGCCATTGTCCTCACTGGAAAAATATGAAAATTTCCAAAAAATAAAGAGTTCAGCTTTAAGACTTCCTAACCATATAGAAAACTGCCCAGCCACGTCTACATCTGTTGTAGAATTATATTTGTCAGCAACAGTATAATCACAATTGAGGGTCAGATTTGATTTTTTATACCCAACTTTGCTGTGCTAATAGTTAAGATTTGTACCGTTGCTGGCAGACATCTGTTAAACACGCATCTAACTGTTGCGCGTCCCCCCCCCCCCCCCATACCTGACCGTGGAGATGTAAGCAAGCTACTGTCATTGTGCATTTTACTTAGGCCCCATGTACACTGGGCATTTGCCCAGCTCTTCTAAATGCCAGAAGTGTCACATTTTTGCAAACGCATTTAGGCAAGTTTACACATGTCAATCGCTTGAGTGTTCATTTTACTGGGCCAAATATTAATTTATTCTGGCCACTGAAATGAATGAGCACTCAAGCACTTGACACGCCCAGCGGAACGTTAGTCAGAAAATGAAGTCCTGCTAGATCGCTTCTGGCTGGCCCCTTTTGCAGGTATAGCTATGTAAAAACATTAAAAATAAGTGCCTATACTGTGTAAAATCCAGTAATACACTGCCTCACCCTGCTCTGCACATGCTCAGTTGCTCTCCATTTTTAGGCACTGCCAAGTTTGTAGAGGCCAATCTGCTGAGAGCCTTAAAGATTAAACTACTAAACCCATCATTTACTGAAAAGGAAGCTGCTTCAGTTTGATCTGCAACTGCCATTTGATGGTTTGACAGTTTGGTTGAGGAGAAAAGCCAATGTGACAGTTATGTTCAAGGAAAAAACTTTCTTGCCATTAAATGGATGGCTTTAGTTCCATTTTATGTTTTACTGTGGTTCAAAGGCTCTAGGCTTCAGGAAAATGGCAGCCTCCGGCAAGAAGAAAAGGGGGCAATGCTGACAATTTACAGCACACACTAATTTTGGTAGTATAATTAAATGTGTAATGTACATTCCTTGCTAAAGGACTTTTTTTTTTTTATCAAGTTAAGGGTAAAGTTGGACTTTAAGCATGTTTAGACGCATCAGGCGCTTTTTTCTGCCAAAGCGCTGCTGCTCCTGAATGCACAAGCATTGGGTTTTTTTTCTGTTTCTGAACGCCCTCATCTCCATATGCCTGCAGCCAAATGGCTTCCAAGAAGAGTATGCAGCATAGATCCAGAGGCATAGAAATGCAGCTAGGTCCTAGCTAGTCCAAGTCTGTGTACCAAAAGTGATATTAAAAAAGGTTAGCTTTTTCTTAACCACTTAAGGCCCAAGCCTATTTCCAACATGTGTCGTTTACAAATTAAAAACAGTATTTTTTTTAGCCGAGACCCTGGAGAATAAAATGGAGGATTGTTGCAATACTTTATGTCATACGGTATTTGCGCAGCAGTCTTACCAATGCAATTAAAAAAAATAAAAATAAAACACACCTTCTTGAATGAGCGTTTCCAAGACACATGGTTTTACCGCGATTTTGTTCAGGTCACCAATGTAAAAGGCAGAAAACCACCTGTTCCTTTTTGAGCTTAGGGCGTGTGGCTTCAGGTGGCAAAATGCTCAAATGTGAACAGGTGCAATTGAAATGAATCATATTTTGCTTATTGGGTGTTTTTCAGGTGTTTTTTTCTGGCGTTTTACGAGCTGAAAACGCTATTGGAAGATTTTTTTACAGGTTTCCAGGTTAGAGTTACAGAGGAGCTCTAATGCTAGTTATTGCTCTCGCTCCAACGATCGCGGCAATACCTCATCACATGTGGTTTGACCACCGTATATGGGCACAACTTGCGTATTAGTTCGCTTCTGCTCGCAAGCTTAGAGGGACAGGGCACTTTAAATAAAATTTTACTTTATTTTTAATATATAAATTTTGATCCCTTGTAATATAATTAAGCAGGACAGGACCTCTAATGTGAGATCTGGGGCCAAAAAGACCTCAGATGTCACATTTTACACTTAAAGTGGTTGCAAGCCTACTTTGAAAAAAAAAACAACCTGCAAAACAAAGGCATAATGAGCTAGTATGCATAACATACTAGCCCATTATGTAATACATAATACAGCCCTCGCTGCAGTGCCCGTACACAGCATCGGCTGGCGACATTTCTCCCGGGAGTTACTTCTGGGTAACGCAGCTCCGACACTGATTGGCTTGAGCCGCGATGTCACTCCAACGCACGTGTGAGCCGCCGATAACGGCACACTCACTGAGACAAATGGCACATACATGTCATTGCTTTAATGCGCATGTGCCAGTGACGTTGGCACATGCAGATACAGGGGATATCTCCTAAACCATGTAGGTTAGGAGATATCCGGAGTAGCTACAGAGGAGCCTCATTATAGGCTTCCCTGTAGCAAAACGTGGATATGGGTTTACAGCCACTGCTAAAGCAAAAAATACAAATGGGCCCTTAAAGGCCGGAATTGACGTTTGACATTGCTCTGGTCCTCTAAGGACATAGTCGAATGGGGGCCATCTTGCCCTCACTCGACTTCCTGCCCACCAGTACACTGGATCGGACAGTTTCCTCTGCTGCTAATCTCGCTGGTAAGCAGTGGAAACCAACGGGAAGCAGAGTGAGGGGAGGGGAGGCCTGCACCCCTCCCACCGCCTATAAAAAATAAATAAAAAAAATAAAATAAAGTTATCCCATGGTGAATCCACCACCGGGACCATTTTATGTAAAATAGAGTCGCCCACCATGTAAAAAATATACCGGGGTTATGGCAGCTAGCTGCTGTCTATATATATATATATATATATATATATATATATATATATATATATATATATATATATATATATATATATATATATATATATATATATATATATATATATATGCGGTGGACAGTGCGTAAGTGGTTAACATCATACTCGGCATCCTCGTCTTCTCGGGTTCCAGAACAGCTTGCCATGGGGCACCTGAGCCACAGCTCTGCATGTCCATTCTTACAGCTCAGCCCCACCCCCCTTTATCTCATTACTTTACTGGCTGTGACTAACAGCAGCGGGAGCCAATGGCTCCTGCTGCTGTCTCAGCCAATGAGGGCGAGTCCACAGAGAGTCGAGGCTCTTGTGCACATCCCGGGCTTAAGTACCGCGTCCTGTCACCCTACTGCCTGGATGCCGAGTGGAGGGAAAGACGGCCCGCGGGTCCATAGCATTGGAGGGCAGAAGCCAAGTCAAACGTCACTTTCACCCAATGGTCTTAAAAAGGAGACGCATGTGAGTAATGCCCGCATATGAAAATGGCGTTCAAACCACACACGCGAGGTATCGTTAGAGCAATAATCCTAGCCCTAGACCTCCTAACTCAAAACTGGTGAGCTGTAGAAACTTTGCATATGGAGAGAGTAAAGACCTTTAAGAGTAAAGGTTTGTCGCCATTCAACGAGCGGGCACAGTTTTGAAGTGTGACATGTTGGGTATCAATTTACTCGGTGTAACATTAGCTTTCACAATATAAGAAGAAAAAAAAAAGAAGAAAAAAAAAGAAAAAAATGTAGCCAACGTTGCTGTTGTCTTATTTTTTAATTCAAAATTGTGTATTTTTTTTCCCCCAAAAAAGTGCGCTTGTAAGACTGCTGCGCAAATATGGTGTGGCAGAAAGTATTGCAATGACCGCCATTTTATTCTCTAGGGTGTTATAATTATGTTTGGGGGTTTCAAGTAATTTTCTAGCAAAAAAACTATTTTAAGCTTATAAACAGTCTGAAAAACGGGCTTGGTTCTTAAGTGGTTAAAGGGGCTCTATAGTCACCACATACACGTATTTTTAGAACATCAGCATTGTATAAGCAATACAAACAGTAATTGTCGATAATCCAAAATAAGCCTACTTGAAAAATCTCTTAATTTTGTGAGTTCTGCCTGTCTGCTGGTAATCTCATATTTCTACAACTTCCTGGATTCCCTGAATGTTTTGCCGCTTCTCCTCTGCTGTTTACTTTCAATCTCTAAGAACTACATATCAAATGGTACCTTGCTGCCTACAATTAGTGACTCCTGTACCGACTCCACCTCCTGAAACTCCTCAGTCACTCTTCAGAAGGCAGGCTCTGAAATGTGACACAGCAGTGCCTACCCACAAGTCTTTGTGAAAATGTGTCTCAGAATTCCAAGTAGTAAATTTGTGGGGACCTTCTCAAATTAGGTTTACAAACTTCAAGATCATTCAGATTAATAAGAGCCAGCTAGAAACTACTGAAATACAAAGCTAGAAATATATGATTTTAAATTTTGATTGATACACAAGTAAAACAGGGAATATATGCATTTTAGGGCTTCCAAATCTTGAACATGCTGCATGCATAAAGGGGGTTTCATAGGTATCAAGGATGCTGCATGTGGCTCATTAATGCGAATGAAAACTGGGGACAGGGATTGTTAGCAACTCATATTTTATTAGAAGCTTGTTAGAAAATAATTACAGAAATACTTGATTTGGAATGATACTACTGCCTGAAAGCTGTATACATACATCAAAGGAGGCTGCAACCATAATTTTACACTATGCCAGAGCCCAAGATCACACACAAAAAAAAAAAATCTGCAATGGTGCATTAAAGGACTCATGTACACAGGCATAAACTGCTGCATATTTATTCTTTTGCCTTTAAAACACCGTTGTAGGTTAGCCTATATGGCCATGCAAATTAGGCATGAAGCTCAGCACTTTAAGGCTGCATTCACACCTGAGCGTAGGGTTTTCAAGCGTTTTTTGCGGGGTTTTTTACTGCGATTTGCCGCAAATTTGTGCAGGGCAAAAAGGTCACCAATGTTAAAAGATGAAAAACGCCCAAATCAGCCCGATTCGCGCGACAAAAAAGGGTCCGGAACTTGTTTGAGCTTCAGGCGACTTGGAGTGGGGATGTGAACCAGCTCCATTGAGAATAATGGATTTTTTTCCCCTCCAGCGTTTTGTAGCTTCAGGCGTCAAGCTACAAAACGCTCAGGTGTGAATGGGGTGTTAGAGCAACGTTTAGAGACAAAAATAAATAAATAAAAGCCCCAAACCTGCATTCAGGGAAGAGCTTAGGAGCAGAATTTACACATGCATATGCCACGCAAGTTTATTCCAATGGCCAGAATACGTTATTCTAGCTAGTAAAATAGGTTTACCCTCAACGCCATATGTCTAAACATGCAATTACACACCAAAAATTAGCATTTTCTTTTAGCTTGATTTTTCTGACATATCCTGGCAGAAAGATCTAGCATATGAGTATTTAATTTATTTGTTTTTCTTCTCTACCAACACACTATCTATACTTAGGTTAAAAAAAATTTAATCTATAAATATATAGCTTATATATCTCATGTTACAGAGTTTTACTTTAGTTATTTTTCACTCAGACTAAAGTAATTAACAAATGGTTTCCAGTATGGTGCAATGCAATTTTTCTTTTTAAGCGAGCATAAAGACATAGGATTGTCAACGATGCCGCCTTCTGCCCTAGAGCAAAAAAAAAAAAAAAAAAAAAAAAAAAAAGAAGAGGAATTTCCTACTAGAGTCAAATACTTGTTGGACTACTTTCCTGCATAGGCAGGGCATAGTTGAAGCAAAATAGGTCTTAAAGTGCACAGGACTGGTGCTTTAAAGGTTTAGATAAGTTAAATGAGTAATTCAATGGAGCAGTGAGAATAACGAACCATAACATTCCTACAAGTAAAAAAAATTAAAATACCACATAATTATACTATTTACAGTGGATAACCAGAATAAAGGCTCATAAAACACATTTCCACAGCAAGAGGTAATTGCAGTTTATGTTTAGCGCAATAAGATCAAAATGAAAAAAAAAAAAAAAATAATAAAAAACACACACTGTCAAGAAAAAACAAGGAAGCCATTAGGGATCTCTTTCTGAAATGCTACTTTTCTGGTTTTAAAAGATTTCCTTGAGCACTCCAAGCCTCTGACCCAAGTATGCAGATAAGAACTTCTGACTATTCTCATACAGCCTGATCTGTTTGCTCGTGTGACCAGCGTGCCTGTTCTGAATAAGTTCCTCAATGGCAAGCATGTCATTCCTTTATGACAGGTCTACTTTAAGCAACTTATGTCAACTTACCTTCTGTAATGGCAATACCAAGAAGGCTCCCCCACCACTGGCTTCAATTATTATGGCAACAAATTTGGGATTTACAGCACAGAAAGAGCTGTCCCAAGTAACACGGGAAACTCTGATGTCATCATAGCACTGGTCATTCTTCAACGCTTGTCCGAAGACATGCCGGAATTTGCTTTGTCGCACCACGCGCCTCATCGTTTCTGAAAAAGAAATAAAACAAGTTAATATCTTAACCAAATCATGGTATTATACAACTGAACCAGCCAGTGGCTGCTAATTTTTCATTTGCAATCCCCTTAAAGTTAATGAAAGGCATCCTAAAACGTTCCTTTATGTATGTGGTTTCTACTTTGTCATGTGCCAAACATCTCACATATGACATCATAGGGTGGCTCTGATTATATAGTTTAAGAGGTTAATGTACATTGCTGTATTTTCACTAAACAAAGCACCTTCAGATAGCTACATATGCTGCAACATACCTTTTAGCGAGCTCTGGGGCCGTTGAATCCCAGGAGGCTCTCTAACACAAATCCCAAATTTAGCAGTCGAGCTCTGGCTTGTTGCTTCCATATGGGACAATCCTGGTAGATGGCATTACTGATCATTAGTGGGGTGCTCAGAAGAGAGCAGGTCAAAGCTTAAAGTGGTTGTAAACCCTTACATACTCTCAGTGAAGTGCCTGGCCTTTGGTGATACAGATGAAACAAAACCTCCTACATAGTTCTACACATTTATCTGCAGTCTCATCTGATCAACATCTGTTCAAACTGCAGAATATATAAAGCTTGGGGAGTGCTGAAGTCACACCCATTCACTCAGTAACAGAGCTGAGGCGGTCAATCAGCTGGAGGTCCCTCCAAATCACCTTTTTTTCTCTTGGTGTCAGGGAAACTTGTCAGAAGAGATTCATGCTGATAGAGGAATAAAGCATCAAAAAGAAATGACATTTAGTGCTTCTAAATGAGACCAGTACACACTAAAGAGGGAAATGCTTGGTTCATATTTCATGTCTGAGGTATAAAACCACTTTAACCACTTCAGCCCGGACCATTTTGCTGGCCAAAGACCAGACCACTTTTTGCGATTTGGCACTGCGTCGCTTTAACTGACAATTGCAAGGTCATGCGACGTGGCTCCCAAACAAAATTGACGTTCCCCCCACAAAAATTTTTTTTGTGGTATTTGATCACCCCTGCGTTTTTATTTTTTGCGCTATAAACAAAAATAGAGCAACAATTAAAAAAAAAAAAATGCAATAAGCAATGACTGGTTTGCGCAAAAGTTATAGAGTTTACAAAATAGGAATAGTTTTATGGCATTTTTATTTTTTTTTATTTTATTTTTTTTTACTAGTAAAGCAAGCGATCAGCGATTATTATTGTGACTGCGACATTATGGCGGACACATCGGACATTTTTGACACATTTTTGGGACCATTGTCATTTATACAGAAATCACTGCTATATAAATGCAGTGATTCCTTGGTAAATGACACTGGCAGTGAAGGGGTTAACCAGTGGGTGGCAGTGTAGGGGTTAAGTGTTCCTAGGGGTGTGTTACCAACTATGGGGGGGGTTGGGCTTTCATTTAGTGAACACTGATCTCTGCTCCAATCACATGGAACAGAGATCAGCGTCACTAGTTGCTAGGCAGAATGGGGAGATGCTGTTTATAACGGCATATCGCCGTTCAGCCGCCCTGTGAGACGATCGCAGGTATGCCAGCGACCGGACTCACGGGGGACCCGACCAGCACACGAGCGCGCCAGCGGCACGCTCGTGATGGCAGGGCAGCAGTAAAGATTGGATGTACCTGTACACCAATATGCCTGTCCGTGCCATTCTGTCGACGTACATCGGCGTGCACTGGTCAGGAAGTGGTTAATGAAATAGGTATTAGCATAATGGTACAATACAGGCATGCACATTTAGATGCCTGCATTCCATGTTCGCCGATCATGATCTCTTTTATATACACACACATTATATATATATAAATATACATTGGATACATGACATTCATTGTCCATGTGAAAGAAGCTTGCAGAGTGGCAGACAATATAGAAAACTATAGTGTAACAGATATGCGATTACCTGAAAATGTAAGTGCTCTTGATTAATTCGATAATTAGTCATTCTTGCCACTTTTTATAGGGCTGTTCATGTAGTATGTCTGGAAGGCTGCGCTAGTTTCTAATACATTTTTTGGGAGGGAGAAGGGATTAGGGAGATAGGGGTAGACATTAGGGATAAGCCAAACACCCCCCGATTCGGTTCACACCAGAACATGAACAGGCAACAAGTGCATATGAACAAGTGAACACCGTTAAAAAGTCTATGGGACACAAACATGAAAAAATCAAAAATGCTAATTTTAAAGTTTATTTGCAAGTTATTGCCATAAAAAGTGTTTAGGAACCGGGGTCCTGCCCTAGGACATGAATGGGGGGGGGGGGGGGGAAGAAGAAAAAAAAAAAAAAAAAAAAAAAAAGGGACGACCCATGCCATTTCTTTCAATGAATTGTTTTCTATATTGCCGGGATCCCACAATACATTACAGCCTCGATCAGTTTTAAACTACTCTTTCCCTTTATAAATGTAATTTTGCTGTGGTAATGTTCTAAACATGGGGAACATGCGCTACTTTACGGGCATACTAAGGGGGGGTGATATTTAAAGGAATAATTCATTTTTATTGTTTTACTTTAAGCATTATTAAAATCACTGCTCCTAAAAAAATCATCTGTTTTTAAAACTTTTTTTTGCATTGATGCATGTCCCCTGGGGGCAGGACCTGGGTCCCCAAACACTTTATGGCAATAACTTGCATAGAAGCCTTTAAAATGAGCACGTTTGGTTTTTCATGTTAGTGTCCCATAGACTTTAACGGTGTTCCGCAACTTTTCGAATTTGCCCTGAACACCGCATATTGTTCACTGAACTTACGTTTGACTCGAACATCAGTCTCATCCCTAGTAGACATTAAATAGCAAAGCAAGGATAAAAACAGGGCAGTTGAAGGTAGACAGCTTAAAGTGACTTTAGTCAGAAAATTAAGTCCTGCTAGATCACTTCAGGCTGCTGCTGCTTCAGGCTGTATGCTTTCTAGAACATTAAAAATACGTGTCTATACTGTTTAAAATCCAGCAACACACTGTCTCACCCTGCTCTGCACATGCTCAGCTGCTCTCCATTTTGCACTGCTGACAGCCTGAAAGCGGAATTAAACCCTCCTATCATTTACAGAGAAGGAAGATGCTTCAGTTTGATCTGCAATTGCCATGGTGCTGCACATGATCAGTTATGACACCAGCCATTTTATGGTTTGACAGTTTGGTTGGACACAAGCAAATGTGACAGTTAGCAATCCCAGGAACAACCTTTTTAAATGGTTAAATCAATGGTTTTAGTTCCGCTTTGTGATTTACTGCTGCTCTGGAGGTCTGGGCTTCAGCAACATGGCAACTTCTGTTAAGAAACAGGAACAATGCTGGAGGCAATTTAGAGCACACACGAATAGTAGTATAATTATTCATGTGGAATGTATGTTCCTTGCTAAAGAACATTTTTTTATCATGGGTAAAGTTCTACTTTAAGATTCCCATTTTTTGACATTCAATTTCAAATACCGAGTGGTCTAACAAAACCGTATGCAGGTGGAAAGAACCTAAAAGGTTTTGCTGTTCTCCAAATTCTCAGGCAAGGATCTGCTGTCAATTATTCTATGGCAGGCCAACAGTGAAAAAGTTGTGCCAACCACAACCATGTCCTGGAAGCGGGGGTCATCTATTACCGAAGGGAAGGCCATATTCTCGAATACTGGAAAGAGAGGGGGTTGGTGACAGATGTCTTAACTGGAGAGGAATGGATACAGTCAGCCCAGTTGAATCAAATGGTGGGTGAGACTTGATGAAAAAGGGGATAGCGTCAATGCAGAGTATGGAGGTTAAAAGGGATGTGAGCATTTGCCTGCTCCAGGGACACCCATTGTTTTGTATGCGTGTACTAGTTGTAATATGGAGACTTTTTTGGGCTATACTTCTAAGTATCCAGTGCAGTTCATTCTGTACTCCTGTGACTGGTTTTCAGCCCGCTGTGGGCTGTTGTCACAGACCCAGTCCAGGCTCTGAAAAGAACCCCACCATATGGTTAAGATCCACCCACATGCCAGGACCAGCAGCTGGCTCAGCCTCTGAGACCTGCTAAGAGCCTAAGCCAGCTGCTCCTGCCCAGTCCACAGCCCAGCGCTCCAATGAGCACTGGAGGGGCAGAACAGAGAGCTGGTGTTTTTCACAATCACTGGCTCTCTGCAGGCTGAAGACCAAGGGCCAGGCAATTAGTGGCGTTTCATTGCTCAGTTCATGGTCTTAAGAGACGGCGGGGGACATCTGCAGCTGGGATCGCTGCTGCAGCCATCTAGGCAAGTACACTTTTTTATACAGCTAAACTGAAAGTTCATTCACTCTGACATTCATTACACTGTAGGTCTAAGGTAGGGTTGCTCAACCAGGGTTCCTTGAGCAATGAGCAAATTCTGTCCCTTATACAAGTTCCCACTGGCACCATTGATCTTTTAGCTGTCTGTAAGGGATAATTCTTCCCAGTGACCAAGTATAAGGAGCATTCTTCCTATTGACCAGCACAGCAATGTATCATGAGTTATAGATATGGTAATTTTTAGCAAGGGCTCCCAGAGTCCAGAAAGTTATTTCAATGGTTCCTCTGTATTAAAAAGGTTGAGAAAGGCTGCTCCAGGGCTAGCATTATAACGCGGCAGTAAATGTGTCCTGCTTTTAGAGGGTCTTCTCTAGAACTATTGCTCTGTTCTCATTTTTCTGATATGTTAACGTTAAATGATTTAGAAAAAAAATGGAATAGAAAGTGTTAAAATGCATGAAAGTCATACTAATCTCTTCATAAGCTTCCTCTTGGAAAAAGTGGAGGAAATGAACTATAGATAGGGAAGTGACTAAAGACGCTGTAAAGCTATGGGATAAACAAGATACTGAAAGTATGTAACCGTATGCTTCCGCTGTTTTAGGTATGGAACATGACAGTATGCAATGCAACACAGTAAAACACTACGAGTCAGTCATCCAGATCCAGACATCTGAATTCTCCAATCAATCATACTATTGGAAGGAAAGGGTGGAGACTGAACAATCAAATTTAGATAAGCATTTGCCAGATCTAAAATTTAGACATATAATTAGGTAAGAATCTTTTAAAAAAGAAACCAAAGCTTTTTTTGGCCATACTTCTCTTGTGGGTCACCGGAGTACACTTACTTTTGCACTCCTGTGACACAGAGTCAGATGATAGTGGATTATTGCATGCCATGAGCTGTCTAAGTAGAACTGCTCCAGGCTCTGGAAAGATCCCAACAATATTGTCTGGACCCACACAGCGGCTCTGCCTTTCAGTGTGGAGTTGAGAGCCAAAGTCAGTTGTGCCAATCCCCTCCCCAGTCCAGTGTTTTCCGGTGAGAGCTGGATGACCAGCAGTCTCTGATCTCCACTCAAAGCAGACCAAAAACTGAGCAATTAGCAAGTTCAGGTTTTAAAGATTACATGGGACAGCTGCAGCATCACAATACCGAAACAGAGGTAAAAATGACCAGTTACACTTACCGGTAACGTCTTTTCTAGGAAATCTTCCAGGACGGCACACCTGAGAGATGACTGGTCCACCTGACAGGAAACACAATCAACAACGAATTTAAAAGTCCCCACCCTTCCCTCAGACCCTCAGTTATGGTAAAGAAAATCCCACACCAGTGTCAGAGGGAACATTCTGTGAAGAATCAATATATCACACCAATAAAACAAGGGTAGGGAGTAGGCCTGCCGTCCTGGAAGATTTCCTAGAAAAGACGTTACCGGTAAGTGTAACTGGTCATTTTCTCCAGTCATCTTCCAGGACGGCACACCTGAGAGGATAAGCAAGAAGTTCAGGCCTACCTTTAGGGCGGGACAACCGCTTGTAGGACCTTCCTGCCAAATGCCAAATCCTGAGGGGACAACAGCTCCACTCTGTAGTGCCTCAGAAATGTTCTATGGCTCGTCCATGTTGCTGCTCTGCAGATCTGGTCAATTGAGGCGCCTGCCCTCTCTGCCCAGGAGGTCGCTAGGGATCTAGCTGAATGCGCCTTAAGGCGGGTTGGTACTGGTTTACCTGCCTGTCTATAAGCTATGGATATGGTCTGTCTAACCCATCTAGCTATCGTAGATTTAGATGCTTGAAGACCCTTTTTCTTCCCTGAAAAAGTGACCAATAAATGACTGAATCTCCTAAAGTCTTTCACCCTTTCTAAATAGACTAGGAGACAACGCCTGACATCTAAGAAATGAAATCTTTCTTCTTCCTTATTCTTAGGATTCTGGCAAAAGGACGGGAGAATAATCTCCTGTGTTCTGTGAAATAATGAAGCAACCTTTGGCAAATAAAGAGGATCCTGAGTGAGGATTACCCTATCCTCTAGGATGCGCAAAAACGGCTCTTTAATCGACAGAGCCTGTATATCACTCACCCTCCTGGCCGTAGTGATAGCCAGGAGGAAGGCCAACTTAAATGATAAAAGCTTAACCGAAATTTGAGCCACCGGCTCAAAAGGCCCCCTTGTTAGGGCATCTAATACCAGGGACAGATCCCATGGAGGGCAACTGACCGACCTAACTGGAACTACCCTTTCCCTGGCCGATAAAAATCTTTTTATTAGCGGCTCCTGTCCTAGCTTCCTATCAAAAAACACGGACAGGGCTGCCACCTGGACCTTTAGGGTGCTAACTGCCAAACCCTGGTCCACCCCCTCCTGAAGAAAGTCTAGGATGGTGGGTATCATCTGGAGAGCCCCCTCCTTAGACTGTAACCAGTGGGAGAAGACTTTCCAGACCTTTGCATAAATCTTTCTGGTGACGCCTTTCCTACTGAGGAGAAGAGTATCTATCACTTTTTCCGAACAGCCCCTGTCTCGGAGTATTTCCCTTTCAATAGCCATGCTGTCAGAGAGAGACGACCCGGGTCGGGGTGAAAGACTGGACCCTGACTGAGTAGGTCTCGTTGCACCGGCAGATGCAGTGGGGGAGCTATCGCGAGACTCTGAATGGTGGGAAACCAAACTCTCTTGGGCCACCAGGGTGCTATCAGTATCAGGACTGACCTTGAGTAGGTTAATTTTTGCAGGACTCTGGGAAGGAGCACCAATGGGGGAAAGGCATAAGCCAGTCTGAAATCCCATACTTGTACAAGAGCGTCTATCCCTTCTGCTTCTTGATCCTTGTAAAGGGAGAAAAACCTGAGAACCTTCGCATTCTCCCGGGAAGCGAACAAATCTATTTCTGGCTTGCCAAAATGTTTGCACACCAGGAAGAAGATTTCTTTGCTCAATCCCCATTCCCCCTGAAGGATGGGCTGTCTGCTTAGAAAATCTGCTTGCAGATTGAGTGAGCCCTTTATGTGAATCGCTGACAATGAAAGGACCCTCTTTTCTGCCTTCACAAGGATCTGTTGCGCTAACCGTCTTAGTTTGTCCGACCTTGTCCCTCCTTGGTGGTTTAGGTATGCCACCGTGACCAGGTTGTCCGAGAGGACCTGAACCTCCCTGTCCTGCAGTTCCTCTCGGAAATAGTCTAGGGCTTTTCCTACTGCCAGAAGCTCCCTGAAATTGGAAGACTCCCTGGCTTGGCTGTGGTTCCAGGACCCCTGGGAATATCGGTTTCCCAGATGAGCCCCCCAACCCCAGGCGCTGGCGTCCGTGGTTACGACCAAAGGGTTTACCTGAGACCAGGGGCGACCATTCAACAAATTCTGTGGGTCGAGCCACCACCGCAGAGAACGAGATACCTCCTCTGTGATGGGCACTCTGTTCTCTAATGTTTCTCTTTTTCCTCCCCATGAGGCAAGTAGAAAAGACTGAAGCTCCCGAGAATGGAGTTGTGCCCAGGTTACTGCCGGAATGCAGGCCGTCATGAGGCCCAGCAATCTCATTATATATCTCAGAGAGGCTTCTCCTCTTTCGAGAAGGGTGACAACCGCATTCTGGACCTTCGTTACCTTTTCTGTTGGTAAGAATACCTTCTGTGCCTGCGAGTCTAACAGGTAGCCTAGGTATAACTTGGACTGAGATGGAGTCAGTGAGGACTTCTCCTGACTGACCATCCAGCCCAAGGTCTCCAGAGTTTCCAACACGATGTCTCTGTCTATTACTGCTTGCCTCTGATCGACACTGTAGATCAGCAAGTCGTCCAGGTAGGGTATTAACCTTATCCCCTGCAGGTGTAGGTATGCCACTACTTCGGCTAACACCTTTGTGAATATCCTCGGACTTGCCGCCAGCCCAAAGGGGAGAGCCCTGAACTGCCAGTGTTGTATCCTCTGCTGTATACAAACTGCGAAGCGTAGGTACTTCTGGTGTTCGGGAGCAATGGGTACGTGTAGATAAGCGTCTTTTAGGTCCAGGGTGACCATAAAGACTCCTCTCTGCAGATGCTTTCTTACTGAGTAGATACTCTCCATCCTGAACTTCTTGTGAAGCAGGTAACGGTTGAGTCTTCTCAAGTTTATTATCAACCGAAATTTTCCTGAGGGTTTTGGAACCACAAATACGTGTGAGTAAAAACCCTGGGTAAGCTGATTGGTTGGTACTGGAGTAATAACCCTTTGCTCTGCTAGCGCCTTTAGATTTTTCAGTAACCCTTCTGCCTTGGTTGGGTCCCTGGGAGGAAAAGTAACCAGAAATTCCTGTGGGGGATGGGTCTGAAATTCTAGTCTGTACCCCACTTCTAAAAGGTTTAGAATGTATGGACTCTGCGTGATCCTTTCCCACTGTGGAAGGAAATCGCGGAGTCTTGCGCCTACCTTTACGGTGGCGTCATTTGCCTTCTTTCTGAGAGGCTCCGGAGCTGGAGAAAAGAATTGTACTTTTTTCTTTTCCTTTCCCCAAGTTCCATTTTCTCCTTGGTTCAGTTTTCCCCTTATGATGAGACTTTGAATAGGGGCCTCGAAAAAATTTCTTACCCCTTTCTTTCTTGGGCCTTACAGGAAATTTCTTGCCCTTCTCCGTAGATCGGGACAAAACCTGATCTAGGCCTGAACCAAACAGCAAGGAACCCTCAAAGGGGATACCGCATAGGCGAGACTTGGAAGTAAAATCCCCATCCCAAGTCTTGACCCATAGAGCTCTCCTGGAAGAGTTCAAAAGTGCTGCTGCTTTAGCTGTGGTCCTAACAGTTTCTACAGCTGCATCTGCCACATATGCTACTGCTCGACTGATTACTTCCAGCGAGTCTACAATCTCTTTAGCCTCCTTACTGCGGGAAACATGATCCATTAATTTGCCCAGCCAGGTGTCAGCATTTCTGGCTACACAGGCGGAAGCTAGGGCAGGCGCCATTGCTGCCGCATTCGCCTCCCAGGCTCTTTTGAGTAAAGTTTCCGACTTTCTATCCATCTGATCCTGGATATTTCCGGAATCCTCAAAGGATAAGTCAGACCTCTTAGATACTTGTGCTAAGGCTGCATCCAAGCGAGGAGCCTTAAAAAATGTTTCCTCCTCCTCATCTTTAAAGGGACACCTCCTTTTCCAAGCTTTCAGTTTGAGAAGCTTGCGTTCAGGTTCCTTCCATTCTCTAAGGATTATCTCCTTCAGAGACTGGTGGATGGGAAAGGTTCTGGTCTGTAACCTTCCTAGACCTCTATATACTCTATCTTGAGCTGAGACTTGAGCAGAGGGAACCTGAATATCTTCTGAGGCGTAAATGGCTTTTAATAAACCCTCCATGTCCTCACTCGGGAACAAAAATCCCCCAAGCTTAGCCTCCCCCTGGCTATCTTGGTCTGAATCTTCCTCTCCAGAACTACAATCTGGTACTTGGCCTTCCTCCACTTCAGATAATAGGGAGACTTGGCCCTGGGAACTTTCCGCATAAGATGTGGAAAGATTTTCCTGTAACTGAGGAGTCTCACTCTCTGACGGTACTTCCTGCAAACCCTTCACAAGGGTGGACTGAAAAGTTTGAAGGGTAGCCAACATTTCTGCTTGTAAGGCCCTACATTCCTTCACGACCTGAGCGGTCTCCCTGCCTGCGAGCTTGATGATACATCGATCGCAGAAAGGCTTGGAGTGGTCTTGTGCTAACTTAGCGTTACAGTAACCACAACGCCTGGACTTTGAAGTAACCTTCCCCTTAGACCTAGCAGCTGACCCCTGGGCAGAGCTTTCGGTCCCTGGGAATAGTCAAAAAATAGACAATTTTAGCTACACAAGTCCTAAAAGGGGCACAGGAGCTCTACCCCGAGAACCCTGCCCCTAAATAAAGTTGGATCACTCACCCCCAGTGGCGACCTCAACGACTGTCTGCTCAGACGGACCTTCCTCTTCCATGGCGATTTGCTGCCCTGCAGGATCGCTGGATCAGGTCTCGAGCATCCCCTTGTTGTCTTTTCCAAGTGCCAGGAAAGCGTCTTGCAGGACGAGGAGACTGGGTGTATTACAGCACACCCGTTCTGTTTGAAAAACCGCGCCGCTCGGCGCCATCTTTAAGGAGGTCCGTCGCCCGGAAATGACGCACGGCCTCTTCCGGTCCTGCGCACTGAGGCTGGAACGCACATCGGTGCGTCCAGCCATCTCAACTTCCGGAACTCGATACCCGGAAGTGACGCCCTTGGACTTCCGGACATGCGCTGTGGCGTTGGAACGCACGCCATCCGCGTCCGCATAAGGAAAGGCATCACCTCACCACTCCACCAACGAATGTGCAGGTAGGCCAATACAACAGGGGAATAGCCTACTGGGACAACTCCCCTGTCCCACGAGGCTCATACAAGGCTCCCTAAGGAGACCTTGAGTGAGGCATACCCCCCAAGATTTCTCTTGGGGGTATACAAGGGAGCACCACAGACCCTGTCTGTTTAAGTCCCTAAAAGGAAAAAAGAACCTCACGAGAAAAAAACACAGGGTCCCAGACCCCAAGGAAAAAACTTTTTAGAAAGAAACTTGGTTTCGCTGTCATCCTGTGGGAAACACAATCAAGAACTGAGGGTCTGAGGGAAGGGTGGGGACTTTTAAATTCGTTGTTGATTGTGTTTCCTGTCAGGTGGACCAGTCATCTCTCAGGTGTGCCGTCCTGGAAGATGACTGGAGAAAAATAGATTTTTTTTAAGCCCATACTACTTCTTTAAATGGTACAAAGTCTCCATTTATGTTCAATGTATAGTGGACTCCTCAGTGATTGTACATCTGAATTAAAGGCTATATAAAATATGTAGAAATTTACTGTTATACCAATAAAGTCATGACAAAGCAATGCTGCCATTTTCATACTCACAGAAAACTCTACTGGCCGTGTTGCCTCAATCTTCTCCCATATTAAATACTTTGAGAATATATTACTAAAAACCTGGACAAAGCTGTATGCAATATTCCAGCAAACCTTACTGAATGCAGGTATATGAAAAAGAACCATTGGGCTCAGTTCAGTCTTCCAATAAGCGTTTATGAGGTGCTCAGTAGGCACAGAAATTCCAACAAAGCTCCCCAATTCAGCGCTTGAAACAGTAATCTCCCACTCTACAAGACTCTGGTCCAGCCGCACCTGGAGTATGTCGTCCAGTTCTGGGCACCAGTCCTCAGGAAGGATGTGCTGAAACTGGAGAGTCCAGAGAAGGGCAACAAAACTAATTAAGTGTCTGGAGGATATTAGTTATGAGGAAAGGTTATGAGCCCTGAACTTATTCTCTCTGGAAGAGAGACGCTAGAGGAAGGATATGATTTCACTATACAAATACCATACTGGTAACCCACAATAGGGGTAAAACTTTTCTGCAAAAGGGAATTTAAAGAGACGTGGCCATTCGCTGAAATTAGAGAATAAAAAGCAGTTTAACCTTAAACTGCGTAGAGGGATTTTTACCCTACAGCCCCATACACACTGTCAGGTTTTCTGCAGATTTTTTTCCTTCAGATTTAACAAAACCAAATATGGGAGGTCAAACCTTAGGAGTTTCAATTTATATGCAATCAGGCAGGCCCTTGCACTACATTGTTTTGATAAATCTGCAGAAAATCTGATAGTGTGTATGGGGCTTAAGAGCGGTAAGGATGTAGAATTCTCTTCTACAGGCAGTGGTTTCAGCAGGGAGTATCAATAATTTCAGAAAACTATTAGATGGGCTCCTGCAAGACCACAACATACAGGGATATACAATGCAACACTGACAAAAGCACACACACAGGTTAGACTTGATGGACTTTTGTCTTTCAACCTTGCCTCCTACTACCCAACTATGAACTCTCGCGGACACCAAGAGGATCATTTACTAGAGACTCTGAGAAAATGTTCACACATTCACTTCAATTATCCAATCGTGCTGGTGAAATCAGTGTAAAACAAACATTTTCTTTTCGCATAATCAGATAGCTAAAGTGAATCTTTACACAATTCATTTGAACATTCTCAAATTCTTTAGTAAATCAGACTCAATGTGTCCAGATTAAAATTTGTATCCGCACATGAAAAAGAGAGAGGATGTGTGTATTGTGAAATACAAGACAATCCACCTGGTTTGGGTTACAAATGTGATCTATGCATATACACAATATTCTTAGGCCCCTTTCACACTGAGGCGTTTTTCAGGCGCTACAGCGCTAAAATTAGCACCTGGAAAAAAAAAAAAAAGAGGCTCCCTTCACACTGGAGCGGTGTGCTAGCAGGACGGTAAAAAAAAAAAAAATAGTCCTGCTAGCAGCATCTTTGGAGCAGTGAATTCACCGCTCCTACCCATTGAAAAAAATGGGGCAGCGCGGCTTTACCGCTAGCAAAGCGTCGCTTTGCGGGCAGTTTTAACCTTTCGGCCGCTAGCACCACTTTACCGCCGACACTCGCACCACCCCAGTGTGAAAGAGGCCTAAGAAAATCCAAGTAAGCAGGCATTAATACACATCTAATTTTAATGCACTTTGACTAAAATTCTTAAGAGAATCAGTCCAGGATAAATGGATATTTCAGTTACAAGTGAAGTTTAGTGGCCTTTATAGCTTCTGGTGACTTCAGTAGAAAAAAAAAGTTGCACTCTGTTAAACCTAGTTCCAATTCTGCTACCAAATTGTCCCCCTGACAGTTCCTAGGATTCCTGTTTAAGTGGAGAGAACAGAAGAGTGGGGCTGCAAGATTATTCTGCCAGGCGTGTAGACTTGGACTCTAGCACATCTTTCCAAAGAAGCCTCTCAGGAACATCAGCTTAAGGTCCTTTTCACATAAGTGCACCGATCAGGTCTGTCGGTCATTTTTTCAGGTGGACTCAATCAGACCACCCATTTTTCTCTATGGGGCGGTGGATGTCAGTGGACCCGCTGGGCAGCCAATCTAATAAAATCTGCTAAAAGCAGACATATGGCAATATGTTTACCATCTGTCCAGCAGGTCAGATAACTGGATGGAAACAGACATGCAGTCAGTTTGCCTCTGACCGCTCCATAGAGGAGAGTGGGCTGAGGGCTCTGTCCACTCTGAGGAGCGGAGCAGACACGGACCTGTCATCCATCTGCTCAGCGGGGATCAGCAGAGAGATCCCCTGCTAAACAGGAGGATTCCACTCCAAGTGAAAGGGGCCTAAAAGAATCAGTTTTAGGTGAACTGACCACAGCTTTGGAGAAATGCGGATGTGCAGGTAAATGTAGATGCAAAGACGCATCATTTACAAAAGTATGGCCATATAGAGCCATTCACTTGTACGACAGGCTGTATGTGGCACTCTGGACACGGAACAACCAGGAAATTAGTCATAAAATCTGTGTGCAATAACTCAGTGTTTGAATATGCATCAAGAAAGAAACTGAAAAACCTCAGTAGTACTTTACACAGAAATTTAGTCAGGCAGATATGAGATAAAGGCTAACATTACGTTCAAAGTTATTTTAAAACGTAATATAAGCTTTAAAAATAGGCATTTCATTCTTGTTTTTGAAGCTCCATATACAACTGTAGAAACTGTGCATTACAGCACCCAGTGTTGTTCACAGTCACATTAGCACCAACACAAAGAGGGCGCCTGGCAAACTTTTTTTTACTCCACACAAAACAGAAAGAAAGGGGGCTGAGTTCAAATACTTAAAGCTGAACTCCAGAAAAAACGTGTTCCCCTGTTGCTGGTGCTTTCCTACCTTGAGCAGATATGTAGTCCATTTCTAGCCTTAGCTGGTATAGTAATAGAAAATGAAGATGCATTATTCAAATCACAGGCTTCATTCCCTGCGATTACCGGTTTGATTTCCGTTTTGGGAAACCGGTGACCACTATGACGTCTATTGCCCCAGCCACCAGTCTAGTAGCTTGCCCCACAGTAGTTCTTTCAGCAAGGGCAGATGTACAACACACACTTTTTTCCCCCTGAAAATAGGGGGAAAATCACGGGTGCGTGTTATATACCGACAGCTTACCTAGGAGGGGGGACGAGTGTCGCTGGAATTCACCGAGCAGTCATATTCTCTCTACTCGCCTCTCACGTCAAACAGTCCTATCTCGCATTGGACCAGTGTTCTGTCTATCACAGGAGCTGAGACCACTTTTATCTGAAAGCGGACTGCCCACTGAAGAGGATACCAGGGTTATGACAGCTATCGGCTGCTATAACAACGGTATTCCTCTTCAAACAGCCGATGTAGGACAACGGCGGGCAGGCTGTAAGTGGTTAAACTACCTTCATCTACCGACAGAAGTTCACCCCTTTGATTTAAGAATGAAAGGTTACTTGGTTTATAGTTATCCGCAATGTTGTGATAAAACTTGGCAGGCTGCCCGGATTTTTTTTATCCAGCCCTTAGAAAACCCTCTGCACTTGTTAGATAGAATCAGGAAATGCTGTTTTAAGATCGGGAAGAGAAGAGAATCTCGATTTTGATTCTCAACTATTAATTGCGCAGCTCTAGTGAATACCGTTCTCACTAAATACACAGCCAGAGATCATTCGCTTAGTGAGCTTGTACAGCTCACCATATATTATACAATCTGACTGTACAATCCCCTTTAGATCTACCATCAACTATATAGTGCAAGGGCCTTCCTGACTAAATACAGTGTGAAACTATAGTGTGTCCACCTAAAGGAGATCTTACAGCCGGCCACCTATATACACCTAAAATTAACTAGTTGCGCTTCTGGTGTCATTATTTGTTAACAGAACACCAAACACATTTTGCCATGTGAACAAGTGAAAAACGCAATAAATAAAAAAATAAAATAAAAAACACAAACACGTGCAACTCGCAACACACCAAAATATCCCACAAGCTACTATGTGTAGCAACACCCACTTAAATCAATGGGCTGACCTATGATTGTCACAGGTAAAGGAAAAAGCACCAAAAAATGTGCGCTCCCACTACGCTAGGTGTGAACAGGGCATGAAAGTGAAATTGGTGCCTTTACACAGGAACAATGAAGCTTCATTCACGTTTCCAAATGCATGGCAAACTGCAGAAAATTAACGCTATGCGACACGTTTCAGAAATGAACTGCAAATGCACAGTAAACCACGCTCCACACACACAAAAAAAAAAATTATAATACGTTGTGGAGCTTCATTGGGGCAATTGTTGCACATAGGGCAGCCCATTCAAGTGAAATGGGCTGCCCTATGCGTGAGGAGCAAAAACGCTGAAAAAACAAAACAAAAAACCATGCAGCAATGCGAGTTCCCGCTAAACAGGTGTGAATGGGTCTCGATAGACTATCTCCATCCACTCCCTCCAACATACTTCTATAAAGCTAGCCATACACTATGCAATCCAATTGTACCATCTCTGCAGAAGTTCCTTTAGCTTTACCAGAGTACCCACATATCTATTCATTTACTCTGTATCCAATTAAGCAGGCCCTTGCATTACATATTCGAAAGTAGAACTAATTGAGATTGTACAATCAGATTGCATAGTGTATGACCAACTTTATACATGCACATAGGAGGGAGTGGATGGAAACACTCAGCTATCAAGCCCCATTCACATCTCTGCGTAGTGGGAACTCATAATTCCCGCATGCGTTTTTTTCAGGGCAGCCCATTCACTTGCTGTGCCTGCACTGCATGGGTTAACTGCTCATTTTGGTCTAGGGGTTTAGAGAGCCAAGATATCCCCCAATCCTCCCAGCCCAAGACTGGTCCCTTCAGCTCCTACACCCACCCCCTGGGAGTACCCAAGGGGATTCCCTTAATTTGCAGGGATTTCCCTTCACTTCCTGTCCCTAAGCCAAAACAGGAAGTGAGAAGGGAAATCCTCCTCAATAGAAGACAGATGGCACAAAACATACAGGGGTTATGCCGCTCCTTACTCTATCAAAAATGAGAAAAAAAAAAATCTCTATTTCTACTTTAATATATACATATATTTTTTGTATTTTTCTGCACAATCTGTTCCATTCTGGCTGTTTTGGGGGCCACCAGTTTGTGTTCGGGATCGACCGATTATCGGGGCGGCTGATATCAGCATTTTACGAAAAATCACTGACAACCTAGATCGATATTGGTGTCTACAGGCCGTGGCCATCTTTCTGGGGCCCAGAAGGCTGCAAACCCAGTGGCAGGCATGAACATACACACATTGTCATTAAGCCTTTGTGCACTGGGCCTAACGTTCTGAGCCCGACAGGCCTCCCTTGCCTCGGCACTCGGACGGATGGGCCAGTTGGCCATTCAGCATCCACCCACAGCTAAGCAGCAGAGCTGGGCGAAATATCGGCATAGTGGCACGGAAAAAAAAAAAAATAATAAAAAAAAAAAAAAATGTTGGCCGCCAATCCCTAGTTTGTGTATTGTTTATTTTTAGACTTTAGGTCTTCTTTAAAGAGGATGTAAATGCAAAAAAAAAAAAAAAAAAAAAAATTATATATATATCTATATATAATTATTATTATTTTTTTTTTAAAGCATACCCTGTAAGGCAAAGGCAGAATAACTTACCTGAGAACGAAGCACACAAAGTGGTACTCCGTCTTCCTCTTCGCCACTGCCATGGATCCCGGAGCGACTTCCGGTGCTGTGATTCGCCGGAGCCGCGATGGCGTCACTCCCGTTCATGCGCACGAGAGCCGACACGCGCGGCATATCGCCGCGGCCTGCCCCAGTGCTCCTGCGTGCCGCTGTCTACGGCGCATGTGGCTGTCTTCATGTAAATATCTCCTACAAAGTGTAGGTTTAGGAGATATTTCTTGGACCTACAGGTAAGCCTTAATCTAGGCTTACCTGTAGGTCAAAGTTGGTTGTAAGGGTTTACAGCCACTTTAAGAACATTGGAGGTGGCCAGTAATTCACTGCAAAGACCCAAAAGTATACTCTAACTTGAGAGGTTAGTATACTAAGCACGCATAAATGGCTAACAGAAAAGATGTGCAGATTCACGAAGAGTAACAGATGTCCTACTCTGGTTAAGAACTGTCCAAAGATTTCCAAGCCGGAGAGCTGCATGTGGGCAGTCCCTTCAGATAAGCATTATTTCAGGCTGCCACTTATATTCTGCTAGCTGTTCTATATATGCTTCACTATGCAGATAATTACATTTTCACCTTCCAAGCTGAATGACACCTGCTGTTTAACATAAGAAAATACTTTTACACGAGACCAAAAAAAAATAAAAAAAATCTGCCATACATCAGCATGTTACAGGAAAAAAATGGATTTGGCAGTTATTTATTGCAATGTAATCAAATAAAAGCTCTTGTATAATGTTGTGAAATCTTAGAAACGTTTTGATTTTAGTACACACCATATCCAGTAGTTGGGTGTCTTTTTACAACTGGTCCCTTGTATTAAGGTAAAAAGAAATTTAGGTGTCAGCATCCTCTCTCTCCCCTTTTACTAAGGATACACACCTATGCATTTTTTTTAGTGCGTTTTAAGTTTTGCAGACACACTACAGTCCATTTAACATGGTTTCCTATGGGCCACATCTGTGCATTTTATGGAAAGGGCCGGGAACTTTTTTTTGTTTTTTGGTTCCATAGGCTTCAATGGATCAAAAATTTGTATTGAAAAACACAAAATGCACCGGGAATATGCAAACTGCAACCTGCATAGGTGTGACCCAGGCCTTAGCTAAGCCCTATAAAAAAAAAAAAAAAAAAAAAAAAAATCTTCTTACATGCCAACATGTGAAAATCCAAATGATAGAGACTTTTAAGCTGTTAGCATTGATCACGTCCCATATGCTCGTGCCAAAAAGTTTTATACCAATATAATGCTGCGCTATCCAAATATAATCATACGGTAACCGTACTAAATCATATGACTGGTTGCAGTTAAATGGTGGTAGTGAGATATTCTAATCCTATATATAAAAATAAAAAAAAAATCTAGTTTATATAATAACGCAATCTTATGCGATAAGTTGCGAGCATGATTAAAAATTGCAATCCACCAAATGACAAACTGTGTAGCATATACGCCTCTCTATAAACACACACACGAGCAATAGAGAAATTTTCAACCCTGTGCGATAATTACGATACTGCTCTCCCACTGAGAACACTCCACCGTCGACAGGTGAGGACACATCAGCACAGCACCTTTATATTTGTTTGGCTAGATACAGAGTGGTTCGCTCATAGCACCTATTAAAATGTGAGTACCCTAATATAGGGAATATTGTCATTTTGAATAAAAGTTTTAAACCAGTAATAGATTATCCAGTTTCCTCTGGTTTCCATATGAATATTGCCGCAAGCAACCATCCAAGGATCTAAATGCTGACCATAAACTCAGGAGGTGGTTTAAAGTGGTTGTAAACCCTTACAACCAACTTTGACCTACAGGTAAGCCTAGATTAAGGCTTACCTGTAGGTCCAAGAAATATCTCCTAAACCTATACGGTTTAGGAGATATTTACCAGAAGACAGGCACCGCTCACTACGGTGCACGCGCCGTAGGCAGCGGTGCGCAGACGCACTGGGGCAGGCCGCGGCGATATGCCGCGAGTGTCGGCTCCCGTGCGCATGCGTGGGAGTGAAGTCATCGCGGCTCACGCGAATCACAGCGCCGGAGCCGCGAGACCCGGAAGTCACTCCGAGATCCATGGCAGCGGCGAAGAGGAAGACGGAGGACCGCTTCGGGGGCTTCGTTCTCAGGTAAGTTATTCATAATGAGCTAGTATGCTATGCATACTAGCTCATTATGCCTTTGTCTTGCAGGATTTTTTTTCAGGATTTTTTTAAAAAGGGTTTACAACCACGTTAAAAGCATATATTTTGACTGAGCTTAGGTGCAAGGTCACACGCTCGGAGGTGAGTGCATACACCAAAGGGGGGGGGGCCCACAAGAGTGGACACAAGCAATTTACTGTTATATCATCTGCAATGAGCACCAGAAGAATGGAGTAGTTATGAATGGACTTTATGCTGCGATTTTATGGACACATTAATGCATGAATTTGTTTGTCACAAGAGCACTTTAAACACAGTACACTTTCTTTCTATATTGAAAATTGTATATTGATGCACTTATATAGACTGACATAAATTACAGGTTGTCACTGCAATTATCTCACAGGGTTGCAAATTTCTTTACCACATATGAATGCTACACATGTATATAGAGGTGTGTATGCTACACAGGTTGTCACTGGGAGGATCGCATAAGATTGCATTATTCGATTTTTATATATATATATATATATATATATATATATATATATATATATATATATATATATATATATATATATATATATATATATATATATATATATATATGATTAGAATATCTCACCACCACTATTTAACTGCAACCAGTCATATTAGGATTTAGTACGGTTACCGTATGATTATATTTGGATAGCTTAGCTGAGCCCTCATTTGATCCGGCACGGTGCATGTCTTCATCTCTTCTCTCGCCTCACTTCCAGGCCTCGCTGGGGCACTGGGAGCCATTGGCAATCAAAACTAGTAACGAGGGAGCGGATTCCCATGGGGGCACTGGACAGATAGGAGGGAGCAGGAGCACTGGTGGGGGACCCAAAGAGGAGGTTCGCTGGCTCCTCTGCAGACAGGTTGCTATGGAAAACTGTCAGGGAGAGGGAGAGGGAGAGCTGCGCAGGCGCGAGATTGGGAGGTGCATGCTGGGTAGTCAGCTGCACTAAAATGAAGACAGGCCTTCAGATGACCACAGCATAACATGGAACCTGCCTGCTTCCGAGATCTGGAGATTAATAAACTATTTTTACAGAAACAAACCACATGTGCTAAATGTTAACGTGCATGCTTAAACAAGTCAATTTTTGGGAGACTGGAACTAAGATAGATAAAAAGCCTTCTGTTGGCAGCAATACCCTCTCAGCCCCCCAATACTTACCTGAGCCCCATCTAGATCCAGCAATGTTGTAGGTGTGTCTTGGCTGCCCAGAACTCCCCTACTCATTAGCGCCATTGGCTTCTGCTGCTGTCAAAGTCAGTCAGCCAGCCAATGAGGAGAGAAAGGGAGCAGGACCAGGCCAGGGAACCATGTCTGAATGGACACAGGGCGCTGTGGCTCGGCATGGGTGCCCCCATTGCAAGCTGCTTGCTGTGGGGGCACTCAACAGGAGGGAGGGGCCAGGAGCACAGAAGAGGGAATTGAGGAGGATCAGGGCTGCTCTGTGCAAATCCACTGCACAGAGCAGGCAAGTATAACTTTTTTTTATTTTTTTATTTTTTTTATTATTACAGACACGAGACTTTAGTACCACTAAGTTTTGGTGAAATACTTGCCAAGAGTTAAAGTGAAACTAGATGCTACATACAAAAAAATAAAAAATAATTATACATTTTATATATTTGCTCTATGCAACAATATTGCACAGAGTAGTCCATTACCTCCTCTTCTGGAGTCCCCCACTGGCACTCTACCTCCTCAACCTCAGCAAGCAATAGAGAGACAGTTCTGGCAAGCCATGCCTCCACTCCCACTACTGCCTGCATCTCCTGCGAGAACAGGAAGCCAGCGAACCACTGCTGCGGATAGGACAGCTCCAGAGGGATGCAGACACTGCATCTTCTCTCATTAGAATACCAAGCATGCACCATTATAATAAGCCAGATCCTCCCATTCTGGTGAAACAAACCACTTACTTCAGAACAGAAAAAATAAAAAAAATCTGAAACAAAGTCCCGACAAAGTACATTGGATCACCTGAGCATTAAATTGTTCCATAACAAAAGTGGAGTTACATTACTAAGTGATTGTAAACCATCACCTTGTAAAACAGCCCATTCAGTTTAAAATAGAAATGAAAGACAAAACTTCTGTGTATAGATATAAAACTTTAATCTACCCCCTACCCCCCTTTTTTGTTATATAAGTGATGACATTTACTCTGCTCCAAGTTGCAGGAGAGCTGGGGACTGTGGAGAGGCAGCAGCACACTGAGCTTCCCTGTGAAAGTTTGTGTGTGGGTGGGGGGTGTCAGGACAAGTCTGATCATTGGAGGAGAGGCAGGCTAAGTTTACAGCATAGCTAGAGAACTGACCGTGGGTATGCTCTCCTGCTTAGAGTGGTCAGTTTTTAATAGGAAAGACGACCGATGGACTGGCAGGAACACCAGGGTTTTCACACAAAGGAAGCAATACAAAGAACATGAGACTTTTCATACAGGTACATGGTACAGCAGTCACATATCAGGAATCTGAAATGCTGGGTTTACACATTCTTTAATGCTTAATTCCATGCATGTTTGGTACTGCATAATTGCATTGGTCCAGCTTAGACCAAAGTATACATAATACCCATGCAACCTGCTACTACAGTGATCGCTGGGGTCTTCTGCACATCACCTCCCCACCTAGTCCAATCCGAGAATGCTTTGTATTCATGGGGGGGGGGTAAAGCAACAAGTTCTTTGAATGGTGGCCAGGCCACCATAGCGACCCTCTGTGGTTATTATACAGTAAGGTAGCACGAGAAGTCAGTTTACTACAGTGAGACTCTCCTACAGCGATCTCACGGGTATGGAATATGCATACATCATAGGTGCAATGCCAGAACCCTGCACACTCACAGTACACCGTCTGCTCCTAACTCAAACACAGGTAGTAACTGAATGCCAGGAAGAATCAGCACCCTCACAATTCATTAAGAACTACAAGCCCTTGGCCAGCGGTACTTGTAGTGGATTCGTTCATAGAACTCTCTGGGCTTAGCCCCACACAGCTGCACTGTTAAGGTTCCTACAGCGGGTTCAGAGAAGGGAGGAGAGGAACAAGAGGAGACAGGAGCCACCGCCTTAAATACGGTTGGAACATGCAATATGTTCCAAAAGGTGAACTTATCCTTTAAGCTGGCCATACTTTGTTAGTATTGGCTGCAGCCACTAACAGTCACAAATGTTCAAATCTATGTCCCTTCGACAGAAGTTGAGCAACTGTCTGTTGAACGTGGGAGACCACACAATGATGAAATTTGGCTGAACCGGACAAATGGTCAGCTTAGGCTGCATTAGCAGATTTTGATGGAATTGTCTAACAAATTTAAAGTAACTAAAATGCACAACTTTTTTTTTTGTATTGAATAGAGTGGAGAGGAAGTAGAACACGGATTAGGGTTTTATTGCTGTATGTGCCCCCATTAGGGAGTAGGGCTGCAACTAAACGATTATTTTCATAATTAGTTGGCCGATTGCTTTGATTAATCGTATAACAATCTGAAAAAAAAAAAAAAAAAAAAAAAAGTGTGGTGTGTAATTTGTGTGTAAACTTCACTTATAAAGTTGTTTTTGTTTTTTTTAAAGGCAATATATTCTTAAAGGGGTTAAGTTATTAAAAAATAAAAAACATATTATACTTACCTCCTCTGTGCAGCTCGTTTTGCAGAGAGTGTCCCAGTGTCTTCTGGGGTCCCCTGGCGGCTGTCTCGGCTTCCCCCCGCAAGTACTTCTCACGTTCACACGAGCTCCCTCGCATGGTGAGAAGCACTTGCGGGCGCGCTCCCACGATACAGTGAGCGGCTACAGCAGCTCATTATATCACTCAGCTCTGCCCCCAATGCCGCGTCATTGGATGTGATTGACAGCAGTGCAAGCCAATGGCTGCGCTGCTTTCAATAGATCCACTCTAGCCAATCAGCGGCAAGGCTGAGCGGCAAAGAGGACATTGGGGGTGAGTGCGGGACTTTCGAGGGGTCAGGTAAGTAAAACAGGGGGGCTGGGGGGGCCGGCACTGTCAGATGTTTTTTCACCTTAATGCACAGAATGCATTAAGGTGAAAAAATATTTACCACCCCTTTAAATATCTCTATGTATGCAGTGGTAAATATAAATAACCATCTATGTGGTTAGGGAGCTAAATCTCTAATCCACTGAGTATATACAGTATATCTCTTCTGTCTGTTCTATTAGAGGTTGAACCTGGTAAATATCAGACTCAGATCAAATATTTAAAGAAAAAAAACAAATTGCCACTTTTCAGACAGAACTGTAAAACATTATATACTGGCCATATAAAAACAATGTCTTCCTTCAAAAAATAATACATTTGAAGAACGTTAGTCTGATTTTCTAATCATTAGTGGAGTCAAACCAACATTCATTTTCAACCAAAATGATGGGAGAATTCGAAGGAGCAGAATAGAAAACGTCTTTGTCAAAGGAATTTTCAGACAGTGTATGTGCTTTTCCTTCAGAAATTAAATTCATTTTTAAAATTGAATGTTAAAAGCAAGTGAAATTTTCAAATGACATTAATTCAGTGAACGTACAAAGATTTTTCAAATTAATATTCTCAACTGAAAATCAATGTATGGCAACTCGTTTCACACCTATGCAGTTTGCTTTTGATCTGTTTCTACAGAGCTTTTTGCTGTCCATTTTGCAAAAGTGATTTTGCAGTTTTGCATTTTTTATGCTTTTTTTTGGCCAATTTGTTGTTGGGCAGATTAAAAAATGCAAATTGCAACTTCTGTAATTAAGTCTATTGAACCAAAAATGCAGTTTTTCTTTGAAAAAGTCCTTGACCCTTTTCCAAATATGCAGCAGCTGAAAAAAGCAGAGATGTGAACGTGTCCCACAGGAAACCATGTTAAATTAACTCTAGTGCGTTTCTGCAAAAAGCACCAAAAGACGCATAGGTGTGAACCAGACATTTAGTAGCAGCAGCACACTTATTTGCAGACATCCCAACCTGCAAAAACGAAGTCCAGGGATGTGGCACTCCGCACCACAAAAGGCTTTTTATCTTAATGCACAGAATGCATTAAGATATAATAAACCACTTTAAAAGTGGACCTCCACCCTAAAGTGGAAGGTCCGCTCATCTGATCCCTCCCCCCCCCCCTCCCCTCCAATGCCACAATTGGCACCTTTCAGGGGGAGGGGCCAAGCCCCCGTTGTTTTCTGGGAAACACAATTCCCAGGACACATCGGGACCAGTGGAGACACGCATGCGCAGTAGGGAAGCGGGCAGTGAAGCGGCAACGCTTCACTTCCCGATTCCCTGACAGAGGATGGCATCGTTGGACCCTGGAACAGGTAAGTGTCCATTTATTAAAAGTCAGCAGCTGCAAGATTTGTAGCTGCTGGCTTTTCATTTTTTTTTTTTTAAAGGTGCAGCTCCTCTTTAAGGTAAAAATCTTCTGCAAGTAGCTCTCCCAGCAGCCTCTCCTAAATACATACCTGGTTCCCATCTTGATACAATGATATGCACAGAAGCAGAGGTCCTCTCAGCTCTCTATCACTATTGGCTTCTGCTGCTATCAATCACAACCAGCAAGGAGGGAGCAGAGCCAAGCCACGCTGTGTATCTTATGGACACAGAGCCAGCTTGGGAGCGAGCACGCACTAGTGCCCCCATTGCAAGCGACTTGCTATGGGGGCACTCGGAAAGAAGAAGCCCCGAGGAGGATCAGGGCACAGAGCAGGTAAATATAACATGTCATTTTTAATAAACTGTGCCTTTACAATCACTTTAAAATGTTTTGTCTAAACACTGCTACTTTTGCTGGGTTTAATACTGCTTTTTAAATCTCCAAACATTCAATAGCCATCTAAATAGTATTAGTAAAATTTTCCTTTTTAGCAAGGTTCTTGAAGAAAGGAAAAAAAAAAAAAAACTGAGGAATTTGCAAATGGTGCTTACTGCTTATCTGCCTGCAACTACTTATCAAATACAGATCTGATTACTCTTGGCTCACATACCTGAAGGTTAAGGGAGAACAGTACAGGGTTAATGTAATCAATGGTCCCACCCACACCCTGCCAATCAGAGCACACAGAGTTAACATACCAAGAATTCATAAAACACACCCTTCCCTGCCTCTGCAGAGGGTAAGGAACAAGGACTGAACACAGTCCCTGGCAAAACTCGTAATGCATTACATCCTGATGTGACGTTAGCGTTAACACAGTCCTCCAGGTATGCACTTCCTCGGCATTCCAACCACACATCTCACTCAAATGACCCACAGCAGCCAAAACTGTTCTCCGCAGCACCTTCAAGTGCCCCCTCCATCCATGAACCCTCACCTCCGCAGCACCTTCAAGTGCCCCCTCCATCCATGAACCCTCACCTCCGCAGCACCTTCAAGTGCCCCCTCCATCCATGAACCCTCACCTCTGCAACACCTTCAAGTGCACCCTCACCTCTGCAACACACAAATGCATCTCTTCATCCATGCCCCCCGCCCCCCCCAGCACGCCCTCACCTCCACAACACACAAATGCATCCCTCCATCCATTGACTGCCCCCCCCAACATGCTCCTGCGACACCCTCAAGAGCGCCCTCACCTCCGTGTCACACAAATGCATCCCTCCATCGCGCCCCCACGACACCCTCAAGAGCGCCCCCACCTCCGTGACACACAAATGCATCCCTCCATCGTGCCCCCCGGCCCACAGGCTTCCGCTACACCAAGCGTTCTCTCACCTCCGACACAAATGCATCCCTCCATCTATTGCCGCCCCCCCCAGCACAACTCCCGCTACACCCCCACCTCCGATACAAATGCATCCCTCCTTCCTTACCACCCACAAGCATGCTCTTGCCTCCATGATACAAACGAATCCCTTCAGCCATGCCACCCTCAAGCGTGTCCTCTCCTCTACGACACCCTTAATTGCATCACTCCATCTATGACCCCCCTCAAGCACGCCCTCGCCTCTGCCAGACCCTCAAATGCATTCCTCCATCAATGACCCCCTTAAGCGCACCCTCGCCGCCGAGACACCCTCAAATGCATTCCTCCATTTATGTAACCTCATGCGCTCCCACGCTTCTGCGACACCCTCAATTGAATCCCTCCATCCATGAGCCCCCCCCCCCCCCCCCCAAAGCTGGCCCTCGCCTCTGCGACACCCTCATATGCATCTCTCCATCAATGGCCCCCTCAAACGTGCCCTTGCCTCTGCAACACCCTCAAGCACGCCCTCACCTCCATAACACCCTTAAGCGTGCACATCATTTTTCATCTTTATCATTCTACTGCAACCACATGGAAGGAAGCATCAGAGCCACAGACAAGAAAGAGTGGGTATGCGTATACCATGGCAGAACCCAAAGCATTAACAGCCATGCTCACAATCTGTACGCTCTTTAATGATGCCGGCTGTACCCCCCACCCCAGGCACCTTGCAGTGTACACAAGGCAAGAACAGAAGGGATTAAATGAATAATTTATGCCAAAATAATATTCACGCAACCATGTTACATACCAAGGCTCCTCCTTCAAAAAGGATCCATGTAGGACACAAGAGGCAAGCAGAGGAACAGAAAGAAGGAAAATTAGGACATTGCATCTAAAAGGCATACACACACAAGGGGCAGACGGGAGGAACACACAGCAGCAAGCACATACACAAGAACAACTCCCCTTTTATAGCAGTGGGGGTGCAGAGATTACAAATACATCACTGTATATTCACAAGACACACACATAAATTGAGAAAAAAAAATTGATATATATATATATATATATATCAGGCTATACATACATACATAAATTTGAGAAATATTTATATTTAATTTTTTTTTTGCTCATCAGAGCCCCCTCCATGGATATAACTGTATATACACAGGGATGTATGGCCATTGCACACACCACTGTGATTGGAAGGAGTCACTCTCCCCAATGTATGTAGCCCGGGATTGTTGGCGTCCAGTTGCAATGGAAAAGCCATTGTCCCCGGATGGAGCCCGTCTCCCCAGTGCTGACCATGGTATGATCTCACTGTACAGATGTGAGGCACATGAATGGGATGGCTGAAGTGCTATTGGTGATGTGGAGCGGCGGGCACTACGCTATTCCCCTGCAGTCACCCCCCAATGGTCCCCCTCTGCACACCGCCCCCCTCCGCTCCATCCTCACAGCTCTCCACATGACTTCACTGGGAAAATATGACATGAGGCACCATTCCCGGGACTGGCGGTGCCCTCACCTGGCTCAATGGTTCCTCTGTAGTCTCCTCTTGCGAGGCTTCTCTGGTACTGGGGTATGTGTATGGGGAGGGTGAGCTGGTCGGCCTGTGTGTCCGGGTTGTAGGGGGCTCACGCTCTCTCACTCTCGCCTCTCCCCGTACAAACACTGCTCCTCCTCCCTCTTGCAACCGCACCGACTCTGCCTCGCAACCGGAAGCGCAGCACGCACCCCGCCCCTTCTGATGGACAGGTCAGCTCTCCAATGGCGAAGCGACAACCTAGGCACAGGCGCTCCCTACAGCCGGACCTAATTTGCCGGCTAAGTCCGCGCCGTGATGCGCCCACTAGGGAGGGAACGCGATATAGTCCCCAAGTCTTCAGGCTCTGACTCAGTGCCTGGGCTCCTCACGTGACGCTGGCTGACTGCTGCATAGCTTTAGCAATATGTATTGCTTGTTTTTCTAGGATTTCCGATGGTGGGTGTTCTGTATCCGACAGGGGGCGGTAGAATAAACAGAGAAAGCTGGCAGTGGCTCTGGAAAAGACACGTTTTTTTGTGGCATATCCTGTCCAGTTCACATTATTAACAAGCAGAGGTGTGTGTTCTGTTTAAGGCGTCATATATGAAGAGAGAACTGCAAACACAGGGTCATATTATAAAGACAGGGCAGGCGGCTGCCAGGGGCCGCTCCATAGGGATGCCAAGGTTCTTTTTTTTTTTTATTCAGGAGGTGTTCAGCAATGGCAGCTTCCATGTATCATCTCCATCATGTATTAATGCACAGACATTAACCCCTAGGCGCTGACAGAACGCAAATATGTGGCCTTTCGGCAGGTGGACCCTGGTGCCAAGCGGCCACATGTTTGCATTCCAATTAGCCAACACAGTTGTGCTGGGAACACACGTTACCGACGGGCACTTGCTGTGGGGGCCCTCATGCGTACTCACTCCCAAGCTGGCTCTCTGTGTCCATAAGATACAGAGAAGAATTTTTTTTTAGCCAGTGGCGTGTGAAACACACCCAAAAACTCCACTGGTGCCAAAAAAAAAAAGTGCACACACATAAAGAGAGACACAAAATGTGCAACGGGTGTTAAACTGTCCTCCACTAGGGAATTACCTTACCCTGATCCCCCGGGGCGTTAGGCTCCAGATGGGAACTGAGGTACATCACATGGGTTCACCTGGATCAAACCAGATGGACCCCCCTTTCTCTGGAGCAGGGGTCTTCAAACTATGGCCCTCCAGTTCCAGAACTACAATTCCTATCATGCCTAGTCATGTCTGTGCATGAGAGAGTGCAAAAAAGTGTTGTATGTTTAAAAGAACACCCTAAATCATCAAATGGGTTATCACTCAAATTAATAAAACATAGTAAGTGTCCATAAACATACTATGTGATATGAAAAGTGAACCAATAGTTCAGTCCCAAACTCCTATATGTCAATCACAGATGTAATAGTTCATATTATGGAGGAATGGGGAGACATCCAATGGGCATCCAAAGGCAATAACACCAGGCAGATAAATAAAGAATGGGTACTCTTACCAGAGTCTGTGGACCTGCATGTGGATAACACCAGGTAGGGATCCCGACCTTCTCTCAATGAAGTTCAAAGATTGGGGAGCAGCCGCCAAGCAATGGGTCTCCGCTAAGTGTAGGAGAAGCTCACAGGATGGATCATATATAAAACAAAAAAGGACAACCGCCTACCATAGCGAATTTCAAAAAAGCACTTATGCTGTTTATTGACATAAAACCAGCATACACAAAATGCAAAATAAAAAGTGATCACAATGTTTAAAAGCAATATAGGGAAAATAGAAACCAGGCCTACACGTTTCGTCCCAGAGGACTTCTACTAGGGCATCTAACTGTTCCCCCATATTGCTCATATATATATAACTATAGAAAACCAAGCACCAACTATTGGTAATAAGACATTCCCTGATAGGAGGAAGAAGAACTCATGATCAACATTAATCACCCCCCCCCCCCAGGGAGCCAATTGCTCCTCACCCCTAAAACTCACCCTCCAATACTCAGAGATCCAGGAAGTAGCAGAAAAGGGGTAGTGATGTAAACCATGTCAAAAAAGCCTGCAAAAACGGGGAAAAAAGCCAGCGAAAATGGCTCTTAGAAGCCTATAATGTCCATTGGGCAATCACTAACTATATTATTGACCAGTATGGCCAAAGTAAAGCCAATCCTGGACCAGCATGACCAACATAAAGGGGCAATTAAATGACACAAGCCTCGAGAATGAGGCTTGGTCATCGCATCACTCCTGGAAGTGCCATCAGAGGCGCGTGCGCCAACCAACCCGTCACGCCCGTAAATGGCGTCAAAGACGCACATGCAATGCGCCAACCCATTAAAGGACACAATGACCGTGCGCCCACCAACAAAAATACCGGAAGAGGCGCGCGCACATGCGCAACACCACAATGGGCGCAGTTAACGCGCGCCAACAATCCAGCCAACGCACATCTAAAAGTACAAGGCTCGGGGCTACTTAACTACAGCCGCAAGCACAAGCGTATATACCGCCTCGTCAAAGGGCAGCAGGTGTGCGTTCGCCAGCATGAAACATAGCTGGTGCGAGAAAAAAAACAAACAAATAAATTAATTTAAAAAAAGGAGACATAGTCGGGCCACCACCTCAAAAGTTTCATCACAGAGATGGCCATATATCGGGCCACCAATAATGCTCAAAACTGGACACCCTAAAAAAGAAATCATAGGATGCCCCTCATGCGCATGTGCACCCATGCGCCGACACCATAAGGAACAAGGGTGTATATCCCCCCTATGTCTTCCATCCAATTAGGTGAGGGGAATATGCCAGACCATATGGCGTGAGGCGCTGAGTATGGCCAGTGTCCCATTTCACCACGTGATGGATCCGAGAGTGTCCTTGCTTGTAACAAAATACATGTAAAAAAGGCCTCATTGAATATAAAGCCCTTTAACTCTAACCTAAATAAAAATGCATAATAACCCCATACAGTAAACCTCTGCAGTCAGATAGCTTGCCTCTCAGTGTATATTACTCACCCTACTCAGCATAAGAACAAAAACTACGATGTCAACTACCTTATATAAAAGACTGAAGAAATGAGAAAATGACCCCTACATTTAGGCTCAATTTATAAAAAAGTTGATGTCCCACTCAACGTGCAAACCGAACAGAGAGTAGGTTTTGAGATGATAAATCCATTGAGTTTCAAGACGAGAAACTCCACGAAGGCGGGATTCGCCTCTCCAATGAGGAACAAATTTATCAATAATGACAAACTGTGTTCCTGTAGGGTCTCAATCGTGGTGTTCCAGATAATGTCGAGGAACACTATGATTAGTCTTACCACCTTTTATGTTGGTCAGATGCTCATTGACCTGGATAGAAAAAGTTCTAATAGTGCGTCCTATATATTGTTTATTGCAAAGGCAAGTCAACATGTAAACAACAAATTTGTTGCACAGGTGGTAAATTGTTCCATATGGTAAATACGTTGTGTGACTGTACGTTGTGACTTTTACGCTTACTAGTACTACAAACATTGTGCAAGCAGACATTGCATCTGCGACAGGGATAGTATTCCTTGCACTGCTGGAAGAAAGGAGTGTGTCTGGGTGGATCAATGGTCCTATTTGGCCCTGAATAGAATGGGCCCCTCTGAAAATAACACCAGCATTAGTAGGGATGGTGGAGCTTAAAAATCTATCAATATGTAACAAACCCCAATGTTTTTTAATAATGCTTTTAATCTGTCTATAATGAACCGAGTATGTTGTAAAAAACGACCACCTAAATCTATCGTCCTGACCCTTCTCAGGGGCAGGCAATAGCAATGTGTTTCTGTCTAATTTGGAGACCATCTCTATCTCCTCATCCAAAGTGGCAGCCTGATAGCCTTTCTCCAGGAACCTCTCTCTCAAAAAAGCTGACTGAATATAAAAATCGCCCAATCGGGTACAGTTCCTCCTCAATCTGAGGAACTGGCTCCGAGGGACTGACTGTCGGTAGATTTAAAATGTGTCTTGAACTCTAGTTGTTTATCAACCACTTGGATTTCCAAATCCAATAAGTGAACAGAAGTAACACTAGCTTCATAGCTAAGACGTATACCTCTGTTATGCACATTAAGAAAGGTCACAATCACCATTCCATGGGAGGAGGATGTCATCTATGTACCTCGCCCAGAAGATCAACTCTGGTCTCCTGAGGGCATAGACGACATCCTCCTCCCACTTGGCCATAAAAAAATTGGCCAGGCTGGGGGAAAATTTAGCCCCCATATCCACGCCCGTAATCTGCAAGAAAAAACTTTTCCTGAAACCAAAAATAATTATGCTGAGTAGCAAACTTAAGGAGTTGCATAATGAAATTATGTTGAAGTAAAGGGAGAAAGGTATTCTTAGATAGATAGCATTCAACAGCACTGAACCCCAACTGATGTGGAATGCACGTATATAATAATGCAGCCACATCAGCTGTGACAAGGATCATGCCTTCTGCGTATTTAACTGTCTGCAGCAACCTAATGGTATCCCCAGTGTCCTTCAAATATGAAGGTACACGGTGGACCAGAGGCACGAGGTGAAAATCTACATACTTCTGATTCTGGATGTAACCGAGTCAATCCCGCTGACTATAGGTTGTCCAGGGGGAAGAAAGAAAGTGTCTCTGAATGCTTAGTTTTCTAATACATTTTTGGATATCAATAAAAGTAGAAAATTTATTGAGTGTCTTCGGAGGGATGTATTTCAATCCCTTGTCTAACACCAATTTTTCTTCGCTGGTTAAAGATACTGAACTCAAATTAAAAATACCAGGGCAGGCTAGGTCCTTTTTCTTTTTGCCTTGGATCCTCCACCCCCCTCTGGTACCTCTCTTCTTTTTGGACTTCCTAGATATTCTTGGGTTGACCTGGGAAAACCCGACTGATAGGAAGGTCCAGGTTGATTCTGATTATACTGATAGGGGAAGTGACTAAATGAGTCATCTTCCCCCCTGGCATAACCATATGGATCCTGGTACATAGCCCTAGGTCCCCTACCCTGTAGGGGAAGGAATCGATTATGTGTATAAACAGGTTTTCGTGTGGTGTATTCCTGTTCATAAACATCACTACCATACTCTTCCCGGTGGTTTTGCCACCATGGTGGAGGGGCTCTCATACCCTTGTTCTGATGGGGATTTCTTCCCCGGTTACGCGGTAAGCCTCTTCCATTGTTTCTCCCTCCCCTCCCTCTATTTAAAGGACGGTAGGCAGGGTCAAACTTTAAAGGGGTATACGGTCCATTCCTGGATGTCTGGGCATTAACAGAACCTTGTGGGGGTTGGTGTGATTTGATTGGACCCTCCTTCACAGCAGGTGCGTATACCAACGTTCTATCGACAGTCGGTTGGGTGGAGTCGATATTCTCCATCTCTACGGATTCCCCCTGCAATGATACTGAGGGACCAATCTTTTTCTGCCAACCAAAAACGAGATTGGTTTTATAATTAATTGTATCACGGTTGTATTTCTTCTGCTTCTTATTACATTGATCCCTCTCTTCCTTCTCTAAATGATTTCTCAATGCAGTAGAGAGGGACACATATTCAGAGGTGGCATTAAAAGGAGCAAGTTTCTCCTTCAGGTCCTTGATCTCTCTGTCTATAGCAGCTAGTCTTAACTTTTTTCTATCAACCAAGAAACCAAGGAGCTTAATTCCCACCTCATTAAAATAGCAGAACCATGACTCAATATCAGAGTCCCCTTGTTGGGGAAACACATTCCAATGTAGCCCTCTAGGAACCATTTTTTCCTTAGTATATTGTTCCAAGAAGGCTGTATCCCATTGGAAAAATTGAAAAATGGGCACACAAAAAAGTTCAAAATGATACTTTTACAATGTGCACCCTCATCCCAGTTGTATAGAATTGAATGATTGAGACCTCTGGTCTCCAAACAGAGGTGTCAGAAGAATGTGAGCTAGGAGACTATTGCGGTGCATATAGGTTAAATAATACATCACATGAAGAAAGAACAAGTTTTGCATAAAAAATTTAATACAGTTTATTTGAATAAAACCATTACAGAATCCAACATATCCAGAATTCATGGAGCAGGTAAGGTATTTTGACTAGTTTCGCTTTTCAGCTTGTTCAGGAACTACCTACATCTAAAAATGCATCAGTTATTCATAAATCTATAAGGAATATCTACAGAAAGTGATGAAAAATCACAAACAATTTAAATAGATATTAGGGAGACAAATAGAGGGAGGGGAGGGAGAAACAATGGCAGAGGCTTACCGCGTAACCGGGGAAGAAATCCCCATCAGAACGAGGGTATGAGAGCCCCTCCACCATGGTGGCAAAACCACCGGGAAGAGTATGGTAGTGATGTTTATGAACAGGAATACACCACACAAATACCTGTTTATACACATAATCGATTCCTTCCCCTACAGGGTAGGGGACCTAGGGCTATGTACCATGATCCATATGGTTATGCCGGGGGGGGAAGATAACTAATTTAGTCTCTCCCCCTACCAGTATAATCTTCCTATCAGTCGGGTTTTCCCAGGTCAACCCAAGAATATCTAGGAAGTCCAAAAAGAAGAGAGGTACCAGAGGGGGGTGGAGGATCCAAGGCAAAAAGAAAAAGGACCTAGCCTGCCCTGGTATTTTTAATTTGAGTTAAGTATCTTTAACCAGCGAAGAAAAATTGGTGTTAGACAAGGGATTCAAATACGTCCCTCCGAAGACACTCAATACATTTTCTACTTTTATTGATATCCAAAAATTTATTAGAAAACTAAGCATTCAGAGAAACTTTCTTTCTTCCCCTTCCAATACGAGTTCCGTCGTTGAGGATGGGTATACACATACGAGTCTTTCAAACCCGTCATTGTTCAACCCTCCAGGCACTATGGCTCCGGCCATTAGTGTATTTCGCAATTTAGTCTTGCAAGACTTAGATAAGCTACCCCCCAAAAAAAACTATTTGGATCCCAATATAAAAAATGGATTGAAATCACTTTGCGAACAAAAAAATTTGATTATACGCCCCGCCGACAAGCGCAGAGCAATAGTCATACTAGACAAAGATAAATACATAGCTAAAATGGATGAGATTTTGGCAGATACTGATACCTATTCTCTTATCCATTTTGATCCTGCTAATGGCTTTAAACGATCTTTGACTGAATTGGTCAATGAGGGTTATGCTCTAGGTATTTTAGATAAAAAGGAGCAAAGCCATTTAGTTCCCCTTACACCCCGATTCCAACCATATACTACCTTCCAAAGGTTCATAAAAACCCTGTCGATCCCCCTGGATGACCTGTAGTCAGCGGGATCGACTCGGTTACATCTAGAATCGGGAAGTGTGTAGATTTTCACCTTCAGCCTCTGGTCCGCCATGTACCTTCATATCTGAAGGACACTGGGGATACCATTAGGTTGCTGCAGACAGTTAAATACGCAGAAGGCATGATCCTTGTCACAGCTGATGTGGCTGCATTATATACATGCATTCCACATCAGTTGGGGTTCAGTGCTGTTGAATACTATCTATCTCCGAATACCTCTCTCCCTTTACTTCAACATAATTTCATTATGCAACTCCTTAAGTTTGCTACTCAGCATAATTATTTTTGGTTTCAGGAAAAGTTTTTCTTGCAGATTATGGGCGTGTCTATGGGGGCTAAATTTGCCCCCAGCTTGGCCAATTTATTTATGGCCAAGTAGGAGGAGGATGTCGTCTATGCCCTCAGGAGACCAGAGTTGGTTTTCTGGGCAAGGTACATAGATGACATCCTCCTCCTATGGAACGGTGATTGTGCATCACTTGACGGGTTTATGACCTTTCTTAATGTGCATAACAGAGGTATACGTTTTAGCTACGAAGCTAGTGTTACTTCTGTTCACATTTTGGATTTGGAAATCCAAGTGGTTGATAAACAACTAGAGTTCAAGACACATTTTAAATCTACCGATAGGAATGGTTACATACCGGTCGATACTTGCCACCATCCACAATGGCTGAAGTCAGTCCCTCTGAACCAGTTCCTCAGATTGAGGAGGAACTGCACCTGATTGGACGATTTTTATATTCAGTCAGCTGTTTTGAGAGATAGGTTCCTGGACAAAGGCTATCAGGCTGCCACTTTGGATGACAAGATAGAGAGAGTCTCCAAATTAGACAAAAACACATTGCTATTGCTTGCCCCTAAGAAGGGTCAGGACGATAGATTTAGGTGGTCGTTTTTTACAACATACTCGGTTCAATCTAGACAGATTAAAAGCATTATTCAAAAACATTGGGGTGTGTTACATAGTCATACATTTTTAAGCTCCACCATCCCTACTAATGCTAGTGTTATTTTCAGAGGGGTCCATTCTATTCAGGGTCAAATACACACGGCACTAACAATGTTTTCAGTACATGTTTTGCATTCTTTCAAGTCCTGATTAGAATTAGCCTGCCTATGTAATGCCCCTTGTTACCATAAACGTACAATTGTAATATTAATGTGATACCTACCTAATCATGTGTATAAAAACCTTCAAATGCGTCATAATAAAGGAAAACGGTTATTTGGAAAGATGCTGAGCGTATCTTTTGTGTCTGTTCCCTACTGCAGTAGTTATTAATTTGGAACTACTAATCAATATGAGGATAGGAGTTGCCTATCCTCAAAATATCAATTTCAGCACCAAATGTCATTGATCCCCCATTGATATATGAGCAATATGGGGGAACAGTTAGATGCACCAGTAGAAGTCCTCTGGGACGAAACGTGTAGGCCTGGTTTCTATTTTCCCTATATTGCTTTTAAACATTGTGATCACTTTTTATTTTGCATTTTGTGTATGCTGGTTTTATGTCAATAAACAGCATAAGTGCTTTTTTGAAATACGCTATGGTAGGCGGTTGTCCTTTTTTGTTTTATATATGATCCACCCTGTGAGCTTCTCCTACACTTAGCGGAGACCCATTGCTTGGCGGCTGCTCCCCAATCTTTGGACTTCATTGAGAGAAGGTCGGGATCCCTGAGGATATCAAGGTACGCCCACTCTTAATTGAAGGACTATCTGTGATCGGCTGGCTTGTCCCTGAGAGATCGAGGACCCATCCATTGTTCCTGTGAGATCGAGGACTTGCCTGTTCATGCTTGGTTGACCTGGTGTTATCCACATGCAGGTCCACAGACTCTGGTAAGAGTACCCATTCTTTATTTATCTGCCTGGTGTTATTGCCTTTGGATGCCCATTGGATGTCTCCCCATTCCTCCATAATATGAACTATTACATCTGTGATTGACATATAGGAGTTTGGGACTGAACTATTGGTTCACTTTTCAGATCACATAGTATTTTTATGGACACTTACTATGTTTTATTAATTTGAGTGATAACCCATTTGATGATTTAGGGTCCTTTCACACGGGGCGGATCAGTGCTGATCCGCCCGTGGATATTCGCTTGCTCAGCGGGGATCGCCGGAGCGATCTCCACTGAGCAGGAAGATGACAGGTCTGTCTCTGCACACTGCCAGGGACGACCTGTCACAGGGCCGCTCTCCCCTATGGGAGATCGGGTGGCGACGTTCCGCAGTGTCCATCGTCACCCGATCCGATGACGGATGGAAAAATAGCTTTTTCCTCCGTCACACTTTTTCGGATCGGAGCGGGTCGGATGTCAGTGGACATGTCACCGTTGACATCCGACTCTCCATAGAGCTCTATGGAGCATCCGTTCAGGTCCGCCTAAAAAACTGCCAGGCAGACCTGAACGGATCGGCCGTGTGAAAGGGGCCTTATGGTCTTCTTTTCAACATACAACACTTTTTTGCACTCTCTCATACCAATATTGTTTTTCGTTAGCGCTACATTTTTACCTTTCCTGTTCATAAGCATGTTGTCACATTCGTGTGCAGCAGCTGCTTGTTTGTTGGTTTACAGGTTAGAGCAATCATTTTTCATACCGCACATGTCTGTGAATGTCAGAGTTTTACAATGCCTCATAGGATGTGTAGTTCCGCAACAGCTGGAGGGCCATAGTTTGAGGATCCCTGCTCCAGAGTGTCTGCCAAAACAGACCCACCCAAGTGCAAGGTCCCCCCCTCCCCAAGACTTTCAGGGTTGGCCCGAGGACCCACACCCTACTCATCACACTGTGACAAAACGTGACAACACCAAACAAAAAAATACGAAAAAGTGACGAACACAGGGAATAAATAAAAAGATAGTGGGGGAGAAGGAAGTGGGAGAGAGTAAAAAGTGACCATTGTGCAATACAATGGCCGGCCCTCCAGCCAGGAATAAAAAATTCCTCTGGTCCAAGCCAAAAGGCTCGGCCTTAAGGGCAGGTGCGAAAAACGTGTGTGTTGTGGTGAAGTGACCTTGGTGCCATGAATCAAAGTGACTAATCACAGTGAATATACAGCACCCCTGAACTGCCACTTCAGGGGCACATTCACCACTGGCTTTTCGCTGCAACCCTGACCAACAATCTAGACCAGCGCAGCCCCTACTCCCCACAGAAAGGCTTGGAGTTCTGGGAGCTTAGGGAGGGCCCTAAATGAAGACTCAACCTTCACCCCATCCCTCCTTCCTAATTACACTAAGGAGATACTAACCACTCCCTACTCCCCAACAAAGGGGAAGCCAGTATTCTCTCCTGAATAACTGTACGGAGCTAGAACTACACCAATTTAGGCCAGAAGGCCAGGGACCTGACCCTCCGGCCAGACCCAGTGGTTCTCCATCCCCATCAGAAGGCTTCCCTTTCGGCTACGAACTGCTCCAGGTTACCTTTACACCAGCAGATTTTGCATAGCCACCACCACCCCTGGTCCACCTCACCGTAGAACAGGGACAAAAGCAAGCGCCACCTCCTGGTAACTGATAAGAACAGATGCTACACTTGATCCTAGCCAAAAGGCAGAAAAGCCCATAAGATACAGAGAGCATGGCTCAGCCCAGCTGCCGCCTCACTGGCTGTGATTGGCAGTAACGGGAGCCAATGGCTCCTGCTGCCGTATCTCAGCCAATCAGGTTACATAGAGCCACAGGTCTCGTGCACATCGCTGGATCAAGATCAGGCTTAGGTACGTATTAGTGGGGAGCTCCACACTGCAGGTTTTTTACGTGCATGAAGGTAATAAAAAAACCTTCAGCTTTTACAACCACTTTCCGACTGCTGCCATTGTGCCGACGTATATCGGTGTGTAGCAGTCGGAAAGTGGTTGTAAAGGCTGAAGGTTTTTTTATTACCTTCATGCATATAAAAAACCTGCAGTGTGCAGCTCCCCACTAATATGTACCTAAGTCCAATCTTGATCCAGCGATGTGCACGAGACCTGTGGCTCTATGTAACCTAATTAGCTGAGATACGGCAGCAGGAGCCATTGGCTCACGTTACTGCCAATCACAGCCAGTGAGGCGGCAGCTGGGCTGAGCTGCACACTGCAGGTTTTTTACATGCATGAAGGTAATAAAAAACTTTCAGCCTTTAAAACCACTTGCTGACCGCTGCACGCCGATATACGTTGGCACAATGGCAGCGGTGGGCAAATGGGTATACCTATACGTCCCCTTTAAGAGCCGGGAATAGCAGGCGTGTGCGATCTCCTGGCGATCGTGTCACGGAGCCTCAGAACAGGGAAGTGCCTATGTAAACAAGGCATTTGCTGGTTCTGGCTTGTGTCATGACAAAGATCACAGCTCCCTGTCATTGGGAGCAGTAATGACTGTCATGTGACTTGAAGCCCATCCCCCCACAGTTAGAATCACTCCCTAGGACACACTTAACCCCTTCATCGTCCCCTAGTGGTTAACTCCTTCACTGCCAGTGTCATTTACACAGTAATCAGTGCATTTTTATAGCACTGATAGCTGTATAAATGACAATGGTCCCAAAATAGTGTCAAAAGTGTCCGATGTGTCCGCCATAATGTCGCAGTCCCTATAAAAATTGCAGATTGCCGCCATTACTAATAAAAAAAAAAAATATTAAAATTCCATAAAACTATCCCCGATTTTGTAGGTGCTATAACTATTGCGCAAACCAATCAATATATGTTTATTGCAGGTTTTTCTTTAACCAAAAATATGAAGAAGAATACATATCGGCCTAAACTGAGGAAAAAAAATGTTTTTCTTATATATTTTTGGGGGATATTTATTATAGCAAAAAAATAAAAAAAGAGTGCTTTTTTGTTTTCAAAATTGTCACTTTTTTTTGTTTATAGCACAAAAAAAAGCCGCAGAGGTGATCAAATACCACCAAAAGAAAGCTCTATTTGTAGGAAGAAAAAGATGTCAATTTTGTTTGGGTGCAATGTCGCACAACCGCGCAAACGCAGTGTCGAATTTCAAAGCGTGCTCTGGTCAGGAAGGGGGGTAAATCCTTCCGAGGCTGAAGTGGTTAATATGCATTGTATTAAAGTGGATTATTCCCCCCAACACAAATATCCTTGGTGCTGACATCTCTGCATGCTGAGAACAAAACATTTTGTTGACCACTTCAATTCCCGGGCCCTGTCACACTTTGATTCACAATTGCGTGGTCATGCAATACCCATATGAAATGTTTATAATTTTTTCACACAAATAGAGCTTTCTTTTGGTGGAATTTAACCACCTCCCGCCCAACCTTTTGACAGCTGGGTGGGATATTCTTTGCTCCAGGTGGATGTCATGTGACGTCTTCTTGGAACATGCTTCCTGGGGCCATGGGGTCGCACTGCAGTGCAATCTTCCATCGGACACAGCCAATGGCTGATCAGTGTACCGGCCCATTGCCGGTACCATGTGATCATTCACGGCAGATCAATGTGATAACATACCTCCTCTCAGAATGAATATTACTACACATAGAAAGATACAAAGTTTTATATTACAAATCTCATAAAAAAGACTAACAAGGGGAAAAAAATGTAAAAACATAAATGCACCCTCACGTTGTGTTCAGACCAAAGAGAGCAACCCTGAAAATATAGTTTCTTTCCTACATAACTAACATGCATATAGATGATCATATCACAACTAGTACATATTGCATAGCTCCCTCTGTCCCTGATTTGAAGGGACTGTCCCTCATTTGGAACAAAGTCCATCTGTCCCTCTTTCCTCCTCATTTGTCCCTCAGTTTGGTCTGATCTATATAGTCGTATATATAAAATGCATTAATTATCTATCAAAAAGTGTTTCCCAGCACGATACCTTTCATCCAATTTCTAAATTATTGCATTTGAAAATTTCAAAATCCAATATAAAGGAATAATAGTGGTAAAAAAGCACTTGTGGGTTTAACCAATCCTTTTTTTTATACAATTCTCCTTTAAGGGGGGCGTTACAAGGTGTGTGTTCTATGTCTACATATTTTTGCTAGTAGGTGTCCCTCATTCTCATCTCAGAAAGTTGGGAGGTATGCATATTATAGTATTAATATGTCAGAGTAGGAGAGGACTCATCCCAAATTTCGGAAGAGTCCCTTCCTGCTTTGACATATGATTACTATAATATGTACTACAACTTACTATTTGTGATACGATCATCTATGTGTACGGTATATTAGTTATGTAGGAGGGAAACTCAATTTTCAGGGTTGCTCTCTTTGGTCTGAACTCAATGTGGAGGTACATTTATGTTTTTATGTGTTTTTTTCCCACTAGTTTGTCTTTTTTTTTTTATATAAGATTTGTAATAGAAAAAACTTATCTCTATATGTGTAGTAATATTCATTCTGAGAGGTGTTTTGGCACTTATAAAGTCACACTTTCTTACCACATTGTTCTTTTGCTATTATAGGGATGTGGTGCAAACTTTTCAGCCACAACTCATTTTGTGATTTAATCACAGCAGTTCACGTGACAATTGTAAACAATGAATGGTTTAGATTTATGCCATTCATTATGTACAGCTGCGTTGCTAGTTGCGATTGGTCACAGTGATCACATGGTACAGACAGGGCCAATCATAACCCATCTGTACCATGTGATTAGCTGTGGCCAATCACAGCTAGCCACAATAGTAAACACTGAATGAATCAGTTTCATTCAGTAAAAATGATTGCTTATACTGTACTTGTGAAATTCACTGGAATAAGTAATCATAATATGTAAAAAAAAAAAAAAAATCCTGGTTACTTCCCCAGAGTAGTACAGTGTTACTATAGTAACACTGTATTGCTCTGGTCACAGTGTGTTTTAAAAAAAAAAATGGAAAAAAAAATATTATCATTATTTTTTTTTTTTTTACACACTGTCACCAGTGTCCCTGATCACCACCAGTTATGTGATGGCAGTGCACTGCACCAGTGATAGTATGCAAGGAAAAAAAATTGTTTACAAAAATTTCTTTGTTTTCCAAAATATTGTGACAAAACATGACCTTCCAAAAAGGGGCCATTTTGGGGTATTTGTACTGTCCTGGCATTTTTTTAGCAAAAAAATAAAAATCCCAGCGGTGATTAAATACCACCTAAAGAAAGCTTTATGTGTGTGTAAAGAATGATAACAATTTCATACCACGCAATTCCCATTCAAAGTGTGACAGCGCCAAATGCTGAAAATTGGCCTGGGCAGGAAGGGGGTGAAAGTGCCCAGCACTGAAGGGGTTAATCATCACTGGGTTTTTGAATTTTTTTGAAGGTGTGAAATAAATATTATTTTCTGTAGTTTACATGTAATCCTACTTCCTGGTTGGTTTAGGCACTGGTGACATGGCCAGGGCCTCTCAGCTGGGAAGGAAGGCTGTGCATTTTGAAAGTTGTTGCAGAGCTTAGTAAATGGGAGGAAGCCAAGCTGACTTGATCACCCAATCATGTGCAAGCAAAAATGCTTTTTTTTCCTTGCATATGATGGGTATTCTTTGCAAAGTGAAGCTTCACATAAATTACTAAGCTCTGGAGCAACTGCACATGCAAAGTGCACAGTCTATCTGCCCCAAAATCTTGGAAAAAAAAAAAAAGCCCATTCATTTTATTTTATTTTTCTATATGGATTTCTACACACAGTTTACCTATGAAATAAAAAGCTGGCCACGATGAGATCTATGAATTAAAATGACAGCACGGGCAATAGGGGGATAAGAGGAAAATCTGCACATGGCAAAAAAATAAATAAATAGGAAATGTGATTATAATTAGATGTGTTTATTTGGCAATTATTATTGCAGTAATAGTTGCAGTTTCAAATGTGTAGAAGAGGAAAAGGGAAAATCTCCTTTAAAGTGGAGCTAAACTTACCTTTCCTTTAATGGTCCACGTCCCTCACCAGTGTTGGCATTTTCTGCTGTTTGCCAGTCTTTGGTCTTCCTCATTGGCTGGCATGTGATAACGTCACTCTTGCACATGTGCAGGAGTCAGTCATCTTGGTACACAGGGACCGTGCCTGCAATGTAGGCTGAGCTGGGAATGATCACCTCAATTTACATGCTGGGGAACTCTTTGAGCAGGCAGGTAGGTGTATGTTATTTCAGGAGTTGTTTTTTGCAAAAGTTTTCAACCACTCCCACTCTCACATCTTAGAGTGTAAGTAACCCCCCCCCCCCCCCATTCGGTTTCGGCCAAGGAAGATGCCATCTTTACCTCCGTTTAATCTACAACTGCCATTATGCTGCACATGTGATCAGTTTAGACACCAGCCATTGGATGGTTGGACAGTTTGGTTGAGAACAAAACCAATGGGAGTGTTACGTTTCTGGCGGGTGCCAGAAATGAAACTGTTTTATGGATGGGTTTACTTCCGCTTTAACAAAGCTAAGCATTCTGCAGCCCAAAATGATAACTAGGAGGGTTCATACAGGAATACAGGAAATGTGCTCAGGACAGCTCTGAATTTTCAACAGAATCATAAAGTATTTTTGTTTGCACTTATCAAACAGATAAAATATAATCCTTCCAGTATGTTAATCTCTTACAGACCATGTAACACATAAGCAAGAGGAAAAGTAGGCTTTAACGCCAAGCCACTACAAAATTGCATCTATTGGTCATTGTTTTATGTCAAATTTCGATTTAGTTTTAGTCATAGTCTCTTGACTAAAATGCCATATTAGTTTTAGTTGTATCTTAGTCATCTGAATTGTTTTAAATTTAGTCGTATTTTAGTCAACTAAAATCTCCAGTACCCACCTGAACTTCTACTTTTCTCTGAGCTCTGCCTGTCGGTTAAAGCCCCAGCCCCCTAAATCTATTGGCAAGCAGTATTGGGTGAGAGACACACGCTCCCTCTGTCTGCCAGCTGCCTGGGAATTCTGGAACAATGCTCTGCAAACCACAGAAAGGGAACTCCTCTGTCAGATTTGTGTCTGTTTGGATGTGATGTGGTGAGTGTTTTCCCTCCCAGCAAGGTACAGTGTAAAATAACACCCTCCCCAGACTGTCTATTTCTCTACCCTATGCATTCCTTCACTTCCATTTACTTCCACATCCCCACTTGCAGGTCAACGCAGTATGGGGGATTTGAATTAATAAGGTTTATTCAGAATATGTGAAGTATTCTAAGTTATAAGATAAATGTCTGACTTCAGTATTTTGCTGTCTCTATGTCTAGTACTGTGCAAAAGTTTTAAGCAGCTGTGAAGAAATATTGTAAAGTAAGAATGCTTTCAAAAATATATATTTCACTTGTTTATTTTTATAAATTTAAAAAATGCAGAGTGACCAAACAGAAGAATAATCTAAATAAAATCAATTTTTGATTACCCTTTGGATTCAAGACATCATTAATTATTTTAGGTACAATTGCACAGTTTTTGAAGGAAATCAGTAATTGTCCGCAATATGTTTACATTTCGAATTCGAATTCAAACACAATTTTGTTTCCTTATAATTTATTTTGGATTTGTTTACATTTTTTTCTATTCTGATTTGGAAATTTGGATTCATCCGAATTTCCACATATCAAAAAATTCATCCGAGTTTCGATTCAGAAGGAAACAAACTGCACATTTCTAGTATTTACCTGATAGGAAATTGTTATTATGGAGATTACAGCCCATGTGAGGGGGATTCTGGGCCCAAGGACTGGAAAAGTCTGGCCAGTTCTGAGAGTCTGGAAGACCAAGAGAGGGTCTGAGGACTGAGAAAGCTGCAGAGACCAGTGAGTCCAGGGGGACTGGAGAGGATCCGGAAGTCTTTGGTGGGTGCATGCTGGAGATACTGGAAAAATCCTGTCAAGAGGCCATGTGCGCCTCAACAGTCAGGCAGAGAGAGAGACTGAATAGCAAGTGGTCCAGGAGACCAACCCAAGCCAAGGTACTACTAACCAGAGGGCCAGGTGGCTCAGTATGTTTTTAATTTGTGTTTGCTGAATGAAGTTGAAACCCATGTGTGGGAATCCCAGATGGCATTCATTTTTTTTCTTGTTTTTTCCCTAATAAAAGTGGTCTACCAGGCCCTTAACTATAATGCCTGTGTGACGTGGACTCACTGTAGAAATATAGCATCTACCGCTAAGCTAAACATACACCATATTACAGAAGTTTAGGGCCCTTAGAGATGACCTATGTAATTTATGGGAAGAGGGACATGTATCCAATAAGGAAACCTCAAGCTAGCAAAAAAAAAAACTGTGCAAAAAAATTTAAGCTGGGGTCGACTACAATTCCTTGCTTATTTGGAACTACTAACACCTTGAATTTTGTAAATTGGTTTAGTAATGAAATGATGAGTACAAAATTTGAAATAATAGAAAGGGATAATTATAGATACAATAAATACAATAGCATCTGCATTTACCACCAATATTTCTCAAGACCCGGTGGTATGCCTTTTGGGCTCTGTAGATGAGGAACTCTTTACAGCCCCAAGTCATAGCAAGGCTTCTTTATGCTACCTGTAAACTGATAGCTTGTTTTCGGTTATCACAATATACCCCCCCTAAACAGCAATGGATTAAGCAGATGAACTCCACCTTGATACATGAAAAATTCAGTTATCAGCATCACAACTCCCCAAAGACATTTATGTCCATCTGGCAAAACTGGTTAGATACTCCGGGACTTGCTCCCCCTCAGCTAATTTACAGATATAATTACTTTTGTATCCAGTGGTGCTTAGTTTGGATACATGGTGCTGGAAGGTGACAGTGTTAAGAGCTAGATATCTTAAGCCTAATTTTGGTATTACAATCCTGGATGATGAATAATGGATAATTATTCCCACATTTTCACAGTATGTAACTTGCAGAGTTTTAGTATATGGTTGGGTGTTTTTTCACTTAAAAAAAAAAAATCCAAAAATGTTTTAAACCTATGCCACATTTATCTGCGTGTTTGTTACCATATCATTGTGTGCACTTGAACTTGCTTAATACAGCATTACCCTGTATTGTACAGAAAAAAGACTGCTGATAATACTACAGTGCATCTGGAAAGTATTCACAGCAATTCACTTTTTCCACATTTTGTTATGTTACAGCCTTTTTCAAAATTCTACAAACAATACCCCATAATGACAACGTGATGATGTTTGTTTAAAATCTTTGCAAATGTATTCAAAATAAAAAATGAAAAAATCCTATGTACATAAGTATTCACAGCAATGGCGGAACTAGAGGGGTCGCTGCAGTCGCACTTGCGACTAGGCCCTGCCATTCTGCTGCTGTGGGGGGCCCCAGGACCCGGCATCTCCCCCTGCACCTCTGGCTGTCCATTAGAATGTAGTGAGAGGGAGGTGGGAGGCAACGATTGGCAGCTCTGTTGCCGTGGGAGGCGGAATCTCCCTGGAGCTTGTAGTTCTCTTCCTGAGTCTACACAGTGGAAAGAGGAGGGGCATCTAGCATTTTGCTTTGCTTTGGCTTTGCTTGTACACTGTTACTGATACATGCTCGGGTCAGAGGCTCCTCCCCTCTCCACTGTATACACAGGGGAAGAGAACTACTAGCCTCAGGGAGATCCCACTGCCCGTGGACACTATAGAGCTGCCGATCGTCGCTCCTACCTCCCCAGCCCAGGTATCAGCCAGGTACACAGGCAACCCCTGGAAGGGGGGATGGTCTGGGGATCCTGATGTAAGAGGGGGGCCTCTGGGGACACTAATATAAGGGGGGGGGGCACTCTGGGGACACTAATGTAAGGGGGGGCTCTCTGGGGACACTAATGTAAGGGGGGGCTCTCTGGGGACACTAATTAAGGGGGGGCTCTCTGGGGACACTAATGTATGGCGGGGGGCTCTCTGGGGATGCTAATGTAAGGGGGGCCTCTCTGGGGACCCTGATGTAAGGAGGGGCTCCCTGGGGTCCCTGATGTAAGGAGGGGCTCTCTGGGGACCTTGATGTAAGGGGGTGCTTTCTGGGGACCCTGATGTAAGGAGGGGCTCTCTGGGGACCTTGATGTAAGGAAGGGATCTCTGGGGACCTTGATGTAAAGAGGGACTCTCTGGGGACCTTGATGTAAAGGGGGCTCTCTGGGGACCTTGATGTAAGGAGGGGCTCTCTGGGGACCCTGATGTAAGGAGGGGGCTCTGGGGGCCCTAATATAAGTAGGGAGGCTCTCTGGGGGCCCTGGTGTAAGGAGGGGCTCTCTGGGGACCCTGATGTAAGGGGAGGCTCTCTGGGGACCCTAATGTAAGTGGGGGCTCTCTGGGGACCCTGATGTAAGGGGGGGCTTTCTGGGGACCCTAATGTAAGGGAAGGCTCTCTGGAGACCCTGATGTAAGGAGGGGCTCTCTGGGGACCCTGATGTAAGGAGGGGGGCTCTGGGGACCCTGATGTAAGGAGGGGAGCGCTGGGGACCCTAATATAAGTAGAGAAGTTCTCTGGGGACCCTGATGTAAGGAAGGGCTCTCTGGGGACCCTGATAAAAGGAGGGGCTCTCTAGGGACCCTGATGTAAGAAGGGAGGGCTCTGGGGAACCTAATATAAGTAGGGAGGCTCTCTGGGGACCCTGGTGTAAGGGGAGGCTCTCTGGGGACCCCGATGTAAAGAGGGGATCTCTGGGGACCCTGATGTAAGGAGGGGGCTCTGGGGACCCTAATATAAGTAGGGAGGCTCTCTAGGGGTCCTGGTGTAAGGGCGGACTCTCTGGGGACCCTGATTTAAGGGAAGGCTCTCTGGAGACCCTGATGTAAGGAGGGGCTCTCTGGGGACCCTGATGTAAGGAGGGGGGCTCTGGGGACCCTGATGTAAGGAGGGGCTCTGGGGACCCTAATATAAATAGGGAGGCTCTCTGGGGACCCTGATGTAAGGGGAGGCTCTCTGGAGACCCTGATGTAAGGGGAGGCTCTCTGGGGACCCTGATGTAAGGGGAGGCTCTCTGGGGACCCTGATGCAAGGGGAGGCTCTCTGGGGACCCTGATGCAAGGGGAGGCTCTCTGGGGACCCTGATGTAAGGGGAGGCTCTCTGGGGACCCTGATGTAAGGGGAGGCTCTCTGGGGACCCTGATGTAAGGGGAGGCTCTCTGGGGATCCTGATGTAAGGGGAGGCTCCCTGGGGACCCTGATGTAATGAGCAGGGCTCTGGGTACCCTAATGTAAGTGGGGGATCTGCACCCAGATATGTAACGATAATATATATATATATATATATATACACATATACACACACACATGTATATTATACACATGTGTATGACTTTCTTTACTTCGTTGCTATGGGCTCTTGCCAGAGATCTTTTGTAGACCCAGCAACGCCCCTGGTGGGGGTCCTTCATGGTTTCTTTCAACAGGGCCCTGAAGATTCTAAAGGAACGAAAAAAAGGGAAAAACTGCGCTACGGAATACAAATGGTATTGAACGGAAGCTGCAATTCAAATGTACACCAAGAATACACCAAACAGAAATAGAAAAAAGAAAGAACTGCGCTAACCACGAATACCCAAAGTGAGTAGGGTATGTATATGTGCCAGACCCACAATATGGGTCTTAATATCTTAATGTCTCTGAGACCACCTCCAAACTATAGTGCAAACCATATGCAAATAAGTGCAATTAGATACAAAAACGAACCATAAATGCGTGTCAATGATGTAAATTCCCCAAACACAATATGAGTATATCAAACTCAGTGCATATACCCCTAAAAAATAAATAAATAATAAAAAATAGAATATGAAAAAATGTTTGCAATTTTTTACATAAATAAACTATCGAAAAAAAGTTGTATTTAGAGACACTCTATATAATGTCCATATAGTCATATATCAAAAAATAATAATAGAATGTCCATATTGTAAACGAACACCAGTGAAGTGAAACTTCAAGTGAAGTACAGCAGTGAGGAACAAACTTCAAACAGCTGAGTTATAAGTACACAAATTAAAAATCTTCTCTAAAGATGTAATGTGCTTTTCCCATCACCGAATGAGTGAATTGGCTCCTTACCAGATCCAAGCGACCCCCCGTTACAGAGGGTCACCACAGGCGACAATAGTCAAAGGATATCCGGATAGCGATTCCTCCTCAGGCGATCCCGAATCTTTCACGCGATAGGGTTATGGCTGTTATTCCACATATCACTCCCAACGAAACTATGAGCCCACACAGGGCAGTCAGGCCCGTAGATATCACACTTGTGATATCTACGGGCCTGACTGCCCTGTGTGGGCTCATAGTTTCGTTGGGAGTGATATGTGGAATAACAGCCATAACCCTATCGCGTGAAAGATTCGGGATCGCCTGAGGAGGAATCGCTATCCGGATATCCTTTGACTATTGTCGCCTGTGGTGACCCTCTGTAACGGGGGGTCGCTTGGATCTGGTAAGGAGCCAATTCACTCATTCGGTGATGGGAAAAGCACATTACATCTTTGGAGAAGATTTTTAATTTGTGTACTTATAACTCAGCTGTTTGAAGTTTGTTCCTCACTGCTGTACTTCACTTGAAGTTTCACTTCACTGGTGTTCGTTTACTATATGGACATTCTATTATTATTTTTTGATATATGACTATATGGACATTATATAGAGTGTCTCTAAATACAACTTTTTTTCGATAGTTTATTTATGTAAAAAATTGCAAACATTTTTTCATATTCTATTTTTTATTATTTATTTATTTTTTAGGGGTATATGCACTGAGTTTGATATACTCATATTGTGTTTGGGGAATTTACATCATTGACACGCATTTATGGTTCGTTTTTGTATCTAATTGCACTTATTTGCATATGGTTTGCACTATAGTTTGGAGGTGGTCTCAGAGACATTAAGATATTAAGACCCATATTGTGGGTCTGGCACATATACATACCCTGAAGATTCTAGTTACGCCTCTGATTCACAGTCTTTACCATGACACTCAAAATTATTATTATTATTATACGGGATTTATATAGTGTCAATACAATACAATTCAAGACAGGGGGAATCAGAGGGCCCTGCTCGCTAGAGCTTACAATTAAACTCAGGTGCATCCTGTTTCCACTGATCATCCTTGAGATGTTTCTACGACTTGAAGTCCACATGTGGTAAATTCAGTTGATTGGACATGATTTGAAAAGGCACACACCTGTCTATCCACTTCCCGCCCACCATATAGCAGAATAAAGGCTGGAAAGTGATCATATTATCCTGACTGGGCATCATATGATGTCCAGCAGGATAAGCAAGGAGTGCACAGCGCGGCCGTCAGTGGTGTGGTGTGCCAGTCTGACACACCGCATCTCCGATCCCTGTAAGGAGCCTATGACGTAGGCTCTTTACCATGTGATAAGCTGTGTCCAATCACAGCTCATCACATGTTAACCAGGAAGTGCAGTTTATCGGCTTTCCTCTACTCGCGCTGACAAGGCGCGAATAGAGGAGAGCCGAACGGCTGCTCTCCTGATGGGGAGATCTGCACTGATAATCAGCGCATTATCAGTGCAGATTCATGTAGGGTGCCCACCAGGGATGCCCACTAGAGCCCACCAGGGATGCCAATCAATGCCCATTTGAAATGCCAATCTGTGCCCATCAGTGCTGCTTATCAGTGCCACATCCTCAATGCCCATCAGTCCCACCTCATCTGTGCCCGTCAGTGCAGCCTCATCAGTGCTCAATAGTGAAGGAGAAAACATACTTATTTACAAAGTTTTATAACAGAAAAGAAAAAAAAAGTGGTGATAAAATACCACCAAAAGAAAGCTCTATTTGTGGGAACAAAATGATAAAAATGTATTTTGGGTACAGTGTTGCAATTGCGCGCAATTGTCATTCAAAATGCAACAGCACTGAAACCTGAAAATTGGCCTGGGTAGGAAGGGGGTGAAAGTGCCCTGTATTGAAGTGCCTATATAAGGTCCCACAGTTGACAGTGCATTCAGAGCACAAACCAAGCCATGAATTCTAAGGAATTGTCTGTAGACCTCCGAGACAGGATTGTATGGAGGCACAGATCTGGGGAAGGGTACAGAAAAATGTCTGCAACATTGATGGCCCCAATGAGCGCAGTGGCCTCCATCATCTGTAAATGGAAGAGGTTTGGAACCACCAGGGCTCTTCCTAGAGCGGGCCGCCCGGCCAAACTCATCAATCAGGGGAGAAGGGACTTAGTCAGGAAGGTGACCAAGAACCCAATGGTCACACTGACAGAGCTCCAACATTTTTCTGTGGAGAGAGGAAGACCTTCCAGAAGAATCATCTCTGCAGTACTCCACCAATTAGGCCTGTATGGTAGAGTGGCCAGACAAAAGCCACTCCTCATGACAGCCCACCTGGAGTTTGCCAAAAGGCACCTAAAGGTCTCTGACCATGAGAAACAAAATTCTCTAGTCTGATGAAACAAAGATTGAACTCTTTGGCCTGGATGGCAAGCATCATGTCTGGAGGAAACCATGCACCGTTCATCACCTGGCCAATACCATCCCAACAGTATAGCATGGCAGTGGCAGCATCATGCTGTGGGATGTTTTTCAGCGGCAGGAACTGGGATACTAGTCAGAATCGAGGGGATAGATAAATGCAGCAATATACAGAGACATCCTTGATGAAAACTTGCTCCAGAGCACTCTGGACCTCAGACTGGGGTGAAGGTTCATCTTTAAACAGGACAATGACCCTAAGCACACAGCCAAGATAACAAAGAAGTGGCTATGGGACAACTCTGTGAATGTCCTTAAGTGGCCCAGCCAGAGCCCAGACTTGAACCTGACTGAAGATCTCTGGAGAGATGTGAAAATGGCTGTGCACCGATGCTCCCCATCTAACTTGATAGAGCTGGAGAGGTCCTGCAAAGAAAAATAGGAGAAACTGCCCAAAAATATGTGTGACAAGCTTGAAGGATCATACTCAAAAAGACTTGAGGCTCTATCTGATGCCAAAGGTGCTTCAACAAAGTATTAGGCAAAGGCTATGAATACTTATGTACATGTGATTTTTTTTTTGTTTTTGTTTTTTTAATAAATTTGCAAAGATTTCAAACAAACTTCTTTCACGTTGTCATTGCGGGGTATTGTTTGTAGAATTTTGATGAAAATAATGCATTTAATCCCTTTTTGGAATAAGGCTGTAACATAACAACATGTAGAAAAAGTGAAGCACTGTGAATACTTTTCTGGATGCAATGTATATTGGAAGGTGTACATCCTTGTTCATTGGTAACAAGTATCTGATATTGACAATACATGAGGATACTAACAAGCCTGACTTTGGATTAGGATTTTGGTGGAGAAGACAAAGAAAACGAGGGCTTGCTTAAAAGAAAGAGGTTATCAGGAAAGAAATTTAGTGAATGCATTATATAAGAGAGAAAAGAGAATCAATACGATATAGAAGTAGAGAAAGCCATGATGAAAAATGAGAGTGATTTTGACCTACACTTGTATAGCAACAAGCATGATGAATTATCCAGAATACTGTCAAAACACTTGTCAATGTTTAAGAATGATGTGAGGTTATCTAAATTTATATCAGATAAGCCAAAAATGACATACAGGAAAGTTGAATCACAGAGGGATATATATATCCCCCTATAGTGAGTATAACAGAAAAAGGAATGTGAGCTGCTGCACGGCTCACATGCTGGACAGTCAGGTAAGTAACTTTAATGCAGAAGAGACCAAGCAAGGCTCTTGCAATGTTCGCCTATTTTTAAATTTGGCCAAAAGTTCCTCTTTAAGCACTTCCCCCTAGAAAAACAACACTTTCATGGGCATTCAACGGGCTTTCTTGATGTTTTTTCAACACTTCACTCAACAAAAATGTGTCAAAAACACGTCATAAACACTATAGGCACGTTAAGTGTTGCTCTGTTCTTCATGATCAACACACGTCAACAAGCCATTAGGGAAACAGCGACTCTTTGGCTGGCCATAAATGGATTTCTCCATTCACTCATTCGAGGTGAATGGAGGAATCCTCTCTGTTGCCCTATTGTTTTCCAACAGGGGGGACTCATCTGCTGTCAGAATACACTGATCATTGCTGCAGCTGATTGGCTGCATGCTCTGATCATGTGAACATTTCCCAACAGTCCTGTTTGAGAGAAGCCAATCATGGAGTGGGAACGGCCATTGGATCAAAATTTGTCCCGTCCCTACTGAACTGGCTGAATTTTTGTCCATCAATGGCTAGTTTTAAGGTAGGCATAAAGTAGTGTTGCTAACCATCAGTATTTTTACTAGCAGCCATTAAAAAACTAGCACTTTTCTCCTGCCAGTAAATGCAAGTGATAGGAAATGCAAGTAAAAAATATGGCCGTAACGCTTGGCTCCTGGCTTTAAGAGCATATTAAATAAAGGTATTGGCCAGTGCATCCCAATGGAAAATAATTTAAAAGCGCTAATAAAAGTCCTGGGTGGCTTAATTCTAATGTAAACATGCATATAAAAGCAAAGGAGAAGGCCTTCAGAAAATACAAGGCTAAGGGGTCTTTATCAGCATTCCAACATTACAAAGAATGCAATAAGAAACGTAAGGGTGCAATCAGGACGGCTAAGATAGAACATGAAAGGTACATAGCGGAGGAGAGTAAAAAAAAAAATTATTTAAGTATATAAATAGTAAGAAAGGGAGGTCAGAACATATTGGCCCCATAATATATGATAAAGGGAATCTGGTTACAAAAGACGGAGAGATGACGAAGGTTTTGAATTTATTCTTTTCCTCAGTCTTCATGAGGGAAACAGGGGGGATTCAGTAACCAAGACTGCAATGTTTAACCTCATAACACATCACAGGAATAACCCTCGTGGCTAACAGAGGATAGAATTATAATTAGAAATAGACTTGAAAAACTTAACATTAATAAGTCACCAGGACCAGATGACTTACACCCGAGGAACTCAGTCAAGTGATTGTCAGACCATTTTTCCTAATTTTTATTAACAGTCTACTGACTGGAATGGTACCAGCTAATTGGAGAAAAGCCAATGTAGAACCAATATTTTAAAAAGGGCCAAGATATATCCCTACAGGCCAGTTAGCCTAACATCAATAGTTGGCAAGCTCTTAGAGGGGATGTTAAGGGACTATATACAAGATTTTAGATTTAAAAACTGTGATATTAGCAGTAATCAGCATGGATTCATGAAGAATTGTTCTTGCCAGTTCAATCTATTAACCTTTCTATGAGGAGGTGAGCTGCCATCTAGATAAATGAAGGCCTGTAGATTTGGTGTATCTGGATTTTGCAAAGACATTCCATACAGTTCCCCATAAACCTTTATACTGTTCAAACTAAGGTTTGTCGGAATGGACCAAAGGGTGAGTACATGGATTGAAAATTGGCTACGGGGGAGAGTCCAGAGGATGGTGATAAATGGGGAGTACTCATAATTTTCTGGTGTATAAAGCGGGGTCTTCCAGGGTTCAGTCCTGGGACCAATCCTATTTAATTTATTCATAAAGGATCTGGAGGATGGGATAAACAGCTCAATCTCAGTATTTCCAGGCGATATCAAGCTAAGCAGGGCAATAACTTCTATGCAGGATGTGGAAAACCTTGTAAGAAGATCTAAACAAATTAATGGGGTGGGCAACTACATGGTAAATGAGGTTTAATGTTGAAAAATATGAAATAATGCATTTGGGTGCCAAAAATATAAAACACAATTTACTCACTATAGCAGTGGCGGCCCATCCATTCCGGGCGCCGCCCCCTCTAACCACAGCCGCCACCCCCTATTCATGTGTCTAGCCCCTTTTCAGGGCGCATGAATTACAGCGGCAGGGTTTTTCTTTTAGGCATCTGATTAGAGCCAGAGGCGCTAATAGGCTTCAAAATAGGGTGGGCCCCGAGCACAGAGCATTGCACTACGAGCCCACCCTGGTGTTACAACAGTGAATGAATATTTGCTATTGAACTACTGATCCTCAATCCGGCCAATCAGAAGTGGGTCTAAGACCCGGTTTCCGATTGGCCACCAAGGAGTCCTAAGCGTGTTGTGTGATGTCATGGTGCAAGGGAGCCAAAGGAAGTAGCCGGATCCTTGTGTGCAGGTTTTCAGGATGGCAGAAGTGCTGTTTAGACTGGTGTGGACTGAAGGGACCACTGGGCATGGAGAGAGACTGTCACTGTGACTCAGGGGAGGACGTGTCCTGTCAGTGAGGTGTCATCTGTGCTGCTGCACACTGCTGCCAGTGTCACTGTGAGAGTAATTTTCGTGTGTGTAACTGCCTATTTTAATTTCTTGCCCTCCTGAGTCCTGTCCCTGAGCTACTTACTATATCGAAAATAAAATAAGAAATATGTTTTTTGCCCTAATATCCACTTTAAATCACTTTGCTCTTTGCATATTTTACTTGTTTGTAGCCTAAATACTGAAATTTTCAGAAGGGGAAGCTCTGATTGTCTGTAGCCATACAGTAGAGAAAAAACAGACAGGACTGTGCAATATGGCAAAACTGCATAAATCTCAATAGACAGAAACACAAATCCTTTAGCATGTAAAACAGCACCATTATACTTCATGTATTTCACCTTGTATTTATCTGTTTGCCTGGAGTTTAGCTTGAATAAACTGCTTGGATACGCTGCAAAACAACGTTATTATAGAAATCCAGTTAAATGTGACTATTACTAATTCAGGACTGATTGGGGATGAATTAATAAAGGTAAAAGGGACTGTGCAGTTGCTTCAGAGCCCCCAAATCAACCCCATGGTGCCTATCTATGCTTTATATATACAGAAACTTCAACCAGACATTGTAATCTGAGCAATGTATTGTGAGTTGACATTCTAGATTTACAGGGGTGCAACAGAGTAAAGACATCCCCCAGTACCAAACCTCTCTGAGGTTATCACTGAATAATATTAGACTATGATTCATAAAAAAAATATATATTGATAACCATGAGAAATTCCTCCAATGATCTCCTACTCCCGAACAGATTAGCAGTCATTACATCTCTGAGATACGTGAGTGTATCTACTTCCTTTCTTTCCATCCCATCTTCCCCTCTCCCTTAGTCCCCACCACTCTCCTTTTTTCTCCATTGTCCTTCTTCTCCATTTCTCCCTTTTGCATTCTCCCTCTCTCCTTTTCTCTCCTTTCTTCATTCATTTCTTAAACTCACTTCAATAATAAAGCATCCAGTAATGATGTCAGATACTCCATCAACCTGTATTAGATCTAATTTTAACACCCCCCCCCCCCCCCAATACTTTCAATATTGCCTATTTCAAAGACCTCATGGTTCTATAGCTCAATGGCATATGTACATCTGGAATTGTAACACATATTATACTGACACTGTTGCTGTTGTAATGGAAATGTATACAATCTCTGGATGTACTGTATTAGGGATTCCTCCCCCCGTCTTCCTTAATTATTATTATTTTTTTAAACCTTAAAGAAAAAAATTGAACAAGAGGGAGGAAGATCTGCTCTAGGCTGCCCAGCATTGGGTCTCATAGTGGCTGCTATGATAATTGTTTCACTACAGGTAACATCTAAAGCTTTCCCCACACATTGCAATCTAAGGGCCCATTCACATCAGCACATTGTGGTAAAATGCCCAGGTTACAGTAACATGCGATAATGCAGCCAATGCGTCTCCACAATGCACATTGTGCACTGCAGTTTGCTGTGTTGCAAATCACACTGCAGCTATTTGTAGGATTATGAATAATTGCTTAGCCTTAGAGCAAGGAACTACTCCTACTGCTATACATAGATTGCAGAATCAGATTGTAACATATACAGTGCCTTGCAAAAATATTAACCCCCCCCGGCATTTTTTGTGTTTTTGTTACCTCACTACCTGGAATAACATGGATTGTTTGAGGATTTTCACCATTTAATTTACAGAACATGCTCACATCTTTGAAGATTTATTTTATTTTATTGTGAAGCAAACAACAAATAGGACAAAATAAAAGAAAAAGTCAATGTACATAACTATTCACCCCTCTAAAGTCAATACTTTGTAGGGCCACCTTTTGCGTCTATCACAGCTCCATGTCGCTTTGGGTAAGTCTATGAGCTTGTCACATCTTACCACTGGGATTTTTGCCCATTCCTCCTTGCAAAACTGCTCCAGCTCCTTCAAGTTGGATGGTTTGCTCTTGTGAACAGCAATCTTTAAGTCTGACCACAGATTTTCTATTGGATTGAGGTCTGGACTTTGACTAGGCCATGCCAACACATTTACATGTTTCCCCTTAAACCCCTCAAGTGTTGCTTTAACAGTGTGTTTGGGGTCATTGTCCTGCTGGAAGGTGAACCTCCGTCCTAGCCTCAAATCACACACAGAGTGGTACAGGTTTTGCTGAAGAATATCCCTGTATTTAGCACCATCCATCTTTCCCTCAACTCTGAAGAGTTTCCCAGTCCCAGCTGCTCAAGTGGTTCTGCTGATGGTGTTCTTTGGGTGATGTAATGTGTTGGGTTTGCACCAGACATCGCGTTTTCTTTGATGGCCAAAAAGTTAAATTTTAGTCTCATCAGACCAGAACACCTTCCTCCATACATTTTGGGAGTCTCCCACATGCCTTTTCGCAAACTCAAAACGTGCCATTTTGTTTCTGCTGAAAGTAATGGCTTTCTTCTGGCCACTCCGCCATAAAGCCCAACTCTATAAAGCATACTGCTTATTGTCATCCTATGTACACATACCTCAATCTCTGCTGTGGAACTGTGCAGCTCCTCCAGGGTTACCTTTTGGTATCTGTGCTGCCTCTTTGATTTAATGCCATCCTTGCCCGGTCCATGAGTTTTGGTGTGTGGCTGTCTCTTGGCAGGTTTGCTGTTGTGCCATGTTCTTTTCCTATGTGTTTATTATAGATTTGAATCAAATCATTTGATGGTGCTCCTAGGGATCTTCAAATATTTGGATATTTTTTTATAACCTAACCCTGACTTGTACTTCTCAACAACATTGTCCCTTACTTGTGTGATTTCAAATGAATAAAATAGTAGTGCTAATATTCACAACTAAATGAATAAACCTAAACAATCACCCTGTGAGAAAAGTGATCAATAATAATAGTGTCCATAAATTCAGACTCAAGTCCGTAAGTAATTAAATAATTGAAACATCCAAGTGATTAGACTCCAAACAGATAATCTTGAAGTGACTTGAAGCAATCTTCCACTACACCATATGTGTTCAGTGTCACCGCTCCCTTAAAAAATGCACTCACCAATAGAATATGCCTTGCACTCTCATGCTCGGCAGTATCGCTTAATATCCCCCAAGGGTCAAGTATCAATTGACTCCAAAGGTGTTCTTTAAACAATTCGCACTCCACGTGTAAAGATAAAATACTGAAGTATAGTAAAACTATTTATTTAAAAAAGCACACAAAACCTTCAATTATTGCACTTACATCCTTTTCATCAAAGGTACTTCAACATAAACTTTCCAAAGTGGGGAACTCGCAGTGGTAAAACGATGTAGTGAAGTCTCGGTGGACCCAAAAACAACTTGTAAGTCTCGCCCTCCACTCTGCTTGCTCTCCTATCTACTCTACTTTTCTACACTTCAAAAGAACTGCACACTCAATGGCTGGTACATCCGAACGTTAAAAGCTCCTAATAATTGCCGTGTAGCCACGCCCAGACATGTTTCGTCAATACGACTTAATCATTGTCCCTTACTTGTTTAGAGAGTTCCTTGGTCTTCATGGCAGTATTTGGTTAGTGGTGCCTCTTGCGTAGGTGTTGCAGCCTCCGGGGCCTTTCAAAAGGGTGTGTATATGTAATGATAGATTATGTGACCCTTAGATTGCACACAGGTGGACATCATTTCACTAATTATGTGACTTCTGAAGGTAATTGGTTGCACCAGAACTTTTATGGGCTTCATAACAAAGGGGCACATATGCACATTCCAATCATCAGTTTTTTATTTCTGAAAAATTATGTTTTATTTTTCTAATTTTACTTCAGCAACTCAGACTATTATGTTCTGATCCATCACATATAATTCTGATTAAAAAAACTTTGAACTAAAGGCTGTAATGTAACAAAATAGGTAAAAACCCAAGGGGGGGGGGGGGGGGGTGAATACTTTTGCAAGGCACTGTATGGCTATCTTTCTTCAAATTATTCATGACTTTCTGTGGACAGCAAAGGTGGCAACTTAACTAAAGGACATATTCATTAAAGTGCCCTACTTTCCAGAATTGTAAGAATTTGTTTTATCATATAAATAATGCACAAACAAGTACAGCTCAGGGTTTCATTAATGAGGTGTAATTTTTAGGTCAGTATCTGCAATGCATTGGGAGTTATGACCTACTTTCATCACCTTAGCACAATGACAGCTAACCCTAGTTAGGTCTGTTTTTTTTTATATATAAGACGTATTACATGAAAAAAAATATTTGAAAATAAATGTTGGTATGAGCTGTGGTACGTGATTACATTTTTAGAAATGAGGTTCACGGAGCCCTAAGGTGTACTGTAGCAATAAATTATAGGTAATCTGATCAGGCTTGACCATTGTGCAGAATAAATATATTCAAAGACTGCTTTTGTCTGCAAAATGTTATTTAATGACATAAAAAATGAGATCAGAAGCACAACTTCAACATTCAATGGGGTAAATGTACAAGATACCAGAAATGGTTGGTTACTTAAATTGAAAGGGAAACTATAGTGAATTTTGGTCTATTTATTTTACATTTTTGTTACATTTTTAAGTTGTTTTAAACTGACTTATGTACAATTAGTGTTATTTTCAGGGTGTGCATAGCATGTCAAGCTGCTTAATATAAATGCTCAACACTAGGTGTGCACTTATTGAGTTGGTATATTGCTGAGTCAATAACAATTTCAATGTGGGTGCATTTACGTTGGGTTTTTTCCTTTTGCAAAAGGCTTTTAAAGAGGAACTGCAGTCTGCTCACATAATTTGTAATAAAAACATCTTTGCCATTTTGAAGCTTCCCTCCAACCACTTTGCATATTATTTTATAGTCTGTACTTGCTGAATATGCTACAGAAATCTCCCTCCACTGAGTCTGGCTGCATCCTGTTCACTTCCTGGATTTACACAGACACACACCCCCAGCTCTGCAGCTCTCATTGGCCCTGCTATGATTCACCCCCCCCCCCCCCCCTCCCTTGCTGGCAAACTCTCACAAGAGTGAGAGACCTGTGCATGATGTCAAAAGCCTAGGCTGGCAGAAACATGTTTAACTATCCAAAGTTAAAACAACAGAGACAGAAGATTTAATAGATGGAAAGATGAAAAAATGACTGAAGTTCTGCTTTAAACTCTTTAATTCAGCCTTTTTTGTTTTTGTTTTCCCCGCAATTTGAATTGTTGTTATTCAGGTGCATAGCCAAGTTGCAATAAACAGCTGTCTAAAGAAACACTGGAGCACCATCTGCTGTAGATATGATATTATGTATCTAATACTTTTTTTTTTTTACTTTGCAAAAAAACATTGTGTTTTACTCATGGCCAAAATGTATACAGAATATTTACAATTTAACATTGTACATCAATCTGCGTAATCTGTTAATATTTTTGAGATAACAGATTTAGCTAGAAAAAATAATTGTCTCCCTCTTAGATTTTTTTTTTACTTGATAGGTAATATACTAGCAATTGTGTACCCATTCCTCGGATGGGTAAGAGCAAAAGTGTGACTGGAGCACAGCACAGATCAGGGTTAGCTATACATGCAGAAATGTAACTATGACTAATGTATTTTTTAGAAATGTGCAAATGTATTTTTTTTATTATTGGTCAGATACAGTTACTATGCACACAATTATGAAGACCATTTTACATGGCATGAGTATATGCTGTAATAAAAAAGTGGCCATTTACCCCATTTTCTACTATGAATGCCTAACTGCCATTTTGTTTGGTTTCACCCAGCCCTTCTTAAGGGCCGGTTCACACTGCAGGCGATGCGAGGCGACACCGACTTGCCTCGCCGCGACCTGCCGCGACCTCAGCGGCAACTTGCAGATGACTTCTGTATAGAAGTCAATGCAAGTCGCCCCGAGGTCGCCCGAAAGTAGTACAGGAACCTTTTTTCTGAGTCGGAGCGACTCGAGTCGCTCCTCTCAGAACGGTTCCATTGTACAGAACGGGGGCGACTTGTCACACTGCGGCGAGGCGAGTCGTGTCGCCTCGCATCGCCCGCAGTGTGAACCGGCCCTTAAGGTTTAGACCAGTGTTAACTTTGGCATCAAATTTTAATTTAGTTTTAGTCATACTGTAGTCTTTTTCGACTAAAATGCCATTTTAGTTTTAGTCCTATTTATTCATCTGCAATTGTTTTAGTCGTATTTAGTCTATTAAAATCTCCAGTACATTTTAGTCAACTAAATTCTAATGGATTTAGTTAAATTATAATTTAAAGTGGTTCTAAAGGCAGAGAGTTTTTTTTTTTTTTATCTTAACCACTTCAGCCCCGAACCAATTAACAGCCTAAGGTCTTTTTACAATTTCGCACTGCACTGCTTTAACTGGTAATTGCGCGGTCATGCAATGTTGTACCCAAACGAAATTTGCGTCCTTTTCTTCCCACAAATAGAGCTTTCTTTTGGTGGTATTTGATTGCCTCTGCGATTTTTATTTTTTGCGATATAAATGGAAAAAGACCGAAAATTTGGAGAGAAAAATATATTTTCTATTTCTTGTTATAAGAAAAATCGAATAAAGTAAATTTTAGTCATACATTTAGGGCAAAATGTATTCAGCCACATGTCTTTAGTAAAAAAAATGTCAAAAAGCGTATATTTTTTGGTTTGCGCAAAAGTTATAGCGTCTACAAACTAGAGTACATTTTCTGGAATTTACACAGCTTTTAATTTATGACTGCCTATCTCATTTTTTGAGGTGCTAAAATGGCAGGGCAGTACAAACCCCCCCCCCCCCAAATGACCCCATTTTGGAAAGTAGACACCCCAAGGAAATTTCTGAGAGGCATGTTGAGCCCATTGAATATATTTTTTTTTTGTCCCAAGTGATTGAATAATGACACAAAAAAAAAAAAAAAGTTTACAAAAAGTTGTCACTAAATGATATATTGCTCACACATCAGGGGCGGATCCAGGGGGGGGGCAACGGGTCAATTGCCCCCCGAGAATACCGGCAGGCTGGTTCCGCGGGTCCAATCGCGGCCGGTTCCGCGGGTCCAATCGCGGCCGGTTCCGCGGGTCCAATCGCGGCCGGTTCCGCGGGTCCAATCGCAGCCGGTTCCGCGGGTCCAATAGCAGCCAGTTCCGCGGGTCCAATAGCAGCCGGTTCCGCGGGTACCCGCGCTGAGTGGACGGTGAGGGGGGGGCAGCTGGGCGGCTTAGGAGGGCTGCTGGCCAATCAGGAAGCCAGCAGGCAGGGGAGCAGGGAGATGACATCATCTCTCACTGCCCTGCATCCCTCCAGTTCTGCCCTCACTGTGTAGGAAGCTGTGTGCAGCAGAGAGATTGCATCATCTCTCTGCTGCCTATCTTCACTCTGGGACCCAAGAAAAGACCACCTTAGCAGAAAAGTGACACAGTAGGTGACAATCCGCAATGTGTGGCAGGCTACGTGGCAAGTGGCAATCCGCAATGTGTGGCAGACTACGTGGCAAGTGGCAATCCGCAATGTGTGGCAGGTGACGTGGCAAGTGACAATCCGCAATGTGTGGCAGACTACGTGGCAAGTGGCAATCCTCAATGTGTGGCAGGCTACGTGGCAAGTGGCAATCCGCAATGTGTGGCAGACTACGTGGCAAGTGGCAATCCGCAATGTGTGGCAGACTACGTGGCAAGTGGCAATCCGCAATGTGTGGCAGGTGACGTGGCAATTGACAATCCGCAATGTGTGGCAGGTGACGTGGCAAGTGGCAATCCGCAATGTGTGGCAGGCTACGTGGCAAGTGGCAATCCGCAATGTGTGGCAGGTGACGTGGCAAGTGACAATCCGCAATGTGTGGCAGGTGACGTGGCAATCCGCAATGTGTGGCAGGCTACGTGGCAAGTGGCAATCCGCAATGTGTGTCAGGCAACGTGGCAAGTGACAATCCGCAATGTGTGGCAGGTGACGTGGCAAGTGGCAATCCGCAATGTGTGGCAGGCTACGTGGCAATCCGCATCTGGTGGCAGGCGACGTGGCAAGTGACAATCCGCAATGTGTGGCAGGTGACGTGGCAAGTGACAATCCGCAATGTGTGGCAGGCTACGTTGCAAGTGGCAATCCGCAATGTGTGGCAGGCTACATGGCAAGTGACAATCCGCAATGTGTGGCAGGTGACGTGGCAAGTAACAATCCGCATTTGGTGACAAGTGACGTGGCAAGTGACAATCCACATTTGGTGGCAGGCGACATGGCAAGTGACATCCTCAGGGCTCCCACTGATTCTGCATTATGGTGAGTTGAACCATTTAATTTTATATTACAATGTAATAATAGAAATAATACGCTTCAATCATCCTGACACCATAACAACCATGGTGCCGTAATGATTGAAGCGCAAATACCAGCCATTTCCCATATAAATTGCCCCCAAAAAACATATTTTATAGCAGTGCCCCTCCCGAGATTAGACTCTGGATCCGCCCCTGTCACACATGCCATAGTTATATGTGAAATTGCACCCCAAACTATATTCTGCTGCTTCTCCTGAGTACGGGGATACCACATATGTGGGACTTTTTGGGAGTCTAGCCGCATACGGCACCAGGAAAACCAATCACTGCCTTCAGGGTTTCTAAGGGTGCAAATTTTTGATTTCACTCCTCACTACCTATCACAGTTTCGAAGGCCATAAAATGCCAAAATAACACAAAACACCCCCAAATGACCCCATTTTGGAAAGTAGACACCCCAAGCTATTTACTGAGAGGCATGTTGAGTCCATGAAATATTTTATATTTTGCCACAAGTTGCAGGAATATTAAATTTTTTTTTTTTGCACAAAGTTGTCACTAAATGATATATTGCTCATACATTCTATGGGCATAAGTCAAATTACACCCCAAAATAAATTCTGCTGCTTCTCCCGAGTACGGGGATACCACATGTGGGGGACTTTTTGGGAGCCTAGCCACGTACTGGACCCCAAAAACCAAGCACTGCCTTCCGGATTTAAATATAAAACGCTACCAAAAAAAAACGTTAGCGATCGCATGGATCAGGCCTGACTCTGTGATCGCTGTAGTTATGTGTTTAGTGTTTTGTAAGTGAGAGTGATCGATCGATACTGCACTTGGGTGGGCTGGGCGGAGGGGCAAAACGCAGGTGCTAGCAGGTATCTGGGCTGATCCCGCTAACAATGCGTTTTTTTGGAACCCTAAACTGCTGGGGGCGCTAGTATAGATCTGATCAGATCAGATATTGATCTGTTCAGATTCTATACCACTACGGGAGGTTTATGCTTTGCACGTGGGTGTTAGCAGTACTGGCACTAACCTAGCGCTGCCTGGGGCGACGCAGACCCTGACCCTAAAACCTAATTGATATCACCCGCCGGGTGATCAGGGGGTTAAACCTTTATTGGGTAATAAATGGTGGGTGCCCTGATGCTATAAAAAGCAAACTAACTAACCAGAGTCATCCGTAACACTTATACGGTGATCACTGGTGAAAGGGTTAACTAGGGGCAATCAGGGGGTTCAAATTTTTATTAGGTAGTATATGGGGGTCCCTGGCGCTATATAAAAACCTGACGGGGTACCTAAATAACTAACTGGCTAACCAGCGTCACCAGTGACACTTATACTGTGATCGCTGGTGAAAGGGTTAACTAGGGGCAATCAGGGGGTTAAAACCATTATTGGGTAGTATATGGGGGTACCTAGCGCTATAAAAACCTGGCGGTGAACCTAAAAAGATAACTAGCTACCTAGCGACACTAGTGACACTAATGCAGCGATCAGAAAAATGATCGCTTAGTGACACTGGCAAAAGGGGGTGAAAGGGTTAACTAGGGGCAATCAGGGGGTTAAAACCATAATTGGGTAGTATATCGGGGTACCTAGCGCTATAAAAACCTGGCGGTGAACCTAAAAAAATAACTAGCTACCTAGCGACACTAATGCAGCGATCAGAAAAATGATCGCTTAGTGACACTGGCAAAAGGGGGTGAAAGGGTTAACTAGGGGCAATCAGGGGGTAAAACTGTTATTGGGTAGTATATCAGGGTACCTAGCGCTATATAAACCCGGCGGTGAACCTAAAAAAATAACTAGCTACCTAGCGACACTAGCGACACTAATGCAGCGATCAGAAAAATGATCGCTTAGTGACACTGGCAAAAGGGGGTGAAAGGGTTAATTAGGGGCAATCAGGGGGTTAAAACCATTATTGGGTAGTATATCGGGGTACCTAGCGCTATAAAAACCTGGCGGTGAACCTAAAAAGATAACTAGCTACCTAGCGACACTAGTGACACTAATGCAGCGATCAGAAAAATGATCGCTTAGTGACACTGGCAAAAGGGGGTGAAAGGGTTAACTAGGGGCAATCAGGGGGTTAAAACCATTATTGGGTAGTATATCGGGGTACCTAGCGCTATAAAAACCTGGCGGTGAACCTAAAAAAATAACTAGCTACCTAGCGACACTAATGCAGCGATCAGAAAAATGATCGCTTAGTGACACTGGCAAAAGGGGGTGAAAGGGTTAACTAGGGGCAATCAGGGGGTAAAACTGTTATTGGGTAGTATATCAGGGTACCTAGCGCTATATAAACCCGGCGGTGAACCTAAAAAAATAACTAGCTACCTAGCGACACTAGCGACACTAATGCAGCGATCAGAAAAATGATAGCTTAGTGACACTGGCAAAAGGGGGTGAAAGGGTTAATTAGGGGCAATCAGGGGGTTAAAACCATTATTGGGTAGTATATCGGGTACCTAGCGCTATAAAAACCTGGCGGTGAACCTAAAAAAATAACTAGCTACCTAGCGACACTAGCGACACTAATGCAGCGATCAGAAAAATGATCGCTTAGTGACACTGGCAAAAGGGGGTGAAAGGGTTAACTCTAAGGGCAATCAGGGGGTTAAATCTTTATTGGGGGGTGGTAGGGGGCTACCCTGGACCTAACACTAACTGCCCTGACAGTTTTTACTTTTACAACTGACACTGAATGCAGTGACGGGGGGGCGGGGGGGACATCGGGGGCCGATCGGGGGGGGGGGGGTTTGTGTGCCTATGTGTTATTTAGTGTCAGTGTAGTGTTTGGTGCAGACTTACTGTGTCCTCTCCTCGTAGTCCGGTCAATAAGACTGCCCCGAGGAGAATGACATCACTTCCTCCCTGCCTGTGTATACAATACACAGTGGGAGGAAGCTTCTCATTCTGCAGGAGCGATCGAGAGGGGATGGCTAAAAACCAACGGCCATCTCCTCATCCCGGATCGCTCCTGAAGCGAACCGGACCGCCGCATCCAGCGGGAGGGGGTCCGATCGGACCCCCCACCCGCTGGAAGGCAAGCACGTACATGTACGTGCTTGTGCCTGTACATGCCATTGTAATGACGTACAATGGCATGCGGCGGTCCTTAACCACTTGAGGACCGCCGTATTGCCATTGTACGTCAGCACAATGGCACAGGCAGGCATAATCACGTACATCTACGTGATTGCCTTCCAGCGGGTGGGGGGTCCCATCGGACCCCCTCCCGCTGGTTACGGCGGTCCGATTCGGTCCAGGAGCGCTCCGTGATGAGGGGATGGCCGTTCGTTTTCGGCCACCCCCTCTGGATCGCTCCTGGCCAATGAGAAGCTTCCTCCCCTGTGTATTGTTTACACAGGAAGGAGGAAGTGATGTCATTCTCCTCGGGGCGGTCTTTTTGACCGGACTACGAGGAGAAGAGTAAAAGTAAGTCTGCACGAACACTACACTGACATGTAGGTACACACAGGCACACAAACCCCCCCCGATCCCCCCCCCGCCCCCCCTCCCCCCCCAGTCACAGTGTCACTGATTGCATTGATCATTTCTTTACTGATCAATGCATTCAGTGTCAGTTGTGACAGTAAAAACTGTCAGGACAGTTAGTGTTAGGTCCAGGGTAGCCCCCTATCACCCCCCAATAAAGATTTAACCCCCTGATTGCCCCTAGAGTTAACCCTTTCACCCCCTTTTGCCAGTGTCACTAAGCGATCATTTTTCTGATCGCTGCATGTGTCGCTAGTGTCGCTAGGTAGCTAGTTATTTTTTTAGGTTCACCGCCAGGTTTTTATATCGCTAGGTACCCCGATATACTACCCAATAATGTTTTTAACCCCCTGATTGCCGCTAGTTAACCCTTTCACCCCCTTTTGCCAGTGTCACTAAGCGATCGTTTTTCTGATCGCTGCATTAGTGTCGCTACAGTCGCTAGGTAGCTAGTTATTTTTTTAGGTTCACCGCCAGGTTTTTATAGCGCTAGGTACCCCGATATACTACCCAATAATGTTTTTAACCCCCTGATTGCCGCTAGTTAACCCTTTCACCCCCTTTTGCCAGTGTCACTAAGCGATCATTTTTCTGATCGCTGCATGTGTCGCTAGGTAGCTAGTTATTTTTTTAGGTTCACCGCCAGGTTTTTATATCGCTAGGTACCCCGATATACTACCCAATAATGTTTTTAACCCCCTGATTGCCGCTAGTTAACCCTTTCACCCCCTTTTGCCAGTGTCACTAAGCGATCGTTTTTCTGATCGCTGCATTAGTGTCGCTACAGTCGCTAGGTAGCTAGTTATTTTTTTAGGTTCACCGCCAGGTTTTTATAGCGCTAGGTACCCCGATATACTACCCAATAATGGTTTTAACCCCCTGATTTCCGCTAGTTAACCCTTTCACCCCCTTTTGCCAGTGTCACTAAGCGATAATTTTTCTGAACGCTGCATCAGTGTCGCTAGTGTCGCTAGGTAGCTAGTTAACTAGGCTCCCAAAAAGTCCCCCACATGTGGTATCCCCGTACTCGGGAGAAGCAGCAGAATTTATTTTGGGGTGTAATTTGACTTCTGCCCATAGCATGTGTGAGCAATATATCATTTAGTGACAACTTTGTGCAAAAAAAAAAAAGTTTGTAATATTCCCGCAACTTTTGGCAAAATATAAAATATTCCATGGACTCAACATGCCTCTCAGTAAATAGCTTGGGGTGTCTACTTTCCAAAATGGGGTCATTTGGGGGAGTTTTGTGCTATTTTGGCATTTTATGGCCTTCGAAACTGTGATAGGTAGTGAGGAGTTAAATCAAAAATTTGCACCCTTAGAAATCCTGAAGGTGGTGATTGGTTTTCGGGGTGCCGTGCGCGACTAGACTCCCAAAAAGTCCCACACATGTGGTATCCCCGTACTCGGGAGAAGCAGCAGAATGTATTTTGGGGTATCATTTCACATATAACCATGGCATGTGTGAGCAATATATCATTTAGTGACAACTTTTTGTAAAAAAAAATTTTTTTTTTTTTTTTTGTCATTATTCAATCCCTTAGGACAAAAAAAAAAAATATTCAATGGGCTCAACATACCCATCAGCAATTTCCTTGGGGTGTCTACTTTCCAAAATGGGGTCATTTGGGGGGGATTTGTACTGCCCTGCCATTTTAGCACCTCAAGAAATGAGATCGGCAGTCATAAATTAAAAGCTGTGTAAATTCCAGAAAATGTACTCTAGTTTGTAGACGCTATAACTTTTGCGCAAACCAAAAAATATACGCTTATTGACATTTTTTTTACTAAAGACATGTGGCTGAATAAATTTTGCCCTCAATGTATGACTAAAATTTAGTTTATTCGATTTTTCTTATAACAAAAAGAAGAAAATATCTTTTTTTTTCAAAATTTTCGCTCTTTTTCCATTTATATCGCAAAAAAAAAAAATCGCAGAGGCAATCAAATACCATCAAAAGAAAGCTCTATTTGTGGGAAGAAAAGGACGCAAATTTCGTTTGGGTGCAATATTGCATGACCGCGCAATTACCAGTTAAAGCAGCGCAGTGCGAAATTGCAAAAAGACCTCTGGTCCTTAAGGTGTTTATTGGTCCGGAGCTGAAGTGGTTAAGTGGTTAATGCATTCTATGCATTAAGATAAAAAGCCTTCTGTGTGAAACAGCCCCCCCCCCAATACTCACCTGAGCCCATCTCGATCCAACAATGTTGCAGCAGAGACTCGGCTGTCTGGGACTCTTCCTCCTCATTGGCTGAGACAGCAGTGGGTGCCATTGGCTCCCGTTGCTCTCAAAGTCAGTGAGCCAATGAGGATAGAGAGAGGGGGCGGGGCTGGGCCATAGCTCCATGTCTGCTGCTTGCTGTGTGGGGACTCAACAGAAGGGAGGGGCCAGAAACTCCAAAACAGGACCCGAGAAGAGAACGATCTGGCCTGCTCTGGGCAAAATCACTGCACAGAGCAAGTAAGTATCACTTAAATATCACTTTAAGCATTTCTCTATAACTTCCAAACTCATTATATACTCCTGGAGTAAAAAAAAATCAAATATGTTATCGTTTATGGTATTAAGGTTTAAACAAACTACACACACACACTCTGGATGGTGGTTTGAGGAGGCCTGTAATGCTGCACAGTGCTCTAGACGGTGGTCTGAAGGGGCCTGTAATGTGCAGTGTACTGGAGAGTGGTCTGAGGAAGCCTGTAAAGCATAGTGCTCTGAAATGGTGGTCTGAGAAGGCCTGTAATGCATAGTGCTCTGGACGGTCATGAGTTGGACTCTCGGGAGGTCTGTAATGCACAGTGCTTTGGATGGTCGTCTGAGAAGGCCTTTAATGCTGCACAGGGCTAAGCATGCCACACCACAAAGCACGCTATGGTCGCTACCTTGCTTGCCGGGAGGGGAAACACTCATGGCTTTACAGACGGAGCTTCAAGGAAACCGGGTAAGCATCCCTTCCTCACATTTTCATTCTGTTGTCGTTCGTTGATGAAAATGGAATTGATTTTCGTCATAATTTTTGTAACTGGAAATATGCCACTGATGAACATTATGACAAAAATGTTTTAGTCTATGAAATTAACACTGGTTTAGATACAGAGGAACTCTTGAAATAACTTTCAGATCTAAAATCTTCTAATAACATTCAGATACAATTAATATATCTACAGCTCATGGTACATTAGCATAAACAGTATTTTGAAATGTAACATTAGATAAAAAAGCGAGGGGGTATACAAACCACACCAAGGTATGAGTTTATGGGGGAAGAAGGAGACTCTTGTGTAATGTAAATGTGGATACAATAAATAATATGTAGAATAGAAATAGAGATTGAATAAAATAGAGATTGAATGTATGTGTTGTTACATGTATATTGAAATAATCAATAAATAAAAATAAAAATAAAGAATAGATAAAAAAAAAACGAATTCAACATGTCTTGTGTATTTGACACCCAGGGCTACTCTATACAACAAATGTATTCAGTAATCTAATTAAACAAATAAAAATATAGCCAGAAAAGTTCTGCAAACAGTGAAAGGGGCAGTGTTCTCTCATATTGGTGGTCAGTGGAAAAACACCTGTAAGTGGAGGTTTGCCTCTTACACTGGTTCTCAGTAAAGTGGCCCCTTACACTTGTGATAAGTGTATTGTTTCCTTACATTGGTGGTCCTTGAACTGCTTACTTACATAGGTAGCCATTGGAAAAAGGGTCCTTTTACACTGGTGGTCAGTCAGAATTATTTTTTCCTATATTGGTGATCAGTAGAAAAAATGTTCCCCACATTGGTTATGGTTAGGAATGTCTCCTTCACACATAGCATTGTTGTCAGTGGTTAGTTATCTTATGCCCCATACAGACTATCAGATTTTCTGCTGATTTCGGTCTTGAGATTTAGCAAAACCATGTAGTGCAAGGACCTGCCTGATTGCATACAAATTGAAACTCCTAAGGTTTGACCTCATATTATATGGTTTTGGTAAATCTGAAGGAAAAATTCAGCAGAAAATCTGATAGTGTGTATGGGGCTTTAGTCACAAAATTGTTAATTGCTCAAGGAACCCCTAGCAACCTCCAAAGGAACCTTGGTTGAGAAAGGCTGTTCTTTGCAATCAATGTGCACATGACCATTTTTGTCAAATAAGCACCACAAGGTTGAATTTATGCAGGGGTAAAAAAACTGACAGAAAGTGGCATGTAAAAAAAAAAACATAAAAATGAGGGCAGTGCATAAAGCATGATGCTTACAACTCAGAAATGTACTTTGAATGTTAATGTTTAAAGTTTTGAGTCAGAATAATCGTTAGGAGAGGAAGGAAGCATTTTTAAGAGTAGTTTCTTTTTGCATGGAATTCTACTTTAAGCAAGCAAAACATTATTCAGAACTTTAGCCATTGAAAACAGCATCCGCATCAGTGGGAGAAATAATCCACATTGATAGGAGGAAAAATCCCCACCCCCGCATCAGCGTCTGTGGGAGCAAGAATCCCCTCTCCCAGCATCCTCCCCTCTCCTTGCATCCTCATCAGTGGGAGGAAGAATCTCCCATCCCAGCATCTGCATCAGTGGGAGCAAGAATCCCTTTTCCCAGCATCTTCATAAGTGGAAAAAATAAACTCCCTCTTAGACTGCATCAGGGGGAGGAAGAATCCCCCTTCCCGGAATCCACATCAGTGGGAGAAAAAAATCCCCCTTCCCGGAATCTGCATCAGTGGGAGAAAAAAATCCCCCTTCCCGGAATCTGCATCAGTGGGAGAAAAAAATCCCCCTTCCCGGAATCTGCATCAGCAGAAGAAAAATCCCTCTTCCCAGCATCTGCATCAGTGGGAGAAAAAAATCCCTCTTCCCAGCATCTGAATCAGTGGAAGGAATAATCCCCACTCCCAGCATCTGCATCAGTGGGAGGAATAATCCCCACTCCCAAAATCCGCATCAATGGAAGGAATAATCCCCACTCCCAGAGTCCGCATAAAAGGGAAGATGAATTCCCCTCTCAGCATCTGCACCAGTGGGAGGAAGAATCCCCTCTCCTAGAATCTGCATAAATGTGAAGAAGAATTCCCCTGCCAGCATCTGCATCAGTGGGAGAAAAAATCCCTCTTCCCAGCATCTGCATCAGTGGAAGGAATGATCCCTCTTCCCAGCATCTGCATCAGTGGGAGGAATAATCCCCACTCCTAGCATCTGCATCAGTGGGAGGAATAATCCCTCTTCCCAGCATCTGCATCAGTGGGATGAATAATCCCCACTCCTAGCATCTGCATCAGTGGGAGGAATAATCCCCACTCCTAGCATCTGCATCAGTGGGAGAAATAATCCCTCTTCCCAGCATCTGCATCAGTGGGATGAATAATCCCCACTCCTAGCATCTGCATCAGTGGGAGGAATAATCCCTCTTCCCAGCATCTGCATCAGTGGGAGGAATAATCCCCACTCCCAGCATCTGCATCAGTGGGAGGAATAATCCCTCTTCCCAGCATCTGCATCAGTGGGAGGAATAATCCCCACTCCCAGCATCTGAATCAGTGGGAGGAATAATCCCCACTCCCAGCATCTGCATCAGTGGGAGGAATAATCCCTCTTCCCAGCATCTGCATCAGTGGGAGGAATAATCCCCACTCCCAGCATCTGAATCAGTGGGAGGAATAATCCCCACTCCCAGCATCTGCATCAGTGGGAGGAATAATCCCTCTTCCCAGCATCTGCATCAGTGGGAGGAATAATCCCCACTCCCAGCATCTGAATCAGTGGGAGGAATAATCCCCACTCCCAGCATCTGCATCAGTGGGAGGAATAATCCCTCTTCCCAGCATCTGCATCAGTGGGAGGAATAATCCCCACTCCCAGCATCTGAATCAGTGGGAGGAATAATCCCCACTCCCAGCATCTGCATCAGTGGGAGGAATAATCCCCACCCCCAGAATCTGAATCAGTGGGAGGAATAATCCCCACTCCCAGCATCTGCATCAGTGGGAGGAATAATCCCCACCCCCAGAATCTGAATCAGTGGGAGGAATAATCCCCACTCCCAGCATCTGCATCAGTGGGAGGAATAATCTCCACTCCCAGCATCTGAATCAGTGGGAGGAATAATCCCCACTCCCAGCATCTGAATCAGTGGGAGGAATAATCCCCACCCCCAGCATTTACATCAGTGGGAGGAATAATCCCCACTCCCAGAGTCCACATAAGAGGGAAGATGAATTCCCCTCTCAGCATCTGCATCAGTGGGAGGAAGAATCCCCTCTCCTAGAATCTGCATAAATGTGAAGAAGAATCCCTCTGCCAGCATCTGCATCAGTGGGAGGAAGAAAGAAAATTATTGCCAAAATAAAAACAGATATTTAACTTTTATTTTTTATTTAAATAATAACTTCAAAATCAGAATTAGCAGAAGTGCTTGTTTTATTGTATACCTGCATTTCAGCTTTCAATGCTGAAATAAATTATGCATCAAACTTATTTCCTTATTTTGTATGTCGCTAAGCTCATTTTCCAGGCACACCAAAGATGATACTGCCTTAGACACCGACTCCCCACCAAGTGTAGTTTTATTATTTAACTCTGAACACCAGGCAGGTGTAAAAAAAAACTAAATAAATTAATAAACGTGTTTTGTTGTCTGTAACCTAAAAGAACAAAAACATTTCCTTATTACTTGGCTATTTGTAAGATAGCATAACTGATTATTTACTTCTTCATTAAAGCAAAACTCAAAAAATAACAAGATAAAAACACAGCACATTAAAAGAAAAAAACAGAACCAACTTCTGAATAAATATTCAGAGAGATTTCCCCTGCAGTGCTTTTTTTTGCCAATAGATGTCCCCAAGTCTGTTGGCCATCATCATTTAACCTATCTCCTCTGAGCCCAGTTTGTTCTGGACCTGTCCCAGCAAGTTACTGGACAGCGATAGGAAAAACAGCATGGTGATGAGTTCATCACTTTGTCACCTTTTGTATTTCTTCTTCCTCTCACACTCTAGCTCTACTATACAAGGACTACAAAACGCTGATACCAGGTCATAGTCAGGTACATAGACCGCTCACAGTTTGAAAAAAATACACTAAATTATAAATTAATATTACCAGACTATATTGTTTAATGTAGTGTAGTCTGTAGAGGTCCTGGACCTGGCTGTGCTGGGGAGCATGGAAGTGTGGATACCAAAACTATTCATGCAGAATTACAAATCCTTTGTCAGACAAAACAGTTGACATATTTGCATTTAAGTTTTGTATTTAGCTGCTTTTCTAAAGCTCAGCAAATACAAATGGTTGGTTCATTAGGCTGACTAACCAATCACATTGCATCTTTTGCTTTTATGTGATATACAATACATATTTCATAGCAATAAATGCAAAGCACAAGTTCATTTGCTATGGCTACAGCTTTATGATTTTGTAGGTAAATGTTTTATGAAAAGGATCCTTTACCTCTACTTTGTATCAGACAGTTTAGCTATATATGACACTGCAGACAGAAATGTCTTCTATTGCTGTCTCCCTTGTAAGTAATGTAACACAATGTGCTTTGTATCTTTACAGCCCTAAGCAATAGCTGTTGCTATACAGAACTGGAATTTCATACCTGGGTTAGTTAGGTATTTGTAAGTGCAGCAGATGATTTTAAAAATGTAATTATTTCCCATGGTATTTAATAGTAGCATAAAGGCTACTATATAAAAAAAACAACAAACAAAAATTCCCAGTTAACTTACCAGCCAGCCTGCAACAAACCAAATTAGCCCCGTCTAATATTTCACATTAAAACAAGGGGATTCACTTGCACACATTTGCACATATAAATGCGTAAGCTGCAGAGGCCACATCATGGCACCCTAGCAATAACCATGGATATATTAAGGGCAAGTAAGTCTGGAGGGAGACCATCTCTCTTTAAAGCTATAGGGATGCACTGGACACCCAGTAATAGCACAATGGCAGCGAAGGTATCCAATGTGTTTCCTCACAAATTCACTAACATTACAAACAAGTGGCAACCACCCCAACCTATAACTGGCCTTTGCAGCAAGGAGCACATGGAAGGGTGACGCATGTCAATAAACAAACAAAAATTCCCAGCTCATTTACCAGCCAGCCTGCAACAAACTGAATTGTCCTGTTTAACAGTTTATTTTAAACACATTTGCAAATATATGCGTAAGCTGCAAAGGCCACGTCACGACACCCCAGAGTGCTACAGTCCTAACTCTATACATTTTGAGAGTCTCCAAAGTTGTAGCACATATATAATAATGGATAGATTAAGAGCAGGTATGCCTGGAGGGAGGATATATATATAACAACAAATATTAAAGCTTATCTAAACACAAAATCAAAAAAATTAGCATATTGAAGTTTATCATAGATGTGCTGGCTGCATTGGTTTTCTTTATTCAAATTATTGTTTTTTTTTTATCCTTATGTTATACTTACCTGCTCTGTGCAATGTTTTTTCACAGAACAACAGTGAATCTCCTCTTCTAGAATCCCCCGTCTGTTTTCTCCACTCCTCTTCTCTGACTGCCCCCATAGCAAGCCGCTTGCTATGAGGAAACTTATGCAGGCATGCTTCTGGGCCGGACAGAAGAGCTGCTGCAGACAGGACATCGCTGGATCGAGAACTCAGGTAAGTGTTTAAGGAGGGGGTTGGGGGGAGCTGCTATTGAAAGTTTTTTTATCTTAATGCAGAAGATGCATTAAAGTGATTGTAAAGCTTTGATTTAAATAAATAAGAATAACAAACATGTCATACTTACCTCCTCTTCTGGGGTCCGCCAGCGGCACTCCTGGTCCCTCCTCTTCTTGAGTGACCCCACGGAGAGCCGACTTCCATGGGGGCACTCGTGCAGGCATGCTCCCGAGTTCTGCTGCTGCATCCATTGACAGAGACAGCGAGTCCTGCTGCTGCATCCATTGACAAAGACAGCGAGTCCTGCCCTCCGGCTCTCATGTCACTGGATTTGATTGAGAGCAGCAGGGGCCACTGGCTATCAATCTATCCAATGAGGACCCGAGACAGCGGCTGGAGCTGCTGGGCTCGTTCTCATAACTGGAAAGATCGGGTTCAGGTAAGTAAAAAGGGGTAGCTGCACCACAGAAGGTTTTTCACCTTAATGCATTAAGGTGAAAAGCCGTGAGGAGTTAACTGGTTTGCGACCGGCACACGCCAATGTACGTCGCATGCCCCCCGGACTCGATCGCCGAGGGGATACCCGTGATCGTCTCATGTGGAGGAAGACAGTGTCACTGATCACTGCTCCCCGTGATTGGGAACAGAGATCAGTGACGTGTCACACATAGCCACGCCATGCCCCAGGACATACTTAACCCTTAACCTGCCCCCTAGTGGTTAACCCCTTCACAGCCAGTGTAATTTACACATGACATTTGTAGAGCACTGATTGCTGTATAGATGACAATGGTCCCAAAAAGGTGTCAAAAATGTCCGATGTGTCCGCCATAATGTCGCAGTCATGATAAAAATCGCTGCTCGCCTCCATTACTAGTAAAAAAAAAAATTATTAATAAAAATGCCATAAAACTATCCCCTATTTTGTAAACACTATAACTTTTGTGCAAATCAATCAATAAACGCTTATTGCCATTTTTTTTTTTTTTTACCAAAGATATGTTGAAGAATACGTATCGGCCTAAACTGAGGAAAAAAATTGTTTTTTTTATATATTTTTGGGGGATATTTATTATAGCAAAATGTAAAAAAAATTGGTTTTTTTTCCTAAATTTTCTTTTTTTTTTTGTTTATAGCGCAAAAAATAAAAACCGCAGTGGTGATCAAATACCACCAAAAGAAAGCTCTATTTGTTTGGAAGCCACGCAGCACGACCGCGCAATTGTCAGTTAAAGCGATGTAGTGCTGAATCGCAAAAAGTGCTCTGGTCAGGAAGGGGGTAAAATCTTTCGGGGCTTAAGCGGTTAAGGCAAAAAAACCTTTTGCCTTTATAAACAATTTATGTTTTGTTTTATCCGGTTATCCTGCAAATCACAAATACTCTGCCCCTATGTGTCTACACTCACTTCTAAATGGTATCTGTGTTAGGAGCTATGCTTGTCAAACAGGCTGTAGGCTTTGTTCATCTCCATTACATGGTACATTAATGTGATTAGTCGTTTACAAAAGATAGATAACATTGTTTATGATGTCTTTTTACTGCACATCTTCTCACATCAAGTGACGAGGACACTGCATTTCTGGCGAGATCAAAACTATTTTCTATACTTGCTAGAAATGTTCTTAGCCCAAAAAATGAAAACTAATGCCACAATTTAGCACTAGTAGACTGCAACATATTGCCGTTTTGTTTTTGGCTTTAGATACACTTTATTATTTTATAGAACAGTAATCGTGGTTACGTCTGTTATAATCCTTTGAAAGTTTGTTTAAACCTATGCAGCTGCTCAGCAAAAGTACATTTTAAATTCCTGCCCATGTTCGGGAATGAAACAGATCATAATAGACCAATGGTACTAAATTCTGCAGGGTGCCTGTGCCTAGCAGTATGGTTGTGTGTTCCTGAGCTACCAAAGATACTTCTCCTAGGATGCCTAATACCTGCAGATTTCCACACAAAGGTCTGAATGATGCCAAACGCAGCCATACATGGCTCTAATTGCTGCTGATTCATGCTGATTTGGTGGAAGTTCGAGCCATAGGTGCCCCCGTCAGCACCAATTGTATAATGGACTTTTGTCACAGGAGCAGGGTGGAATTTATTGGCCAAGCAGAGCCAGCATCCAATCAGTTGCATGCACTATTGGAGTATTCTGACAGCTTCTGGAGCCAGATGTCAGAATGCAATAATTATCAGGGAAGATTTGTCCATCAGTGCTGTTCCATGTGAATGGAGGAATCTGTTATAGATGTTTTTCGTTCAGCCAAAAGAAAGGCCACCAACTAATAAAATGGCTTTACATACACTTTTAATTGCATTAAAAATGTAACATTTTCTTTGGATAGAATGGTCAATTGAATGATCTGTGAAGTATAAAAGAGAAAGATAGGTAATAAATTCTGTGTTTTTCTACCCCTTTTTCTTATTAGCCAAAAAAAGGACCTTAATGGTTTAAAGGAGAATCACTCACCCCATTTTAGAACAGAAAACTGCCCAAGTTTTGTATTTAGAAGAGCTGGAGATCTCAAAGGCTTTCTTGGCATCTGCCACAGACAGCAGTTTCTTCTGGTCATTTAGTGTATGTATGATATTAAAGTGTATGCAAAGCCAAAACTTTTTCTCTTTGGACAGAACAAAGAATGTTTAAAGATCCCTTGTGTGCTGTATGTGTCCTATTGGGGAGATTTCTCTGAAGTTCTTTCCCTAAAGACACAGCAGGTAGTTACGGGGGATCTCTTCAAAGTGAGGGGATATACCCTCTTAGACAGTTATGACCAGAACATCTGTCCCCATTTATACATTTCTTCAACCTCATGTGCATATTCAATTTTTTTTTACCCCCGCTAAGGGCTGAAAAAAGGTTAAATGCGCCCGCAATGCAGCGCTGCAGCAGCGGTATACACTGCTCCTACAGCGCCTCAAAGATGCGGCTTGCAGGACTTTTTTGTGTCCTGCCAGAGCACCGCTCCAGTGTGAAAGCCCGAGGTCTTTCACACTGGAGTGAGAGGAGAGGCTCTTTACAGGCACTATGCAGGCGCTATTGAAGCACTTCATTTGAAGTTACTGGAGGTGACATTCCTGTCTGTCCTTGTTTCAGACATATTTTTCACCCCCCCCCCCAAATTCCTGCTCCCCTACGTACCAATATAGTATTAATGTACTTTTTTTGCAAAGCTTTCCATTTATTCTACCCACGCTTACCTCACTCTCTTCATGTATGTTTAAAAGCCCTCCTCCATTACTTCTGCCTTACTTCCTGAAAACACTTTAAGTCGTGACACAGGAAGGAGTTCACCAGCTGAGGGTGGATGATGCAGGGTGTGTGCTAATGAAATCAGCTGGCCAACTCCTTCCTGTGTTATGACTTAAACATCCATGAAGAGAGTGAGGTAAGAGTGGGTAGAATAAATGGAAAGCTGTTTTATTTTTGCAAAAGAAGTACATTAATGCTATATTGGTACATAGGAGAGCAGGAATTAAGAAAAAAAAGCAAAAAAAAAGGTGAACTTATCCCTTAAAGTGGTTCTAAAGCCTTAAAGTGGTTGTAAACACTTTACAACCACTTTATACTACAGGCAAGCCTATAATTAGGCTTTCCTGTAGCTACGCTGGATATCTCCTAAAACTTGACCGGTTTAGGACATATCCCTGTATTTGCATGTGCCGACGTCATCGGCCGATGCGCACTTAAGCAAACTGAAGCAATGGCACGTATGTGCCGTTGCCAGCGGCTCCCACGCGCATATGCGCGGGAGTGACGTCATCGCAGCTCCGGACAATCACAGCGCCGGAGCCGCGATACCCAGAAGTAACCCCTTGGGGAGATATCGGCCGCCAAAGCAGTGAAGAGGAGCGATGCGGGGGCTACGATCTCAGGTAAGTAAATCATAATGAGCTAGTATGCTATGCATCCACTGTCTCTCTCATTAGACAGATTAATAGCAGCAGGAGACATTGGCTCCAGCTGCTGTCAATCAAATCCTGTGACACCAGAGCGAGGGGGGGGGCAGAGCCCTGCTGTTTGTGTCAATAGATGCAGCAGCAAGACTCGGGAGCGAGCCTGTACGCGTGCCCCCAGGAAAAGTGGCTTTCCGTGGGGGCACCCGATAAAGAGGAGGGGCTTGGAGCACCAGCGGGGACCCCAGAAGAAAAGGATCGGGGCTGCTCTGTGCAAAACTACTGCACAGAGCAGGTAAGCATAGACAGGTTTTTTTTGTTTTGTTTTTTAAATAAACCAAAATGTTTACAGCCACTTTAATAGCCAGAAAGAACCCCCATAGCCCTTTGTCTTCTAGTCATATATATAGCAGCCCAAAAACTAGTCAAAACCGGTTTGAGCCAAACCACAGAACTGAGAGATCAGATGTTCCCAACTTTCCATAGAAAAATGAAATCACATGTCTCATTATACATTAAACATGTTGTATATAGATAAAAGTGATTACTTATACACTAACATAATTGATAACATTAAACTATTACTAAGTTTCTTCTAAATCAATAACTAAACATACACTACAAATGCTCTTTAGAGGGAGTGAATCTCTCTAACACAGACAGCAATAAAAACCTGTCTGGGGTTTTAACCCTTCTAAAATGTATTTAATAACGAAATATAAATGGCTTTACATACACTTTTAATTGCATCGGAAATGTTATATTTTCTTTGCAAAGAATGGCCAATTGATGGATCTATCAAGTATAAAAGAAGGTGATAGGAGATTAATTCTGCTTTTCTATCTCTTTTTCTTATTCACCAAAAAAATAAAAAAAAAAGGACCTTAATGGTTAAAAGAAGAATCACTCACCCCTTTTAGAGTGGGAGACTGTCCAGGTTTTGCGTTTAGAAGAGCTGGAGACCTCAAAGGCTTTCTTGGCATCTGCCACAGACAGCAGTTTCTCCTGGTCTTCTGGTTCTAGCTTGGTGTTCTCCTGGATTGTGGGTGCCTCTGAGAAGACCCCTTTATTGCTCTGTATGGAGTGGTCGGGAGGAGGAGGTCCTGTGTCCCACAATACAGCCTCCTCTCCAACATTCTCCACTCCAGCATCCTCATGGCTATATATAGGCGGTTCATCTGCGATGTCACTGCTGCTAGAGCTTAGACTGTCCCTAAACAAGGGATCCAGCTGGTATATACGTTTTGGGGGTGCTCTGCTCCCGGAAGAGCCCTCCTTTTCTCGCTCATAGGTATAAACGCTGTTCTTGGTAGAGTCCAGGTGACTTTGACAGCTGCCAGGTGTCAGCCTAATATTAGTGCACCCCATAGCATGCCGATGATGATCAGTGCTTAGAAATTCGTCCTCGTTGGTCATCAAGTGGTCAGTACTGAGGGATTTCTCCAGACCACCTTGTAGAGACAACCTGCTGACCTGTCTATGTCCTTCACTGCTCTCTGAAGCTGAGCGGGTCAACCTTCTGATGCTACCCTGTAGATAGGAGAGGAGGTTGTCACTCTCTGCTCTTCTGTATAGCTTCACCTTCCTCATCCTGTGTTCTCCTGAGCCCTGATCTCTCTCTATATCCCTCTGGAGTTTAGAAGCCTTGTCACTAGTTGTCTCCTCTGAGGACCTGGAGAGATCATGCCCTTCACTCCAACTTCTAGACTCATCTTCTTCCATCTTGCACACAATGACATTCAGGTTCCTGCCATGATTGCTGGCTGTCACTTTCTTGCTCCGCTTCATATCCATCATCTCACTTCCATGTTTAGCTACCAGCTCTACAGGGAAGCCCCCACTGTCTAGAAGATCCCAGCTGACACTCCTTTCTTCTACTTTCCATTTTCTTCTCTGAATGAACTCCTTGCTGGACATATCCGCAGCTCTGTCCCCTGTGGCATGCACCCCCTCGCCCCAACAGCTTACACCTGCTCCTCGATCAGTCCTTTCTAAAGTTTTGTGATGGCTAAAAAGTGTTCTTTCACCGCAGAGAAGAGCTGGGTGCCCTAGGCTGGCATAGCCTGAAGTGCCCACCCTTCCTTCTCCTGCCTTGTCATCCAGTATTTGCATGCTGATCTGTGAGCGATTGTGATCGGAGGACGGATGAATCGGATCCATGCCGTATATACAGGACGTCTGCTCTATCGCCTTTCCACCTGCACTCTACACCAGTGTTCCGATCTCCTCTAATTACAAGGAGCTTCTATCTCTTCTTTTCCATTAAGATGTCACATCCCCTCCGCTCCTATTTATTTATTCATGCCAAGGAGAAGCTGATCCTTCCAAAGCAGCACCGTCCAGCTGATCTGTCATCTTCAAACGGGTTTTAACGTTCCTGCCATCGTGCCCCTCTTTGTTTATACCGATGGCAAAACTTTGTCTAAACTTCTCCAAGGAATTTTAGGAAGGGAAATGAAAAAGGAAGGTGATGTCAGTATACAGCTTTAAGAATGTGATGAGAAGAAGCGGTGCCATCCAATATGGGGACATAAATCTCTAATGAAGATCTTCAGGTTTCCTGCGACTTTGGTTGAGTTCTAGCAACTAAGTGCCTGACTTCTAGATGAATGTCAAACATCGCTCAGCACAAAACTATTCTACAGCCAGAAAAATATTCTTAGGCTAAACAAAACGAAGGGACAGCCTAGGAGGGCTGCAGAATCCACCTTCTTGTTTTTTTTCTTTTTTGCACAATGGATTTGCAAAATAAGTCTTGGCAAATGCAGGGGCGTTGCTAGGTCTACAAAGATAGAGCCAATAGCAGCGAAGTCATACGCTTGGGCAGGAATACAGGTGTATATAATATACATTACATATTATAATTACATCAGGGTCCCCAGAGCACCCCCCCCTTACATCAGGGTCCCCAGAGAGCCTCCCCCTTGCATCAGAGTCCCCAGAGAGCCTCCCTCTTACATCAGATACCCTAGAGAGCCTCCTCCCCCCCCATTACAATAGAGTCCCCAGAGAGCCTCCTTGCATCAGGGTCCCCAGCAGTGGTGGCCCTTCCATAGAGGGCACATGGGTGGCACCTCCCCTATTCATGCATCCGGCCCCCTGATCTACATAGCAGGGCACTGGACTATGGATTCCAATGCACAGTAGGTGTTTTTTTTTTTTTTAAGCACTTGATTAGAGCCAGAGGCTCTAATAGGCTTAAAAAAAGGGTGGGCTCAGAGCGCAGAGCATTGCGCTCTGAGTCCACCCAGTTGTGTGACGATAGTAAATAAATTTTCGCTATTGTCACACTAAAGCTGCTCCCCACCAATCAGGAGGCAGGTCGGGAGACCTGTTTCCCAATTGGCCAAAGAGTCAGGCGATCCTATTGGATGCCTAGTGCTTAGGCAGAAGAGAGAGGAGACACACAGTGGAGGAAGCCGCTGAAGGAGCAGACTCCAGAGCCGCTGCCTACACCCTGCCGCACACAAGGACCATGCTCGAGGACACCACAGCCCCCCACATAGATCGGGTAAGTGCTGAATGCCTGGGGGGGGGGGGTTGTTTGTTTGCCGTCCCCAACAAAAAGAAAAACCTACCAGCTGCCACTGGACCCCAGAGAGCCCTCACTTACATCAGGTTCCCCAAAGAGCCTCCCCCTTACATCAGGGTCCCCAAAGAGCCTCCCCCTTACATCAGGGTCCCCAAAGAGCCTCCCCCTTACATCAGGGTCCCCAAAGAGCCTCCCCCTTACATCATGGTCACCAGAGAGCCTCCCCTCTTGCATCAGGGGCCCCAGAGAGCCTCCCCTTAGATCAGGGTCCCCAGGGAGCCCCCACACTTAGTTTTAAGAGTAGTTAGGCTTAAGCCTGGAATTCCACTTTAAAGCCCAACTTTGAAAATTCTCCCTAGGAGTGGATCTGTGCATGCGCTGCAAGGGTTAACTGCTCATTGATTCTAGGGGAGATTAAAAGCACCTTTACCTACGCAATCCACTGCTCCCCCATGTTATGGCAGTGGACTGTCCCCTCTGTGTCCTCACATCCAGTGCCTTGTATTTTAGGATCTGCAGCGCCACCCCCTAAAGGGCCGCCGGATTTTGGGTCACCCTGTTCATGCACAGCCAATCAACACACATTTTCCACCTTTCATTCGGAGACAGAAAACAGTCCATGGGCTTGTTTTTGTTGTTTTATTGGGGGGGGGGACATGACTTGAATGAAGAATAGGGATTATAGGATGCCAGACTTCAAAAGAAGACTTGAGGAATACTTGTCTCACTCAGGACACTGAAAAAGATAAATAAAAATATAGCAAATTCTGGACTATAGTCCCTCCGGAACACCAACAGTGGCGCTTGCTTTGGCAAAGAATTACCCTTATAGGAGCTCTGTGTCCCCTTAGAGGAATTTAGCGCAGTCCCAAATTGCAGTAGCTCTATGTCCCCTCTCTTAAAGATACCAGCACGCCTGGCTGCTTGATAGAGCATCCCAGAACAATAGATTGGGTTTAGCTTGTTGGCACTGTCCCAGAAAAGTTTGCTGGAAAATTGCATCTGGCAGTGTTCTGCCCAGCGGGGGGGGGGGGGGGGGGGGGGGATTAGGTACTCACACTGTCCCTGGAAATCCTGCTGCTTTTAAGAAGACTTCTGTTCAGGCCTCCTGCTGTCCAAGTCCTCCCATGCTGACCAGGGTGTCCCCTAGAACAGTGGTCATCAACCCTGTCCTCTAACCCACTAACAGGCCAGGTTTTATGTAGTACCTTAGGGAGATGCAGACTAGAATACTGAAATCACTGAGCAGCAAATTATATCACCTGTGAAGTATTTCAGTTATCTTGCAAACCTGGCCTGTTATTGGGCCCTGAGGACAGGGTTGATGACCACTGCCCTAGAAGATACTGTAGGGTAGTGGAGGTCCCCCTCTGCTATCTTCCTCAGCCTGAAGACAGAGCCACCCCTGAGCCCTAGGGCCTCCGCCCAGACTACGCAACATAGCCTTACCACTCCATCTCCCACCCAACTTCCCTGTTCTCAGAGCTCCACAATATTTATGGGCTGACCCAGACCTCCACCCACTAGATTCTAGAAATTACCAGCAGCTTCTAGAACCAGGGGGAGCTACCAGAGGCTTGACCTGTAAAGGGGGAGCCTAACCTTCAGTAACCCCAACCAATTAACCAGGCTTACACAGGCTACTGTGAATCAAAATAAAATGTCCTCACTCTAAACTGTACATCAGAGGGTGCTACAGACCGCAAACTGCTGGAATACAGGGGAGAAGACATTGGGGGGACTGGTCTAGTAGCACAGAAGTTCAGATCAGTACATCTTCTTTTCTATGTTGGTGTAGAGAGTACTTGTGCGCTGCTATGTATAAACACAATTAGTGTATGTGAAAGTAATAAAAAAAAATATTGATACCTCGTGATAAATTAAAATATAAGAACAGCTGCGACCATTGTTTAGTGATCTCACACCCAAAACAATCGTAAAACAAAACATATAGGTGCACTTGTTCAACAATTAAATATATTCAGTGTTACTTTCTGTTATTTATATATATATATATATATATATATATATAAATATTTTTTCAGTGTTCATATATAGACCCCTATCTGCATTTCATGCATTAGTGGGTCAATACATATAAAACAACAAAAAGGCTGGGTTTCACACTATCGCCACATGCGGCTCACAGCAGAGGTATGGTGCATTCCTGTTCACCGTTTCAGGTCCAATTTCAACTTGAATTTTTGGCTGAATTCGGTCCTGAAACATGCCAAAAGACACACAGGGCTCCTGTGCCAATTCGTGGTGGAGATATGTGAACCGTCTCCATAGAGAACCAGTCAAAATCTCCTGCTATTGCGAATTGAAAGCAGTAAATACAGCAGCCTGTGTGTCTCCACACACAAAAAATAAGCAAACATAAAATGCAGTGGTGATGGCTTTGAAAAGTCCAACTCTACAATGACCTTAAAAATTTAGTGGATAACCCTCCACTCAAACAAACTACAATCTGTGCCAAATAACATAAAAAGTTATTGTGATGTCCTCCACCATCCACCTCTGAGTGAATTGGTTGCTCAACTTAGAAGACCTTTAGGGTCTAATCACGCCTTGTTTTAAAAGTATAGATATAAATATAGAGAGAGAGAGAGAGAGAGAGATATCTTCAGTTGTCAGGAACACCACCGCATGTAGGACAGGGATCCTCAAACTACGGCCCTCCAGCTGTTGTGAAACTACACATCCCATGAGGCATTGCAAAGCTCTGACATTCACAGACATGACTAGGCATGATGGGAATTGTAGTTCCTTAACAACTGGAGGGCCATAGTTTGAAGACCCATGGTTTAGGATATATATATAAAAAAATGTTCATTGCGCAAAAACTTTGAGGGTTTTTTTTTTTTTTTTAAACAAATAAACTGTGCACTCACATTTTTTCATGTGTACGAGACACCAGACGTGACAGGTGATGTGTCTGGTGGGGTGGGTGACGTAACTTATGGCTAACCAAGCTAAACAGGCTTGGAATTGGCAAAAACCTACTAAAGCCACCTAAATCTTAAACCTGCAGCCAACATACCATTAAGATAGTGTGCGCTGTACAGTTCTCCCATACTAGAATTAAAGTCTGGAAAAAATGTCAGAGAATAGGCCTAATCCCCAAGAAACAAGCGCTCCTGAAATAGCAACGAGATAATATTAGCGTAAATATAGATGTTTATATCTATTGCTATAAATCACATATAAAAACTCAAATCAAACATATATTAAGACAAATCGTATACCAAATTAATGGTCACGGCTGCTGCCTAAAATGAACCGCAGTTGGACATAAAATAAATGACAAAAAAGTCCTTATAGATTCAAGCAGCGCTCAAACATATGTGATCACTTCTGCACAATAAATGATCTTATTTGTCACATCAAAACAAAGTCCGTGCCTTACAAAGTTAAACTAATGTAACAACAGTATTTGTCCTGTATTTCTGCTCGCTGCAGAGCTGAGAGGTCTGGTTGGAAATCCCAGTAGATACTCAAGTCAGTAGCTGAGTTTGTTTGGTGTTGGATGATGTCATGTGTGACAAAACGCGTCAGCATGGAGCCATACGGACGTAGTGACGCTAGCAGACACAGAGCACACAGCTGAAACCTCCACTGCAGACACCATAGGAAGCGGTAGGAGATGCCATTGGCTCTGTGGGCAAGATGCCAGCTTGTGCGTAAATACCGTTACATTATTTTAACTTTGTAAGTGCACATCCTTAAGGGGAGTTTGTAATATGAAGTGGTTATTAAAGTTGATTTTTTTAAATGGGTTCACACTATGTCCATTTCTCCTTTTTTTGTTTGATCCTATTGTGGCTTGGAGCGATCATATACAACTAAAGGAGGAGAGGATTTTTCCCAGTGCAGGGAGACTGATATGCAAGGTTAAAAACTACTTTCTGGTAAGAGGCCTTTACATAAGGGGGTTCCTTTACACACACCCCCTTCTTGTTGCGGATAGCGTTTACATGTGGAGGTGTCGTCTTTCCGTGCCAGCTTTTCCCTGAAGTGTAACATATGGACTCACTTTAATACCATTCAGCTACATTGTACACTGACTTTGTATTGATGTGACAAATAAGATAATTTATTGCGCAGAAGTGATCACATACGTTTGAGCGCTGCTTGAGTCTATAAGGACTTTTTTTGTCATTTTGAATAAAAGTCTGTTTTTAAGTGCACCAGTGCCCAGACTACTAACAATAAATAATTGACATAATCTTAAACAGTAAATAGCTTTAAATCAAGCCATTTCTAACGTCTCTAGCTGCATGCAGTGTAAATTATTTAATTCCTAACGATCACAACAGACTCCAAAGTCAGGTTTCAGTAATTTCAGCCACCTGCTGAGTGTACATTAGAGGATTTGGAACATGCAGCTTACCAATAGTTGGGAGGGGGTGTGTGCAGAGACTGGATAATGGGAGATAATATTGCGTGGGGGGGGGGGATGTTGCACCCTCCTGTTCCCTACAGTGTGTGTGTGTGTTACGCACTCCTGACTTCTGTACTTTGTTTCATGTTCCTGACCTCTACACTCTATGGTTTACATACTCCTGAACCCACCTTCTGTTTGTTAGGTACTACTAAAAGCCGCACCGGTTCTTTGCACTCTTTGCAATACGCATTGCTGACCCCTGCAGTCTTCGTATTGGAATTGCTGACCTCTGCACTCTTCATTATAAACCCCGACCCCAGCACTCTGTGTGTTAAATACTCCTGCACTACTATACACTATATTGTACATTACATATTTCTGACCTCTGCATTACATACCCACAACCCCTGAACTCTGTGTCTTACAAACTCCTGCCCTACTATAAACTATTATAAACTATAATGTACATTACATTACTTATTTCTCACTAAAGTGTTCATTGCCCCACCAGTTGCTGACCTATTTTATAGTAGTACATCTCTAGCTCCTGCCGACTGCTCACAGTAAATATACTGTGAATGGGTGACAGGTGCAGGCTTGGCAACATACATGTACCTTGCTGGCTTGCTTAAAGCGGAGGTCCACCCTAAAGTGGACCTTCCGCTCATTGGAATCCTCCCCCCTTCTGGCGCCACAATTGGCACCTTTCAGGGGGGAGGGGGGTGCAGGTACCTGTACAGTACAGGTATCTGCACCCACTTCCTGGATAGCTCAATGCGGATAGGGGCGTAGATTACGCCCCTTTCCGAAAGTCCCCCGCTGCCTGCTGGGAAACACACAGATCCCAGAGGCAGCGGGTCCGTCCTCATTGCGCAGCGCGACTCACGCATGCGCAGTAGGGAACCGGGAAATGAAGCCGAAAGACTCCATTTCCTGATTCCCATACCCAAGATGGCGGCAGCACCCGAGAGACGATCGAGAGATCGGCTTCGGGTGCCGACATCGCGGGCGCGCTGGACAGGTAAGTGTCACTATTTTAAAAGTCAGCAGCTGCAGTATTTGTAGCTGCTGGCTTTTAAAAAAAAAAAAAAAAAAAAAAAAAAAAACGCGGAGTCCCGGCGGACTCCCGCTTTAAGGGTTTGCTTACAAACTGTGCTGTGACTGTACGCAGCACGAGTTTGGCCACAGATTTCAGCCAATGAGTTCAGGTGAAACCTGCTGATCAGCTATGTCCAATCACAAACAGAGTTCTGTGTGGTTTGTAAACACAGAACTCTGGGTACAGTGAACAGCGATCTGACTGTTTCTTCTCCCTGAAAAGCAGGCAAAAAAAAAAAAGTCAGATCAGAAAGTAAAAGCAGGACATATTACACTTGTTAGACACACAGTTAAACCTTGAAAAGGTCACTTACAGCCATAGATCAACATGCACCTTCATCCCAAATATAATTTTTTTATGAATTAAGGCCAGTAACAATACTGACCTAGTTCTTTTAACTTGTTGGATTTAAAGAAAATTGAATGTTTTATTATATAAACTTTTTTTTCTTACGTTTTTGGGACCATAAAAATCCTTTTAATTATTTAAAAAAAAATTGTTAGGCACGCAGTTAACTCCTTCCCAGCCAGTGATAGTGTAGTGTACTATCACGGCATTAGTGTCACTAGCAACATCAGTGTCCTTTAGTGGCTCTTCCAGTCACTGTTAGTCCCAATTGCCCCCCACCCTATCACAATCACACTAGAAGTCGTTGATCACTGCCATTACAATATAGGGCAGGGATATGCAATTAGCGGACCTCCAGCTGTTGTAGAACTACAAATCCCATGAGGCATAGCAAGACTCTGACAGCCACAAGCATGACACTCAGAGGCAGAGGCATGATGGGACTTGTAGTTTTGCAACAGCTGGAGGTCCGCTAATTGTATATCCTTGATATAGGGTCTGCAGCTGCATAAATTCCAGTATATATACCATAGTTTGTAGATGCTATATAACTTTCACGCAAACCAATTTTTCCCAAAATTCATGAAGAAATTCCATTTTTTTTTAAAACTATTTGCCATCATTCAGCCATAGCGCGGATGTGAATTCCCGGGAGGCAGCCATATGACTGCCTCCCCTGTGCACGCACCCTGCGCACACCCTACAGGGTGCGCGGAGCGCACTGTGATCACCAAGTCACTGAGACTCGGGTGATCACCGATCCGAGTAAGGGCCGGTCCCGGCCCCTTACCATGTGATCAGCTGTCAGCCAATGACAGCTAATCACATGACCAAAACAAAATGTCGGTGATTGCTTTTTTTTTTCCTCACGCTGACAGCAGAGAAAAAAAAAGCCGAGCACTGGCTCATCTTAAAGGGACATCGGTCCTGAAACGGAAGAGGCAATTGTGCCTCATTTATGCCATCTGAAAGTGCCCACAAGTGCCACCTATCAATGCCCACCAGTGGTGCCAATCAGTGCCCATCACTGCCACCTATCAGTGTCCATCAGTGCTGCCTCATCAGCGTACATCAATGATGGACAAAAATGACCAGTTTTAAAATTTTATAACAAAATTTAAAAACATTTTTTAATTTTTTTAATTCGGTCTTTTTAAAATTTTTTTAACAAAAAATAAAAATCGCACAGGTGATCAAATACCACCAAAAGAAAGCTCTATTTGGGGGAAAAAAAATTATAAAAATTTCACTTGGGTACAATGTTGTATGACTGCGTGTAGCGGCTATAACCCTTGGTAGGGCAGCCTTAACATTTGGGCTTACCGCTTACCTCCGCTTGGCTTGTTTTTATAGGTCTAGGGGTTCCCAGGGTTAGTACCCAACAACTTTGGACGCGGACACCATAAAAGTCCTTTAGAAAGGTTTTTATTTGCAGGGGTAACATCCAACAAACACAATCGTGTATGGGAACAGAGGGCAAGGGTGAAGAAACTGCTAATCATCAGAAAGTCTCTAATACCACCCAGAGAGTACCCACTCGCAGCTGGGCCCTTCAAGGCTGAACAAATCTCTAGCCAGAGATTATGGCAGTCAGCACTTTGATCTGGAACTTGTGAAATCTTTGACCTTGAATAATTGGTAACAGAAAGTGAACAGGAACCTTTTCCTCAGTACCTGGAACGTTCTCTGTCTCCTTGGCAGTACTGGAAAAGCGAGGAATCATTTGTGTCCTTCACAAACCAGCAACCAGGCACTTCTTGAGATGCCAGCTTGTTGGCCCTCCTCCGAAGAGTCCTCGCCCAGTCGCTAACACGAGCTGCGGTGCCCCCCCCAAGCCGAGAGCACAGCCGGATGCCTTGAATCCTTCCCTCAGTTACTGTGTCTCGGACCAGCCAGCTCTGAGACTCGGGAACAGACCGATCCTTACCCCAAACCAGTCGTGTCTATTGGGGTTAGTCATCCGAACCATGTTGCGGAGTGACACACGCTCTCGTGACCGGGACCCCTCGCGGGGCTACCCCGGTCCAGAATCAGGAACAGGCCACTATGGCCTCACAAACGAACCCAGAACACGTGACTTCAACATCTTAAGTACCCTTCCCCAGACTCCTCGGCGGGGCCAAGCGCACCCACTGATTGGCTCCGGGGAACGCTGATACCCAAAGTGCCCAACCAGGCCTGGTTCTGAGCCTGTCACGTGCACTTAACTGTACACATGACCAGGCAGAACTCTAACACAGCCCAGCCAAACTGATGTCAAAGTTGAACCTAAATAATTAACCCTCAGAACCCCTTTACTGTTCTGAGGCAAAAACTACATTTGTACATGACAGACACTTTGTCTAAAGTGTCATCGCTACACGCGCAATTGTCATTCAAAGTGCATCAGCGCTGACAGCTGAAAATTGGTCTGGATAGGAGGGGGGTTTAAGTGCCCAGTAAGCAAGTGGTTAATGTTTTTATTTGATACGTTTCATAACAGAAAGCAGAAATTGTTTTTTTTTTAAATGTTTGGCCTTTTTTCTTTTATATTATATAAAATAAAAAAAGGGTGATCTTAAAATCAAAAGAAAGCTTGATTCCTGTGGAAAAATAAAATGGTATAAAAGGTCATCTTAGCACAGTGTTGCATGACCGTGCAATTACCAGTTAAAGTAGCGCAGTGCTGAATGGCAAAAAAATGCCCTGGTCATGGAGGGGGTAAAACCTCCCAGTGGTCCAGTGGTTAAGACAAGCTCAGTGTTAGCTCTCTGACTATTTTCAATGTAGACAAAATCATATGTAACGGTTTATACCAGTTTTTTCAGACTCTTCATTGTGGCGCAGCAATCAAAAGGAGACTTGGGTTTTAAAGTAACCATGTCCATATAAGTGGTATATGTCATATAAGTTTGGCCACACCCACTGTTGCGCTTCTTTGGTGCCCCAATTTCTTTTACAATCCTAGCAAAACCCTTGCTTGGGAAACAAAGCAATGAATTGACTGGGGTGGTTGCTATTTTTGCTTTGCTTGTAGTAAATAATTTGTCTTCTCTAAAAAGAACAGACAGTACATTACAGTACCAGAAGAGACCAATTGTAAAATTACAACATAGTTATCTAGAAGGCAATTTTATAATTGCCATGAAAATAGCAATTTTAGATATTTGAAAAAGACAACTTATTACATCTAGTGTCTGTAGATGCGGTTGCTTTGCAGTATGACATTCTTCATTACAGCCTCACTTGGCTCAGATAAATATTGACTTTGAAGCTCTGGAAAGTGGCTTTCACTGTTCCACCATCCCTCTTATTAAAAAAATGGAATGTGTTAACGGTAAGATTCAGGGCATAAAACCATTTCCTTAAATGGCCAGCTAATTCTGGCTTTGTCATTGCTTGTGCTCAGTGGACTGAAAACTCTACAAAGCACACCCTGCCCAACAGGCTTCAAAGTTCTCAGGCCACAGAATGATGGAAAATGAAAACTGTACTTTATAGATTGAATCTTTGGATTGCTATGCGGCTGTAGACATCATAGTTGCACTTATTTTGGAACACTGTTAAAGGTGAACTTTAGGAAATCTAAAGTCCTCCACTGCAGAGGGTTTGCACCTGCACTACAAGGGTTAACTGCTCGTTTCTGTCTATGGGATTTGGAAAAGCACTTTCATTCACCCGATCCCTCTGCTAGACCAGTCCTTGCTGCCTCTTCTGTGTCATGCTCCAGCAGTCTAAGGTCCTCTGACGTCATCAATACCAATGCAGGGTCCATATTCCTGCAATGGATGCGAGGGCACTAAGGGACAGTCCAGTGCCAAAAGGATTACAGGATCAGGTAAGTAAAATTGATTTTAAGCCGACCTTAGATGGTTCGATTCTTGACCCGTTCAGCAGGAACCAAAGATTTTAACCATGTATGGGCAGGCTGAATGTACCAATGTCAATCCATCGATCAAATTGGGTACAACCAGCATGCTGCATATTTACATGAGATTATTGCCAGAAGCTATAGCCACTAGCAATAATTACTGTGCTTTCCTGGGCAGAATCCAATCCCTGTGCCCCCCCCGCCAGGAGAACACAACAGCTCCATGGGAGGGATTCGGACACCGACTGTGTTGATGGGGAAAATCAAGGGATTTTCTTTAGGTTTCTGGGTTGCAAGGAAGACAATTGCATCATCTGTGGCCGGCTTAACTGTCCCATTGACTAAACAAGCATTCAACCTTTGCAGTGCAGGTACAGCCCTACAGCAAAGGCAATTTTTTAGGTTTCCTGGAGTTGGGCTTTAACGTAACTTGGAGACCTGCATATAGAATAAAATACATATCAGCTATTGCCCCGATATTTACAGATACTACCCAACAGTATTCATTTTACATGAACATTCCAAGCAATCCCAGTGGTCAGTCCCTTCCTTCAAAGGTTTATTTATTTATTTATTTATTTATTTTTTACAGGCATTGTTCCCATCAGTACCACATACTATACAGATACCCAAACCTTAAAAGCGTGACCACATATTTAAACCCCCTTACTGATATTATCCATGTGGCCTGACTTAGGACTGAATGTAAAGTGCTATCTAAATGACTTTACAATACCATAAGTCCCAGTGTACCAGGCTTACAGTTAATAAACACGGATGGAATGATTTGCCAACAGTTACGTTTTTCATTAAAAAGGCAATAAATGATATGTTGTCAATAGATAAACACAAAACACATAATGCAAGCCACACCTTACTGATATAAACTTAATTCCACAGAGGATTGGGGCCTTAATAGAAGACTAAAAAGTTTTTATTAGCACATTTTTTTTATCTACTGGAAAATAAAATAACCAATCTGGATGCAACAAGGAACATATTGACTCCTGATTCTTTGCCATAGTTTAAAAAAAAAAAAAAAAAAAAAAAAAAGTAAACCCAAGAACAAACATATAACATATTGCAGCCTACCAATTGTTAGATGTGATTTCAAGCTAAAAAACATTTCAAAAAGGTACAGAATATACCTGTTGGCCTTGCCAGAAATACAGTATCCTTCTCCAATCCTTTGAGCTGAAGAGAACGCAAAAACAAGGTTATCTTTCTGTTGGAAGCTTATGGGCCTTAGTAATCATCTATAACTGAGATGAACAAAAAGGAAAATGTGTCTAAAGTCCAGCCTGAGTGGCTACCATGGGTCCATCCATAGATACAGTGGAGTAGGGGAGTTGTCACGGTCCCCACACCAAGGGAAAGGAAGAGTGTTAGGCCCCTTTTACACTAGTGGACCAATCGGGTCTGCTTGTCAGTTTTTCAGGCAGATCTGATCAGACCCTCTAGTCTCCTCTATGGAGCGCTGGGTGTTATAAGGACACATATCTGTTTACACCTGCCAACATCCAATCATTATTTGCTAAAAACAGACAACTGGGGATATGATCCCCATCTGTCTGGCAGATCAGATGGCAGTTAGGTGTAAATGGACAGGTGATCTGTGTACATCCAACTGCCCATAGAGGACAGCGGGCTGTGTCTGCATCCGAGCTGCATAAGTGGAGCCCACACGGACCAGCCATCCACCTGCTAGGGGTGTGTTAGGGGCCTTATTTGCAATGCAAGATTACCAGCTAAAAATAAAAAACGTAAAAAAAAGTCACCAAACTTAAGGACTGGCAAGCTTTTTGGGTTTAGATATCCTTTAATAAGCCTACCAAGCTACAGATTTTTTTTTTTTTTTTTTTTTTTTACAAATAATGTGGTTGTTTATTCGAGAAGAGTTCCCATTTACAAAATATGGATATTGGTAACACAATCAAAGAAGTAATATAAAAAGAAAAAAAAAAAAAAAAAAAGGGAAGGGTCAGATAGTCATTTTCAGTAGGGCACATACATTTCTACACGTATCACACAGGTACAATAATTAGATCCATATACAGGAGTAGCCCAACTACTGAGTGTATTATAGGGGGAGCTTGCCCGTTGTGTTAGATATTCAGTGTTCAGGGGCACATTTGGTTGCGTCATTGCATGTGGCAGCATTTTCTAACCAGGTGTTCCAAATTTTCCCATATTTGGCCAGACAGCCCCTATGGGCATAGGTTTCTTTTTTATAGGGTAAAACATTATTAATAGCGGATATCCATTTCTGAGTTGTCGAAGGTGTTGCCCTTAACCATTTTCTTGCTATAAGTAATCTGGTTGTGAACAGAGATTCTTGCAGGAATAGAATGTGCTATTTGTCCGAGTCTGGGAACAGTCCCAGTAAGCTTTGTTTGGGGCATAACGTCAGAGGGGACCCCATCTCATGTATAAACGTCACTATGTGGGACCGTCTTGTATTACTGGACATGACCAGATAAGATGGAAGAAGGTGCTTGAAGGGACTCTCGCATCTAGGGAAAAGTGTGTTATAGTCAGGTCTGTATTTGGCCAGACGAAGAGGGGTCAAAAAAGGTCCATGTATAACGTAAAGTTGTGTGAGGCGGTCTGAAAGCCTAGTGGAGACTTTTTTGCAAGTATCCAGTGCGTCCTCTCATTTTTCGTCTTCAATCTCCCCCACGTCCCCATCCCATAGATCTTTCAGGCAAGTATTGTAGCTGTGGGATGGAGAGGGGAGTTGTAGAATACTGAAATATGTTTTAAAGGAGTCTTGTCCCATTATTATACTCAGAATATCAATTAGTTCTAGGTTAAGATTATCCTGAAATTTAGCCTGGAGGGCGTGACAGAGCTGGAGGTAACGAAAATACCGTATTTATCGGCATATAACACGCACATTAATTTTAAGAGGGACGTTTCAGGAAAAAAAACTTACATTTTAAATAATTACCTTTGAGGCAAAATAAGGGTCAGTGCCCATCTGCAGCCTCACCATTGCCATCAATGCACCCTGATCAATGCCCATCTGCAGCTTCACAAGTTCCTTCAATGCAGCTTCATCAGTCCACATTAATGCAGCCTCACCATTGCCATCAATGCAGCAACCTCACCATTGCCATCAATGGAGCAGCCTCACCATTGCCATCAGTGCAGCCAGATCAATACCCATCTACAGCTTAGAGGGGACAGGAAGGGGGGCGGGACAAGCGCTGTCAGATTACATACAGTGAGAATCTCCTATGATAGACAGGACAGTGGTCCAATGGCGGCCCAGGAGATGGGACTTCCTACTACAGAGGCCGCCACGTAAACAGGAGATTCTCACTGTATGTAATCTAATGGCGCTCTGCCCTGACCCTTCCGAGGCAGCTAAAATTGAAGTATTGGCGTATAACACACACACGCTATTTACACCCAATTTTCAGGGTGAAAAAGTGAGTGTTATATGCCAATACAGTACATGGAATTGGGGAGGTTAAATTCATCCTTATGTTGCTGGAACGATTTCAGGGTAGCGCCACAGTAAACATCTGATAACTTTGTCACACCCTGGGTAAGCCACAAGTTATGGTCCGGTATGGATAATTATTTTAGGCCCGGATTGTCCCATAATGATGTATGCGAGTGCATGGGTGGCGTTTTCAGTCTGCGTCTCACGACTTCCCAAATTTTACATTGGTTAAACAGTAATCCTTTGCGACTTCCCAACACCCAGGGGATGGCTGGGTCTCTGAAAATAATTTTGAAGGGGTGTGTGTACGCGAATGTATGGAGACCATACTAGGGCATAGTTGCGCTGCTAGATAGTATAGGTTAAAGTCAGGTAGTGCTGAGCCCCCTAAATCTGTGGGATTCTTCCGCACTTGCCATGAAAATTCTAAGGTAGATAGACCGACACGTGCCACAATACATATAGGAACTTGGGAAGTAGGACCATTTTTATTAAGTTTACACGGCCCATTACACCCAAGGGTAATTTGGCCCACGTCTGTATTTTGGTTTTCAGAGTGGCAATCAGGGTTTCTATAATTTAACTTGACAAATTCTTCTGGGGAGCGAGTAATTACTATGCCTAGGTACTTCAAAGTTCTAATCCAGATAAGGGGAGAGGAGGCTTGAGTTTTTGTAGGGGCACCTATTTCAATGGGAAAGATCTGGGATTTGTCCCAATTTATCTTTAATCCTGAGTAATTGCCGAATTTTTGTATTATATTTAGTGCTGTCTTTAAGAGGGGCTGGCTTCTGCTAAATATAGCAGCATATCGTCAGCGTATAGGCTTATTTTTTCCACCAAGCTCCCACAACGCAGACCCGATTCCCCAGGTGTGATCGCAATGAAGATGCGAGGGGGGATCTACTGCCAGGGCATATAATAGAGGGGGGTAGAGGACATCCCTGATGCGTGCCCCTTGAGAGGGGGGAAGGCGTCAGAGACCCTCCCGTTGACCAGTAACCTGGCGCTAGGATTTTGGTAAAGGAGTTGGATCCATCTGACAAAGTTGGGTCCAAATCCAAATCGCTCCAAGCATTCCCAGAGGTAATCCCACTCAACTGAGTCGAACGCCTTTGCGTCTAGAGACACCACGACTCTGGATCTCATCTGGTCATGCTGGTCTTGTAGGTTCATATATAATCTACAGAGACTGTATGCTGTGTTTTTTGCTGGCATAAAACACCATCTGATTCGGGTGGATCAGGGTAATGGCCCGTACACACGATCAGACTTTTTGACAACAAACATGCAAATTAGCAGTTTTGGAGCAACATCCAACCGCGTGTACACTCCATCAGACAAACTTTTTCGGTTTTCATCTGACTTTTGTTGGCTGTGCGAATGGACAAACTTTCCGGCAACAAAAGTCCAATGGAGCAAAGTCCGATCATGTGTACATAAAACCATACGACTTTTGTACAAAGTACAAACACGCATGCTCAGAACCAATGCAAAAGATCAGACAACAATACAGAAGTTGACCAAAGGTGGCAGTAAAGAGCAGAAAAACCTTGTGATTTGGTGAAAGTTGGCTGAAAAAGTCCTGCCGTGTGTATGCAATATAAGTTAAAAATCCACAGGAACGTTTGTACAAAATCCGATCGTGTGTGAGGCTTTAGGATCACTTTGTTCAAGCCTAACGCCAGCACCTTGGCCAAAATATTAATATCTGGTTGGAGAAGGGACATTGGGCGATATGATACAGGGAGTTCTGGATTTTTGCCAGGTTTGGGTATGAGTATTATAAAGGCCTCACACATGTATTTGGGTAAGGAGCCAGATTTGAATATATGCGAGAATAACTCATGTAGCCTGGGGAGAAGGAATTTGTTGTATATTGTATAAAATTCAAGGGGGAGTCCATCCGACCCAGGTGCTTTGGATGGGTAAGGGTGGGACATTGCTTTTGATAGGTCTTCTTTGGTAATGGGAGCTTCTATCATGTCAATCTGGGATTGGAAAAGTGTGGGCAAGTCTGTGTCAGCAAGAAGTATCTCCACTTCCTCTCCGGGGTAGTTGGCGGTAGAAGAATACAGGGATGTGAAGAAGGAGCTGTGGTCCATGTGAGATAGGTAGGCAAGAAGGCATCCCGCCCATTCCCCACATTCATACATCCTCTGCTTGCTGTAGAATATTTTCCTCTCCGCTTTTTGAGGCTATTTACCACTCTGGCTTGTAGTTTTAGCTGGTCAGCTGTGGCTGGTAAGGGGCTATTAGAGAACTCTTTCTCAATATCCGCTAGGGATTGTTCTGCTTGCCTAATTACTTGCGAGGAGGTTTTCCTGTGACTGGCTATACATTGGGCTAGTATCATACGAGCATGGGATTTAAAGGAATCCCAGACCACATCGAATGGTGTTGTGTCCCTATTGGTTTGGAAAAAGAATTCCCACTAAACACTGGCCCCTGCTACATTAGGAACTACTGATAACCAAAAGGGATTTAGCTTCCAGGTGTATGTTGGGGGGGGGGGGGGGGTTGATTTGAGCCTGTACAAGGCCCAATAGGGAGCGTGATCAGAGAGCGGGATATTAATATGAGGTCTATTCATGACAGAATTGCGTGTTGCTGAAAAACATGCGAACACCTTATCTTGGGGGGTGGCAATGTCTCCAGGTGTCTACTAGGGCTAGCTCAGTAAGGAGCTTACCAAATTTTGTATGTGGGTGAGTGGGGTTGTCAGGAGGAGTCAATGTTAGCATGTCCGCCACCTTATTAAAGTCCCCTAACCAAATTGACAGAACAGTAGGAAACTGTGACATAAAAAAATAGAGACCTTCAGTTAGTACAGCAAACTGGAAGGAGTGGAGGTATGTAAACTGCCATTATGAGGTGCTCCAGACCATTTATTCTGGGGTGCAAGAATAAAAACCTACCCTGGGGGTCAGACCTAAGAGTCAATAAAGTGAATTGTGCTGTTTTGGTCACCAACATTGCAACTCCTCTGGAGTTAGCAGTATGAGGGGCCTGGTAAAGCCACTCCACCCAGGGTTTCTTTTTTTTTTTATAAATTCTTTATTTATCAGGGTACAACATGCGGAAATACAGACAGCTCCTCAGAGAAAAATACAATGGCAATACATGTTATGCATCTCTATATCTGTACTCTATGCAATCATAATAACACTTTACGTAAAGTTTCTTAGGTAGTTAGAGGCAGAGTGAGATTCCAGAAGTAGGAAACCTCCGCACTCTGCATTGCACCATCAACTTTTCTTGGCATTAGCCATTTTTCTAGAAAATAGAGAAAAAAGATTGGTGTCCTATTCCACCAACTCCGTAAAGTCAGTAAAATATATAAATAAGTGCAGCGCTTCAAAGCACCTAGATAAATAAGTGTGAGTATAATGCAAGTGATAACAATCCTGTGACAGTGACAAAGAGTCCACTAAAGTCCAAAGGGGTGTAAACAGTCCCAAAGTCAATCTCCATGGACTTCCAAGTGGTGTGTTTAGGACTTCTGAATTAATCAGATGGCATTCCTGGAATACTGGCTCTCAACCCTCTCAGACCTCAGAACCTCTCAAGAATGAATTGTATGACAATTAAAGAAGGTGGATACTCTTACCAGATGAGTTGGACACATCCACCCTATAGTAGTGTGTCGTAAAGGCTTGTAGGGGGCTCCAATGCCACCGAAGATACAATCCGCCAGATGGTGGTTCCTCTCAGAGTTCCTCGTAATTTCCAATTAGAAGAAGCAGATACGCCTTCGGAGCCGTGGATAACTGTGGAACTTGGCACCAGGTATCTCGTGGGAATTCACCATAAGGAGGACAAAGCATAAAAGGCACCTCGCATGGTGAAATACAACCAGTAACGGTTTATTGAAAAAAGTCAGATTTAAAATAAAATAAAATACATAAAAAAAAATCACGTGATAAAAGATTGCAATGTGGGGAGCAGAAAAATGCAGGCCCTACGCGTTTCGACCGCAAAGTCGTCTACTGGGGCATAACCTGACCCCCCCACATTGCTGCAATATATAGACTAAATCATTAAACAATAATAGGGGCTCATGGGAAATAACCCCCCACAGAATTAATAGACATGTGCAAAAGGAAAAAATTTGTTTAGTTTCGTTTCGTTTTAATTCGTTAATTCATTAATTTTGTTTAGTTATATTCGTTAACTTCCTTAAAATCGTTTTCGGATTTCGTTTAGTTTTCTACCGAATTCGAAAAATCGGCCACATTCGAAAATATTTCAACCAAATTCGAAAATATTTCTACCGAACTCAAAATGATTTCAACATGATTCGACATTATTTCAATCACATTCGAAAATATTTTGTCACCCGATTTTAGGGCCATGTATCTCGGGGTCACTTGGTGCTAGAAACTCCAAATTTGGATATGTTGTAGTGCTGTAGTACTATTGTGTTTGCATACCAAATTTGGGGTTTCTAGCTATAAGTGACCCCGAGATATGTGGCCGCAAAATCGGGTCGCAAAATGTTATTCTCTGCTCTAATAACTAATAACATTTTGCGACCCGATTTTGGGGCCACATATCTCGGGGTCACTTATAGCTAGAAACCCCAAATTTGACCCCGAGATACATGGCCCTAAAGTCGGGTCACAAAATATTTTCGAATGCGGTTGAAATAATGTTGAATCATGTTGAAATCATTTCCAATGCAGTTGAAATTATTTCAACATGATTCGACATTATTTCAACCACATTCGAAAATATTTTGTGACCCGACTTTAGGGCCACATATCTCGGGGTCACTTATAGCTAGAAACCCCAAATTTGGTATACAAACACAATAATACTAGCACTATAACATATCCAAAGTGAAGTGTCTAGCACCAAGTGACCCCGAGATACATGGCCCTAAAGTTGGGTCACAAAATATTTTCGAATGTGGTTGAAATAATGTCGAATGCAGTTGAAATTATTTCGAATCATGTCGAATTCATTCGAATTCATTCGTTATATTTTTTTCGTATTTTCGTTGTAATTTTTTTTTTTTATTCAGACATTCGGATGCATCCGAATGTCCGAAAGATGCAAAATTCGGCCGAATTTCGATTAGTTACGAAACGAATTGCACAAGCCTAAGAATTAACCCACGAGTGTACTCACACCATGTTAAGGACGCAAACTAACAGGACCCTCTATGTAAATGTTCACATCAAAACACATACCTGACCTATCCAATAATGTATAAGATGTTAATGTATATTAATCACAACAGATGTAAGGGAAGGCTGGGGGCATCAGTTGGACACCTCGTGGTTTGAAATACCCGCACTTCCTGCGTTCCAGTATCAAAACCAGAAGCAGGAAGTGGCTGTATACGATCGCTACGTATCACCAGTTTTCCCATCACCGTATCTCCTCCTGCAGCCCCCAGATTTTACTCCCACCATCCTACAACCCAATTTGATAGAATTGGCTTAAACGCCGTTCTGAGTTCCAAGCCTCAGTAGTGTATTTTATTTTATTTTAAATCGGACTTTTTTCAATAAAACGTTACTGGTTGTATTTCATCATGCAAGGTGCCTTTTAGGTTTTGTCCTCCTTATGGTGAATTCCCACGAGATACCTGGTGCCAAGTTCCACAGTTATCCATGGCTCGGAAGGCGTATCTGCTTCTAATTGGAAATTTCAAGGAACTCTGAGAGGAACCACCATCTGGCAGGTTGTATCTTGGGTGGCATTGGAGCCCCCTACAAGCCTTTACGACACACTACTATAGGGTGGATGTGTCCAACTCATCTGGTAAGAGTATCCACCTTCTTTAATTGTCATACAATTCATTCTTGAGAGGTTCTGAGGTCTGAGAGGGTTGAGAGCCAGTATTCCAGGAATGCCATTTGATTAATTCAGAAGTCCTAAACACACCACTTGGAAGTCCATGGAGATTGACTTTGGGACTGTTTACACCCCTTTGGACTTTAGTGGACTCTTTGTCACTGTCACAGGATTGTTATCACTTGCATTATACTCACACTTATTTATCTAGGTGCTTTGAAGCGCTGCACTTATTTATATATTTTTCTGTTTTTACTTGGTTTGTTTGTGTGCTATCAGCTTGGCTGTGTTTTTTCACAGGAGTATTATAAGTATAGATTGACAGCAAACTCACTTTTTTTATTATTTTTTATATTAGCGCAGTGTTTTCCCTTTGTATCCGTAAAGTCAGTACCTGATGAACCAGCATCGGATAGGACGGAAAGCAAGGAGAAAATGTTGTGGAAGAGAAGGGGGGGGGGGGGGTGAAAGGACTGGGGGGTAGTATAGAAGAGAGGGAGAGGAGAGAAAGGGGGTCTGTTAACCAGTTGTCCGAACTCCACTGAGTAAATAAACTCATGCCAGAAATACTATTTTTTTGAGAATTTCTCATGTAAGCCTTTTTTCGTGGCCACCAAGTCCTCCATTGCATGTATGTCAGTTACTCTTTTTAGCCATACGGGCACTGTGGGCGGCTGGGTCTGTTTCCAATACAGAGGGATACAGCTTTTAGCCACTGTGAGCAGAAGCGGCAAGATGGATTTCCTGTAATTTTTGGTTGGGATTGTGTGGTGGTGCAGGAGAATGAACTTCTGTACAATACGATGTACCTCCGTCCAGAAGGGCCGTAGCAACCTGCATGACCAGAATACATGTAGGAGAGAGCTGACCCCTTCCCCGCATCTCCAACACAGGTCAGTGGTCTGTGGGAACATTTTGTGAAGTTTTGCTGGTGTGTGGTACCAACGGGACAACACTTTATATCCTGCTTCTTGGTGTCTTGCACTTATGGAAGACTTGTGAGAGAAAAGGATGATCCGCTCAACCTGTTTATCTGTGAATTTCAATCTCAGATCTCTTTATCATCCAGCTATGTAGGGAGGTCTCACCTCCGGCTGCGATGATATCAGCAGCTGGTACGTTAGAGACATTGCATGTCTCAACGGGGACCGGTCTAGACAAAGCGACTCAAAGGGTGTCAATGGTCTCCTGAATGCATCCGGTGGAGGTAGGGATTTGATGCACCCAGGGTTTCTTAAGTGTCAACAGTTGGCCTGCGAGGTGGGTCTCCACCAGGACCATAATCTCTGCACGTTGCGTTTTGAGATATGACAAGGCTGCATTTCTCTTTGGTCTAGCTCTAATACCACACGTATTCCATGTAATACATTTTAAATTAGGCATAGCATGGCCATCTGTCTATCAGTGTTCCCGACACCCCAAGCCAGTGTCCAACCGCCACAGTCGACCCCATGGGGGGGGAAGGCACGCAGCGTCGCCCAAGAGGCCCAGGGCTGCGAGGACAGGATAATTAAGTATAATCCCCTGGGGTCCAGGTAGTGTAGCCACCCGTAGGGCCCCAGTTCATCGCATATGGATGTTATCCATCAAATACCAGCAAGTAAATCTCTTCTCCACATTAAATGAATGCAAAACTTTAAACCAACAGTGGAACTTTAGAAAGTTGTAAACCAATACGCTGGCATGTGCAGGCAGGCAATGCCTCGAGTATATTTTGGGGGCTACCTGCTGCAACCGGACTATCCAGGGAAACAGTGCTTGTGCTAAATACCAAAGGTTGCATTTGGTACAGAAAAAAGCTGGGCCTGTTTAGGCTCCTGCAACTAGTGTGGGGGGGGGGGCGATTATCCACTGCAAAGCGAGCAGCAGCGTGAGAAGTGAGACACCCGGTCTAAGTTCTCCAGGATGGCATGTGTGGGGGAAGCAAAAGCATATGGAGACTTGAGTTCTTATCCTGGGTGTCACAATGGGTGGTAGCTTGCCAATGAAGCCAAATGTTCAGGGCTATCTCCAGGAAACAAAGGGGATCCGGTGTGAAGGGATGAAATGAAAAGACAGGGGCAGTGGGTATGTCAAGGGGAAAAATAAAAGATAATGGGGATGAAGAAGGGGCAGTTCAAAATAAAAACGCCTACAGTATCACAGGGGTGGCATTGGGCAGGGGGATACAGAGCACAGTACAAGTGAGAAGTAGTCCAAAGCACATCAGGGTGGTGAGTGTTCTATATGTCATCCATCACGGCAGGGACCGGACACATACTGACATCGATGTACTGTGTCTTTAGGTGGGTGCTCGGCCAGGTGTCACTCTGTACTCCAGCCAGGTGAAGATGGCTTCTGGTGTGTCAAAAGTGTGCCCTGTCCTTTCCAACAACCCAAAGCCTGGAGGGAAAGAGCATAGCATAGGAATAATGGTGGATCCTCAACTGCCGCTTGGCTTCTGTAAATCGCACCCGCTTCTTCTGGACTTCTGCGGAGAAGTCAGGGAAAACCCTGACCTCATCGTTTTTGAAGGGGATGTTACCTTGAATTTGGTGAGTCACGGAAGTTTAGCATTTTTGGGATGAATGTCTGGGGAAGTGCGCATTGAGTAGGGGGTCTAGCAGCCAGTCTGTGGGCTCTCTCCACAACGAATGATGCAGAGAACTCAGCCCTCCCGAACGTGGTTACGAGCAGGTTCTCTAGAAATGGGGGGGTGCCCTCCACACCCTCTGGCAGTCCCACAAATCGCAGATTACACCTCTCGAGCCCGTTTTCCATGTCGTCCAGTTTGCCAAGACCGCAGTGAGCTGGTGTTGTAGCCGTTCAGTTGTAATTTGCATTGGCAGTACCTAGTCTTCCACGCGGCTGATCCGGGTCTCCGTCTCTGTGACCCGGTCTCTAAGCTTCTGCAAGTCTTGGATTAGGGACACATCCACTTTCACCTCCTCAATTTTGCAGGTTAGAGTAAACTTGCAGTCAGAGATCACTTCCAGCACGTGTGCAGTGTCCTCCACGGCCGAGTCCACAGGAGGAGGTGAGTCAGGGCCATTTTCTTCCAAGGCCCCTTTCTCCTGATGTCGATATTTGGCCAGTTTCTGGGTTGTTTCTGCTGCTTTTTTTGGTGGTGACAGTGCAGGGTGTCAGCAGATTTGGTTGTGGGGTGTAAATAGCAGTAATAGCCCCAGGATGTGCGATGACGGAATTTGGGCAAGCGGAGCTCCCCGATCAGCACTTCTCACACCATGCCAGTCCAGGCCCCACCCCCCACCAAGCTACAGATTTAAATAGCAAGGTCTGGTCTATTCGGTTAGGGCCCCCACCAGATTAATTCACTGCACAAAATGTAAAAAAATAAAACAGAAAAACAGCAGGGGGGGGGGGGGGGGGGCTGATCGAATATACTCACCTTACCCACACAGTGTCTAGGAAAAGGACCGTCAGCTAGGCCACATTTTGCAAGAAAAACACTACTGCACTGAAGTTGTAACTAAATTATAATTTCATCCCAAAGGATTTTGAGTTACTCGCCATTCACTGGTATCTCGTCACCTCATCGTCTCGTCATATGGTGATGTCACCCCCTGCAGTAGGAAGCTGTGGGCAAGGCAAGTACGTAGTAAACTTTCTATCCCATTCTATGTGTTTAACATCTTTGTGCAGTGGCTTAACCACTTCAATACAGGGCACTTAAACACCTTCCTGCCCAGACCATTTTTGAGCTTTCAGCGCTGTCGCACTTTGAATGACAATTGCGCGGTCATGCTACACTGTACCCAAATGAAATTTTTATCATTTTTTTCCCACAAATAGAGCTTTCTTTTGGTGGTATTTGATCACCTCTACGGTTTTTATTTTTTGCGCTACAAATAAAAAAATACCGAAAATTTTGAAAAAAAAAATGTTTTTTTTTGTTTCAGTTTCAAAACTTTGTAAATAAGTATGTTTTCTCCTTCACTGATGGGCACTGATGGGGCTACACTGATGGGCACTGATAAGGTGGCACTGATGGGCACCAATGTAGTGGCACTGATAGGCGGCACTGATGAGCGACACGGATGGGCGACACGGACGGACACTGATAGGTGGCACAAATTGGCACTGATAGCTGGCACGGATGGGCATGGATAGGCGGCACAGGTGGGCATGGATAGGCGGCACAGGTGGGCATAGATAGGCGGCACAGGTGGGCATAGATAGGCGGCACAGGTGGGCATAGATAGGCGGCACAGGTGGGCACTCATAGGCGGCACAGGTGGGCACTCATAGGCGGCACAGGTGGGCACTCATAGGCGGCACAGATGGGCACTCATAGGCGGCACAGGTGGGCACTCATAGGCGGCACAGGTGGGCACTCATAGGCGGCACAGGTGGGCACTCATAGGCGGCACAGGTGGGCACTCATAGGCGGCAACGGTGTTATAGTAATGGATGCCAATCAGTGCCAAACAATAATGCATGCCAATCAGTGATGCCCATTGTGGCCACTGATTGGCATCCATTATGGGCACTGATTGGCACCCATTGTGCTGACTGGCACCCTGGTGGTCTAGGGAGGATTATGGATTTTTATTACCTTTTCCCTGGTGGTCTAGTGGTGTCCCTGGTGGTCCAGTGTGGGCATCCTCGGGGGGGCTGTGCTGATAATCGATCAGCACAGACCCCCCCTGTCAGAGGAGCAGCCGATCGGCTCTCCTCTACTCTGACAGACGCGAGTGAGGGAAAGCCGATCACCGGCTCTTCCCATTTACACTGTGATCAGCCGTGATTGGACACGGCTGATCACATGGTAAAGAGTCTCCGTCGGAGACTCTTTACCGAGATCGTAGTTGCCGGGTGTCAGACTGACACCCCGCAACAACGATCGCCGCGATGCGCGCCCCCGGGGGCGCGCAGCGGCTCATTATCCTAATCACGTCATATGACGTCCGGTTAGGATAATGAAACCACTTTGCCGCCGTCAATTTGTAATAGGGCGGGCGGCAAGTGGTTAAGATGTAGATTGCTGGAGGGGTGTAGTGGATTGCATGGCGTGGAATGTCCGCTTCCAACCATTACTCTCTATTAACTAGCACAAACAAATGGCTGCAAATATCTGAACTAGCACATTGGATTACACCATCTAATCTTCTATATTTTCCACACATACCTAGCTAAAAGATAATTTAAAACAGGAGGTACTAAAGGCTGTTGTCAGGTCATGATGGAACTTGCATGTGTCCAATTATGGAAAATATTAGGAGTCACCCATGTTTAACTTTCAATAAGCATTTCCAAAATGTTCAATTTACTATACAGTTATATATCAAAATGTGTTTGTTAAAAGGGAACTCTGAAGCCAAATGTCATGTTTTTTAAGTCTTTTAATTGCTGGCAAAATAATTCAACAAATTGTATATAACTGCTTTTACATCACAAAAATATTTAAAGTCTTTTTGACGTAAATATTGCACACATACACAATACAAGGCATTAGGTGCACTATACATCTGCTAAACATGGACGCATGATCCTCTTTGTAGGTCTATATAAATACAGCAGCTTGGTAAAAAGAAAAAAAACAAAGAATATAAAAGATTTAGATGCACTTTGTTGCAATCACTGAGGGTTGGCGTCAGGAAGAGTCTTTAACAAGCACTGTAATGTTAGTGCTGGAGGAGTCTTGCTGTGCTGTCTCCGGTGGGCTGGCCCTCACCCTCCTACTACCTTGTCCCCAAATCTTGGGAACAGATTTGAAAATTGTGATGTGAAGTAAAACTGAATTTGAATAACATCCAATCGCGTACAAGAGAAGCTTACATTCAAAATTTCCCTGCATGCAACCAGATGTTATGTGAAGCATAGGAAAATCACAGTGAAAGTGAATCTATGTTCAGATCAACTTTAGTAAAATCAGACTTTTGAGGCAAAATGTATCATTAAGACCTGGTTTACACAGGCTACCTTGTATAAGTGCATCGCAAACAGCAAACTTTTACAAAGCAATGGCAGAGCTTTTGGCAAGCTTTGTTGAAGCCTTTAAAGCACCAGTTAGCTTTAGTTTGGCAACGTTTAACAAAAATCTTAATGGAAGTGCTGACGGTCAAAAAAGTTGCTTGCAGGCTTCGGCTTCAGCATTACTTGAAGCTTGTTGAAACTCTGTTGAAGCTGTTAGCAGCTTATTTAGTTAAAGTGGTTGTAAACCTCTGAAATTAAAAATTAACAAAGCCTATCCTCTTATAGTGTATATAGGCAATAGTATATAGCCTCAATCCAAAGCGTCTAGTGCAATTTATGTCTGCTTTGTTATTCCCTCTGCCATCTGCATAAGTCCAGTATGTGACATCACATCCCTGCCCCCTGCAATCTGAAGCTCAGAAATGCTGTGTAAATTCTGGACTTTGAATAACTGTAGAGGAGGCAGGGCTCAAGATAAAGACAGCATATGTAGGAGGACACATAAGACAACATATGTAGGAGGATTTGTGTATCACCAGAGGCTAGTCATTTCAGTAGGTGTATAAAGGGTTTATAACCATTTTAAATTGAGTCAGCACCTACCATTAACATTCTTAAATTGGGACTGAAGAATTTAAGGGTCTCGTTCACACCAGATGTAGTGGGGTATATAGCAGCCATTTCCATTCCTTTCTATGGTGTCTATCCACACCACTTTCTGTGTGCACTAAAAAAGTACTGCATGTAGTACTTTTTTTAGTGCAGCAGGTTGCAACCTAGACCAGCTCATCGCAACTCGATCTATAAGGAAAACAAAAAACTGAGAGAAAATCCCTGCAAATTGAGAGAATCTCTTGGGGACCCCAGGTCATCAGAACTAGTGTTCCCATAGTTCCCCTCTTCCTTTTCTTGGCGAGGAAACCCAAAATTTGTGATTTTCGTTTTACGTTCACTTTCAATGATAGTTTTTTCCTTTAGTTATACCTAAACCCACAGAATTTTGGCCAAAAAATAAGATTTTAATTCTAGTACTGCAATTAAGCCGGCCATAGACAGCTAGAATCTCTTCCCTTTCCTGCCGAATCAGCTAAAATTCGAGCTGCGAGTGTATCTGCAAGGATCACCCTGCTGAACAACAGTCAATTGAAAAAGCATCTGAGCCAGGTAGAAAATTATTGGCCAGGCAGCAACTGCACCTCTTAATAGATGCAGTCACAGTTTGGCAGTTTCACTGTATTCAGACAGCCAGAAGTGCCACTGCTGTCTGAATACATTTACCAGCAGTAGTGATTTGCATGAAAATTAGAGAAAAATCGAGGTGAAGGAGCAAATTTGAGCTGTGTATCTCAAGTAACCTGCAGACCTCCAGCCGGTTGTAATAGACACAATTTTTATTTGGTCACTTTTGTGGTGCATTTGCGTAATCCTGGCATTAAAGTGGTTGTAAACCTCGGTCATGAAATCTGAACAAAGCACATATCTGTAGTGTATCTCTCTCCAAAGCTCCAAGACCCCTTTCCCACTGGGACCGCAGCCGCATTAGCACTAAAGCACAGCTAGTTTTAGCAGCGTTTTCTAGCCGTTATCAGGGTGCTTTTAACCCCAAAGGAGGGGTTAAAAACTTCTTTGTTGCAGCACTTCCGAAGCGACTGAAAAACGTTTCGGAAGTGCTGTCCCATTCATTCCAATGGGCAGGACGTTTTGGGAGCCCTAAATACAGTGCTCTCAAACTGCCCCAAAGATGCTGCTTGTAGGACTTTTCGGGATGTACCGCAGCAGTGTAAAAAGTCACACTTGAATGAACGGGAGGCGGTTTTCAAGCGCTTAGCAGGGGCTATTTGCAGCACTAAAGCGCCTGAAAACCGCCCCCAATGTGAAAGGGGTCTACGTGCCCGACTCTCTGATGTTTTGTTCCTGTTATCAGCATGTTACTTCTGACAAGTTTTCTCGACACATGAGATACATTTGTGGGAAGGGGGGAGCTCAGCAGAGAGCTTTTCAATTCAGAACACCGCTCTGTATCTTTCCTTTGGTCCTGTTTGCTGTGTGCCTTTCCTTCAATCAGCTCCCACACAGTGTAACTGCAGATCTCCCTCCCCTCCTCTGTTAAACTAACAGATGGAGAAGGATTTTACCCTGATTATGGCCTTTTAAAGGAGAAGTACGGGTTCTGTTCCCCCCCCCCCCATTATACTTACATAGGTGAATGCAGAATCAGACCGATGCTGCATCTGTCCCCCGGCATCTCCGAGAACCGAGCCACACAACACCGCCGATGGTTCAGTTCTCACAGCTCCCAGAGCAGAAAGCTGCTGACTTTCAATCAACAGCTCTCCTGCTCTGCTCCTCCATGCTGACTGGAGCACTGAGCTGCAGAGGGGCAGGGAGCAACCGTCTCAGCGGCTCGCTGAAAGGCTGAGACAGCCATCAGTCCAGGCACCTGGCGGATCTAGACTGCCAGTGTTGGGATGACACGGTGCCTGGACTGATCGTGCGACGACAGCAGAGAGCAGACTTCAGACCGCTCTCTGCTGAAAACGAGTCACAGTAGTGCAAAACTAATTGCACTCCTGTGACCCGTAGGAGAAGCCCAGCCGAATTATCTCAGGCTGGACTTCTCCTTTAAAAGGGGGTGTAGGGATGAAAAGACTGCAGATAAAACAAGTAAAACCTATGTAGGAGGATTTGTTTTATCACTGTGCATCACCTGAAGCTGTTCACTTCAATGGGTATACAAGAGGGTTCACAACCACTTTAAACTCTATTCTCCTTTACAACAAAACAAACAGATATATGCTAAAATACAAAGACATAAGGAATATAAACAATTGGGGGATTGCATAGCTCAGATAACACTTCCACTTACATCAAACAAATCCAAAAACGGCTACTATATTCTTCAGAATGATATAGCCTAAACCTGGATACACAGCTATTGCAGCTATTCATATAGGTAATATTGTTTAAAGTAGTCTACACAAGTAGAAGTAAAGCAACTCTTCTGTCATAGAACAATCCAAACCAGATATAAAGGGCAACTTAAATAATAAAACAATTTGGATGAAGAGTACAGTGGTGCCTGTGACATATTTTTTTTTTTCTCTAAGAAATGGCTACGAAGGGCCTCAATACACATTTCTCTGGTCCTTAGAACGTGTGTTCAAAGCACAGTACAAGATTAACTGCTTATTTCTATAACAATTACATTTGTCTGCCTTCCTACCAAAATACCAAAAAAGGGGACACAAAAGAAAGCTTTACAGGTTGTTTGCTGCAATAAACCAAGACAGGCAATATTCTTTTTACTTTACCCTAAATGTCTATTTTAGCACTGGTTGGTACAAGCCTCCAATTAAAAATTGTACAAGACCAAATCCAAAGAAGATGGCAAGCTGCATAAAAACTGAATACAATCATTTGCAGATCTCATAAACCCTTATTTTATGCCCTATAAAAAAATAAAAAATAAAAATTAGAAAAACATATCAAATGTTCTTTCATCTCTTCCTTGTCAGTACCACTTTTCCAGCTTTGTGTTGCCCAGTCCCAACCTTTATGAGACGTGTTGCTGCCATCAATTTCAAAATGACCTTTTTTTTTTTTTCTTACAATGGTAAATTTTTACAATTTTAACATTTGATATTCTGTTTTCTATTGTGAATAAAAAGATGAGTTTATGAGATTTGCAAATGATTGCATTCTGTTTTGAAGTAGAATGGAAGTAAAACCTCCTATTGTTTTCAGCCAAAGAAGCTGCCATCCTGGTCACCATTTGGGGCACTGGAGCAGTGAGAACGTCGGCGGTAAAGCACCGCTAGTTTTAGTGGTGCTTTACCAACGTTTTAGCGACGCTTTTAACTTCCGCTAGGGGCCGAAGGGGTTGATAGCGCCCGCAAAGTGCCGCTGACGAAGCGCTTTGCAGGTGCTTCAACAGCGCTGCCCATTGATTTCAATGGGCAGGGCATTTTAGGAGCGGTATATACACCGCTTCTAAACTGCCCCAAAGATGTTGCTTGCAGGACTTTTGTTTTTTTAACGTTCCGAAAGCGCACCGCTTCAGTGTGAAAGCACTCGGGCTTTCACAGTGGAGTGACAGGAGAGGCACTTTACAGGTGCTATTTTTAGTGCTAAAATGCCTGTAAAGCTCCTCAGTGTGAAAATGGCCTTAATGTTCAACTGCCATGGTGCTGCACATGTGATCATTTATGACACTAGCCATTGGATGGCTTGACAGTTTGGTTGAGAGCACAACAAATGTGACAGCATTCCCGGCAGGCCAGGACTGTAACTTTTTTGAAACTGTTAAAGAGGTTATAAACCCACTTTGAAAAAAAACAAAAAAAGAACCTAAAACCTGCAAAACAAAGGCATAATGAGCTAGTATGCATAGCATTCTAGCTCCTTATGTATTAATTACTTACCTTAGATGGAAGCCCCCGCAGCGGTCCTCGCTCACTGCTCCGGCCAACGTCATCGATCCCGGAGTTACTTCCAGGTATCGTGGGCTCCGTCGCTGTGATTGGCCAGAGCCACGATGACATCACTCCCATGCACGGGAGTCGCCGGTAATGGCACAGTCTAACAGAAGCAATGGCACATAATGCCATTACTTCAGTGCGCATGTGATGATGCTTACCTGTAGCAAAAAGTGGTCTGTAAGGGCTTACAACCACTTTAAATCTATAGGTTTACTTCTGCTTTAAACTGCATCCCACATTTTTTGGAATTAGAGTTGTATAACACTTGTATGCAAACTGAATTTAGCCTCAGAGTCATGCTGTATATATTAGCCAATACAATTTAATGCTACCAGTTCAGGTTAGAAAAAGAAAGCGGGCAGCTGACAGATACTTGTATATGCAGTATGTAAGTTTTAAAAATATAAAAAAGGATCTTTCTATGCAAGTATACTAGAGTGTACTAAGGTGCCATAACTGTAGTGTGCATAATCAATATTTTCCATTAAAAAAAAAAAAAAAAAAAAAAAAAAAAAAAAGATTGTTAGAGATTTGGTGTGTTAACTTACTGGCTTCCTATTTACCTGGAGATTTTTAGTTACAGAATTCAGAGGTTTGAAGCACTAGCTCCTTCCACAGCTAATCAGTAAGCAAGATAAAACGTATACTCTTCCACAGAAACCTTAAAGCCCAATTTAAGTAAAACAAAAGAAAAATCAGCACAAGGGACATTAGCTACTATTAATCCAATGAGTCCTTAGTACTGCTGGCTCCTGCTTTCCTTGAAATAGTCATCCTCTAACCACCCCCCAAATGCCAAGTGCAGCAAGGGCTAATAGAAAAGAGGAAGCCGTGATGGGCATTCAAGAGTGCCCGACTATGCCCACCCTTTCCATGCACCTTCTCCATTCACAGAAGCCATATCAGCTCTTTTCTGAATGAAACATGATTTATGAATGGAGGACCAGCAGATCATTGTGATTTTGAAGCCTGGACCGCCAACAAGGGACCCAGAGGATGAGGCTCGGTTCACACAGTGGCGACTTGTCCAGGCGACTTCGCCGCCTGACAAGTCGCGCTCCGTTCTGTACTATGGAACTGTTCTAATAGGAGCGACTTAAGTCGCTCCGACTTAGAAAAAAGGTTCCTGTACTATTTTTGGGGCGACTTCAGGCGACTTGCATTGACTTCTATACAGAAGTAGTTTTGCAAGTCGCCGTGCTGCAAGTCGTGCCGCCCCTGTGTGAACCGAGCCTGAGGCTGCTGTGTGTAAAACCATTGTACATAGTAGGCAAGTATAACATGTTTGTTATTTTAAGAAAAAAAATCCTTTCCTTTAAGCTCTGTTCACAAATAGGAGTTTTGAATCGTGGGCGGATTCATGTGGTGCCGCCATGATCCTGCCTGCAATTTCAAAATGCACTGTTAAAATGTCAAATCGCACATCAGCATGTTCAGGTGTCAATAATTTCAATGGCACCTTGAAATGCGGTGCAATTTTGCCACGATTCTTGCGCTGCAATGGCACAAACCAAATCGTGCGACTTGTCTTGGCCAAAAAAGTACTGGAACATTTTTGGGGGACACATGTCAATTGCTGCAGAGTCACGTTTTTAGGTGCCATTGAAATGAATGGTACCTGAACACACTGATGTGCGATTTGACATTTTAACAGTGCGTTTTGCAATTGCGGGCAGAATCAAAATGCCTATGTTTGAACGAAGCCTTACAACTACTTTAAGACATGGTAAAGATTGATATGGCTGCCACTTGTGAAGTGAGCACAGAGCTTGAGCAATAGGAATGAGCTTCTGGGCTGGATTGTACACAATGCAAGACGACATTAATCGTCGTGAGGCTAGAGTGGTTCTCACTAAAGAGAGGAGCCCAAGCATTCACCAAGCATTCACTCAGCTCAGGCAGTGTCTGCCAATATTATCAATGCAGGAGAACAGCTCAGGAATGCCTGGTAATGAATCTAAATATGAAGTCTAAAGTTAACACACCAGATTTCCATGAAAAAATACTGAAACTACAGAAAAAAGAACAAAATACCTGCTGATCTTTCAGAATTCAAGTGAGCTCCCAACTTCCTGTTGTGCACTTTGCAAAATGCAGTTGCACTCTGCAAGAGCAGAAGCTACAAAGCTTAGTAAATGAGGAAAAGTTTTACTTTGCAAATAATACCATAATCACGTGCAAGGAAAAACCAAAACAAAAACCACAGCATTTTTTGTATATGATTGGCTGATGGAAGTCAGCAGAGCTTCTGCTCATTTACCAAGCTCTGGAGCAACTGCAGTGTCTCTGCTGCAGCAAGCAGTTTTGTCAGCTCTTCCCAGTTCTCGTTTGCTGAACTACAGAACCCCCCCCCACCCCCACTTCTCATCTCCATAGAAAAGGGGCGTTTTCTGTCATTGAGCAGGTGAGAACATGCTTGGAATATCACTGTAGCAGAGAGAGACACCTGTCAGCTAAAGTTAAGAGGTTAATGTCTTTTTTCTGCAAGATGAACAGGTATTTTGTTGTATTTGCACCCAGACATACATTTTAAGCAAAAATATATGAATGGTTAAAGCATTGGAGTGCTAATAAAACAAGAAAAAAATCAGTAATGTATTTCTGTTGAATACTACATATTTATAATAAGGTCTTTACCAAATGAATGTAGAACCACAGGATTCTGTCATCAAGTTTAGAGCTCTGCATATTGGAGTATCATAGTAAAATATCACACTAGAGCCACAGAAGTAGAAGTAGGGTACAGTAAATATGAAGTGCTCGTATCTTCAAAATATACACAAAGCCCTTGTGTTTCTCCACAAGTTTTTGAGGATCTCAATCCAAAATTAAATACAAAAATTATACCATTTCTTGGCAGTAACTATAAAATAGAAAACAGAATACAAAATTAGGAAACAAAAAAGTAAATATTTCTCAGTGATATTTATCTTTTTTGTACAGTTAGCAGTGAAAATTGCCACGTGCTTAAAAGCAACATGTATAGTAACTGGTGTTCCGCAGACCTGTGCCTCACCTTTCGTTCAGAAATACAATAAAAGTAACAATGGCTATAGAAAGTAAACATTAAAAGAAAAAAAAAAAGAAAAATCATCTTTTATCGGTCTCGGTCATGGATGAGTTAGTGGATTCCGTTCGAACAGATATAGTTTCTGTTGTTCCTGAGGATGATGGTGTTTCTGTGCAGACACTGTGGTCTCTAAAACTGGTGCTCTTATAGTCGATCTTTGGGAAAATATCTGCATCACACGACAGGTCATCACATGAAAAATTTAAACTTCCTAGTTTGGCAAGAGAGTGAGATCTCTTCAGAGGGGAAGAAAGAGTAAGACCTGCCAAGCGCATCCTCATTTCAATCTCTTGAGTCCTCTGTTTGACAAGTCCTGGTTTGCCACGTACGCTGTGAATGCTGTCACTGCTTGAACTCCGGGTGAGATTGGAACTAATAGACGAGGACGTTGGTGTATAGCAAATGGTCTTTAGAAAATCTTTTGTAAAACTACTCAATAAATCCATTTTACAAAAGCTAGGAGTAGAAGTTTTCAAAAAACCCCCCTCCGATACATCAGCCACTTCTAGTTTTTCAAAACTATTTATTTGCTTTTTATTAGGCTTACCAGACTCTGATTGTCCATCACTTTCTTTATAGTCACTGGAATCTGTTTTGTCTAGGGGACATTCTTTAATCACAGCAGAGCTTTCACTCCTCAGCCGTTCCAGTTCTTTGGTATGTTTTCTGACCAACCCAGCTTTTTGTAGCTGAATAATGGATTCCTGGTGCTGCATTAAATAGCTATGCATGGCAGGTTTTTCCAATTCTCTGCTAAAAAATAAATACTTAAAATCCTTAGCATATTTGGAATCCCTTTTAGAACCAAGGTTTTCAAAAGAACCTACATGACCAAACACATCCTTTAATTCAACTGAATTGTTAAAGCTCTTAGCAGTTTTTGAAGGAGATGTAAGAAAGTCTTGCGAGTCTGTCTCTATTTGCGTTCCTTTGGAAAATGTGTGTCCATGCATCCTGTTTAATACCATTGAAGTCATATGCTGCAGAAGTGCTGGCTGGCTGCAAACGGTTGCGGTTTCCGTAGACTCCAACTGCTGAGGTTCTTCATAAGCGTCAGATGTCATGGCGGCTGATGGGTACATACAGTCTGTACACGAAGGATATCGAGGTTTAACTTTGCTTAGGATTCCAAAAATGGCATCCTCCTACAGTATAAAGAGATGAATTAGAATGCTGATTAGAAGCTGTACAGAAGCAGTAAAACAAGTTACATAGGTTGAAAAAAGTCCTTACAGTTCAACCACAAAAAAAATAAAAAATAAAAATAATAATAAATATCATACAATCCCATATACCCAATTCTATATCCCCAGTTGATCCAGAGGAAGGCAAAAAACTCCAGTTACACAAAAGGAGCATAAAATATAAATAAACTAAAAGATATGCTTGTCAAAGTATTTTAGAGAGGGGACATGGCACCTTCATTTCCTGAACAAATTCAGGTTCTGGATATTAGCAGCTTGATTTGATTATGGATATCAGTAGCTAAATATGAATTGATAGGTCTGAGGCGCAGGTCTCTGCTATAAAAATAAAAAAAAAAGTCACAATTACAACTAGCCTCTTACACTGCAACGTTCACTTTAAAAGGGAAGTATAGATTAAAAAAAATAAAAATAAAAATGATACTAACCTAGGTGTTACAATGATGCATCTATACCCCTCTGGCTCTGCAGTGAGAACCGAGTGATCAAACACCACTCATCGCTCAGTTCTGCCCCTCCACTCTGAGCAGTGACTGTCAGTCTCCAGCTCTCTGCTCTGTCCCTTCAGTGCTCACTGGAGAGCTGCGCTGTGAAAGGGGCTGGCTCAGGCTCTCAGCAGATCGCCAAAAGGCTGAGCTCAGATGGCGATCCAGGGTTCTGGGTGGATCCCGATCATATGGTAGGGATCTTTTCAGAGCCTGGACCAGCTGAATGAAGTCACATGAGAAGTATAGCCAAAGTAGCTTTGGCTATACTTCACCTTTAAAGTAACTTTTTATGTGACTTTAAAATGTTGACATATGCAAAAGTTCTTCATTTATTCCAAATATATATTCAATAAAAAATAAAATGTGTGCATATATAATTTTATTAGGTTATACATTCCCTTTAGAGGCCTCACAGATTATAGAACAGAGGTAATTAGCCTTACAACTTTAGTTGCCCAATTTTGTTGTAATCAAGTATGTCCTGCAGGCAGCTGGATTCCTAGAAATTCCTGCAGGGATGCCCAGTTCTCTTCCTGCTAAGCTTCCCAGTGGTGCTGCAATGTTTAAAGCTTTGGGTCTTCTGACTGAATTCAATAGAAAAGGCTCTCAATAGGTACCCACCCCCTCCTCAGAGAATAGTTCTTTCATTGCTTTCAATGCATATCAAGCAATCTCAAAATAGAGGAGAGCTGGATGTATGACAGAATTCTCTCCTCCATCCAAGGATGGCGTTACATGCAGTGAAAGCAATGAAAGAAATGTTCTCATTGGAGGAGGGGTGTGGATTTCCCATTGAGAGCCTTAACCTTTGACTTCAGCCAGGAGACCACAAACTATAAGTCCCTATATGTAATTGCAGCAGTGGAAGTTCGAAGCCAGGAAGAGTATTGGCATCTCTACAGTGAAGATTTCACCAGTACCCAATTGCTGGACATATATTGTCAAATAAACAGCACAATGTGCGAGTTTAACATACAAAACACCAAAATTGTATGTTATAAATCCAAGGTATAACGAATGCTAAAATGAGAATAGAAGAAGCATTTACATAAATCAGTTTTTTCTTGATAGCATATCACAAAACCACTTAAATTATAATTATTATTGATAGAAACCAAATAATGGATTAAATGGGTGTCCAAAACATGAGAGTAGAGGATAAATTTCGGAGCAGATTAAGAAGTTTATCTGATGTTAAGAAGTTCAATACAGATAGAAGTAAAAGACAAAAGTAACAAGGCAAAATGGTAAAACAATACAAAAAACAAAACATTGATAATTAAAGATATCACCCTAAAATCCCAATCCCCCCCCCCCCCCCCCCCGCACAGCCAGCCATTTACTGGGAAGATCACCGTGCTGTCGTTTCTCCACTCCCCACCTACAAGCCCTTAATATTGCTGAGAACAGGGGTCAAGTAATCACTTTTAAAAAAAGAGAAAAAAAAGGGGGTTTATACTCTTTATTCACAACCATTTTGCCTTTCATTTCTATTTTAAACGGAATGGGTATGTTTTACAAAGGTAAGGGTTCACTTTAACTTCTGTTATCTAACTTCTGTTTCTTTGTTTAATAGTAATAACAGAATGTGCTAAAAGACCTATTGGTTATATAATTCTACAAAACTAAAACATTTTGCAGTGATGAGAAATGAGGAAGGGCAACACCAAGGATGGGTTCACACTGCTGCGATGTCAGACATCGCATGTGATTCGCACTGCACTGTGCAAATCACATGTGATGTCTGAGCGATGGGAATTCAGCCATACAGATTGTATGACTGAATTTGCATTGCATTCAGACCAAAGTTGTGCAGGATCCTTATTTTGGTCCTCACCAGAATCGTATCGCATGGACGTTCACATCCATGCAATCCAATCTGGGGCTGTCATTACCTTGTATTGACACACTGTAGCAGTTTGCATAGGGCAGTGTGAACTGCCTGCGAGTTTTAGGAGATGTGGGAACCGCACTGGATTTGAATGGGTTCTTGCTTCGCAGCAGTGTGAACATGAGCCTAAAATAGATTCATTGTCTGAAAAAAAACTATTAAAAATAAAATATGCAGGAGGAAGAGTGAAAAAGAAACAGGCAAAGATCCAGAGAATAAAAGAGCAAGGAACTGAAAATCCCTTGAATATTTTTTTTTTTCTTTAACAAAGAAAGAGACTGCAAGATAAAAATAGAAACTTAATTTGGGACGAAGAAAAAAATAGGAGAATGCTGAATACTTATCTATTAAAACACACACATAAATCAGAGAACAGAAATAAAAAGGAGGCCTATTTTACAGTTCAGAAATAGAACTGAAAATGCCACCATATGACGAATTAATCACGGCCAAACAGTGTAAAAAGAATGAATCATCGTAAAAAGATGGTGTAGGCTCAAAATGGATCAAGCAGGCAGAACTGACTTTATGAAGTCATGAACTAACATGAACGAACAATGGATGTATGCCAGAAGAATGGAAAATGGGAATCATCTATACTATCTGGCAATTAAGAAAATAAGATTTTATTTACTTGAGGGTCAACAGAATGTAGTACATTCTTAGCCCTTGTACACATGGTTGGAGATTCCGACGGAATGTTTCCTATCGGACCGTTTTTGTCGGATATTCCAACTGTGTGTGGTCTCCATCGAACTGTTTCCGTCGGAATATCCGACGGACCAACTTTTCCAACTTGCCTGTAAAACTTTCAGACAAAATGCTCAGATCGGACATACTCCGATCATGTGTAGCCTACTCCGACGACAAAGTGACACACATGCTCAGATCAAATTCCTAGACCAAAGCTATTGGCTACTAGCCTGAACGTAGTCCCGTCCTAACGAATTAACGGCATCTCATTAAGTACAACTTTGTCCGACTGTGTGTATGCAACAGCTTCGGACAAAACCCGACGGATTTGGTTGTCAGAATGTCCGACCGTGTGTACAAGGGCTTAGACATGAGTTATTGCTGCCTTCATGAGGTGGGGGCACAGGAAAACATTATGCTCACCATATAGGTTATAATCTAACCTTAAATCTACCAAAACAAAACAGAATGAGGACCTACCTAAACTATCCAATTAATTTGTATCCAATCAGCTAGGCTCTTTCACTACATAATTGTTGGTTTATCTAAAGGAGATTTTACAGATTGTAACGCATGTAGTGACCCTTAAAAGGGGTTGTAAAGGTTTGTTTTTTATTTTCTAAATAGGTTCCTTTAAGCTAGTGCATTGTTGGTTCACTTAATCTTTCCTTCGATTTCCCTTCTAAATGTTTTTTTTCTTTGTCTGAATTTCTCACTTCCTGTTTCTCCTCAGTAAACTTCACACCATCATCCGAGCGGTGTTTAGTCAGCCAGAACAGCTTACTGAGGAGGAATAGGAAGTGAGAAATTCAGACAAAGAAAACAAAGAAAAAAAAAGAAAAAAAACCTTTTAGAAGGGAAATCGAAGGAAAAGGTAAGTGAACCAACAATGCACTAGCTTAAAGGAGTCTATTTAGAAAATAAAACAAACCTTTACAACTCCTTTAAACCATCCCCTGTATAACACAGCCTCCAACCAACACACCTAAGCAAGCAGTATATAAGGCCTAATGACTCAAGAGGGCTGGGACCGGTGTCCCACAATGAACTTCAGTAAAAATAAAGATTCTACGATAAATAGAAATTGCATTTTCTTGAGGGACAGGGAAACGTAGTAGATTCTTCAGACATGTGGGATGTCCAAAAGCAGTACAACTGAGGGGTGGGCAACAGCAATACCACAGAAGTGAAAATCAAACGGCAAGAAGTATCTGAGGGGATAAACACCTGGAAAAGGGATAAATCAAGGATTACCCTGCAGCTCCAAACTAGGACTTCAAAAGCAATGTAAAGAGCAACCAATTGAAGAAAATAAACTTAGACAACTTAGACAACTTTCACAAGACAGGAATGTGAACTAGGGTAAAGACTAAAGCCTAAAATGCATAACCCCTGACTTTAGCTAAGAAAGTTATGATAAACAAGGTATATTTAGGGGGGAAAAAAAAAAAGTCCAACCAGACTACAGCTGGAGTCAAACGATGAACCCTTAAAACCTTATTTTAGGGAAAGGAAGGTTAATAATAAACATAATGTTACCTTCTAGACATGTAATCAATTAAGGAGATTAATATGAGCATCCTCTCAGAAGTAATTTTAAAGGGAAAGAGTTAAAAGAAACCCTAAGCTAGGGAAAATAAAAAAGGGAATTATGAGTCATGTGATCAAGACAGACACCCAACAGTAAGATGTCAGGAATAGATAACCCTGTTAAATGCAAGGGAGTCCTCAAAGTTTTCCAGGGGTGAACGCCTGCTAGGATGGGGGATATAATACATTTTCACACTGGCCAGAATCAAGCAATAGTTGTTTAACAGTCAAGCAACTGTTCTTTAACAATCCCATATGGGTCCACAGTGGGTGCAAACCACAGGAAAATGGGCACTAGGGTGGACATAAGGGGCAGTTCCATAAGCAGGACCAAGAACAACTGGAGGCCACCGAATAGTCAAGTGCTTACAAAGTAAAGGGGCAGTAAGAATTGATTCCTGTCTATCATACACACAATGAAAACCCTCAGGAGGGTTGTAGATGTGTAAAACAAAGGGTATAATCATCAGCAATTGGAAGAGAGAGAAAAAAAAAAGTGTTCTCCAGGAGGGTGTCCAATGTGGTATTCAATGTGAAATGGTTCCCAAGGATATGGTGTGACCATAGTAATAATGAAAGATTACAGCAAAGATTAAATCCAACAAATCTGGGGAGAAATATGGAGGGCAGCAATCCCAAAAAGGAAGATGGTCATTAATTCAAGGGTCTACAATGGAACTACAAATGTGAAGCTTGAGCCTCTAAGCTACAAGAAGGTAACTACCAAGAAACCCTTACAATGAATAAAGAAGCCCTTTATTTGCCAGAATAGGCGTGTACTTTTATGTAATGAACTAAGCAGATGTTCCTTAAATATATTCTCATAAAGACACAAAGCCAAAGCACAATAGCCATATAAACAGACATTAAAAGAGAAGTAGGGTCAAAGGACCCTACTTGTCTAGTGGGTAATAGGAGTGCACTTACTTGTGTTATCCTGTGACCCAGAATCACCCAACAGTGGCCAAAAGCTCGCTGTTGGCTTATTTCACAGAGCCACTCCAGACTCTGGAAGAATCCTGACCATATTGGTTGGGAGCCTCCCAGCTGCACCAAGGAAATCCAGTGAGCACTGGAGGGGCAGAGCAAAGAGTGGTGACTGACAGTACTCTGCTCTGATAGGACCTATAGCTGAGCGATCATGTGATTGCTTAGGTCTCGGTCTTAGAGCTGGCAGGGTACAACTGCAGCATTGCTGTGAGACTAGAGTATGTAGGTTTGTTTTTTTGTTATTCCACACATCTCCTTTAGGCCCATGCAAGAAACAACGTTAGATACTTGCAAGAGACCATCACAGCTGAACTGCAGGGCTACAGACATTTATTCCAAGAGATCTTTTCCCAAAAGACTTCAACTTCTTCAGCCCCAGAAGGATTTAACCCTTTAATGACCAGAACACTTTTTATAATTTGGCACTGCGCTGCTTTAACCACTTCAGCCACAGAAGATTTCCACCCTTAATGACCAGGCCATTTTTTATGATACAGCACTGCGCTTTAACCAACAATTGCGCGGTTGTGCGAAGCTGTACCAAATAAAATGTATGTCCTTTTTTCCCCACAAAGAGAGCTTTCTTTTGCTGGTATTTGATCCCCTCTGCGTTTTTTTTGTGCTATAAAGACTGACAATTTTGAGGGAAAAAACAAAACTTTTTTTTACCTTTTGCTATAATAAATATCCCAAAAAATAATTTAAAAAAAATGTCTTCATCAGTTTAGACCGAAATATATTCTTATACATATTTGTGGGACCATTGACATTTATACAGTGATCAGAGCTAAGAATAGCCACAAGGAAGGGGTTAACACTAGGGGCTGATCAAAAGGGTTAAACGTGTTCCCTCAAGAGTGTCTCTAACTGTGGTGGGATGGGACTGACTGGAGGAGGAGACATACTGCGGTTCCTAATTACTAAGAACAGCAGATCTGTCTCTCCTCCCCTGTCAGAATGGGAATTTGTGCGTTTACAAACACAGATCCCCATTCTGGCTCTCATGCCCACCATCACGAGTGGCCAGCAGACGTCGCAGCCACCGGCCACATGCATTGGGTTCCCCTCCGTGCAGAGGGTGCAGGCACCTGCTATGGCTCATAAAGGAGCCAACGTACCCATACGTCGTTTCGGGGGAATGAGCCAACTTGCTGATGTAAATGTGTTTGAGTTCGTCGTCAATTGCGTGGTCATGCAATGCTGTACTTAAACAAAATTTGCATCCTTTTTTTCCCCACAAATAGAGCTTTCTTTTAGTGGTATTTGATCACCTCTGGGAATTTTATTTTTTGTGACATACATGGAGAAAGATCGGGAAAAAAAAAATATATGTTTTCTACTTTTTGTTAGAAAAAAATTACAATAAACGAAATTTTATTTAGTCATACATTTAGGCCAAAATGTATTCAGCCACATGTCTTGGGTAAAAAAAAATAATTAAGCGTATATTTATTGGTTTGCGCAAAAGTTATAGCATCTACAAACTATTGTTTTGTGGCAGATTTACTGGAATTTATGCAGCTTTTAGTTTATGACTGCCTATCTAATTTCTTGAGGTGCTAAAATGGCAGGGCAGTACAAACCCGATATAATTTTGGAAAGCAGACAACCCAAGCCATTTGCCAAGAGGCATGTTGAGTCCACGGAATATTTTATATTTTGCCACAAGTTTTGGGATTATGAAAACATTTTTTAAATGATATATTGCTCACACATGCCACACGTGTATATGTGGAATTACACCCCAAAATAAATTCTGCTGCTGCTCCTGAGTACGGGGATACCACGTGCAAGACTTTATGGGAGTCTAGCTGGGTACAGGACTCCGAAAACCAATAGCCACCCTCAGGATTTCTAAGAGCGTAAATGTTTTCACTCTTCACCATCTATCACAGTTACGGAGGCCATGAAATGCCAAGATAGCGCAAACCCCCCCCCTCGCAAGTGACCCCATTTTGGAAAGCAGTTTCCTGAAAGGCATGTTAAGTATTTTGCAGAGCTCGCTCTTTTTCACAAAGTTTTGAAAACTGAAAAAAGGAGGGGGGGGGGGGAACATTCTCCAAAACAGATGAGTGGCATAATACTCACCATGCCTCTTGGCAAATAGCTTGGGGTAGCTACTTTCCAAAAAGGGGTCATTTGTGCGGGTTTTGAACTGTCCTGGCATTTTATGCCCAACATTAGAAGCTTATGCCACACATCACCCACTCTTCTAACCACTTGGAACCACCAAGTCCTTTCTGACACTTTTTGTTTACATGAATATTACTTTGAACCCCCAAACATTATATATAGATATATATATATATATATATATATATATATATATTTTTTTTTTTAAGCAGAGGCTCTACAGATTAAAATGGTGGGAGCCGCATTTTTATTTTTCACAGTGATTTTTCAAACATTTTTTTGGGGAAAAAAAACTTTTTTGAATCTTAATTCCACAAAAACACACTATATTGCCCAAATTTGGTGAAATATAAACGATGATCTTATGCCAAGTACATAGATACCAAACACGACATGCAAATTATGCACACCCAAGCAGTGGTGACACACTATATACATATTTAAAAGCCTTTAAAGGTTACTACTTTAGATTTACAGAGGAGATCTACTGCTAGAATTACTGCCCTCAATCTGACATTTGCGGTGATACCTCACATGCATGATGCAATTGCTGTTTACATACGACACGAGACTGACGCGTTCACCTCTGCACACGTGTACTGGGGACAAGGGTGCTTTAATTTGTTATTTTTTTAAATTATTCATTTTGCTTTTTATTTTATTTTTACACTGTCCCTTTGATTTTTTTTCTTTATCATTGTTATCACAGGGAATGTAAATATACCTTATGATAGCAATATGTAGTGACAGGTACTTTTTTTTAAAACATTTTTTGGGTCCATTAGACTTTAGATGTCTCCTCAGCCTTTAAAACATCTGACCACACCAAGATCGGTGTGATAAGATGCTTTCCCAATGGCGCTGTTTATATTCTGAGAAACCAAAGTTACGAAATGCTTGTAGCTTCCGGTTTCTTAGCTGGCGTATCCACCAGTTGCATGCTCGGGTTCCCTGATGGGACAGGAGAGCATAAAAAAACAAAACAATGGAAGACATTGGGACAACGTTCGTTCCCACTGCTTGTAAAAGCAGTCTTGGATTGCTTTTACATGAAAGCTGACCATCGGCTGAGAAAAAAACAATCCCAAGATGATACCTAAACCAGTAGCCATCATTCTGGTATAACCAAATACCAGTAGGTCGCTGGTTCTTGTTGGGCATATATTGTAATGTTTTTTTTTTTTTCATGCAGCCTGTGGGTTAAATGAAAAAAAGAGAACCTAACAGATTCCTTCATTCACATCGATCTATCGGTGGTATGCCCACCATTCGAATACCGCCATGCATCCACCCACTTCTAATGATGGGCATACATGCACCGTTCTTTTAATTTTCATTCAGCCCATGGGCTGAGAGAAAAAAAGAACCTAACAGATTCCTCCATTCACATCGATCGATGTGAAGAAATCTCTGCCAAGAAAAGTAAATAAAAACATATGTCGAAGCATAGGGGCAATACGCCCCTATGCTTTGGCATATACTTTTTTTTTTTCTTTTTTAACTGTGGTGGTGAAATCCCCTCATACAGCGCTGGAGTCACGGATTTACGTACCATGAGAGCAAACCATGTTGCTGTCAAAATAAACCCGTGCTGCAGCTGAATGGCATATCTGCAAAGCAAATAATGGTTAACAATTAAACATAACAGTAGAATGACATACCTGAAAAGCAAACACAGTAACAATAAAACATTACAGTTAAGCATAAAATACAGTAAAACAGGGCAGAACAATAGCGAAATAATGATAAAACGACAACTATTTTTGGCCAAAAACTGTTTGAAAGCACAGTGGACAGAAAATCGAAACAGGAACTCATCAATCATCTGATTGGGAATAAACAAGCCTGCAAATGGATGGTTGAAGCAGTTTACGAGGGGCCGAATTTTGCCTGGAAACCTTTATAGGTTTCCAGGCAAATTCTCTGGCAAGGGTCAAATTTGGATTTGTGGCAATAAATTTAACATATAAACTGCTTTGGTCCACAATAGATCTGTACAGATCTTCAGTGAAAAACAGCTTGTAAAAGTCAAGGGTAATAAAATCGTCTGTTTTCACCTGAATTCTGGGTTGGCCAGTTAATGGGGGAAGTTGTGGGCTGCCAATCAGGATTTGTAAACGCATCAGGAATAGCACTATGGGCTCTACGGGCCTGTCTTTGGATTCTTGGTGGCTGTGGCGCACTACTTGTGCTAGCTACTGCACTGGATTGAACTGAACTTATGAAACTCGCCACGACATCAAGTGATACTGCAGTGCTTGTTTGTCTACGACCAGGACGTATTAGGCCCCTGGTGCTTGCCAGTTCACCAGAAGGTTGAATACTGGCTCTCTGCTCCATACAAGATCCATGCGGTTGTTGCACCTCAACAACAGAAGAATTGGGTCGGGTACGCCTGACCTTAGCTCTGACGGAGTAGTGGTCCCTGCTATCTCACAGGGTGCCACTGCTCTCTACAGGTTCATATACGGAGCCCGAATCTGACAATGAGGCTTCCCCTTCGCTCTCATCTGTCATGCTCAGTATCATATTGGCCTAGTGTATATCGTGTAGACTAGTATACCTTTGTTTGGACATTTTGGGCACTAAATTTATAGTTACAACAAGTACCACTCACAGGTAAAAGAGCATCTGGTTGTCAGCTACTGTATAAATCGCTACAAAAATTAACTGTTGGCGCTAGCAGGCATCAGGCATGACTCTGCTAACGCTGCAGTTTTGTTTACTGTTTTTTGTAAGTGACAGTGATCTATTGATACTGCACTTGGGTGGGCTGGGCTAGGCAGAGGGGCTAAACGCAGGTGTTGGTAGTTGTCTGGGCTGATCCTGCTAACGCCACATTTTTGGGAACACTATACCATTAGGGATGCTAGTATAGATCTGATCAGATCAAAGATATTATTCCGTTCAAACCCTATTTTGGTAAAGGAGGTGTATAGTGTGTGCGTGTGTTAGTGCTACTGGCAATCAAAGGGTTAAAATCTGCCGCTGTCTGTGACTGAAGTTAACCAACGATGACACTTGACGCTAACTAGCTAACCCGTGACACTAATACAGTGATCAGAAAAAAAGATTTGTACACTATACTAATGCCACAGTGACAGGAAGAAAAAGTGTTAAGTGAGGGGGGTGATCAAGGGGTTAAACCTTTATTAGGGACTATATGGCGGGTACCTTAAACTAATCTGAACCTGCCACAAACCATCGTTAACTGCGCTAACCTTGTTTAGTGTCACAAGTGTCCTTGTTCTGCTCACATTAGGCAGAGGAGAATTTTCATTCGCCAGCAGGTCCAGGCCAAAAATCATTGGCCTGGGCCTGTAGATCGATCGGTTCTGTAACTAGTCCGATTGTGGTGGGGACGACGGGGCAAGAGACGTACAGCTACAGGTATTCACGAAGACGAGCCAACCTGCCACAGTATTACTGCGGTGGCTGGTTGGCAACTGGTTAAAGATATTTCATCTACACAGACATGGATCCAAAAATATGAGACACCATCAATACTGTAAGGGTCAGACAGGTACATCAGATAACAAAAACAGACTCAAAGTGGTTTTAAAGTCCTGAGTTGTTTTTTTTTTTAATTAAAAAAACACCATATTAACTGCTTTGCACAGAGCGGACCCAAAAATCCCCTACTGGGGCCCCTAGTTTGAGCACTTGGCTGCACCCCTTTGGTCTTGGCAGTAGACAATGGCTCCCGCTTCTCTCACTGAGACCTGTAAAGAAAAAGAGCAGTGCTGTTTCTCTCAGGCACAGCGCCAGATTGAAATTGGATCAGATAAGTATTTAGGATGGCTTGGTTTGTGGCTGAACATAAAAGTTTTTTTTACCTTAGTGCAGAAAATACATAAAAAAAAAGGCAATAAAAACCTTTTGCCTTTACAAGGACTTTAAGAAATTGAACTGATAGTCAGTGAAGTCCTCAAAGGAAAGAACATTATCAAATCTGTTTGGTGGGATGTTTGTTGAGGTGGAGGACTGTTGCATCTATAGTGGGCAGAGACCATCAGTGGCATCACTGGGGGGGGGGGGGCAGAGGGGGTCTTGACCCCTCAACATTATGCTGTGCCCCTCCCCCCCAATTAAAATGTCTTGCTGTAGCGGGAGCCCTGCATCTTGCTCGGGCCGCCGTCAGAATAACGCGAGCTCAGGCTGAGAAAGAGCACGCCCTGTCACTCCTGCGAGTGATCCCACCCCCCTCCACGCTGCCACTCTGCATAATGCGAGCTGTACAGCCACGGCCACCAGACCAAGAGAATCAGGAGATATACATAATTGCTCTCATCACAGCTCTGCACTCCACAGTGTTCTGCACCCATGCATCATCCCTGGGGGAGGGAGGGGGCACAGTATTATGATACATTGAGCTCTGTACAAGGGGGGGGAGAGGTGACTGCTGTCTTTTCTTCAAGCTTGGTAAGTTTTGTAAAGGCGGTATAGGTGCAGAATAAGGGTGCTATTTGAGGGGTGTTAGTATATAGAGGGGGTGTCAGGTCAGTATATTGAGGGGAGGTGTCAGTATATAGAAGAGGATTAAGTCTACATGGGTGAGCCCTTTCTGCTCCCTCCCCCAGCATCCTCATTGGCAGGGAGTAGAGTGACTTTCATGAAAGAAAGGACTATCAGCAGCACAGGATTCTGGGACATGTAGTCCCCAACTAAAGCGGCCCCATGCAGCCTCCTATGGGGCAGGGAACTAGAGATCCCAGCATGCTCTCTAGCGAGGGGATTCACAAGGCAGAGACTGCCTGGGAGAAAGTTGAGTTCCACCACGAGGCAGAGAAAGACAGACAGGATGAGAATGGGGCAGGTAAGCTTACACTTTATTGGCCACTGGAGCGATACTAAAAAAAATCTATTTATTTGAATAGGCAGAGGGATTTGGGATAGTGCGCAGGTAACTTTTTCCTTTGTTTTTTACCCTATGTATTGGAGTACAGGGCTTAATATTGTATATTTGTATGCATTTGATACCCATTGTCAGGATATATAAAGTGATTATATATATAAAATTATATATATGTATGAATGACACACACACTCTATATTATAATATATACATATAACTTTTCAACCTTTTGCCACATTTCAGGCTCCAAACATAAAGATATAAAATTTTTATTTTTTGTTTAGAATCACCAACAAGTGGGACACAATTGTGAAGTGGAACGAAATCTATTGGATTTTTGAATTTTTTTTAACTAATAAAAAAATGAAAAGTGGGGCGTGCAACATTATTCGGCCCCCTTGCGTTAATACTTTGTAGAGCCACCTTTTGCTGCGATTACAGCTGCAAGTCGCTTGGGGTATGTCTCTATCAGTTTTGCACATCGAGAGACTGAAATTCTTGCCCATTCTTCCTTGCAAAACAGCTCGAGCTCAGTGAGGTTGGATGGAGAGCGTTTGTGAACAGCAGTTTTCAGCTCTTTCCACAGATTCTCGATTGGATTCAGGTCCGGCCTTTGACTTGGCCATTCTAACACCTGGATACGTTTATTTGTGAACCATTCCTTTGTAGATTTTGCTGTATGTTTGGGATCATTGTCTTGTTGGAAGATAAATCTCTGTCCCAGTTTCAGGTCTTTTGCAGACTCCAACAGGTTTTCATCCAGAATGGTCCTGTATTTGGCTGCATCCATCTTCCCCTCAATTTTAACCATCTTCCCTGTCCCTGCTGAAGAAAAGCAGGCCCAAACCATGATGCTGCCACCACCATGTTTGACAGTGGGGATGGTGTGTTGAGGGTGATGAGCTGTGTTGCTTTTACGCCAAACATATCGTTTTGCATTGTAGGCAAAAAGTTCGATTTTGGTTTCATCTGACGAGAGCACCTTCTTCCACATGTTTGGTGTGTCTCCCAGGTGGCTTGTGGCAAACTTTAGACGAGACTTTTTATGGATATCTTTGAGAAATGGCTTTCTTCTTGCCACTCTTCCATAAAGGCCAGATTTGTGCAGTGTACGACTGATTGTTGTCCTATGGACAGACACTCCCACCTCAGCTGTAGTTCTCTGCAGTTCATCCAGAGTGATCATGGGCCTCTTGGCTGCATCTCTGATCAGTCTTCTCCTTGTCTGAGCTGAAAGTTTAGAGGGACGGCCAGGTCTTGGTAGATTTGCAGCGGTCTGATACTCCTTCCATTTCAAAATGATCGCTTGCACAGTGTTCCTTGGGATGTTTAAAGCTTGGGAAATCTTTTTGTATCCAAATCCGGCTTTAAACTTCTCCACAACAGTATTACGGACTTGCCTGGTGTGTTCCTTGGTCTTCATGATGCTCTCTGCGCTTTCAACAGAACCCTGAGACTATCACAGAGCAGGTGCATTTATACAGAGACTTGATTACACACAGGTGGATTCTATTTATCACCATCAGTCATTTAGGACAACATTGGATCATTCAGAGATCCTCGCTGAACTTCTGGAATGAGTTTGCTGCACTGAAAGTAAAGGGGCCGAATAATTTTGCACGCACCACTTTTCAGTTTTTTTATATGCTAAAAAAGTTTAAAATATCCAATAGATTTTGTTCCACTTCACAATTGTGTCCCACTTGTTGGTGATTCTTCACAAAAAATTTAAATTTCATATCTTTATGTTTGAAGCCTGAAATGTGGCAAAAGGTTGAAAAGTTCAAGGGGGCCGAATACTTTCGCAAGGCACTATATTATATATACACACACACACACACACACACACACGTTTTATAGTTGGCCCTCCTACTTCTGTCTCTGTCCCCCAGTGTGGCCCCCCCCTCCAAATATGAAAGCTGGAGACGCCGCCACTGGAGACCATTTATCAAGAAAGTCCCATTCAAAGGGGCTAAGCGGCTTCACATTGTTAGGAGGAAGCTATGATTCCACAGGTTATTTAAAGTCCTCATAGAGGCATATTTTAAATGCTGAGTTGGGAAGGTCTTTGCATTCATAATAGCTTCAAAAGATGCTACGCCTGGAACAACAGGCTGCTCATCTAATTGGAGGGCAGAACACATTATCAAGAACTCCTTGTAAAGCTGAATTATATGGAACTTGCTGAATAAAGGTTTTTCAGCAGAAAGCTGTTAAAGCATAAGTTGATTTAAAAAAAAAAAAAAAATAAGAAAGAAAGGAGCTTGCAGATCATTGCAACTGCAATCAGCAGATCATGGGTGCAATGTCAGGCTCCTATAGAATTCTCAGTATAGCTGTCTGCCCACACCACCTACAGGGGCAGAAAGTTATTGGAGAGCAGGAAGATCAACAAACTACATATGAAAACACTCACCAGCGCTCTCGCAGTCCATTGAGAACCATGAGTGCCTGCTGTGGTGGCCGACAGTTGTCATTCATTCACAAATGGGCAGCGTTCTTTTAAATTGTGACAGCAGGGGCAGGGAAAAAGGTCCCCCACCAGCTGCCACAGTCACAGGCAGGTGCTCTTTGGTAGCATGTTACTTACTCTAAAGCCCTATACACACTATTAGATTTTCTGCAGATTTTTGTTTTCAGATTTACCAAAACATATAATATGGAGGTCAAACCTTAAAGCGGAGGTCCACCCTAAAATGGACCTCCGCTCATCGGAACCCCCCCCCCATCCGGCGCCACAATCGGCACCTTTCAGGGGGGAGGGGGGTGCAGTTACCTGGATAATCCAGGTAACTGCACCCACTTCCGGGCTAGCTCTCTGCGGAACGAGCGTAGGTTACGCCCCCGTTCCGCAAGCGCCCGCCCCCTTCAGCAAGTGCCCCGCTGCCTGCTGGGAAACACACAGCTCCCAGAGGCAGCGGGGACCGTCCGGATTGCGCCGCGCGGCTCGCGCATGCGCAGTAGGGAACCGGGAAATGAAGCCTAAAGGCTCCATTTCCTGATTCCCATACCCAAGATGGCGGCGGGACCCGGCAGCCGAGCGAGCGATCGGCTTCGGGTGCCGACATCGCGGGCGCGCTGGACAGGTAAGTGTCACTATTTAAAAGTCAGCAGCTGCAGTATTTGTAGTTGCTGGCTTTAAAAAAAAAAAAAAAAAAAAAAAAAAAAAAAAAAACGCGGAGTCCCGGTGGACTCCCGCTTTAAGAGTTTCAATTTGTATGCAATCAGGCAGGTCCTTGCATTACATGGTTCTGTAAAATCTGAAGACAAAAATCTGCAGAAAATCTAATAGTGTGTATGGGGCTTTAGTCTCTGTGAATCAGTAATGGCAATAGGGGCCTCAGAGACACTTAGATGTGGCGGTCCATCCGGGTCAGAATTAGATTTTGTCATGGATTAGAACCATACTTAGAACCTATGCATGCAGACTGGGAATACTGACAAATAATCCTCACCAACAATAGAGGAGTAAGGGCTGAGGTCACCTATTGCAGTGAGGCTGTACTAGGCGGATCTTTCAAAAGACATGTTGCATCACATAGCAGACAAGGTGCAACACAAACAAGGCAAAGTCCCCCTTACATGAACACGAGCAGCTGATGCCGAAGAGGGTCGCAAATGCCGAAGGAGAACAAATCGCTGAAGGCAGGCAGCAGAGCGAGACCAAACAACGGTGAATCCACAAAGCGCTTTCAAAGCAAGAGCAGCAGGGGGATGTTCCCTCCTTTAGGCTGGATGATGGGAGAATGAGTGTACAGCACTTGCATGAAACATTCCACCCAGCGAGGGACAACAGTGTTACATGTCCCTCAATCTCAACTGCTCCCCCCCCCCCCCCATTTTGGACATAGAACCCATGTCAGTATTTTTTGCCATTTGTGTCCTATTGGGGGCATTTCCCTGCACTTCCTGTGGCAAAATAAGAGAGGGGAAATCCCTGCAAAAGTAAGGGAATCTCCCCAGGTCACCAGAACTGTGTGCCCTTGGTAATATTTCCCCTATTTTACTGTTCTGGGGACAACCCAAAAATTTGGGATTCTCTTTTACTTTGACTGATGATAGCAAACAGGACAAACAGCGAGGCTGAATCTCTCAAACAAGGGCAGAGGTAGTAATAAAATCCTGGCAGGTATTCTAATACACCTCCACTCTGTCCAAACCTAAAAAAGTTTTGCCTTTAGTTATACTTCAACTGTTACCACTGTAGGATGCCAGTAGGGATCGAACAATTATTGCAGGCCGATATCACAATTTTTCAAGAAAATCGGTATCGGTCAAGACCGAGACCGATATTACTGATAATGGTCTCTGCGGGCCATAGCCATCGTTTTAGGGTCCATATGTGAAATATAATTCATGCAGAAAATTCATGCAAAAAAAATGGAATATATATATATATATATATATATATATATATATATATATATATATATATATATATATATATATATATATAATAAATTGTGCATAAATAAATATGTACACTCCTCTAATTAGAGCTTAAATTCAAAAATATTAGTCCATCTCCAAACGAAAATCGTTTTAGCTTGTGATTTCCACCGCGATGAACCACACCAACAGAAAAGTGTCACCAAGAAAGCAGGAAAAGGACTTTCCACCACCAAAAACACTGACGCTAATCAGCTACATAGATCCCATATCAGAGATCAAATATCGCCACTGTCATATCACTCCTTCTGGACCTGAACTGCATGGAGGATGTATCCCTTTAAGCCACTCTGTTCCAATGTTGGTATATTCCTACGGCCACACGGCTCATTGCCAATCGCATAAATAAAAAGGGGAATCGCCATAGTGTAATATTGCCAAGAAATGTAATAAAATGAAAGAATCGCACTTACATATATCATAAGAAACTCGCATCAATAGTAAAAAGAACTCTGCCGGCCGGCTAATGTAATGCTGCCTGTTGCTTCCGGGTTCAGCGTAGATTGCGGTGACGTCAGCACGCTGCTCCTCCCGTTAAATCTTTGGGCCCATCTAAGAGTTCATCATGTTGAATTATTTAATGAAGCACAGAGAAAAACAGAATCACAAAGTGAAATACCACAATCCCACCAAACAATAAAAGATAGGTTTCAGAAAAAAGCTAAGTGGCTAAAATTCGGATGGAAGATCCCAACTGCTGAACAGAGCAATCACAGAGATGATGGTTACTGATATCCAACCATTTACAATGGTGTCTGACTTGGGATTTCAGCGGTTGATGTCCATAGCTGAGCCAAGGTACCTACTGAAGAGTGAAAAGTATTCCCGAACCAAAATGCCGGTAAAGATTTACCGAAAAAGTAAAAGGCTATGCTGCAACCACAGTATGCTGGCAACTCACTCTCATTCACGACTGACTGCTTGGTCATGACCAACAGTCACTAATGAGTCTTACATGCCACTTCATTGACATCGAATGGACAAAAAGGCAATTGGTGTTGAATATAAAGGTGATGCAAGGATCCCACACTGGAGAGTACATTACAGAAATATTTCTAGGCATGCATGAAGACTGGAGAATAAACAAAGAGTGATGCTTGTGTTGCGTGACAGCGGCACAAACATGGTGAAAGGAATGAGGCTTTCTGAAGTGTCAGACCTCAGTTGCATGGCAAACACCCTGCAACTTATGGTAAATGCTGGTCTGTCAAGCCAAAAAGCTTTGATAGATATATTCGGCATGCTGAAGAGGTGAGCAGACCATTTCCACCATTCAGTCCTTGCCAAGCCTACCCAAAAACATCCTAATTCAGGCTGTTCCAATACAACACGCTGGAATTCAACACTTCACATGCAGCAAAGAATGCTGGAACAGAAGAGAGCTCTGAGCATCTAATCAGACGAACATGGAGGATATAGTTGCCCTAATGCTGATCAGTGGGACATTGTAGCCAATGTCATTAGGACCCTCCTCCCCATAGAGGAAGCGCTACAAGAGGCAAGTCATTACGACTCATCTGTGTCATCTGTAATTCCATGTGTGAGAGTGCTGAAGATGCTTCTTCAAGAGAATGAAGGACCCACCACATGTGGCATTAAAACAGTAAGGCAGGTCATAAGGGAAGGCCTCACCAAACGCGTTGAGAAGTATGAAGAGAATAAAAATGTTGTGCTGGCATGTCTTTTGGATCCTTGATACAAGAATCGTGCTCTCTCATCTAAAGATGTATTAGCCAAGGCAAAACAATGGCTGACAGAAGATCAACACAAGCTGCTGGAGGTTCCTGAAGAAAGGTCAAGTCCTGTTCCATAGGCAAAAAGGAAGGGAGATGAAATCCCTTCAAATTGATGGGATCTCTTGGGGACCCCCAGCTAAACAGAACGAGTGTTCCTATTGGAATATTCCCCCTCTTTTACTTTTCTGGAGGAAACCCAAAATTTTCGATTTTCTTTTACTTTCACCTTCAATTATAATGGTAGGCAGGACAAATAGAGAGGATGAATCTCCTTAATTGTGGCACAGACAGCGATAAAAACATGACAGGTGTAATTCATCTACCCTCTATTCAAAACAAATGTTATTCTTTAAACTCTCACTGGAAAAATTGTGTACAGAGGATTAATTAATGGGAATGTAACTGTCACATTGTCACACTGGTTGTGCTCTCAACCAAAACTGTCAAACCATCCAATGGCTGGTGTCATAACTGATCACATGTGCAGCATCATGGCAGTTGAAGAATAAATAGAGGCCAAGATGGCAGCTTCCTTGGCTGAAGACGATAAGAGGGTTTACTTCAACTTTTAAGAGAGTCTGGTCCCTCCAGTGTAATCTGGCCAATACAAGTAATTTGAACCCATATTGTGAAAAACAGTTTGAACCCATCCCTTTAAAGACATTAAAAGCAAGAAAAGTTTTGGTCAGAACCAGCTATTGATATAGGCTGCTTATATTATTCATCGAGATAAAACCAACTGGTTTCTACAATGGTTAAATGTTACAGAATATGAAGTCATTGATAGTCCATTAAAAAGGTGTTCCTACCTCACTGTCTTTTGGGCAACTTCGCTTGCTACTGCAATTATAGAAATCCTTGTTCACGCGCAGCTCCTCTTCATTGCACTCTGAGGAAGCAACCCGTTTCTTACTGACATATTCTGTTGATTTCTGTTCATCTTCAAAATTTGGGGAGGCAAAGGTGCCTTCGAAAGTCAACTTCTTTTTCACTTCCCATGTCCTGAAATCTAAATCTCCTAGAAGAGCATCTTTCTCTAGCTCATCTACTTCAAGCACCACATTTGGCGACTCCATTGGTTCATGAGTAAGGTGCCTAAAACATATTTTTTCAGACAAAATTGGATTCACGTCATCATTTATTTTGTATTCTTGTTCAGACTCCAGATTATTTGGCTGAAACTTTGATGGAAAGAGAACCTCTAAATCACCTGAAGGAATTTCTTGCTCCACCTGTTGCCTCCACAATTTGTTGTGTCGCTGTTTACTAAAAAATATAAAATAAAATACATTTTAAAAAAAGGTTACTGATTGTAATCACTGGTCAACAGGTCTGGCATCTAGAAAGGTACACTGTCAGCCCAACTGTGATTTAACCCCCCTGGCAGTATTCCAGAGTCTGGCTCGGTGTGAAAATTCAGTATCATTAGCGGTAACCCCCGAGCCAGACTCGGGATCACATCGCTGGATCCAGGATGAGTATGCTTACATTATCCCCTGGAGCCAGCGATGTCTCACCGCAGTGGGAGCGGCTCGTACTCCGCTCGATCTATCACGGAGCCAAGCTCTGTTCCCTGTGAGCGCTGCGATGCACGGGGACGGAGAACGGCGCCAAATTCAAAAAGTAAAACACACACATGACATACAGTATACTGTAATCTTACAGATTACATTACTGTATGTAATGATTTCACATCCTTTTTGTCCCTAGTGGTCTGCCCAGTGTCCTGCATGCAGTTTTATATTATAAAAACTGTTCTGCCTGGAAACTGGAGATTGTCCATAGCAACCAAAATTGTCCCTTTACATCAAAAGTGGCTTTAGACCAGCTAGAAAACAGCGATAATAAATTAGAATCACTCGCAGAATTGAGCAATAGTGATTTGTGGCGAGATCCGTCATCAAATACTGAAAAGCAATGACAGTGACAGTGACAGTGACAATTCTGCAACTGAGCAAATTTCAGTGTTTTTGATTTGATTACATTATTGAATAATTTGTATTATTATTATATAATAATTTGGTATTATTTATAGTTATTTATTATATTTTAATTTATGATTTTGTTTTTCAAACTATCATACCCGGGATGTCTACTAGACTCTGGTTTGGACAGAGTTAAGTGAGTTATTCCTAAGAATTACAGGCCTACAATATAAAACGCCAAAATTCCATGCAAAATAATTGTACCGCTTTCAGCACCTAAAATCCAACATAATCATACCGCCAGGGAGGTTAAAGCACATAAAACCCAAAGTACGGGTGATAAAAGTACATATTCTTGTCAAGATACAAATACAGGAAGTTTTTCAGATGGCTCCCAGCTCACCTGCTTAACGAACAGTATAAGCAGCAGAAAGATGTTTTTGTAATTGTTAAAGATTTTTTCGTTTGAGATGTTGTGGGGCAGATTTCAATCCTTTTCTTAAATCTTCACTACTGAATTATTCAGCTTCTGCGACTGCCTGTGCTCAGTTTTTCTAACCCATGGTTGTCACCAGCCAGAATTCCAAATATATGTGATGAGAATCCACTAGTAGCATGCACCTATATTTCTGCATTGCATCTGGTTATGAATTTACCTTTGGAAAATGTTAAGGAATCGGGTAAAGGGTAACTCTACTTTCATGGGACAAAAATAATTAGCAGATAAAAAATAATATAGCGTATACAATTGCGATTGAAGTCATATTGTAATTGAATGTTATTAAAAATTACCTTTTCCCTTCAATCTGCAGCCCTGTCATTTTCTGTAAAAATAAATTCAATATGGCTGCCTGGAGGCGTTCTGTACACAGATGATGTACAGAACATCTCTCAGAAATGCAATTTCCTGCTTGAGTGATTGGTGCACTGATTTTTCCAAAAGTCTGTACTAAGATACAAGTCAGAATTTGGACATCCCCTGCAACAATGTCATATTTGGTGAGATACTCCCAAAGGGAAATCCTGTCTAAAGAGATGCATCCCCTGCCAAATTACTCAGAGCCCTGTAGGTGCAGCAGCTGATTGATAATTGGTGATTGTATCTCACCTAAAATTAGATTTTTGACGGGGGGGGGGGAGAAGAGGTGTCAAAAATGTGACTTGTACAGTATCTTAGCGGGGGGGGTTTACACAATCTGTATAGAGAATGCCTCCAGGTAGCCATATACTAAAAATTACAACACTGCAGATTGAAAATGAAAAGCAATTTTTAATAACATTAAATCACAATACAATTTGCGTAGCAATTGTACATGCTATATATTTTTTTTTGCCTACAAAAGTGTAGTTACCCTTTATGTCAGTGACTCCGAGCCTAGCCTATAATGGCTGTGGAGAAGGATAATAATACCAGTTTTATCCTTTAGCAGCAGTGCTGGCAAGTATAATAATATGAGATAGTAATATGAGATAAAATATCCTGTTCCAAAGTTTTTCTAAGAAATGATGGTAAGTTACCTGGCATCAAGGATTCCCTCATACTCCAAGAGCTGGCGCATGAAACCAGCATTTGGCCTGGCGACACTGCGCCTTTGTCTGACATAACTATATGCGTTCTCCATGGACCAGCCATACTCTTTCATGGCATAAGCAATGACTGTTGAAGCTGAGCGGCTAACTCCCATTTTACAGTGCACCAGACATTTGGAATTATTTTTCCTGTAGACATAACAAGCCAAGAAAAATCATGTTGCAGCATTTCCATGTCTCTTATATCAACACCAGTTATCACTTGTCCATGCATCTGTACAAGCTAATAAAATGCTAATACAAATATCAACATTCAGTTGCTTTCTCCTAGTATTCCCCCCCCCCCCCATAGAAATATAATTTTCTTTGATAAAAATTTTAAATAAGATAAATTAGTGGGGGAAAATATTTAAATATTTATGGTTTATCTACTATAAAAGTAGTAGAATATTCAAGTGCAGCATTATAATTAGGTGAAATTGTTGAATAAAAAAACAAAAAATAAATAAATAAAAAAAGGGGTCTAAAGGGTTTTTTGGGATTATAGCCAAAGGCTCTCTTTAAGCATCATGTGCATAGAATTTAAATATATATTTATAATAAGTGCAGTGCTGCTCCTCATGCAATACTGAAAAACAAAAAAAACAAATGAATATATACAAATAAAGTGCAAAATTTTCCACTAGTAGATCCTCCGAAAAAGTTACGTGGGTGTGATGTAACACGTAAGGGCGAAGTTGGTGAAGTCCTTACGCTACATAGGAAGTGGTGAGACATGGAAAGTGGCGCTAACCATAGAGATGTGATCTCTCATGGCGGCATATACACCTGTTTATCGTAGTGTATCAGTTAAAATGCACATAATATAGGAAAGGTTTTACAGAAAGCAGTGTGATCCCAATATGTTTAATTTGAGCGGATATCCTGGTTGAAGGTGGATATCGGACCCATTACTTATACAAAGAAAAAAAAGTTGCTCATCCATGCCATAAAGTTAAAAGCACCATTGAAGGAAAGGAGTCCCAGGTCTTGAAGAGGGGAGATTGATGGTATAACCCCTAAAAGGAGAATGTATGTTTTGACCTATATTATACATAGGTCAACTCCAGAGATGAGAGTATAGTGAGCACAGAGTAGTGAAACACAGCAATATACAGTAAATTCCTTGGGAACACAGAGCTTAATTGATGCATATATGGTGTACGTGGACTTTCACACTGGGGCTTTCTATTATTGATTTTAATATTCTGCCATAAGGTAATTGAACATTGTATTTTTTTTTCAAATTTATGTGCAGCACGTTGAATATTTGTTCATTTCAGTATTTAGTCAGTATGTATTCATTTCAGTATTTAGTCATTTGATCATCACATGTTCTTAAAAGTGATTCTAAAGAAAATAATAAAAAAAAAAAAAAAAACCCTAGCGCCGACCGTGCGCACATATGCGCTTCGGCAGCTGCAGGCATCACCCCAATACCATTTTTTATAGCAGGCGGTCGGCTCTTTAGGAATAACAACCGATGCAGCTAAAAGCATCTCAGTTTTTATCCCAGAGGAGCAGGGCTACTCCCCCTCCCGCCGCTGTTCCTGGGCCTCCCAACCCACAATTCGGCACTTCCGCCGGCTAGAGAGAGACTGAATCAAAGCCAGGAATGGCTTGGCTCCAGTCTCCTATGTGTAAATACAGAAGCAACGTCACAACATCACTTCCAGTTTACTCAGGCGCCAATGGCGCCGGATTTCACCGCTTGCTGACCGCCTCACGCAGATAGGCTCATACAGGCAAACTAATGTAACTGTATGTGGCCCTTTAAGAGGTGGCCTCTGCACGCGTGCGCCATCGGCAAGTTCCGTGAGTCGCGTTGGGGGTCCCACCGACTTTATCGCTGCTAGGATACCCGTGATCGTCTCATGGAGAGGAAGAACAGGGATATGCTAATATAAACAACCATCTCCCCGTTCTGCCTAGTGACAGTGTCACTGATCTCTCCTCCCTGTGATCGGGAGCAGAGATCAGTGAAGTGTCATACGTAGCCACGCCCCCAACAGTTAGAAACACTCCCCAGGACACATTTAACCCCTACACTGCCCCCTAGTGGTTAACCCCTTCACTGCCAGTGTCATTTACACAGGAATCAATGCATTTGTATAGAACGGATTGCTGTATAAATGACAATGGTCCCAAAAATGCGTCAAAAATGTCCAATGTGTCCACCATAATGTCACAGTCACGATAAAAATTGCTGATCGCCGCCATTACTGGTCAAAAAAAAAAATATTAATAAAAATGCCATAAAACTATCCCCTATTTTGTAAATGCTATAACTTTTGCGCAACCCAATCAATAATCACTTATTGCGATTTTTTTACAAAAAATATGTAGAAGAATATGTATCGGCCTAAACTGAGGGAAAAAATTGTTTATATATTTTTGGGGGATATTATAGCAAAATGTAAAAAATAATGCGTTTTTTTTTTAATTGTCGCACGTTTGTTTATAGCGCAAAAAATAAAAACTGCAGGGGTGATCAAATAAGAAAAAAAGAAAGCTCTATTTGGGGGGGGGGGGGGGAGGACGACGTCAATTTTAATTTGGGAGCCAAGCCGCACGACTGCGCAAATGCCAGTTAAAATGACAGTGCCAAAATCGCAAAAAGTACTCTGGTCAGGGAGGGGGTAAATCCTTCCAAGGCTGAAGTGGTTGAAAAAAACCCCCCAAAAAACACAACAGTATTCAGAATCACTGTTTTTGGCTATCTCAATACTTTGAAGTGCAAGGGAGGGATTTTAGGTCTTTTTAGACCCCCCAATCCCTCCATAAAGAGTACCTGCCACCACCTATTATTGTCAAAGGGGATGCTTACACTAATTTATATATATATATATTTTTTAAAGTGCCTACATCCCTGCGAACTTGCGCAGCAAACAAAATGCATACCTAAGTCATGCCCGCATATGTAAACAGTGTTAAAATCACACATGTGAGGTATCGCGATTGTCAGAGAGAGAGCAACAATTGTAGCAGACCTTCTCTGTAACTCTAACCTGGTAATCGCAATTTTTTTTCAAAGCGTCGCCTATGGAGATTTTTAGGTACCGTAGTTTGTCATCATTCCACGAGTGTGGGCAATTTCAAAGCATGACATGTTAGGTATCTCTTTACTTGACGTAACATCATCTTTCAGATTATACAAAAAAAATTGGGCTAACTTTACTGTTTAGTTTTTTTTGAATTCATGAAAGTGTTTTTTTCCCCCAAAAAAAATTGCAAATGAAAGACCGCTGTGCAAATACAGTGTGACATAAAATATTGCAACGATTGCCATTTTATTCTCTAGGGTCTATGCTACACAAATATATATACTGTTTGGGGATTCTAAGTAATTTTACCAGAAGGTTTTTTTTTTACCTTAATGCAAAGAATGCATTAAAGTAAAAAATCTTGAACATTTAGGACGGATTTAATATTAAGATTTTTCAAGTGGCATACACTAGTGGAACGTTTTGCACTTTATATCCAGCACCCCGGATATTTGTATATATTTATTTGTTTTTTATATACATATATTTTTTTTTCTAAGAGCACTGCTCTTATCCCTACGATAGTTAAATCTATATTCGGGAGCACGTCAGTGCTGGCTAGCTGCCAAGTGTTCTTTTATGAGACTGTTCGCCATTTATTATTTTAATTTTTAATTGATGGTAGAGCGAAGGTTTTTTTTGCACTTGGGCTCAGTTCACATCTTGGCGTATGGGGGTGAAACCGGCGGCAAAATATAATCGCAGGATGCCCGTCGCCAAAAAGAAGCTCATGTATTTCTTTTGGGCGACAGGCGTTCCCACGATTCTGTTCACATGATTTTACAGCGGAGATGAATCGTGGGAAAATTGCGCTGCATTTGGGGTGCTACTGAAATTGACAGGGAAAAAAAAAAAAAGGGGGAATACACGGGTGTCTGGCGATTTACCACTTTGCGAATCGTGAGCAGAATTGCATAGATTCTGCCCACGATTCGGAATGCGGAGATGTGAACATAGCCTTATACTGTATATGCATAGAATTTTTAATAGAGCTATAGTTTCTAAAATAATATTTACAGTACATGCATACGTGTAGAAGTACTTGTGGTAATACCCCATGAGAGTAAACCAATACCAACTTTGCTTTGTTAATGAAGTTATAGGTATCATTCCAATGGGACAGCAGGTCAGTACTCTCCTCGTCATAAACACGAATGTTGTGATAGGCAAAAAGGCCAGGAAAGAAGTTGTCTATTTCTCTGGTCACATTAAGTATATAGCCAATTCTAGAAAAAAAAAAAAAAAAAACACAAGACACGTTAAAATTTGAACAAAGTAAACTTAAATCAATTTATACAACGTAGAAAAGAGGAAGAAACATAGAAATCTGGCTCTTATCCACCTCATTACATGCTGCCTGAATACAATAAAAATGTAAAAAAAAAATTGCACTGGTCCAAGTCCAAGGATTGAAGGATTTTGTATAATCAATGTAGTCAAACTTCAAATCTGTGGGCATGCGAAACACATCGAGACATCCTTTTAAAAAACACTGAAGTTTTGCCATTGTTCCTAATAAAATAAATGAGTGCTTGGGTGTGATCAGTGCAGGTTTTATCCATTTGTATTATACAGCAAGTTGCCAATACCTTTTCCTTCTCAGTGGAGGGCAGCCTGATCTGCAAAGGATTTGCCATTCAGCAATACTATTTGTGAGACATAAAAACTAGCTACACAAAAGGACACCCACCAGTATCAGTACAATTATCTTTAGTGCTGGGTGTGCAGCACTGGCAATTTAAGCCAGGGCTGCCATTAAAATCATGGGATCTCCTGGTGTCATATTTCATTTGTTGGGCCTTGTAACCATTATTACACTGGTCGCATGGATGGCCTTTTTGTTCTGGCCATCCTCAGTTTAAGATGTTTCAGCAGCCGATTTAATTGCTTACTGATTATGTGGCAGCTTTTATTATTCACTCTTTGCCTATGTCCATGTTTAAGCTGGTGCAATGACCACTGCCTCAGGCTTCCTTTTTCAGAGTGGCGCTTTACTCCTGCAGCATCCCACGGAGTCACCCTTACACACAGGGAATAGAATGGCTAGGACCTCCCCTGACCCAAGTTAACAGACTGGCTTGAGACTGCATTGCTCACTGTTAAAGGATAGGCTCACCTTTTGTAACACGGTACACCCATATATAGGATGTAAAAGGTTGATGTGCTCCAGTCCCCTCACTCTCCGATCTTCCTCCATGACAGAGTACAGGGGATCCTCTCTCAGCACCCGCTGTCACAATTTCAAAAACAGTATAGCTTTAAGTTGCTATGCCCACACAGAGCTCTTTGAACGAACTACAAGTCCTGTCTGCCACCGTGGCAAACAGCTTGTAGTTCTCAATGAACTGTGAGGAAGCTGCTGAGGGCTCTCCTAGTTCATTGATGCTCCCCTAAATTCACGAACTGTTTGCCCATACTGGAGGTATGGCAAACAGCTATACTGGGTGTCTGCAGGAGCCTGGCATTATACCTACAATCTGCTGATTGCGGGTGTCATTATTTACAGCCTGTAATTTAAAAAACATAATGGAAACCCTATATAAACAATGTGGTGCTTGCTCTAATCCACAATATCAAGTGTCTAGAGACTATTCCATCTTATACACCTATACCATACGCATTATCTGCAACAACAATATAAAATAAAATCAAGAATATAGGACTAGTGCTTAAACATATACATAAGCACAAGTCCCATGTTCTTGGGTTTTATTTCATATTATATTATATTGTTGGTGCAGATAATGCCTATAAGTGTATAAGGGTATTGAAATGTTCATTAGACATTTTATATTGTGGATTAGAGTAAGCACCACATTGTTTATAGGCTTTTTAGGCATTTGTGGAGCAGTTTTAATGTTAGTCAAACGCTTCAAAACTGCCCATAGGGCATTTGGGGAGGGTTTTTAAGGCCTTGTTAATGCTTGTAAAATGCCTGTCTAATGCCCATACTAAAGCTCATTGACGCCTGTCTGACGCCTATACTAATGCCATGCAAGCATTATAAGAGCGTTTGTTGAGCATTGGAAATTTAGTCAAGTATGAGCAAGCCCTTACGTTTATACATGTGGGAACACATGCAGTTAATGTGAGCAGCTGCTCGCTTACATTTTCAAGAATTGTCTCATTTCCATTTTTATATTTATCTATATTAAAACAACTTTTTTTGATAAAGAGATGGGTAGTGACAGCACATGGGATCCATTTCCATTTATGTAAGATAATAATAAAAATGCACAATTTTTTAAGTGCAAAATCATGAGCATTTATTTTATTTAAGGTGAACTTATCCTTTAGCCTAGGTTCACACTGTAGCAATGCGGGAACCGGCGCTATTACCAAATCGCATCTCTCCCGCAGGCAGTTCACACTGCCCTCTGCGAACCGCTGCAGGTGTCAATATAACGTTATTGACACACCCAGATCAGTTCACAGATCACAGTGCATCAGAAAATGCCAATAGCTGAATGTAGTGTGCATGGACACATAGAATAACCCTATTTAGCTTCTAGGAGCAGAAAAACAATGGCTAAAAGCTTCCAGGAGATTTTAAAAAAACACTAGTGTGCTACACTACTACCTTAAAGTGGTTGTAAACCCTTACAACCAACTTTGACCTACAGGTAAGCCTAGAGATTAAGGCTTACCTGTAGGTCCAAGAAATATCTCCTAAACCGTTTAGGAGATATTTACCTGAAGACAGCCACCGCTGTCTACGGCCCATGCGCCGTAGACAGTGGTGCGCAGGCGCACTGGGGCAGGCTGCAGATCGCAGCGATATGCCGCGAGTGTCGGCTCCTGTGCGCATGCGTGGGAGTGATGTCATCACGGCTCCGGAGCCTCGAGACCCGGAAGTCGCTCCGGGATCCATGGCAGCAGCGAAGAGGAAGACCACTTCCGGGGCTTCGCTCTCAGGTAAGTTTATTCATAATGAGCTAGCCTTTGCTTTACAGGGTGTGCTTTTAAAAAAATAAAATAAAATTGCCTTTACTTCCTCTTTAAAGCAGAGTTCCATCTAAAAGGGGGAGCTCTGCTTATCTGCTGCCTCTCCCCCTCCACTGCAACATTTGGCTTCTTTGGGGGGGGGGGGGGGTTTACCTGGTTTTGAGAGGTACTCACTTCCGGCTGTGTTCGCCCTCTTCTCCTTCCCCCGCAGCTGGCCTATTCACAGAGTATAGCATGATTTTGTTACAAGGCTTCACTGCCCGTTTACCTTAGTGGAGATGGTGGCAGTGGCAGCACCTGATAGTCCACTGAAAATGCGGCTCAGGTGAAGACACTTTAAGCGTCCTAATATTAAAAAGTCAGCAGAGCCAGGAGCTCCTCTTTAAGAGACCTATCTTCTAAAAACAAAAGTTCTTAAAAGGGGTTGTAAAGGTTCCTGTTTTTTCCTATGCATTAAGGTGAAGAAACATCTGACGATTACCCACCGCCCCCCTCCCCCTCCCCCCGTTTTACTTACCTGAGCCCAGGAAAGTCCCTCGTCGCGAACGCGCTAGATCTTTGCCCGGGGTTCTCAGCACTTCATTGGATAGATTGATAGCAATGCAGCCATTGGCTCTCCATTCTGTCATTTAGATCCAATGATGCGGGCGCCGGGCCGAGTCCTGCACTCCGCGGCTATGGACACCGAATGCAGGACTCAGGAGCGCGCCCGCAAGGTAGCCCCCCCGGAAAGTGCTTCTGCCAGGGAGTTATCTGAGACGGGGAGGAGTTAGGAGAGCTGCCAAGGGACCCCAGAAAATGCCATTCGGGGCCACTCAAAACAAGCTGCACAGTGGAGGTATGTCATGTTTGTTATTTAAAAAAAAAAAAAAAAAAATCTACCCTTTAGTGTCACTTTCAGTCTTAAAAACCTACCTTTTTTCATCTGCTGATAGCAGTCTTGTGACTTCTATCAGTGTTTGGTTAAAGCTTGTAGGAGGAGTTTTTATCCTGCTCAGACTGTCCCTCTGTCTGGACAGTGCTGATCAGCCCTGTATTGTGCTGATTACATTCACCCTCCGAAGGAAAAACAACTCTCTAGCAATAAACACCAAACGGAGCATATGCAGCTTGCCCCCTAGTTCTCTCAGGAGATGGTTTGGGGACTGTGGAAAAAGGGAAGGAACAGAGAAGACAGGATCAAAACAGCCGCCTTACACAAAGCAGAGGAATAACCCCTAAGTTCCACAGTGAGTATAAGCAGCATGCTTTACTGCATATACAGACTGATTTTACTGTTGTGGGTTTAGTAATGCTTTAAAACACTGTCATAACTTATAAACTATGCCCTAAAACTAATTAAACCCTACTCTACATTCTGCCTAAAAAAAAAAAAAAAAGAAAAGAAAAAAGAAGAAGGCCTTGTGTTGTGCTGAGACCTATTTAGTATAAAAACGAGATGCTGATAATATAAGTAAACTATTTTTTATTGGTGAACTAGTGATATAATGGATAAAAGCGATCATGCGGTGGTTACGGACATAAATGATATTACTGCAGTTCTATAACTGAAGGTGATGCATATATCTGGAGTTCTCTCTTGACAAGTGCTTCACACAGCAAAAAGTAGGCACCTAAGTAAATGAACAGTAAGAAAGCAGGAAACTTACCCTGCCTTGTTGAGTTCCTCTAGGTTTGATGCGTTCCATTCAGATCCCTAAAAATATTATTTAAAAAATTGCAAATAAAATACTGCTAAATTTAGTAAATATTTCTCTATACAGGCCTGAATGAAGAAGGCAAGGCTACATAACATATAAAAATTCCTGTGCTGTAGCTGGGTATATATAGGGGGTATATCCTGAGCACCTAAAGTCAATTCAGAAGGTACTGAATAAAGACTACAAAATAAATATACTGGTAGTTCAGGTCTGATCCCTGCTTTATTTAAGGCCACTCTATTATAAGATGTTCTACAGCTAAAGCTCATCCCTAGGCTTGATCTCTTTTTGAGCCCCACCCATATGGTTTGTCTGTACACTGAAATCCACACACAATTTCTTCTGTATATTGCCACAATGCTGGATTATTGATTTCATGGACAGCAACACGATTTGCTGCTTGTCCACAATGCTTCAAATTCAGGCTGCTGGGCATAGGGTTCTGCAGCACTTCATATGTCACATCTGTTTTTACATAGGACAAGGTGCAAAACTACATTAGTCCCGAGCCTTCAGTCAACTGGCCAGGTTCATTGGAGCAGTGGGGCGGTATTTGCTGAGCTACAGACAGAAGCACAAGAGGCAGATTTGACCATGCAAAAGCCAAGTTAATATTAATAACCTCATCGATTGACTCAGGAAGAGCTGATGCAATCAGGTGAGCAATAATGGAGATAAAACTACAGGTGGTGGTAAGGAGAGTGGTTACCCTGCTGGCCCCTCCCTCCTGTTGAGTGCCTCCACAGCAAGCAGCTTGCTATGGGGGCACCCGAGTCGAGTCACATAAAGACATGGAGCTGCAGCCCGGCCTCTTTCTCTCCTCATTGGCTGACCTACTTTAACAGCAACGGGAGCCAATAGCGCCGCGCTGCTGTCTCAGCCAATAAGGAGGGGCAACCGAGACCTGCCTACAACATTGCTGGATGGGGCTCAGTTAAGTATTAAGGGAGTGGAGACTGGCTGCTGCACACAGAAGGCTTTTTAGAATGCCTTAAGATAAAAACCTTGTGCCTTTCCAACCCCCTTAGTCTGTTAAGCTCCTATTGAGCACTTGCGGTGACACGCTTACAGAAGTAAAATTGATATCACTTACTGCTGAATTTTATCAAAAAGATCTGAACAGCCACCCATTCTATTTATCAACAAATGGGACCTTTTTCTCCTTTTTCATGAACGTTTAAACATAAGTCAATTTTTGCTTATGTTGTAATATATGCATATAGAGCATTTTGAGCAGATAATATCTAGAATTGCTCTAGCGAGTGAAAACCATTTTTTTTTTCACCGGATCTATACATATGCAGATTGGTGGAACTTATCAATTATATTTTGGATGTAACAGTATATACCGTTTTGTCATTATGAATTCATTCATGTGCTGCACATTTTTTCCAAGCAAATTCATATAATTTGCCCCAATAATAATTTATTATGGCCACTAAAATGAGTTAATGCTCAAGAACGTGCCTTTAGGCATGTTGTCCATTTTCTGGCAAAACGCTACTGCTCCTAAACATGCTGGCAGAGGGATTTTTTTTGCCTGTAAATTCCTATGCACACAGGTACGTAAACCAGCACCCTGTATTCTTCAGTAAAAGAAAAAAAAATTGGATTTTTGTACTCACCGTAAAATCCTTTTCTCTGCAATTCACCGATCGACACAGCTCCTCTCTGTAACTAAATGGGTTTGTTAGCCTGCCATTAGGAGAACTAGGCCAAATTGTAACACAATACACAGAACTTTTAGTCCCGCCCCGGGGGGCGGACCCTGTGCCAACAACCCTCCCTGCTGCCCCAGCAGACTCAGTACATCAACAAGCAGTATAACTTAGAGAAAAGGAGGGGTGGGTGCTGTGTCGGTCGGTGAATTACAGAGAAAATAATTTTACAGTGGAGTAAAAAAAAATCCTATTTTCTCTAATATTCACTGACCGACACAGCTCTCTGTAACTAAATGGGACGCCCCAAGCAGTGCCAAACAAGGGGTGGGAAAAAAAAACAGCATTAAAACTTCATCCACCATGGCAAGTGGGAACTAGTGAAACTAAACCCCCAAAAACAGCAGTGTACGGAAAAACACACCACCATATAACCGGGTATTTTCAACAGGAGAGATGCCCAAACCCGCAAACTTTCCGCGGAAGTAATGCAACAGTGCATTAACAGTACTGCATTTTTTAATCGAAAAAACAGGAAAAAAAAAAAACTTCAATTGCAACTACACAGCCGCCTGCAAAACTTTGCGGCCAAAACAGACATCAGCCGATGCACTGACGCCTACCTTGTAGAACTTGGTAAACGTATGGACAGACGACCAGGTCGCTGCCTTACACACCTGAGCAACAAACGCTTGGTGTCGGAAGGCCCAAGACGTTCCGATTGCCCTTGTAGAGTGGGCCATGACCAGAAAGGGGGCACCTGCCCCTTCAAGATGTAGGCTTGTACTACAATCTCTCTGATCCACCTAGAAATGGTGGCCAACGAGACCGCCATACCCTTCTTTGGACCAGCCAGCTGTGGCAGACAAATACACTTTTAGAGCCTTAACCACGTCGAGAGCGTGAAGGGCCACCTCTTTGGGGTGCTTCGGCTTAGGACACAATGATGGTAATACAATGTCCTCATTGAGCCACCTTCGGTAGAAAGGACGGTTGCGGACGCAACACCACCTTATCCCTGTGGATGACCAGATAAGGCGACTTGCAGGACAAGGCCGCCAACTCCAAAACCCTCCTGGCCGATGTTATGGCCACTAGGAAACCACCTTCTGTGAAAGGGTCAACAATCTCCCTGATATTCTCAAACGGCGGATTTTGAAGGCCGACAACACCAGGTTCAAATTCCACGGAGGTAACAGTGGATGCACCGGAGGGACTACATGTCGCACCCCCTGAACAAAGGTACTCACTAATGAATGAGAGGCCAGGGGTCGCGGAAAAAGACAGCCAGAGCTGAAATTTGCCCCTTAATGGTGCTCAATGCCAACTTCTGGTCTACACCTTGCTGAAGAAACAGCAGGATCCTGGATATAGAAAAGGAGCTCGGATGCCACCCTTTCTCCTCACACATGGAGATATAGGCCTTCCAGGTATGATGGTATATCTTCCTTGAAGAAGATTTCCACGCCCTCAACATAGTTGGAATCACAGAGTCCGACAGACCCCGGTTCCTCAGCACTTGGCTTTCAACAGCCATGCCATTAAAGCCAGCGATGCGTACCAGGGCCTCTGGGGCAACCAGGATCACCGGGATTCCCTCAGCTTCCACTCTACGCAGCAGGCATAGCAACAGCTTTAGCGGAGGAAAGGTGTAGATCAGCTGGTACTGATCCCATGGAGCCACCAGCGCGTCTGCCCATGGATCTCTTGTCCTGGACACGAATCTTGGCACCTTCCGGTTGAGGCGGGAGGCCAATAGATCCACATCTGGTGTGCCCCATTTCAGGCACAACCGCCTGAATATCTCCAGATGTAATGCACATTCTCCTGGGTCCAGCATCTGTCGACTCAGATAGTCTGCCTGCCAACTTTCTACCCCCGGGATGTAAATGGCTGACAGGGCCAGAATGCGTTGCTCTGTCCACCGAAGTATATGAGCTTCTTGTTCCCCCTTAGTGATTTATGTACGCCACAGCCGTGGCATTGCCTGACTGTATCCTGGTCAGACGGCCTTGAAGACACGTCGACCATGTGTGGAGGCACAGCATGATTGCTCTCACCCCAGCCTGATGGACGGTGATCACTACGGGCACCAGTCTATTTCAGGAGGAAGGATTTTCCGGACTGAATCACCAGGGACCTCAACCACCAGATCAGAGAGTCCCTGACTGGCTGGCTCACCTGGACCCGTCGATCCAGGGACAGCGGAAATTTGTCCTATTTTGTCAAGATCTCCTTCTGCAGGACTCTGGTGTGGAACTGGGCACAAGGTACTGCCTCGAAGGAGGCTACCATGAGCCCCAGTACTTGCATGCAAAAGCGGAGACGACCACTTGCGGTTCATCAGTAGTTTGACCGCAGATCTGAGAGACTGCAATTTGTCTGAGGGGAGAAAGACCCTCGCTTCCCTGGAGTCCAATCGTAAACCCAGGTACTCCAGACGCTGGGGTACAACCACCGACTTCTTCAGGTTCAACAGCCACCCAAATTCTCGTAGAGTCTGTATGGTGATCGCCACATCCTCCTCTAATTCTGAGGCGGAAGATGCTCTCAGGAGGAGATAGTCTAGGTAACCCACGATCGTGATCCCGCGCTGCCTCAGCAACGCCAATACTGGAGCCAGTACTTTGGTAAAGACTCGGGGGGCTGATGCCAGGCCAAAGGGGAGAGCCACAAACTGGTAGTGGGCTTCCCCGACTGCCAAACGCAGAAATTTTTGATGCCGAAGGCATATGGGTATGTGCAGGTATGCATCCTGGATGTCCAAGGACGCCAGGGAGTCCCCTTGATGGAGTGCAGAGACTACAGAGCGAACTGATTCCATTCTGAACCTCTGCACTTTTACAAAGTGATTAAGGGCTTTTAAGTCCAAGATTGTACGTACCCCTTCCTTCTTGGAAACCACAAACAGATTTGAGTAGAACCCCTGGAAGCGTTCCGATTCCGGAACTGGTACAATCACCCCGATTCAGCAAGTCCCTTACCGCCCCTAACAGGGCCTCCCGGTGAACTGGGGACGCAAGTATGCTGGAGGGGAAGAATCTGTTCGGCGGCCAAGAGAGAAACTCTATCTTGTAGCCTGTGGAAATCAGATCGCAGACCCATCGGTCGGATAACCGGGAGGTCCACCGGGCTGCAAACTCCCAAAGGCGACCCCCCACCCGATATGTGGTTGGGGGCAAACCTTCAAGCAGTAGCTCTTTTGTTCGCAGGCTTGTTAGGCTTGCGGTTCCAGGGATGCTTTTGACCATCCGTGGACGTCCTGTCGGGCTGGGAACGTTTTGTCGAAGCACTGGGCGGACGAAAAACCGGGATCGTGGTTACTTTATTTAACCTAGATACTGGGGGGGTCCACGACCGGAGGAGCCGACCATTTCTTGAGAAGACTTTCTTCAAAGGGGCAACGCACCGCCATGTTTTTGGGGACCGAAAAAGTCCTTTGCGGCTGACCCCATTCCCTGTAGATGAATTTGTCAAAATAAGTCAAATACGGGAACACCTTAGGTGAACGTGCTGGCTTGCGGGACCCAAAAGGAACCGATACATCAGCAGAGGGATCCGCTGGCTCCTGGATCTTCAGGGTATCACGCACAGCTGTGATAAGTGCCCCAACAAGTGCTTTGTCGCGCCCGGACGGGGAATCATCCTCACTGTCCGAATGATCCTGGTCAGCCTCGTGTGATAGGTCAAAGCAGGGGTCACCAGCCGCAGCAGGGCCCGAGTCTGCATCAGAGCTCTCCCCAGAGGATGGGGGGGGGGGGGTAGGGGTCTTTTACACACACCTTTCCTTCCAAGCACCGCCTCTATTTCAGCAACAAAAGAGTTAAAGACCACCGTCAGGGTGTCCATGGGCACAGCGCTATCCACAGGTGACCCGGTTGCAATAGCCTCGATTTCGGGGGAAGAAACACCAGTTTCTGAAGCCATGCTGACCCTACCCTGTCTGCCACCTGCAAGGGGACTTAGGACAGTGAAGGTCCCACCCTCCTGCTGCCGCCGCCTGGGGGTTCCTAGCGCCAGAATCACCACCCTGGAGCATTCTGTGATGGTCACTAGCCACGCCTGTAGTCCCCAGGAGGTTACCCAAGTGCAGAGTGAGGAAACTGTGCTGGCAGCAGCTGTAGAAAATAGTGGTGAAACGATCTGCAGAGCTTGCACTAGCATTCAGGAAATGACCATCCAGTGTCCTGTATACACAGTGGACACAGGAAACAGCCTGTGAGAGCAAATGTAATTCTGTCACAAGAGAACTGCGGTGAAAAGAGCGCTCGGGCTTCAAGAAAATGGCTGCCAATGCAACTAATAGGAAAATCTCCTAGAAAATGGCCGCCGAGGCTCACAAGGGGAACCTGATTTGCCCACAGTCAAAATGGCCGCCGGACAGTGCCATGCGGTGATAGGACAAATCAAACTGCGCTGCCTTAAACCAGCAAGAATACCCCCACAGACACCTTTTCGGACCCCCTCATACAGGGACCAGGACCATCGCCAGCCGCACAGGCCCCCCACAAGTGAAAGACCCAGCTATCCCCATACACACACCGCCCGCAGCACATGCAGCCGCCCCCCCCCCGGGGGGGAGATAGGGACGTGGGAGAGAAGAGAAGGAGGCGAGGTGGCCCCCGAATCGACCTCCTAGGGAATGCCCAGCTGCTCAACCCTCCGAGGAGGGAGAGCCGTACTTACCAGTCCTGAAGAGCTGGGAGACATTCCATCACAGACCCACTCCTGCGCAGTTACAGGGTCGCCGCTGGCCCGGTATACTGTGATCCAGACATCAGTAGCCCGGTCATATGTATACCCCGGAGCATTGAAGCTCACTGACCACCTCTGGAGCTGAGGTATGTTGTGGCCTGTCGAGCCTTAGCTGCGACCTGCACACGCTCGATGGCCGGACTGGGGGGACTACAAGGATAACTCAACCAGCCTGTCTCCCAGCCGGCAGTTGCTAGAAGATCCCAGGATCTTCTATCTTGTGCAAAAGCATCAATCCTGCATCAAAAGTCTGCTGGGGCAGCAGGGAGGGTTGTTAGCACAGGATCCGCCCCCCCGGGGCGGGATGGAAAGTTCTGTGTATTGTGTTACAATTTTGCCTAGTTCTCCTAATGGCAGGCTAACAAACCCATTTAGTTACAGAGAGGAGCTGTGTCGATCAGTGAATATAAGAGAAATCTGCATTTTTGGTCAGCAATTTATGCCTCATGCGTGCAAATGCACGCGTATGCACACATTCGCATGCAAATACCTATTAACATAATGTGATCGCAAGAATACGTTTGTGCGTGAAAATACGTGCAAATACATACATTTTTAACTACCAGTGTGCATAAGGCCTTAAAGTTCCGCAAGTATTCTTTTTCATCTCGTTCTATACCAGTTTTCCCTTCTGTTGTACCCTGTCACGTATACCTGTTACCCCCCCCCCCCCCCTTAAATTTAGTTTAATATACGTTGAAGCATACAACTCCCTCACTGCCCTTTTTATTTTATTTTTCTTGCTTCCCCCCCACACCATCCATCCTTTCCTTCCCCATTTTCCTCCTCCTTTTTTCCAAACTATCCACAACATTCCACTGAAATTGCCCTACTAAAACTCACCAATAACCTACCAATTACTCCATACTCATACACCTCTCTGCTGCCACAGTTGACCACCTGCTCCTCCTCAGCAAACTACACACCTTGGCCACCGCGATTCTGCTTTATCCTACCTATCTCAGCACACTTTCAGTGTCACTTACTAAGCCATCTCCTCCTTTCTTCTTCTTGTTGGGGTATTCCAAGGCTCCGTCATTGGGCTCCTCCTATTCTCATTCTATACCTCTTCCCTGGGCCAGTTGATAACCTCCCATGGCTTCCAATACCACCTTTATGCCGATGACATCCAGATCTATCTCTCCACTCCTCAACTCACCCCCTTATTCTCCTCACAGATCTCAAATGACATATGGGTATGGATAACACTTTCTCAAAATAAATCTTTCTAAAGCTGAGCTTGTTATATTTCCTCCTTCCCAGTCCCCCCGCCCCCCCCATGACTTTACCATTAAGATCAACAGCACAGCCATTAGTCCCTCCACACATGTCAGGGTGCTGGGAGTAATCCTTGACTCTGACCTCTCCTTCAGCCCCCACATCCAATCACTGGCTAAATAGTGGCGCCTTAACCTCCTCAACATCTCCGAAATTTGACCCATCCTGACTAATGACACCACAAAGCAACTTATTCACGCCTTGATTATTTCCCACCCTGACTGCAACTCTCTCCTTAATGGCCTACCCTTACTCAGGCTTTCCCCCACTTCAGTCTATTATGAATGCTGCTGCTAGACTAATACACCTCACTAACTGATCCATGACTGCTGCCCCTCTGCCAATCCCTTCACTGGCTTCCCCTACCCCACCGTAAAACATTCAAAATGCTAACCACAACATACAAGGTCATTCACAACATTGCCCCCTGCTACATCACCAACCTCACCTGCGAAGATCGCCCAAATCGTCCGCTCCTCCCAGGACCTCCTGCTCTCTAGCTCCATTGTTACCTCCTCTCATGCTCACCTTCAGGACTTCTCTAGAGCCTACCCCATCTTCTGGAACGCCCTGCCCCAGTACATCCGATAGGCCCCTAACCTGTCCACATTTAGGAGATCCCTTAAAACTCACTTTAGGGAAGCCTATCCCACGCCCACCTAACAACTGTCTCCGAGCCACCCCATCAAATCATTCCCTGCAGCCATTACTTTTTGTACTACCACCCCCTCCCTTTAGAATGTAAGCTCTATGAGCAGGGTCCTCCTGTCCCTTCTGTATTGAACTGTACTGTAATTGTGCTGTCCCTCTCTACATTGTAAAGCGCTGTGTAAACTGTTGGCGCTATATAAATCGTGTATAATAATGACCCTGACCCCAATATCAAAGGCTTGAATATGCTTCAGTTAAAATCATCTGGTCTGTCTGCAGGAAAACAACCTGCTATCATCCTCAACCCAATACCCACAAGTATTTTAAGCTAACGCAATAGTGTATCCAAGAGGGTGAAGATGAAAGAAACCCTTCACCAACTTCAGTGTGTTAGGAAAGGCACACCACACGTGAATCCAATCTGCTTACCAGAAAGCTGTGTAGAAAAAGCATGTATAAATTAGGTAAAAATCAGCTCCGCTCTCCAGACACTGTTGTGGGTATGTAATAATTCAATCACAGGACCAAACTTGCATCAGGCACTGTTCACATAGACAAAAGGGACCATGAGCTCAAACATTCAATGAGCGTATCATCCAATCAGAAAGACAGCATAGTGTAGTAACTTACATATTAAACCAGGAAATTGAACATCAAGATGTAAATCTGCCACGGCTCTCTGCATGCTTGTATCTCTGCCCGCCTGACATGTTTCATCCAACCGGATATTATCAGAGGTGTGGCCTTGTGACACAAGCATGCCCTCCTATCTGAATCCCGGCTGACACAGGAAGAACAAACCACCAGAATGACGCGCCAGCCAGAAGGTGGTTGGAACGCAACGCACACCGCGTCTGCTCTCCAGCACTGAGCCATCCCTCACAAAATGACGCTGCAAAACAGAATAGGGGTTGCACATCATGGAAGTAAGGCAGGTGGAATTCCTCACAAATGACACTGAAACTGGAGGAGCAGCCTCCAGTCAGGCAAGCCAGCCCAAATAAATGACTGGAACGCCCCACATAATCTTGTCATTTCTCTCGGGCAATACATATACATAGCAAAAACACAAACTAATAAGAAAATACCGCATGAAAAATGTCATAAAAATAGCTATAGAGGAGGCAATATAACGTTGCTGGAGGCTCCTCAAGGCATAAAATATTATTAAAACATGGCATAAAAAAGGTATAATAAACCTAAATAAACCAAAAATAACCTCCTAATCGGGACTCAACCCTCTACTGGCCAACATGATTAACTGCAAATCTCTCATGAGCTGAAAAAAATATATAACCATCTCATTCCAACCGTCCCCAAGTCAAATCAGTTTACTCCAACCTCGTCGTGTTCATTATCATCAACAGCAACCTTACCCAGATGAAATATCTGTTTACAATCATTATGAGCCTCTAGTGAGAGATTATGATTGTACTGAGGATTACAACAATAGATATATTGTACAACACTCATCTCATCAAACACCAAGCAATTCATACCCAGGACCTAGACAATCTGGTTGGGAAAGCCCTCAGTATTATCCCCTAAGAGACCACAATACCCCACTGAAGTTCTTTCACCACCTTCTTTTTTTCCCCGAAGGGTCCCCAAAGAACTAATGGGGTGGAGAACCAAAGAGGGACCAGAGGGGGGAGGAGATTTTCAATCTCAGCAAAACACACATGCACAGACAATGAAAAATGTGTTAAAATATGGTCTTAAATTTCCCCCTGATAAACCTCCAATTTTGGAGCCTTTATCAATGTGCTGAAGTACATTAGGAAGATTAATATCAAAAGATACTTTCGGTCACAACCTCCAAGATTGATGGAAAAATTACTGGTAGAGTACCACATTTGGCCCTATCTAATGCCTCTCTTTTCAACCCACCAGGTCAAAGATCGAAATAGCTTCAGATTTTGGGAAGGCTTGGAATCCTTACAAAAAAAAGCAATATCATGATTCGCCCTGCTGACAAAGGAGGGGGAATTGTGATATTAGACAAAACAGTGTATGTAGACATAATGAAAAATAATTCTTTATGATGCAGGTTTTGATGACCATCTACTTACTAAAAAGGAGAAAACTTATTTAGTTCCCAGGATCCCGGTGATTTATCTCCCCAAAGTCTATAAATATCTGGTTAATCCACTGGGGAGAACCATCATTAGTGGGTTAGATCCATTACCTCTCGTATTGGGAAAAACATAGATGGCTTTTTACAGCCATTTGCCTCACAGACTCTATACTTTAAGGATTCCTCGCAGGTAATCCAATTATTGGAGACTGTTGAGTGGAAAGAGCTACATCATGGCGACGGCCGATGTGACTTGAAGAGAAGGAAAGGAAATGTGACTTTGCATGAGGCATGTCATTGTATATATTACTGCATGGAATAATACATCTATCTGTATTGATTTAACATCTCAATCCCATACAGTCATCCATGATTGTAGAAAAATTATTATATCAATCATATTCAAAAAATATTACAATGTAATCATAAAATATTTACTTAGCAAATATATATTTAATATGGGCAATCAATGGACATATTTGATGTAATCAATACAGAATGAATAAAAATAAAAAAAATCATACAAAATATAATACCATGTAGGTAAATTGACATGATAAACATTACTAAAAATGAATAATTTGGGCAAGCCTGTCTTGGCACTATTTGAAAACTCAATGCGTTTCATGGCGTTATAGGCAATCATCAGGAGTAAAATGCATGGTAAATGCTGAAAGTCTGATAAATATCCATTAATATATAATGCTCTCTAAAGCAGTGGTCAACAACCCTGTCCTCAGGGCCCACTAACAGGCCAGGTTTTATGTATTACCTTAGAGAGATGAAGACTAGAATACTGCAATAACTGAGCATCAAATGATATCACCTGTGATGTATTTCAGTTATCTTGCAAACCTGGCCTGTTAGTGGGCCCTGAGGACAGGGTTGATGACCACTGCTCTAAAGAGGGAAAGTGTCAAATGGCAAACTAAATTTTAAAATGACTTACACATCCAGCCCACAGGCTGTACCCTGCTTCTATGATGTAATGGGGCGATGGCCTGGGATGCACTGTCTCACCCGGGGTTGAGGCGGACAACCCCCCCTACAACATAAATCCCACAGTGTACTATGTGTGCGCATGTACCCAATCTGTGAAAAAGGTTGTAAAAAAAGCCAAAACAAAAAACGCAATTGCACCCATTAACTGCTTGCCGACCAGCCACTGTCATTGTACTGCGGCAGGTTGGCACATTCCTGTCAACCGTCGTAGCTGTACGTCGGCCTTTAAGCAGAGATTAGTAGGCGTGTGCACCCGATGCACTGAGGGGGTGCCGATACGCATGGCCAGCCATGCATGATCGTGGGCACGAGAGCCAGAGCAGGGACGTGTGTGTGTGTGTGTGTGTGTGTGTGTGTGTGTATAAACACGCGCGCACACACACACACACACACACACACACACACACACACACACTTCCCTGTTCTGTGAGGAGAGACAGATAGTGTGTTCCTACTAGCTAGGAACAATGATCTGTCATCTCCTTTAGTCAGTCCCAACTCCCTACAATTAGAACACACACAAGGGAACAAAGTTAACCCCTTGATCTCTCCCTAGTGTTAACCCCTTCCCTGCCAGCGACATTTACACAGTAATCAGTGCATTTTAATAGCACTGATCGCTGTACAATTGTCAATAGTCCTAAAAATGTGTCAAGTGTCCGATCTGTCCGCCATAAAGTCGCAGTCCTGATAAAAAAATTGCTGATCACCGCCATTACTAGTGGAAAAAAAAAAAAGAGAATGCCATAAATCTTTTCCCCATCAATCAATATATGCTTGTTGCCAGTTAAAGCGACGGAGTGCCATACCGCAAAAAATGGCCTGGTCACTGAGCAGCCAAATCTTCCGGGGCTAAAGCGGTTAATGAAATTGGGGTTCTGGGGTTGTGATGCGCCCAGTTTCTCCCCCCCCCGCTCATCCTGTTGTGATGGGGCGGGGTCAGACCTTTATACATCGGCGTCATGCTAACCCGCCTTGCACACTGCGACAGCAGACGCCGTAATGCAGGGATTGTGGGTATATTCCATCCTATGTCGCAAAATGGGGGGTGGGGAGTAAGTATCCACTGGGGTTGTATATACACCGCAAGTGGGCTGGTCCCCTCCCTTGACGTTTGCGTGGACCCGCCCTGGATCCGGGGAGTATTTCATCCGGAGGCGGCCAGCTGTCCTTTTCATGCGATTCCACGAGGAGGGATACTTTCTAAAGCACATTTGCATTATCCAGGTATTTTACACACACCTTTTATTTCATTAATTTTTTTCTTTTGCAGTCACCAGCGCACTCATATGGAGTGCATTAACATTGTTCACATGCAGTGTGTCTATACACACACACTCAATCACAATATTAGGATCAATTTGCGCGGCGTTGCTTCAGTTGTACTGTGCCGTTCATCGCGGCTCCGGAAGTAACCCCCGGGATAGGCAAGGATGGCTGCGGGGGCTTCGTTCTCAGGTAATCCATAATGAGCTAGTATGCTATGCATACTAGCTCATTATTCCTTTATCTTGCTGGGTTTTTTTTTTTTTTTTTCAGGAGGGTTTACAACCACTTTAAATATTTTTTCAGCTGTTGCAGTTACTCATGTTGGCCACTAGAGGATTGAGTCCTATTAGGAGGTTTTGTTTTTAGTTTTTTTTTTAAACCTTTTTATGCCACGTTTTAATATTTTATGCTTTAGGGAGCCTACAGCAATGTTATATTGCCTCCTCTATAACGATTTTTATATGCCATTTTCATGTGGTATTTTCATATTACCTTGTCTATGTATAGGTATTGCCCGAGAGAAATGACACGATTATGTGGGGCGTTCTAGCCATTCATTTGGGCTGGCGCACCTGACTGGAGGCTCCTCCTCCGGTTTCAGTGTCATTTGTGAGGGATTGTTTGGTGGTAGAATGTGAGCGTGTTGCGTTCAAACCACCTTAATTCCAGCTGGAGTGCATGACGCGAGGCCCCTCCTCTGTTTTCAGTGTCATTTTTGAGGGATGGGTCAGTGGTGGAGTGCAGAAACAGTGTGCATTGTGTTCCAACCACCTTACTTCCGGCTGGCGTGTCATTCTGGAGGTTCGTTCTTCCTGTGTCTGCGTCATCCAGGATTCAGATGAGAGGGCGTGCTTGTGTCACAATGCTACGCGCCTCTGATGATATCCAGCTTGATGAAACATGTCAGGTGGGCAGAGATACAAGCATGTAGAGAGCTGCGGCCGATTTACATCTTGATGTTCAATTTCCTGTTTTAATATGCAAGTTACTACAATAAATTGTGATTATACCTTTAAAAGCTTCACCATTGGCTGCCTTATTCTTTCAAGAGTAATGCTGTTTTCCTGATTGGATGATATGCTCATTGAATGTTGGAGTTCATGGTCCCTTGCTTCTATGTGAACAGTGCCTGATGCTAGTTTGGTCCTGTGATTGAATTACTACATACCCACAACAGTGTCTGGAGTGCGAGCTGATTTTTGCCTAATTATTTATACATGCTTGCTCTACACAGCTTTCTGATAAGCAGATAGGAAAGGCACACCACACCATGTGTGAATCCAAACACACTGAAGTTGGAGAAGAGTTTCATCTTTAACCTCTTGGAAAGACTGTTTACCTTTAGATAGCGCCGCATGTGGACTTTATTTTATATACATTTGCTTATGAACAAATTGTACTGGCTGCTTCTTTTTAGGAATATCATTGTTGTTTAGTAGCACGGATACCCACCTGTTTTTCTAACTCTATAGTGTAAGCGGAACTAAAAGCAGTGATTTAAAGATTTCCCAAAACAGTGTTATTCAAGGCATGCCATGAATTGACAGCACAAGCAACTGTTAGGCCGCGTACACACGCGCGGACTGTTCACCCAACCTTGTTCGCCAAACAGTTTCGGCAAACAGTCCGCTCAAAATTTGCATGAGCGGACTTGCCCACACACGAGCGGACTGTTTCAGCGAACTGTTTGCCAAACAGTTCGCTCAACTTTTGAAATGAACGGACTCGCCCACGTAAGGCGGAGGCAAGTCCGCCCATTTCGAGCGCGTGTGCAGGTAGGCGGGGCCCGCGACGGAGACGTCGCGGGCTCCGCCGCCTGGAATGGACTTAAAGGGGAACCCCAACGCCGAAAAAAATCGGCGTGGGGGTCCCCCCAAAGTCCACAACAGACCCTTGTCCGAGCACGCTACCCGGCCGGCCAGGAAAGGGGGGCGAGCGAGCGCGCCCCCCCTCCTGAGCCGTACCAGGCCGCGTGCCCTCAACATGGGGGGTGCCTTGGGGAAGGGGGGGCCGCGCGGCCCCCCCACCCCAAAGCACCTTGTCCCCATGTTGATGAGGACAAGGGCCTCTTCCCGACAACCCTGGCCGTAGGTTGTCGGGGTCTGCGGGCGGGGGGCTTATCGGAATCCGGGAGCCCCCTTTAAGAAGGGGGCCCCCGGATACCGGCCCCCCACCCTATGTGAATGAGTATGGGGTACAATGTACCCCTACCCATTCACCTGTAAAATAAAAGTACCCAAAAAAAAAACACAACACACGAGAAAAAATATTTTATTGCACAGCTCCGGGGGTCTTCCGTCTTCGGGGGTCTTCTCGCCGGACTCCTCCGCTATCTTCTTGTAGCTCTTTTACTAGCGGAGGAGTCCGGCTTTCTTCCTCCCCGCCGCCGGCCTCTTCTCCCGACTTCGGGGGTCTTGTCCCCCTCTTCGGTTCTTCTGCCGGGCCACCGCGCCTTCTTGTAGCTCTTTTACAGGCGGTGGCCCGGTCTTCTGTCGCCGCCGCCTTCCGTTCTTCTGCCGGGCCACCGCGCCTTCTTATAGCTCTTTTGCAGGCGGTGGCCCGGTCTTCTGTCGCCGCTGTCGCCGTCTTCCGTTCTTCTTCTTCTTCTTGTTCTTCTTCTTCTCCAGGAGATGTTGACACGATGCTCTCTCCGGCCGGAATGCCAGAGCCGCCCTGCGCTGCCACTTATATAGTGACAATGGGGCGGTGTCACATGGTATATGTCACATGGGTTGGTCACACGGGTTGATGTCACATGGTGACCCCGCCCCCTTACGATGTCATAGTCCCCATGTGACATCAACCCATGTGACATATACCATGTGACACCGCCCCATTGTCACTATATAAGTGGCAGCGCAGGGCGGCTCTGGCATTCCGGCCGGAGAGAGCGTCGTGTCAACATCTCCTGGAGAAGAAGAACAAGAAGAAGAAGAAGAACGGAAGGCGGCGACAGAAGACCGGGCCACCGCCTGCAAAAGAGCTATAAGAAGGCGCGGTGGCCCGGCAGAAGAACGGAAGGCGGCGGCGACAGAAGACCGGGCCACCGCCTGTAAAAGAGCTACAAGAAGGCGCGGTGGCCCGGCAGAAGAACCGAAGAGGGGGACAAGACCCCCGAAGTCGGGAGAAGAGGCCGGCGGCGGGGAGGAAGAAAGCCGGACTCCTCCGCTAGTAAAAGAGCTACAAGAAGATAGCGGAGGAGTCCGGCGAGAAGACCCCCGAAGACGGAAGACCCCCGGAGCTGTGCAATAAAATATTTTTTCTCGTGTGTTGTGTTTTTTTTTTGGGTACTTTTATTTTACAGGTGAATGGGTAGGGGTACATTGTACCTCATACTCATTCACATAGGGTGGGGGGCCGGTATCCGGGGGCCCCCTTCTTAAAGGGGGCTCCCGGATTCCGATAAGCCCCCCGCCCGCAGACCCCGACAACCAACGGCCAGGGTTGTCGGGAAGAGGCCCTTGTCCTCATCAACATGGGGACAAGGTGCTTTGGGGTGGGGGGGCCGCGCGGCCCCCCCTTCCCCAAGGCACCCCCCATGTTGAGGGCACGCGGCCTGGTACGGCTCAGGAGGGGGGGCGCGCTCGCTCGCCCCCCTTTCCTGGCCGGCCGGGTAGCGTGCTCGGACAAGGGTCTGTTGTGGACTTTGGGGGGACCCCCACGCCGATTTTTTTCGGCGTTGGGGTTCCCCTTTAAGTCCATTCCAGGCGGCGGAGCCCGCGACGTCTCCGTCGCGGGCCCCGCCTACCTGCACACGCGCTCGAAATGAGCAGACTTCCCTCCGAGCGGGAACAGTTTGCTCATTTCGAAAGTAGCCTACACACGGGCGGACTGTTCGCTCAAACAAAGTTTCAGCGGACAGTTTTTCGGAATTTCCGAAAGACTTTGTCCGTCAAACTGTCCGCTGAAACTGTCCGCTGAAAGCCCACACACGAGCGGACTGTCCGCCCAAACAGATCAGAGGCTAAGATGGCAGCTCCCTTAGCTATAAGAGATAGGAGGGTTTAGTTCCTCTTTAAACAGAAAGGGTATTCTGATTGTATGTTCCAAATACCAGACAAATTCAATTTTGTACACACACACACACACACACACACACACACACACACACACACACACACACACACACACACACACACACACACACACACACACACACACACACACACACACGCCTCTTTTTTTTCCTTTTTTTTTTTTAACTTATCCAATCAGCAAATTTTTTTGGGGCAACTCAAATATCATAAAATGTATTCAAAACCCACAATCCTCTTTAGATATTTAGACCTTACATGAACTACTCTAAAATAATCGAACAGGCACATGGATAGACCTCCACTATGTCTCTTGAGACTGTACATACCATTTTAACCCTTAGGGCCCTTTCACACGTGCAGACCGTTCAGATCCGCCAGTCAGTTTTTTTCAGGCGGACCTGAACGAACGCTCCGTACATCTCTATGGAGTCAGTGGTGACATGTCCGCTGACATCCAATTCGCTCCGCTAAATACAGACGTATGGAAACCCTATTTTCCATTCGTCTGGCAGATCGGACAGGCGGTCCGTTTTTATATGATCTCCCCATAGAGGAGAGTGGAGATCTGACAGGTCCGTTTATGCACAGTGTGCAGAGATGGACTTGCCATCTGCCGGCTCAGCGGGGATCAACGGATCGATCCCTGCTGAGCAGGCGGATGTCTGAAAATGGATCGGCACATGTGAAAGGGGCCTTACTGTACCCACTCCTACAGCATTTATTTGTGCAAAGGCATTTCCTTCTTGAGGAGACCTTAGCAAGCATTCTGACTGCATCTTGGTTTAAGCAGAAGTTAAACCCTTTATTACTAATAATCCATAGAGCCTTGCATGGATGCCCAAAGCATATGTCAAGGCAAAAAAATAAAAACACACGTTTCATACATCTCTGAAATACAAGCACATTTTCCCATGTTTAATTCCCTTAAAAACACTGCATGTACAGAAAAAAATCTGTTGATGTGCCAACAATATAATGTGTTCCTACCTTCCTTTTTGTCATGACAACACAGCGAGGGGGATTTACTAAGACTAGAGCAGCCAGAACCTGGAACAGCTGTGCCCGGCAACCAATCAGCCTCTATCGATTTAAAAGCTTAACTGAACAGGCTGAAGATAAAAGCAGATTGGCTACTCTGCACAGCTGCATCAGATTCTGTCTGCTACAGTTTTAGTAAATTCTTCCCAATATAATTTTGGCTCTAAATTCCAAAGCATGTGTAGTCAAGCCCTGTCTCTTATTTCTGATGCATTCCAAGAACAAAGGACTTCTTCTCACCTTGTGCACAGGCAGAGAGTAGAGGAAGCTCACAGGGTTTAAAGCAAAAGCAACATGTATTTTTTTATTATCAAACCAATATCCCAAACCTATTTTAATTGTATATTAGCAGACCAAAAAGGGAGCAAAAAAGAAAAGTTCACTGCTAGGATTCACATACACTTTGATAAATTTGTAATCTTGTGAGAAGCTATTATCAGAGGCTGTAGCTTCCAACCAGTTGCTGCTGGTGAAGTTTTAGGATGGGGGGTCCCTCCTTTTTGACCTCTCCCACTTTTCATAAGTCACACCCCTTATAGAATCCACCTACTCCATCCCCTGTATTCCACTAGCTTCCATCTATAGTGTCAGGAGTATTTAGCTCAGCACCCCAGAACAGAGTATAGAGCCCCAGGACTAACTGATGATTATCGATCTATATCCACTTCCCCATGGTGTCTTTTGGTACGAGTCTGCGGAGAGGATTCAGTCAGTTCAGAGCTTGCCAATAAAAAAGGTAGCAAACAGAAACAAATCTTTTTCTTTAAACTTGTGACTCATTGCTCTAGCACAGAAGGGAGACAGACTTCTCAGTTGAAGTTTCAGTTGGTTTTAGCAAACAATTTGTAATGCAGCAATAACAACTTTACTTTTCCTAAGAGCCTACCAATTCTGGATTCTGTAAAAATGCAGCGCTCGGGCCGTGCGTTCCATCCACGGAGCCGCTGCGTCACTTAGGGTTTCTCACTGGCACAGCGAAACCGGAAGTGATGCCACATCTCTGAGGAAAAGCACAGCCCGTGTCCACCATCCCCCATGCAGCTCGTGTTCACCATCCACCATGCAGCCTACCTGTGCAGGGAAGAAGAACAGGAGAGCGGCCCAGATGTTCACAGCTTTCATTTCAATTGCTGTGTTCTCGCTGCTAAAAATCATATATAGCCCCGCCCCCTGGCCGGGGAACATTGATTGACAGATCACCCGTCCCGGCATTGGATGTGTGATCAGGCTATCAAAGTCCCGGGACCAGGGGGCGGGGCTGCATCTGGCAGCAAGTGGCAGGGAACATGGCAATGTGAAATGAAAGCAAATATTGCTGTGTTCCCTGTGCTGCGTTCTGAACATCTGAGCCGCTCTCTCTCTCCCATTCGTGATCGCTGGAAGAAGGATTCCCATTCCACCCAGGCTGCCGGCGGTGCTGCTTGCCCCCCCCCCCCACCTGCTCCAGGCAGTCCTTCCTCGCCAGCCCTTAAAAAGGCGCTTGCAAAATGCAAGCAGGCGAGTGCATTTTTTGAGGGTTGGCATAGACATCACGCTTCCCATAGCGCACTGTGTCCAGAACCCAATGCACTTAAAAGGACCTTTTTTTGTGACTAGCTTTGAGGGGGAGGCGCCCATGTGCCCCCTATGGATGGGCCGCCACTGCGTCCAACATTTGTCTCAACACAGAAAAGAACATGAACGCAAAGTGGTAGAGTTAAAGGAGTTGAAAAGGCAGAAGGTTTTTTTTTATCTTAATGCATTCTATTCTAAAAAAAAAAAACCTTCTGTGTAGCAGCCTCCCCAGCTCCCCCTAATTACTTACCTGATCCCAATCTCTCTCCAGCAATGTCCAAGAGTGTCTAAGCTGTCCGGAACACTCCTCTTGATTGGCTGAGAAAAAGCAGCGGTGCCATTGGCTCCCGCAGCTGTCAAAAGTCAGTCAGCCAGCCAATCAGGGGAGAGAGGGGACGGGGCTCTGTCTCTGAAAGGATACACGGAGTTCTGGTTAGGGTGCCCCCATGGAGAGCTGCTGGCTAAAGGGGCACTCAATAGGAGGGAGGGGCCAGGAGCCACAAAGAGGGACCCAAGAGGAGGAGGATCCAGGCTGCTCTGTGCAAAACCAACTGCACAGAGGAGGGAAGTATAACATGATTGTTATTTTTATTTTTTTAAATGAGACATTACCATCACTTTAAACACTGAATTCCAGGTATTTTTTCATTTTATTTCCATACTTAAATTGGTCTAGCTTGGATCAATGCAAGTAAAAATATGTCAAATGATTCTATACCTGGCTGATCCCCATGGAAGCAGAGAATCACTTTAGCAGTCGCCGCTACTACAGTGACCTCACAGTCTTCCAAGTCCTGCACTGAGCAGCTGTCCTCCTGCATAGTAACCATAATGTCCAAGTACTCTGTGCATAATTTCACATAATGTTAAGCGAGCTAGGGGCCCCAAATATGTACAGTTAGGCTTTAAATCTAAAAGTTCAAGAAAGTGGCATCACCATCCGGGCTGTGCTGTACAGCAGAGGTGTATGAATTTACAAGTGGACAGAATTACAAATGTTTTTGGCCATAAGAGCTGTCTGCATTAATGATATCATAAATACGCAAATTTAATACGTCTTGCTATACTTAACAGAAAGAACTCTATTTACTTTGCTTACACGTTTTTTTTTTCAAATGCACGATTGTAATGATTTTAGCATATAACAGGACCTATGCCTGCACTCAGGTCATAAGTATGTCAATTAGGCCAACCCCCATCACAATACAATATGAGGTGGCCCTGGCAAGAGGTTCCCAAATAAGCTTGCAAAGAACATGAAAGTGAACAAAAGGCCAAAAAGGACAGGAGGAGCAGACAGAAAACATTCTTGTCTGCAGACATGCAAAGCGCAAGCAGCATAGATCCAACAAGCCCCATGGAAACAGAAAAATTGTGGAAACAGGGTCCTTCTTCAAACTGCTAAATGCTTTAACGTATTTTCTTGACAAAGTGACCGAATTGCCTGATCAAATAGTCTTGACAGTGCTTCATATTTCAGACTTCAAAAGCAGTTAAGCTGGTTCTAGGCGTGTGTTAATGCAGTGACAAATAACATCCTGTACTTACTGGAAAACTGTGGGTAGAATGTATGGCGACTAGTTGATGTAAAGAAAATCAATGTGCACCTTTAGTGAGGACCAGTTTATTAAGGAGCTTTAAGAAAACAGTATAGCACATTTCAATTAACTAAGTAGAAGAGAACCAATGAAAGTCAGCTGTGCAGGCTACATTCCAAATGCCAGTACACAGTGGGAAATTAAGGCTCCATGCACACTGAAGCTCAAAAAAGCTTTTTCTGGACGCCAGATTGCTGGCAGAAAACGCTGGTTGAAAAACTTGCTTTTAACAACGTTTTGTACTAGCGTTTATTAGCGTTTATGGGCGTTTTCAATAAAAATACACAGAGGACACTCCAAAAATCCCACAGTACATTCCAAACTCCCACAATGCATTAAAAAAATAGAATGCCGAACACTAACGCGCGTTTATGAGCGTTTATAAGCGTTTGTCGTTTTTTGGCGGTGAAAAACGGCACTTTGAACGTAAATTTCTGGCGTTCAGAAAAAAGCCCATAAACTCCACTGCTCATTAAAGCTGAAAAACGTCCATGTGTGCATGGACACATAGGCTAACATACAGTGGAGTTTATGGGCTTTTAAAAAAAACGCCCAAACTCCAATAAACTGCAGTTTATGAGCTCCAGTGTGCATGGAGCCAAAGGCTTAAGTATAGGATTAAAAAAACGGCGATAGTAACATCTTTTGATAACCAGTCCCCAGCTCACACAAATAATCAATTTTACGTAAATAATCAGTTCTTTACATTAAAATAACTAAAAAATGTAGGCATTATGTTTACATACCAAGTAAAGGTAATCGAAGATTAGAGAGGCTTTATCCATTTGTCCCAAAATAACCAGCATCTCATTGTCTATGTATTCTTTGTACTGTTTTAAATTGCAGCTCAGTTTCTTCTCCAGCTCATTTCGGATCTAGAAAGAAAACAAAGGGCTCAAAACATTTTTACACATTTTGGGGAATGTAGAATTGATGGAAAGATTATAAACTGCTTACTTCTTTACAAGTCACATTCTCCAAGTCTTTGCTCATCATGACACTCCGCAAAGAAGCTTTGATGACCCATTCAGTCCTTTCACCTTCATTTGGCCTATACAAGAAGACATGCTAGGTTACAGCAAAAACAGACAAGGAGATGTGTGCTCCACTTTGAGACCACAAGAGCCAAATGTAATGCACTGCATGACTGTACCCCATGTGTTCTCAAATAAAAGAAGTGAAGATGCAGTCCCACTGCACAGAAATGTTGCAAAATGTTTGCATAATCCCTGTCTGAAGATTGTATAATGGTATCATATTTGGGGGGGGGGGGGTCTGGGTCCTTCACAGCCACAGTTGTCTGACGAAAGTAGATAATGCCTTGGGTTATCTGACAACTAAAGATTGCCATGCATTGTTTGAATTTCAGCTAGTTACTGATGAACTGGCTAAAATTCGATAAGTGGGTGGCCCTGTCAGCTACTTCCAACTGGACATCCCTTAATTGAAAAATCAGATGCAGCCGCTGTTTAGGGAATCTGACAGCTGATGGGGCTAGCTGTCAAAATGCAAAAGTTGCAGCAGTAGATTCGTTCATTCAAGCTGTGTAACATGGATGGAGCAATCTAAGAATTTTTTTTTTCAGTTTAGCCTGAAGTTCAAAATGTCCCTTAATCATATATAAAAAGGTGCCATCAGATGCTGCAAAATAAGACATTTCTTCAAAATACAAAGTATATATATCAAACAGTTTTTTCATCTTCGTTCTGGATAGAGTAGGGAATGGTTAATGTTCAAGTTTTCATTACTCCATAAGCAAAAATAATGAAAGTATTTACTAAATAATATTTGAATGGGCGTATGGTGCAGCAAGGTCAGTAGAGAATACATACCAAGATTAAACTTTTCCCATTTCCGATGACCGGTTTTGAAAAACCGTCATCCTTTATATGTCTAGGATCATTACTTACGCCTGGTAATAGGCAAAATTTGTGTTTATCTAGTTGCTGACCCGCCACAGTACTTTTACTGCGGCGAGATGGCAGCTACAGGCACTGCAATGTACTTGGTACATCTGTGCCTGTTTCCAGGTTGGGGCGTGCGCCCCTCCCTGCCTACTCCCCTGTGATTTGACATAGTGGGAGTTTATCAACAGATCCCAAGCAATGATTCATTGCCAGTACCAGCTGATCAGCTGTGTGAAATCACAGATTAGTCCTTTGTTGTAAGCAGCACACAGCTTTATACAGAGGGAGCAATCGCTTTGTTTCTATTGTCTGCTATAAATTGATCTTTAGTACAAAGCAGCACACAGTAAGCACATTAACACTGGCTAGGCACACAATTAACCCCTTTATTGCCCCTAAATGTTAACCCCTTCCCAGCCAGTGTCATTAGTACTGCTGCACGATCACACTCCCACTATAAGTTGCTGATCACTGCTATTACTAGTATATTAAAAAAATAAAACTCATACAGTAAACTATATGCTAATAGATGCTATGAATTGAATGCAAACAAAATTGATATACACTTATTGGTTTTTTTTTTTTTTTACCAAAAATATGTAGCAGGATACATTTTGGCCTAAATTTATGAAGAAATATGATTTTGTTTTTTATTGGATATGTTTTATAGCAGAAAGTAGAAAACTATTTTTTCCCCCCTTCAAAATTTAGGGTCTTATTTTCATTTATATAATAATAATAAAAAAAATTGGTTAAATACCAAAGGAAAGCTCTATTTAGGGGGAAAAAATATATAAAAATATAATTTGAGTACAGCGTTGGATGACTGCGCAATTGTCAGTTAAAGTAGCGCAGTTGCATACAGCTAAAAAAGGCCTGGTTATGCAGGGGGGTAAAATCTTCTGGTGCTTAAGTGGTTACTATTATTACTAGGTTGCTATAAAACACAAATTTATCCTATAAAACTAAAAGTACTGGGATACTCACTTCTCCATGAAGAGGATGGGGGAGTCTGGCCGGGTGGACTCCAGGTCCTGCATGGTGTTCCACTCATTTATGCAGCTTTGCTCAGAGCAGATACAGCTCTCATAGTATGAGGCCCACACAAGAGCCAGCCCTCCAGGAAAATAGTTGTATCGTCTGGCAACCTCAGAGGCCTTGTGTAGGACTTGAAGTGCTGACCTGTTTTAGATTATGAAAAAGAACAGACTTCAATAAGCAAGCGTGAGGCCACAAAAAGCATAACAGCAGATAATAAATTAAACATAAATCAAATTTTTGCAGGCTAGGATAAAAAAGAAAAAAAAAAGAAAAAAGGAAGGTGTATTTAGTATGTCATTCTTGCTACACACATCACACTTTGCCTCATCATTAGCCTTCTTTAGCATTCAGAACATGATGTATGAAACATGCATTTTCCATTAACATAATGCCTCACGTGTGGTGGGATTCCACAGTGGTTCTACTTTGTATAGAAAGACTTGTACATACCCTAAGGCTGGAAAAAAAAAAATCTCAAACTACTACTATTTTAATAGCAGGACAGTATTTCACTTATACAAAATTCTTGCACACACACACAAATTATATATATATATATATATATATATATATATATATATATATATATATATATATATACATACATACACATATACACACATACACACACATACACACATATTCAATTTTAATTAACTGTTTCAATTACTAAGAAATCTTAATGGTTTCTGTATACAATTGCAGTATGAAATTAAGCAGATTCCTGCTCAAAAATACAAAAAACACAATAGAATATGAAAGCTCTGCACCCTGAGCCCACCCAGTTGTGTGACAATATTCACCATTGTCTTCTTGCATCTCCCGATTGGCCGAGAGAAGAAGTGATCGTACTGGCCGGGAGCGGGGGGCTCCAAGGAGGAGATGCAAGGGGAAGCCGCTGAAGCTGCCCGTGGCCTGGATGGGGTAGAGTGCGGGACTGATGGATGGGCAAGTGATGAAATTAAGGGTGGGGGGGGGTATGGACCGACTGACAGGCGGTGGGAGGTTTGACCGATCAATCAACCGAATGGAGGAATGGTTTGTTTGCCACCCTGCCCCCAAAACAAAATTGAGCACCAGCCGCCACTGGCGCCTGGCTTAACCTTCCAATGAACAGCCTTGATTTTATAAAGCTGCAATGAACTGTTCGAGTGCAAACATGTTAAAACATACCTACTGAGCCTGCAAGCCATATTTTTGGCTATGCATGGTTAAGGATGGCTAAACAACATTTAAAACCCTGTGGAAAAATGATCCCCAGAGCTACAAAACTATGCTTAATGCAGAGCTCCACCTAATGTAGAAGTTCTGCTTTAAGGCCTCCATCACCCTTCCCCTTCTATAAATGACCAATTGGGGGGGTGTGGTGTGCGGGTACATGGTTTTGACAGGTACCCGCTCCCACTTTCGCTTGAATCACCTAGGCTATCTGACCAGTAGTTCTCCTCTCCCCATCCCTCTCTGCAGTCTACAACTCACAGGTCCCAGAAGACTGCAGCACCATTCACAATGCCCAGAGCTACTTTTGCATGCGCAGTAAGCACTTGGTTGTGAAGCCGCAATCAGTCATAGCCCGGTGCCCATAGTTGACAGGCCAGCACCAGGGAGAGAAGCTAGAGAAGCTAGTGGGAAGGGGTGGCTCGGGTGAACACATCGCTGGATCATGGGACAGGTGAGTGTGCATTTATTAAGTCAACAGCTACAGTTTTTGTAGCTGCTGACTTTTAATAGACCAAAAAAAAATAAAAAAATACTGGAGCTCCTCTTTAACCACTTGCTTACAGGGCACTTAAACACCTTCCTGCCCAGACCAATTTTCAGCTTTCGGTGCTCTCACAATTTGAATGACAATTACTCAGTCATGCAACACTGTACCCAAATGAATTTTTTGTCCTTTTTTTCCCACAAATAGAGCTTTCTTTTGGTGGTATTTGATCACCTCTGGGGTTTTTATTTTTTGCGCTATAAATGAAAAAAGACCGAAAATTTTGAAAAAAAACGCATATTTCTTTGTTTCTGTGACAGAATTATGCAAATTATTAATTTTTCTTCATAAATTTTGGCCACAATTTATACTGCTACATGTCTTCGGTAAAAATAACCCAAATTAGTGGATATTATTTGGTCTTTGTGAAAGTTAGAGAGTCTACAAGCTGTGGTGCGAATCGCACAAAATTGATCACATCTGATGTACTGGTGGCCCATCTCGCTTCTTGTGACCCGAACAAGTCAGGAAAGTACAAATACCCCCCAAATGACCCCTTTTTGGAAAGTAGACATTCCAATGTATTTAGTAAGAGGTATAGTGAGCTTTTTGATGTTGTCATTTTTTTCCCACAATTCTTTGCAAAATTAAGATTTTTCATTTTTTTTTTTTTCTCCACAAAATTGTCATTGTAATAGGTTATTTCTCTCACGTGGCATGTGTATACCACAAATGACACCCCCCAAAAAATTCTGCTACTCCTCCTGAGTATTACAATACCACATGTGTGGGACTTTTTCACAGCCTGGCCACATAGAGAGGCCCAACATGCAGGTAGCGCCATCATGTGTTCTAGGAACATAAGTTACACATCTAACTTGTTGACTATTTATTACACTTTTGAAGCACCAGGACAATGACACGTGACACTGATGACAGATGGCACTGATACGTGGCACTGATGACAGATGGCACTAATATGTGGCACTGATGACAGATGGCACTAATATGTGGCACTGATGACAGATGGCACTAATACGTGGCACTGATGACACGTGGCACTGAAACGTGGCACCGATGACAGATGGCACTAATACGTGGCACTAATATGTGCCACCGATGACAGATGGCACTAATACATGGCACCGATGACGCGTGACACTGATGACAGATGGCACTGATAAGTGGCATTGATGACACGTGACACTGACAACAGATGGCACGTGACACTGACAGGTGGCACTGATGACAAATGGCACTGATACGTGGCACTGATGACAGATGGCACTATGTGGCACTGATGACACGTGGCACTGACGGCAGGTGGCACTGGGGGCAGGTGGCACTGGGGGCAGGTGGCACTGGGGGCAGGTGGCACTGGGGGCAGGTGGCACTGACGGCAGGTGGCACTGGGGGCAGGTGGCACTGACGGCAGGTGGCACTGGGGTGGATGGCACTGGGGGCAGGTAGCACTGGGGTGGATGGCACTGGGGGCAGGTAGCACTGGGGTGGATGGCACTGGGGGCAGGTAGCACTGGGGTGGATGGCACTGGGGGCAGGTAGCACTGGGGTGGATGGCACTAGGGGCAGGTAGCACTGGGGTGGATGGCACTAGGGGCAGGTAGCAATGGGGTGGATGGCACTGGGGGCAGGTAGCACTGGGGTGGATGGCACTGGGGGCAGGTAGCACTGGGGTGGATGGCACTGGGGCAGATAGCACTGCTGGGGGCGGATGGCACTGCTGGGGGCGGATGGCACTGCTGGGGGCGGATGGCACTTTTTATTTCATTTTTTTAATTTTTTTTTTTTCCAGAATCAGAACGGCTGCCGCTGCAGCCGTTCATCTCTCCCCTCTCGCACTGTCTGTGCGAGGAAGGAGAGCGGCGCTGCGAGATGATCTCATATGTTTACATATGAGATCATCTCCCATTGGACACGCCGATCACGCTGTAAACGGCCGCTGTGATTGGCCGTTTACAGCGATCTGTGTTTGCCTGTCCCCGGGGGACACGGCGAACACAGAACTTCCGCGATGCGCGCCCGCGGCGGCGCGCATTGCGGAAGTAAACATCAGGCCGTCCAGGGACGACCGCCCGAACGAACGCGCCTGCTCTACGGCCGTAATTCGGCTATAGGGCGGGCGCGAGGAGGTTAAAAGTGGTTGTAAACATCTGGAAAAAAAATGTTTTTTACCCTGCAAGGTAATGTCAAAATATGCTAGTATACATTGCATACTAGCACATTATGTTAACCGTGCCTTAAAACTAATCATTCCAGCACCGAGATGTCAGAGCTGCAGGCGTTCCCATCTTCAGCAGTCTTGCTTCTGGGTTCGTGGACTCCAGCTCTGTGACTGGCCAGAGCCACGATGACGCCACCCCTGTGCATGCGCCGCAGTTTATGGCAAAGGGCTCTGAAGGAACGGCACGGGTGGCAGTTTCTTCAGAGCACCTCTGCCAGTGGCTGCATGTACAGTAAATATCTCCTAATTGGAGCATGTTTAGGAGATATTCACACTACCTATAGGTAAGTGTTATTATAGGCTAACCTATAGGTAAAAGCCAGAGATGGAAGTTTACTTCCACTTTAACAATACATTAATTGTTGAAAACACATATTTCAGTAAACATTTAGATGAAACGATCAGGCATGAATAATAATAGCTGTTCTATACAAGACAGTAACTAAAAAGCACCAAATGTCGCTAAGTAAGAAATTTGTTTTGGCCGCTGTGCCTGTCCATCTGTATCATTTGCATTTGCCCTGAGGAAATCTAGGAAGGAATGTGAAGAAAAGACAAAGCTGGGAAGAAGAAGAAAAATTTGTCAGGGAAGACAGATGGGATGGGAAACCACAAGAACAAAACAATGGTATTCTACCTTGTTCACAATACTCTGTTAGGATTACCCCTTCGCTACCAGAAGTGCGGTAATATGGGTGGTATAACACGAACCGTATAAAGCACATACATAATGACGACGAACAAAAAAAAGATTATAATAACAACACTTGCTTACCACATGGCTTGGACGGATACTGGTTTGAACACATGGGTTCTCCCTGCTGTGTTGACACTAAACCCACTAAGCAAACAGAGAAAATAGAGAAGTTTAGAAGTTTAAAAAATAAAAATAAAAAAGGGAGAGAAAATAAGAAGAATTATCTCCTAATGAAATGCACATACGCTGCTCTGCAGTTTACAAAACCACTCAGGAAAACAACTCTCCTCCCCAAGTGGACCCTTACATAAGCAGAAGTCCAGAAGCACTTACGGAGAACAAATTATGCAGTATGCGATATGCTTAAAGTGGTTGTATACCCACATTTTTAACTTTTACCTACAGGAAAGCCTATAATAAGGCTTACCTGTAGGTAAAAAAAATATCTCCTAAACCTGTACGGTTTAGGAGATATTCCCCTCGGTATGCGCCGCTGACCGCAGCGGCGCATGCGCACAAGGGGTTTCTCGCCGTCAAAATCCGGCAGCGGCCGAGCGGCCGGACTGAAATCTCCCGCGCGCATGCGCGGGAGTGACGATATCGCGGCTCCGGCCACTCACAGCGCCGGAGCCGCGATACCCGGAAGAAACGCCGAGGGAGCATGTCAGCTCCCTCGGCGTGGATCGGGCCAGATGTCGGGGCCTCGTTCTAAGGTAAGTATTTCATAATGAGCTAGTATGCGGTGCATACTAGCTCATTATGCCTTTTGCTTTGCAGGTTTAAAAAAAAAAAAAAAATGTGCGGGTTTACTACCGCTTTAAATTACATGATCTGTTTCTCCAGGATGCTTCAGATTTAAAAAAGCAACATTGACCTTACCTTATGAAAGAGTCTGCAGTTACAACGAGTGACTTTTTAATGCATTTCTGGGGAGTTTAATCCTTACTAGTGCTTTTTTTTCCTGTCTTTTTTTTCTTCACCTTAAGGGCCAGTTCACACCAGATGCAGTTCTGTTCAGTGCGCTTTTTTTCTGTGCTAAAAATGCATGCACAGTGTTTCCATGTATTTCAATGGCTCTAGTTCACACCATGCAGTCAGTTTCCGGTGCAGAAAAAAACAGAACTGCACAGAACTGCATGTGGTGTGAACTGGCCCTAAATGGGGACATGTGCGTTCCGGTGCGTTTTTTGATGTGTACAGTTCCATGCAGAAAAAATGCAGCATGATCTACGTTCTTTTCTGTAACTTGAACGGACTGGAACTGACAGCACTAGTGCGAAAAATACCATTGGAAACAATATCACCTACTATCCATGCATTATTGATGCAGGAAAAAAAAAATGCACTGGACTGCATGTTGTGTGAACCGGCCCTAAAGCAGTCAATCCACTGCGGCTGCAGTTACTTTTAAATAGCAGAAACATTGGATATGCTCTTTGTAGCTCTGGTTAAGCCCCGTATACACGGGCTGAGCAACATCGGCCAGCTTAATAGAAAACGGCCGGCATTCGGTCCATGTGTATGGCAGCCATGGAAAACCAGCAGCTGACCGGCTCCTCGATCAGCACGCTCAGCCAATGGCGGAGATCGCTGATCGGGGTGTTCTGGCAGGAGGGCTGTCCCCCTGTCAGAACAGAACAGCTCAGCAGGTGGGATCTTTTTACTAATGGTGGATTGTTAGTACAGCTGCTCCGACCAGAGCTGAAACTTTTTTTTCGTTCAACCCAGCGAAGCTCGGAGTATGTACCAGGCTTTTGACCTAGTAAGGCTTCACGTACATAGGACATTTTTACAACCTCTCCTGAATGATTTAACTTGACAGATAGTAACCGTTGTTTAAAATGTCCATTTTGCCGTGTTTGTATTTAAAAAAAATAAAAATAAATAGCCAAAAGTCAAAAACGCCTGTAAAAACGCAGCGTTTGAAATGCCTCTAAACTCAGCTTCTGAACCCATTTTTTTTGAGTTCCAAAAAAAAGCCTCTAAACTCAACTGCATAGAAACTACTGTAAAACAAGCCTGTGTACATGTACTGATAAAGATAACAAAGGAGAGTTCAGGAGCAGTTAAAAAAAATGCCCAACTGCTCCTAAAGGTCTGTTTAGCAACAGTGTACATGAGGCCTAAACAAACGTAATAGCGGATGCCTCTATCTTTTTATTAAGCAATCTCCAGTCCCAGTGACTCTTCTTAGAGGAATTCTACCCAACGACCTCCTCTAGTGGCCACTCTACTTTTCCTTTTATAAAAAATTGTAAGTAAAAGTTGTCTTTTTAAAAAATTACTCAAAGCTGAAAACCGGGGAGAAATAAAAGTCACCAATCAATGCAGCCCTATACTGTATTATATTATTTTTTAAAAGCAGTGAATGTGACTCAGTATTTGCCTCTTTCAGTCCACTGTACAGCAAAGCTCAGACGGGAGAGGAAGAAGCGGAACAATTAACCAGTCAGCAGTGCTCATGAGCAACCAAAGAACATGCTTACACAAGGAGAACGCATAGTGACCGTTTGAAGCTTAGCAAGGTACTCACTGTTCAGTCACAGGCTGAGAGGGATGAATTGAAAGCATAGAACACAGAGGGCACGTAGGCCTAATGCATTATCCTCTATACATGTTTTATTTATTAAAAATGGAGGTGAATATACTAACAAACCAGTAATTGTGTTATAGCATGATCATAAAATCATCTGCTTAAATCCATATGCGAAAATCCACAACACTTGTAGTCACATCTGCAAACGTGTTTCAAGGTTTCACTCTTCTTCAGAGCCTTGTTTAGAGGTCTCTTAGTGTTGACAAGGACCAGCGCTTTTTCTATTTAGTGCTGCTGTATATAGCTTCCTTGTTGATTTTCTCATATGGATTTAAGCAGATGATATGATAATTCTATGACACAAGTACTAGTTTGTGAGTATACTCATCTCCATTTTTATTAAATAAAACATGTATTGAGGATAATCCATTAGACCTATGCTCCCTCTGTGTTCTTCTATGCTTTCAGTTCATTTGGAATCCCCTAGTCTTTGGAAGGCAGCGAGGTGTGCATTATTCACATATACTAAAATGTCAAGATAAGAGTCTGATAACACGTTGGGACTTACCACACAGCGCAGGAGAGTGAGCACTTTGATATGCTCTGAGAGGGATTAAGACCTACACGTGTTACTTAACTGCAGCAAATTAAACTCTGGTATTTTTTCCCATTCCAGGCTGGCCTGTGCTGTGTGGCAGCTACGTATAGCTCTCAGGACTGGGTGGAGAGACATACAAAGATAAAAACAGTTCCCATATGTTTTGTACCTCTTTTTTGTCTAAAGTTCAGCTCAAATAAAGTTACAAGTATTCATACTTCCTTTTGCTTGCTAATAGGGGAAAAAAAAAAATCTTTAAAACTACAAATACACTATACTAATTAAAGTAATTTTTTTTGCCAAGTTAGCCGCCAATTGGAAAACTTCCATGCTCTTGCAGTGTTTATCTCTCCTCTGAGTTTCCTCCTCATTCTGCCCCCTGGCCATGTTTCTCGACCATTATAAAACTAGGCCAAGGATAAATCCAAGGAGAAAACCAAGCTCAACTTAAGACCAGCCCGCAGACAACCAAGTAAACCTGTCTAACAGTATGCGTTAAAAGCAAAGATTTAGTCTGCACACATTTGCAAATGCATGCTTAAGCCAGAGATCCCCGTCAAGGCACCCTGGTTTCTGTGGTACTGAAAACTAACTTATAAGTGTTCCCACATTGGGGGAACATGCATTCTGATGGATCGGTGAGAGCAGGTGGACTGAAGGGGAGCCAGCCCTTCTTAAAAAGGTACAGGGCCTGCATACTGAACACCCAACATATAGCATAACGGCTGCAAAATTGTCAGTGCGTTGCCTGAGGGTACGCCACTTTCCCCGTCTATAGCTGGCTATCACGGTAAGAAGCATTGGAAGGCTAACAGTTATAAACAAGGCCAAGGAAAATTTGTATCACTTTTGTGTTTTATGGTTAGGCAACACACTGACACTTTGGCAGCCATTGTGCTATACGCTGGGTGTTCAGTGCACCTTTAAGAAGGTCCACCTGCTCTCACCTATCCATCAGAATGCATGCGTCTCCACTGTGGGGACAGTTAGTGTTAGGTACCACAGATACCAGGGTGCCTTGACAAGGCTCTGTGGCTTACACATGCATTTGCAAATAAGTGCAGACTAAATCCCTGCTTTTAAAGGCATACTCTAAGCCCTTGTACACACGGTCGGACATTTCAACAACCAAATCCGTCGGATTTTGTCCGACGGGTTTTGTCCGAAACTGTTGCATACACACGGACAAAGTTGTCGGAAAATCCGATCTTTCAGAACGTGATGACGTAATTTTGTTACGATGGGACTACGTTCAGGCTAGTAGCCAATAGCTTTGATGTAGGAATTTGATCTGAGCATGCGTGGCACTTTGTCCGATCGGAATTCTCTACACATGATCGGAGTATGTCCGATCGGACCAGTTTGTCTGAAAATATTTCCAGCAAGTTGGAAAATTTGGTCCGACGGATATTCCGATGGAAACAGTCCGATGCAGACCACACACAGTCGGATTATCCAACAAAATGGTCTGACAGGACACATTCCGACGGATTCTCCGACCGTGTGTACAAGGGCTTAGACAGGTTTACTTGGTTGTCTGCGGGCTGGTCGGTAAGTTAAGCTTGTTTTTTCTTGGATTTATCTTTGGCCTTGTTTATAACTGTTAGCCTTCCAATGCTTCTTACCGTCATAGCCAGCTATAGATGGGGACAAGTGGCGTACCCTTTTCGTATCATGTTTCTCGACCACAGGTATGTAGGTGCCCCCTGTGTCTGCCAGAACCTATGGAGCACCACCTGAGTCATAACTGTGCGTATGCTCCTTTTCAGAACTACAGCCTTACATGCAGTTAGAATAGAGTAGAGAATGGCTCTATGTAGATAAAATAAAATAAAAAAAGGTTGTTCGCAAACTCCATTGTATTGTGCTTAAAACCCCTAGGCCACTAGATGGATACAATGCTGCAAACAACATAAATAAAAGCCGTCTTTGCATACTTGTTACTAGATTTTTTTGTTTTTGTTTTTATTTAACAAAATCAGTAAAAAAAAATAATAAATCTATAACAGGTCAGCAGACATTTAGGTCATCTTTTCACTTCACTTCGTATCATTTATGTTTACTTATATGTCTATTATTTCTCTGTATAATTCAGATGAGCGAATTAAGTTTTAATGTTTTATGCAGTAAACAAGCAGAGCCCTGGTGTGTAGTCACTAGCCGCATCAACAATGAATAATCTATGCATTTCAATAATAACAAGCTTCAAAGAGCAGTTCCACTTGTATCTCAATAAGAAAAAGAAAAGTATTAGATTGTAAGCTCTCTTGAGCAGTGCTCTCCCAACCTCTTGTACTGAAATGTATTGTAACTGTTCTGTCTCCCTTATATTATAAAAAGCCACGCAAACCTTTAGCACTAAATAAATCATAAATTCTCTATAACCACTACAGTAAAATACAGAAAAAGATCCTAATAACTCACCCATCTCCATCCAGACGAATGGTGGTGTCACTCCACAAGTGCAGAACCATCCCGATGGTGCAACTCTTACTGAAGTAGAAAACAGGCTGTTAGAGTGACTATGTCAAACAATATTCAAGTTGTAATTGGCTGTAGAAACAGTACATTTTTGACAGAATGGATTTGATTAGCAGTGTAATTTTGTTCCTTTACGGAAATGTCACCAAACAGATGAAGGCAGGGTCAGGGCAGGAGATAAAAGGAATGTCTGTGGAGCTCAGGACAAAAGTCTACTGGCATATTGTTCCCCCAAAATAAGGGTAGTTGTTGGTAATATTTGTTTAAAACCACATTCCCATTCATGGGATACTGGCATGAATGCCTGGATATTGGGTTAAAGAAAGCTAACCTGGTTGTCACATTATTAACTCGTTCACCACCAAAGCCTATTTTTTCCCTGTTTTTTTGCACTCGTTAAAATGGACATTTTAGGCCTGGAAATTATCATTTACTGAAGCACGTATGGCCACCATTACAGCCACTCAAATCACTTCTACTACACAGCCCATAGCCAGGAGTGAAAACGTAACCAGAGTTGACTTACTTGCTGGCGCTGCTGCCAAAATTTCATTAGCAGCAACAAAAGGGTCAAAGTATATGCCCAAAAAAAAACCACTTTTGGATAAAGTGGAGAGAGATCAGATTTCCTATTGGGTTTTTACTACTATCCGGGGCTCTGTTGGAGAGATTTAAAGTGGAATTCGAGCCAAAAATGATATTCTCCCACATATTTTTATAGTTACAGACATCCACTTCTGTATTATCCACTTTTTACTTTTAAAAATAGTTGATTAGAAATAATGATCTAATCAAGCCATTCAGGACCCCTCCTCTCGGACAGATTGACACACTTCTCTGCTCCGTTGTTGCTCCCAGATCTCCCAACCAGCCAGCTCCGCCTCACATTTCCCTTTCATGTGAAGTATGCATTTCATAGGCTTTTGTGCAGTTGTCTGTCTCAGTACTCTCAGCCAGCCAGCTCTGCACTGCATTACTCAGTCCCACCTCTTATCTCCTCTTCTACTTTCATGTGTTCTCATGAAAAACAGAGCTAGAAGATATTGTGCACGCCTCCAACTAACAGCTCTGTTTGCCAGAGCAGAGTGACTGCAGTCATGTGAAAAAGAAGCAATATTTTAAAAATATAAAAAACAAAACAAAAAAAACTGTGATTTTTAGCTTTTGGAGCCTATCAGGAAGGGTATCGATTGCTTATGGTTGCAGTGGCTCTTTCAAGACATTGAGGCTGTAGAACCACTTTAACCTAACCAAACAGGAAGTGAGATAAAATCTCCAACAGGGACAAAATTAAAATTTAACAGAGGTTCTAACCTTTCCTAACTAGCCCCCAAACCAGACTGTCAGTGGCCCCTGAACTTAAAAGCTTTTGTCCCTACTCAAGAAAGCTCCAAAGTGAAAAGAAAGTCTGTAGGGGAAGTGCATAAAGGGCACCTAAATCTTGCAGGGCACTCACATCAAAAAGTTAAGTTCAGAAAAGATTGCGTCCCTCCCTCCCATGCCATGATGTCTGAGCTGGAGGCCGCTTCCATCTTCACCAGTCTTGCTTCCAGGTTCGTGGACCCTGGTTCTGTGACTGGCCAGAGCCATGACGCACTACCTCGCATGCGTATGGGAGCCGCCATTTATAGCACAGGGCTCTGAAGGAACGACATGGGTGGCTGTTCCTTCAGAGCACATGCACCAGTGATGTCACTGGCTACATGTACAGTAAATATCCTGTAATTCAGAGCAGACGGTTATGTAAAATCTCGGTTGGAATACAAAATATGACTGACCCCCCTCTCCCTTTTTGGAAGGCTACGCTATTCTCTCTAGAAAATGGGCAGTAAAGACCACCCTTGCCCCCTCTAATACAGTTTGAAGCATTGTGCCTAAAGTATGAGCGGACACAAGATGCCTTATTCCATTCCTAGAGAATCCTATCTGACCCACCCAAGATGTCCACCCTGAAATTTCTCTCCAAGTGGGACCGAAACTTAAAACCTTACATTCAGTGAGAAGGACAGAACCCTCCAGATGACTCATAGGACCTCCATGTCTAGCACTAAACAAGTAACAGGATATAAAATCCTTTCCAGATGGTATAGGGTCCTCACAACATTGCACAGACTCTGTTCACAATGCCCTTCAGTGTCCTGGAGATGCCAAACAGAGGAGGGGGCTCTTTGCTTCATATATTCTGGTCTTGCCCAAATATCAAAAACTTCTAGAATCAGGTAAAATTGATCATTTACAGATTAACAAATATGCCTGCCTTCCTTCCTTCTCCATCTGGCTCCGTTTTCTTTAAAAAGAGATATAAACGCTCATATATACACTTACTTAAAGTGGTTCTAAAGGAAGAAGGTTTTTCATCTTAATGCATTCTATCGATGGCCAGTCAATAATAAAAAGAGGAACAGTTTGAAAAAAGGTGGTTCTACTGGACCGAGATCACTTTCTCCTCAGACTACCAAACCCTACTCAGTACTGTCATCTTCTGGTTAGGCAAATACTGCCTCCGACGCCTTTATCCTTCACGGGGAACCTCTGGTGACAACCAGAGATTCCCTCACCGTGGAGAGATTTCCTCTCACTTCCAGTTTTGGCTATGGGTCAAAGCGGGGGGGGGGGGGGTTTCATGGGAAAGAAAAAAAAGCCAAAAAAAAAAATAATTGGTATTTTTTTTTAGTATTGGATAGAGTGGAGAGGGATTATAAAACCTGTTAGTTTTTATTTCTGTGTCCCCATTAGGGAGATTAACTCTATTTGCCCTGTTTACTTTGATCAGTGAAAGTAGAGAAAATCAAAATTGCGGGTTGTCCTCAGAAGAGTAATAGAGAGGAAATATTCTAAAAGGGGACACTAAGGGATTCCCTTGGGGACCCCTAGGTCACAAGAACTAAGGTGCAGTGATTTCCAATTACTTCCTGATTTGGCTATGGGACAGGCAGCGAAGGGAAATCTACCCAATGGGACACAGATACCAAAATAAAAATAAACAAAGTTTTGCTTATAGTTCCACTTTAATGTTTGCTTTTGGTTTTATAGTTCTTGTATGTTTGCTTTTGTGTTTATGGCGCATTTAGTACACCATACATCCATATGTATGGATTTAATACCAATACAAAATTTAGCATGATTTTAGAAAACTTTTCCTAATAAAAGGAAATTTGTAAAAAAAATTGCATCTTTACAGTACAACTCACCTCTCTTTACTGGTGAAATCCAGCCCCAGAAGTATATTCTCTTCGGTGTCTTGCCGCCCACTACTGTACACCACAACCATGTAACGCACACGATCTGACCAGCTGCTCTCCAGACGGACAGCCTTAAACAAAAACAATTTTTGTAAGCATTTGAAGGCTACCCTTAGACCCTGGGCCAAACAAACCCGCAATTTTAAGTTGAATATTCATAGCATAAAAAATACATTTGAATGGCACTAGAACAGAATTATGGAAACTATTTTTTTCTGACAGTCTATATCCAAATTTTTCTCTTTTCTTTAAATAATCAAATTATGCACAATGAACAATCATATTTCCTGTATCTAGCAGCAATATTTCAATTATTTGCACTGTCACATGTATTTTGCAAACAATCTTTTCCACAGATAATGTAAACAGAAAAAACTTCAGTAAAATTGGATGCAGACAAGTCTTGTGAGCATCTCCTCATATCATGGAGTAGCAAAATGTAAAAATGCCAGAATATCAAATGATACATTAAAATCAATGTCTCATTAATTGGGAATGAGAGAACACATACCATTTACTTTGAAGATGAACTATAATTTTCAAAGGAACATAAGCAGAGTTTGACATACTAAGCCTACAAAAGACTAACCTGGCTGGTGGTACAGAGAAGAGAGGGGTTATCCCCTAATAAAAATTAAAAAGGTGAACCAACATGGTACGCCATCCTCAAACCCCCAGTTCGTTCTACACTTATCTTAATCAATGACTACCATCCACAGCCGATGCAGTGGTCTGGGGATTTCACAGTCCTGCCCCATCTTTCTTAAAGTGATTGTAAAGTCTGTTTTTTGTTTTTTTTCAATAAAAATAACAAACATGTTATACTTACCTGCTCTGTGCAGTTGGTTTTGCACAGAGAAGTCCGATTCTCCTAATTTCAGGTCCCCCTCTCTTGTCGAGCGCTCCCTCGGCAAGCAGCTTGCTATGGGGGCACCCGAGCTGAGTCACAGCTCCATGTGTCCATTCAGACAAAGAGCTGCAGTTCGGCCCCACCCCCTCTCACTCCTGATTGACAGCAGTGAGATCCAATTGTACCGCTGCTGTGTCTCAGAAAATAAGGAGGTAGAGTTTCGGATGGCCGAGACATTTGTGGACATCACTAGACAGATATGGGGCTCAGGCAAGTATTAGGAGGTGGTGTGGCACCTGCTACACACAGAAGGCTTTTTATCTTAATGCATAGAATGCATTAAGATAAAAAAAACTTCTGCCTTTACAACTTCTTTAAGGGCTTCAAGGACAGATAAGAGCAAGTCCAATTGGTCAAAGTGGTCACGCGCCAGGAAGGGTGTCGGAAGTTCGTTCACCTCTCATTTTTTGTGAAACGCTGAAATTGCACATTAAAAATAAAACCCCAAAAAAACCTTTGAATCTTCTTTCTTTCTTTCCGACTACCTTTAAACATTCCTTTTTTTCTTATTTATCTTTCCTTCTCTTACAATTCTCTGGCTATAGATGACATTGTATTCTTCAACTACAACAGCTATTACTAATCGTTCACACAAAAATGAAGCTAAAAACACTTGTGTGCTTACTTTACACACAATGTCATGGCAATCTGTAAAAGATCTAAGCAGTTTCTTTACATAAACCTTCAGAATCTTTTGTTATCAAATAGTAATTCTAATACGGTTGTTGTAATGCTCCTATTAGGCATCTGCGATTTGGTGGCTCAATCTACCCATAAATAGCTTTTTGTGTTCCATGCTGGCTTTTACGCCAGTAAGACTATCCTTTTTAAAATGGAGACAATGTCCCCCCCCATACAATCACACAATAGAGACCATTAATGGATTCAGTATTACCCCTTTAAAAAGCTCATCTACATGGACCATAAGTGTCCTCAAAAATTTGGGAAAATATGGGATGCCTGGGTAGAGGCTAGAGCCCTGATGATTTGAACCTTTGGTTTGACCCCCAAGGTGTGCTTCTAGTGGCTGGAGTACTGACCTCCCTATCTGGATGATACCACGATGGTATCCATGCATTAGGTTTCCCGTACTTGGTACCTACCCTGACTTTGGTCCCCTTTTTGTGACCTCCCCTCCTTATGCAGGTATTAGTCTTGGCCTTCCTACTCCTCTTCCCTATCTACACTCCCCCCCCCCCCTTTTTTCTTCCTGTCCCCTTCCCTTTTTGGAAAACGGACTGCTGGATGGATTATTTCACTGTGCTATGTCGCACTACTGGGTTGGAGTTTATTTCAACCAATTTACATTCAAATTTTATGCTGGAGATGCGGACTTGTTATCAATAAAATTAAAGCCGGCAACTCAGAGTGCTCTTGCTAAGAAAATTATTTATTAGCTACATATATAAAAGCATGATACAAAAGATGCCAACACATTTTGGCTTTTGCAGCCTTCCTCATGGCATGCCAGGAGGAAGGTTGCAAAATCTGAAATGCGTTAGCATTTTTTTTATGATGCTTTTATACACGTAGCCAATAAATACATTTTCTTAGCAAGAGCACTCCAAGTTGTTGGCTTTAATCTTATCGATATCTGCAACCTTGGGAGTTGGACAGCCCATCCAGAGCACCAGACTCCAGCTCCTAGATATAAAATATAGCGGATGAGCTCAGGTAAAAATTTCAAATTCATGCTGACGTGTTAAAATGCTACCTCATCATCGTCTAGTTTGATCACTTTGTAATCCACTTTTGCATTATCTATTGTGGAATGCTTTGTTTGATGCTCTTATATCCTCGGACGTTTCTCCTTTTGCGGTTACTCAATGGTTACTATTGTGCTTCACTGTATGTAGAATTACGATTGTTCTACTTTATTGAAAAATAAAAATGTTTCTGTTAAAAAAAAGAAAAAATACTGTTGTTCTGTACAAAGTTCCTAATTCAAAGGAAATAGCATGTATGTACATGTGGCGAATCTTACCAGTTTGATACGATCTTCAGAACGGAGAAGATTTATCATCACCTGGAGGTGTTGAGGTAGATCTCCTAGAAAGAAAGAAAGAAAATTGTTAGGTACGATGCCTGCGGGGGTGGGATGGGGGAGAGGGAGACGTGACTCGGTGTACATCTTGCGGCATGTATGCGTCCCTTGATTATCTGATTGAGGGCGAATACTGCTGTGTAAAATGCACATCGTTTCCCTAGAAGTCCAGGTTCTGAATCTAGGGAAGCAACTGTCAGCATTGAGAAGACCCTACATACTAAAGGAGAGCCAGGAACGTACCTGGCAGGTGCCAGTACAGAGGCGGTGGAGACAAAGATCTGCAGGCACGAGAAAAAAAAGAGTAGATAGGTGACAGGAAGGGTAGAGGGGGAAGTGCCAGGGAGGCCGATCCTGGGCTGAAACACCCCAATAAGTACGCTCTATTGAGTGACATTGGTGAAACCAGTCAAGGGACCAGCACTGCTGGAGCTGAGGGAATCTCCTAGCTGTCAGGGGAAGAAACTCCTCCAGTGAGAATGGGGGGGGGGGAGCTAAAAGAAAGGATAGTTTCTGGTGGTAGGGAACTCAATTCTTAGAAGGACAGAAAAGGCAATCTGTGACAAAAACCAAAGCACCAAACTGTATGCTGTCTACCAGACGCTCAGGTTCGCCACACATCATGGATCTGGTGGACAGATTACTGGGAGGGGATGGAGTGTCCTAAAGAATGATTTTTAGGGACCTGGGAGTTAAATTGAGGAAAAGGACCTCCAAGGTAGTATTCTCAGGAATATTACTGGTACCTCGAGCCACACCAGAAAGGCAGAGGGAGATTAGGGAAGTAAACAAGTGGCTGAGGAGCTGGTGTTGTAAGGAGTGGTTTTGGTTCCTGGAGGACTGGGCGGACTTCTCAGTCGGTCAATAGCACTATAGAAAAGACGGACTGCACCTAAATGGAGGAGGGTGCAGATCTGTTGGGAGTAAAGATTGCCAAAAAGTTAATAGGGTCTAGAGGTAGAGATAGTCAGTGTGGAACATAGTTCAGATGGTAGTATTGGGGGCATAAAGCACATAAACCCAAGGTAAGTATAGTAACAAGTCCTAGTTGCAATCTCGGAACACCCAATAAGAGGACAGTATGCGACCAGTTTAAAGCTACGTGGCATGTTCTCCAATGCCAGGAGCCTGGCAGACATAAAGGCGTGAACTAGAGATACTGTTGTACGAGGAGGATTTGGATTTTGTGGGAATTTCAGAGACTTAGTTCAACAGCTCTCATGATTGGCTGGCAAACATTCAAAGGTATACCCTTTATCGCAGGGATAGAGAGGATAAAATATGAGGAGGGGTTTGTCTATATATCAAGACTAATGTACAAGCGAATGTGAGAGATGACATCACTAAGGGAGCTAGGGGGGGGGGGGGGTAGAATCCTTATGGGTAGAGCTCCAAAGGGCTGAAGCTAAGGGGAAAACAATACAGGGAGTATGCTATAGGCCTCCTAACCTGAGGGAGGAGAGGGAGACGGACCTTCTATCACAATATGGATCAGCAGCAAGGATGGGAAGAGTCATCAGAATGGGGGATTTTAACCCCTTCAGATCCGCGCTATAGCCCAATGATGGCTATAGCGTGGACCTACTTTGCCGGGAGGCGGTCAATAGACTTCCTCCCCGATGCACGCTCCCCGAAGGCCGTGCGCTGTGATCAACGAGTCAACGAGACACAGATCACGGCCCCTTACCAGGTGATCAGCTGCCAGCCAATCACAGCTGATCACGTGATGTAAACAGAAGATCGGTAATCTTTTTTTCTCCTCACGCAGCTTCTGCAGAAGGGACATCGGTCCCGAAGAGGAAGAGGTGAAGCCGCCTCATCTGTGCCCACAAGTACTCGCCTACCAGTACCCACAGTGCCACGAATCAGTGCCCACCTGGGCACTTGTCCCATTATGACAAGATCTCCCTGAAGGGAGCTTGTATGGAACTGTGCAAAGTGAAATCCCCTCAAAAAAGTTAAATACAATCAGGACCAACGTCCACATGCAGGTCCGCAGGGAGGACAGAGGAAGAAACACTCTGGCCAGAGTAGAAGCCTGGGTCAGGCTCAGATAATCCAATGTTCTGGAAGGGGCCAGAGCAGACTTCAGGTAGTATAGAAGCCAACTGAAATCTGTCAAGGTCAGTATTGGAGCTACGTTGCCCCTCGGGGTAGTCGAGGACTCACAGAAGTAAATCGTCCAGGCAGCCCAACCGCAATCCCCTGGTGACATAACCACACCAGATCTAGGGCCAACACCTTGTGAACACCCGAGGAGTGGTAGCAAGACCAAAGATCAACACCAAGAGCTGATAATGCTCAATTCCCACAGCAAAACTGAAGAAGTGCTGGGGTCAGCCACATAGTGGAATGCACAAGTAAGCATTTGTGATGCCGATAGAAGCTAGAAAGTCCCCATGATGAAGGGGTGCCACAGCCGTGCAGAAGGACTCGATCCTCAACTTCTGTACCCACACAAAGCAGGTAAGGGCCTTGAGGCCCAGAATTGGACGCTCTCCATATTTTGGACTGTGAAAAGGTTTGAATATAACCCCTGAAACTGTTCCCAACACGGGAACCATGGCAATCACAATCTGAAGCAACAGGGCTTGCACAGCCCCACGAGGAGAACCACAAACGGTCCAGCGACAGACGAACACTGAAAGTAAAAAACAGTTTTTGGGGAATAAAGTCCGGGCAAAATCAAAATTCAGGGGTTTGAACGTTTTTGAACTGTGCTGTGAAAGGAGGACCACTTCTGCAACTAGGCTTTTTTTTCTTTTTAGACTGTGGAAGAGATGTTTCCACCCCCCCCCCCCCCCCCCCGGGAGACACGTAAAGATGCCATTCAGGGTAGCCCCCAAACAGACAATGGCCTTGAAAGTTAGACCGGTCAAATCTTTTTTTTAGAAGCCTAGCCTGCAGATCAACACTTACATGTCTGAGCACCAATGCAGCAGAGAGCACAGCAACCAGAGGAATTGCGGCCAAGAGGTTAGGGTTTTTTTTAAACTAGGCAACCGGGCGGAGGGGGGGGGTTTGAGGGTCCAGAGGTAGAGATACAGATAGTCAGCACGGAACATATTCCAGGGGGTAGTATTCAGGGCATTGGTGATAGGTTGACCAAAGCACATAAACCCAAAAGGTAAGTCTAGTAACAAGTCCTATTTGCAATAGCAGAACACCCGATAAGAGGACAATATGCGACCGGTCTAAACTACACAGCATGTTCACCAATGCCAGGAGCCTGGCGGACAAGATGGGTGAACTAGAGATACTATTGTACGAAGAAGATTTGGATTTTGTGGGAATTTCAGAGACCTGGTTCAACAGCTCTCATGATTGGCTGGCAAACATTCAAGGGTATACCCTTTATCGCAAGGACAGAGAGGGTAAAAAAAGAGGAGTGGTATGCCTATATATCAAGTATAATGTAAGTTAATGTGAGAGATGACCTCACTAAGGGAGCTAGGGAGGAGGTGGAATCCTTATGGGTAGAGCTCCAAACGGATGAAGCTAAGGGGAAAATAATACTGGGAGTAAGGCTATAGGCCCCCAAACCTGAGGAAGGAAGGGGAGACAAATCTATCACAATTTGGATTAGCAGCAAGGATGGGAAGTGTTATCATAATGGGGGTTTTTAATTATCCAGACATAGACTGGGTGGAGGTAACCACGCATTCATCTAAGGCTCACCAGGTCCTAAATGTCCTGCAGGACAAATTAATGGGTCAGATGGTAGATGCACCAACTAGAAATAAAGGGTTACTGGATCTACTGATTACCAACAATACAGACCTGATCATGGATGTGAAAATACAGGGCAATTTAGGTTACCGTGATCACAGGTCAATTGGCTTCAGTATAAAAATCACACAAATAGTAAACATAAGGGGAATACAAAGAGACTGAATTTCAAAAGAGCCAACTTCCCTAAACTGCAAACCTTGCTAGAAGGCATAAATTGGGACAAAATCTTAGGAACAAAGAACATGGAGGAGAGACGGGTTTGCTTTAGGAGCATATTAAATAAGGGCATTAGCCAAAGCATCCCATTGGGTAATAAATTTAAAAAGGCAAACAAAGTGTTAAATGGCTTAACTCCAATGTAAAATAGCAAAGGAGAAAGCCTTCATAAAATACAAGGTTGAGGGATCATCATCAGCATTCAGACTTCATAAAGAATGCAACAAGAAATGTAAGGGTGCAAAAGGACAGCTAAGATAGAACATGAAAGTCACATAGCGGAGGAGAGCTATAAAATCCCAAGAAATTCTTTAAGTATGTAAACAGTAAAAAAGGGAGGACAGGCCATATTTGTCCCATAAAGAATGAGGAAGGACATCTGGTTACAAAGGATGGGGAGATGGCCAAGGTATTGAATTTATTCTTCTCCTCAGTCTTCACGAGGGAATCGGGGGGCTTCAGTAACCAAAATTGCAGTGTTTATCCTCAAGACACATCACAGGAAGCACCTCCATGGTTAACAGAGGACAGAATTAAAATTAGACTTGGGAAACTTAACATTAATAAATCACCAGGACCAGATGGCTTGCACCCGAGAGTACATAGGGGACTCAGTCAAGTAATTTCCAGACCATTGTTCCTAAGTTTTACTGACAGTCTACTGACTGGATGGTACCAGCTGATTGGAGACAAGCCAATGTAGCACCAATATTTCAAAAGGGCCCAAAATACATCCCTGGGAATTATAGACCAGTTAGTCTAACATCAATAGTATGTAAAACTCTTGGAAGGGATGATAAGGGACTATATACAAGATTTTACTAATGAGAACGATATCAATAGGAGTAATCAGCATGGATTCATGAAGAATCGTTCTTGCCAAACCAATCTATTAACCTTCTATGAGGAGTCGAGTTATCATCTAGATAAAGGAAGGCTCGTAGACGTGGTGCATCTGGATTTTGCAAAAAGCATTTGACACAGTTCCCCATAAACGTTTACTGTACAAAATAAGGTCCATTTGCATGGACCATAGGGTGAGTACATGGATTGAAAACGGGCTACAAGGGCAAGTTCAGAGGGTGGTGATAAATGGGGAGTACTCGTATTGGTCAGGGGTGGGTAGTGGCGTCCTCCAGGGTTCTTTGCTGGGACCAATCCTGTTTAATTTGTTCATAAACGACCTGGAGGATAGGGTAAACAGTTCAATCTCTATATTTGTAGATGATACTAATCTAAGTAGGGCAATAACTTCTCCACAGGATATGGAAACCTTGCAAAAAGATCTGAACAAATTAATGGGGTGGGCAACTACATGGCAAATGAGGTTCAACGTAGAAAAAGGTAATATAAATGCAAAAAATATGAATGCAATCTATACACTGGGGGGGGGATCAAGGATATTGGCATGCATAAAAAAAAATAAAAAAAAGGAGGAATAACTCCAAGGATAAAGTGATAATTCTCCCACTCTACAAGACTTTGGTCCGGCCGCAACTGGAGTATGCTGTCCAGTTCTGGGCACCAGTCCTCAGGAAGGATGTACTGGAAATGGAGCGAGTACAAAGAAGGGCAACAAAGCTAATAAAGGGTCTCGGGGATATTAGTTATGAAGAAAGGTTGCGAACACTGAACTTATCTCTGGAGAAGAGACGAGAGGGGATATGATTTCAATTTACAAACACTGTACTGGTGACCCAACTGGGATAAAACTTTTTTTGTGGAAGGGAATTTAACAAGACACGTGAGCACTCTTTTCTGCAAACCTACAGCTGTTAACACTAGAGGTCGACCGATATATCGGCCGATATTTGCCGTTTTTGAAATAATCGGCATCGGCCGATTTGTGCTGATAAAAAGCCGATTTAGAACTACAGCGGGACTTTGAAATGACTTCTGTATAGAATGGTCTAAGTTGACTGAGTCGTCATAGCAACCCTTTCCTCCTCTCTGGGCAGGCTGCCAAGAAAAGAACAGAAAGATACAATGTTTACACTTGAATGAATTAAGTCATCTCTGTGTGTAGAAGTTCTCAGTTTAACCATTTAAAGACTAAATCTTTTCTGACACTTGTTGCTTACAAGTAAAAAATCCTGTATTTTCTGCCAGAAAATCACTTAGACCCCCCAAAAATTATATATATTTTTTTAGCAGAGATCCTAGGGAATAAAATAGCGGTTGTTGCAATATTTTATGTCACACGGCATTTGCACAGAGGTCTTTCAAATGCATTTTTTTGGGAAAAAAATACACCATTTAAAAAATAAAAATAAAATAAAAACAGTAAAGTTAGCCCATTTTTTTTTTTTTTTTTGTCCAAAAGTTTTGACTACCTGTTTTTATTTAATAAATATATATATATATATATATATATATATATATATATATATATATATATATATATATATATATATATATATATATATATTTTTTTTTTTTTTTATCTAAATCATACAAGTAAACTGATTGGAGGTTTGTTTTGTTTAATAAATGTTTAAGTGTAAGAAATTTTCTGTATCACGTATGAAGGCCGCTTTCACACTGGAGCGGGCAGACGTTGATGGTAAAACGCAAGTTTTAGCGGCTCTTTACCATCATTTTAGCGGTGCTATTTGGCTGCTAGTGGGGCACATATAACCCAGCTAGCGGCCAAGGAAGAGGTTAAATGCGCCCATGAAGCACCGCTGCCAAATCGCATTGCATGCGCTTCGGCAGTGGTGCCCATTCATATCAATGGGCAGGAGTGGTGGATGAGCAGTATACACCACTCCAAACGTGCTGCTTGCAGGACTTTTTTTTAAGATCCTGCCAGCGCATCGCCTCAGTGTGAAAGCACTCTGTCTTTCACACAGACTGCAGGGGAGCCATTTTACAGGCACTTTACAGGCGCTATTTTTAGCCCAAAAGCGCCTTAAAACGCCCCAGTGGGAAAGGTGTGTTAAATCAAGGGGGATTAAAAATAAATAAATAAATAAAATAAAAATCGGCCTAACATATCGGCCCAAAAAAAAAAATCGGCATCATATATCGGCTATCGGCCGCCATGATTTCTAAATATCGGCATCGGCCAGAGAAAAACCCATATCGGTCGACCTCTAGTTAACACCATTCTACATTCTTCTATTTTTCATCCCAGACCTCTAATAGATTCCATCTCCTATAGCCAGTACCTGCCTATCTGCAGGATCTGTTCTAGTGACATGACTTTCAAAGCGGAAGCCAATGCGTTACGCGACAGACTCCAAGCGAGGGGTTACTCCAAATCTTGCCTCAAGAAGGTTTTTAGACGTGCTACCATCCCGAATAGACAGTCCTCACGATATTCACGATATACCTCCAAGAAACCCAAGGACAATACAACCGCGTGCATACGGTGGCCAACACTCACAGGTAAGGAGAATCATGGCGAAATATTGGCACCTTCTAAGTATGGACCCAGACACTGGTCCATATGTTTCGGATCAACCTTCTATTACTTTGGAAGGGTTAAATCGCTAAAGGACCAATTGGTACAGTGAGTTTGCAGCTGGCGGCAGAAAAGATCCATGTAAATAACCCGACCCCTTCCGGTGCGGGGGCTGCAATTATTGTTCATTTATCCAAACAGCAAAACAAATCTCCTTACCAAACGGTACCATCTGGGAGTTGTCCATCTCATTACTTGTGAGGGTGGCTGCTTCTATGTGGGCAAAACCATACAGGATTTTTGGAAGCGGGCATACAGACACATCCTAAGCATGAACTCATGCAACCCAGATCTACCATGGGGGAGACATAATTAAAAAAATTCCCCTCGTATTCAGTTCCTTATACTGGATAGCGTATGGGGGGGGGGGGGGAGGGTGAATGGAATAAAAAATTACTCCAAATTTAACTAAGATGGATTTACTGTCTTGGAGCTACTTCACCTCCAGGTATGAATGAGGCCAGTAATTTTAAACCCTTCTTGGAACATTTCACAACTTTGCATATATATATATATATATATATATATATATATATATATATATATATATATATATATATATATATATCTCTCTATATCTCTTTCTGTTTGCTGCTCTGTCTTTTTCTGTTTACCAAATGTCTGCATTGTTCATCCATATATTTTATAATATATATATATATTTTTTTATATTATATATACATTCCCCTGATGAAGTCATGACCTGTGACTTAATGCATAGGGAAGTTACTGGATTAAGGAACAACTGGAAGTGACGCATAGAGACATTTGTAACACCGCACATTGTTTGATCTGCCTGTCGTTTTCAGCATTGTTGTAAGTAGCCATTTTTTAAACATAAATAAACCTATTTGAGACATATTACGCTATGGGATCTTCCGGTTTATTCCCCGCTTTCATTTGTCGTGGATGAACGGGCGAACTAACCAACTGGGAGCCATTATTGCAATACAGCACTCTTAAGGACATCATCCCTGGTTACCACACTCAGGAGGACTCATCATTAGAACATTAGAAATATCTGAGTGGCATTTCTTACCCATTTAGAGGTAAGCGCATAGAGAGCGCTGAGTGGAGCACACGAAGAGTACACAGTGGATGTCACCTGAAGAGTTTGTCACATTGCTGCACACCAGCACTTTTTGCACTAATTTGCACGTTTACTGTTTATTGATGGACTTTTATGGGTATTACTGCTCAATATAAAATAGGACTGCATTGGTATACCTACACACTTAAAAGGTGTACACAAAAGGATCATTTGATACTTAGAACTTTATGATAATCTTGCACCATTTTGCACTATTAAGTGTTCATTCAATTATTATTTAATGTTTAGCATCTGATGATGTTTTGCACGATTTTGCACTATATTAACGGTTTGTTTTAATTATTTGCACAGCAGCAGCTATTTTATTCACTTTATGAATTTATGGTAATGTGTTGTGCATTTTTTGTAAATAATTTGCGTAGTTTGCACAGCAGCTAAATAATCGCATGTACAGCAAATCATTCATTTGCGTAGTTTGCACAGTAGCATTTTGCACAGCAGCTAAAATTATTGCATGCACAGCAAATAATTTATGTAGTTTGCACAGTAGCAGTTTTGCACAGCAGCTAAATAACTGCATGCACAACAGCAATTTGCATTAGGACTCACCAATAGTATTGATATAATTATTGATTTATTGCACTTTATCTATGAAGTTGAATACAGAACAAGGATTTTCCATCTTTGTAGTAATATTTGGTATATAGTTTGCGCTGATCACCTTTTTTATTTATTATATATACATTGTTTTTCCGATGAGTTGCACTTGTAAGTGTGGACTGTGCATTCGCTGCAATTCCTATGAGTTTGCGTCCTTATACATTAGTTGTTTCAGCCTTCTCCATACAGGGCTTCGCTGTTCTACAGCTGCTCTAATCCCTGGGCTTCTTATGGGCTCCCATTCAGCGCACCCAGGCCATCCATGCACATGCAGAGGGTGACGTATGTCATTTTGGGCGAGTTTTTTGCCGGACAGTGGCCTTTCCTCCCTGGAGTTGCTTAGCAACCCTTAGTGATGTTTTGGCCGCACTGCCTTGGCTCTGCCCATCTGTGTGCGTCAACGGGTACGTGACGGGCCTCAGTAACGGGGCCGCGCCGCACACCAGCCCAGCATGTCGTTGTGTAGACATGTCCGCTCCACTCCAGGGGTATTTAAGGTGTCCAACCGGCATAGCTCTGTCATCTCCATATGCTATTTGGCAGGGTGGTCTTTACCATGATCCAGGGGGATGCGCTAATCCATAACCTTATTTGGTAAGTTATGTGATGCCTTTTTTGCTCTTAGCTGTTTTTTCTGGATGGCTCATATATTTTCTTTGCTTAGGACCACATACATCCAATATGCAGGTCAACTATATAATATATATATATATATATATATATATATATATATATATATATATATATATATTTTTTTTTTTTTTTTTTTGACTCTAAAGCCCATACAGCATTTCCTTTATGGCTGTGTCCACATCATATCTTCCCCCTTACTCTTTGTATTCAATCATGTTTCTTTATATATACACACACATCCCTATTCTTACCCAGTTACTAGGCTGTACCACAATGTCCCTATTAGGGAAATTCACCCTATTTACCCTGTTTACTGTCATCATTGTAAGTGAAAGTAAAAAAAAAAAAATCCCACATTTTGGGTTGTCCCCAGAACAAGAATAGAGGAAAATCCTCCAATGGGGACACCAATTTCCAATGGCCAGGGTCCGCATGCGATTTCCATCATTTGCAGGGATTTCCTCTCACTTCTTGTACTAGCTTTGGAACAGGAAGTGAAGGAAATCTCACCAATGGGGCACAGATGGCAAAAAATGAAATAAACCAACAGAGGTTATAACCCTACCTTACTCTATCCACAATGAAAAAAAAAAAAAAGGTTTAGCATATACCCAGTTTCCCCAAAAATAAGACCTAGTGTGATTGTCGGTGATGGCTGCAATTTTATACATTGGATTGTGTTTGACCATTCTGAGCTGAATAGTACAGCATGCAGTGTTTTGTGTGTTTATTTTTTTGGCCTTCTGTCAAACAGGTAGTGCCACACACTGATGGGGGTGTAGATAGTGATAAAAGTAGAACTACCCTGTTTCCCCGAAAATAAGACCTAGCGTGATTGTCGGTGATGGCTGTAATATAAGCCCTAACCCCCAAATAAGCCCTACCCTGTTTCCCCAAAAATAAGCCCTACCCTGAAAATAAGGCCTACAAGGACTTTAACCACTTGCTTACTGGGCACTTAAACACCCTTCCTGCCCAGACAAATTTTCAGCTTTTGGTGCTCTCACACTTTGAATGACAATTACTCAGTCATGCAACACTATACCCAAATGAATTTTTTGTCCTTTTTTTCCCCACAAATAGAGCTTTCTTTTGGTGGTATTTGATCACCTCTGGGGTTTTTATTTTTTGCGCTATAAATGTAAAAAGACCGAAAATTTTGAAAAACAAAACGCATATTTCTTTGTTTCTGAAACAGAATTATGCAAATTATTAATTTTTCTTCATAAATTTTGGCCACAATTTATACTGCTACATATCTTTGGTAAAAATAACCCAAATTAGTGGATATTATTTGGTCTTTGTGAAAGTTAGAGAGTCTACAAGCTGTGGTGCGAATCGCACAAAATTGATCACATCTGATGTACTGGTGGCCTATCTTGCTTCTTGTGACCCGAACAAGTCAGGAAAGTACAAATACCCCCCAAATGACCCCTTTTTGGAAAGTAGACATTCCAAGGTATTTAGTAAGAGGCATAGTGAGCTTTTTGATGTTGTCATTTTTTTCCCACAATTCTTTGCAAAATTAAGATTTTTCATTTTTTTTTCTCTCCACAAAATCGTCATTGTAATAGGTTATTTCTCTCACGTGGCATGTGTATACCACAAATGACACCCCCCAAAAAATTCTGCTACTCCTCCTGAGTATTACAATACCACATGTGTGGGACTTTTTCACAGCCTGGCCACATAGAGAGGCCCAACATGCAGGTAGCGCCATCATGTGTTCTAGGAACATAAATTACACATCTAACTTGTTGACTATTTATTACACTTTTGAAGCACCAGGACAATGACACGTGGCACTGATACGTGGCAATGATGACACGTGGCACTGATGACAGATGGCACTAATATGTGGCACTGATGACAGATGGCACTAATATGTGGCACTGAAGACACGTGACACTGATGACAAGTGGCACCGATGACAGATGGCACTAATACGTGCCACCGATGACAGATGGCACTAATACATGGCACCGATGACGCGTGACACTGATGACAGATGGCACGTGACACTGACAGGTGGCACTGATGACAAGTGGCACTAATACGTGGCACTGATGACAGATGGCACTAATACGTGGCACTGATGACAGATGGCACTATGTGGCACTGATGACAGATGGCACTGATGACAGATGGCACTGGGGGCAGGCAGCACTGGGGGAGGATGGATGGCACTGCTGGGGGAGGATGGATGGCACTGCTGGGGGAGGATGGCACTTTTTTTTTTTTTTTTTTTAATCAAAGCAAAGCAGAACGGCTGCCGCTGCAGCCGTTCATCTCTCCCCTCTCACACTCTGTGTGAGGAGGGAGAGCGGCGCTGAGAGATGATCTCATATGTTTACATATGAGATCATCTCCCATTGGACACGCCGATCGTGCTGTAAATGGCCGCTGTGATTGGCCGTTTACAGCGATCTGTGTTTGCCTGTCCCTGGGGGACACGGCGAACACAGAACTTCCGCGATGCGCGCCCGCGGCGGCGCACATTGCGGAAGTAAACATTAGGACGTCCAGGGACGGCCTCCCGGACGAACGCGCCTGCTCTACGGCCGTCATTCGGCTATAGGGCGGGCGCGAGGTGGTTAACCAGGGCTTATTTGGGGGGTAGGGCTTATATTACAGCCATCACCGACAATCACGCTAGGTCTTATTTTCGGGGAAACAGGGTAGTTCTACTTTTATCACTATCTACACCCCCATCAGTGTGTGGCACTACCTGTTTGACAGAAGGCCAAAAAAATAAACACACAAAACACTGCATGGTGTACTATTCAGCTCAGCATGGTTAACCACTTGCTTACTGGGCACTTAAACCCCCCTCAGTCCCAGACCAATTTTCAGCTTTCAGTGCTGATGCACTTTGAATGACAATTGCGCGGGCATACAACACTGTACCCAAATGAAATTTTTATCATTTTTTTCCCACAAATAGAGCTTTCTTTTGGTGGTATTTAGTTACAGCTCGGAGTTTTATTTTTTGCTAAACAAACAAAAAAAGATGCAAAAAAAAAAAAAATAATAAATCATGTTTTAATAGTTTGTTATAAAATTTTGCAAACGGGTCATTTTTCTCCTTCATTGAAGTGCGCTGATTAGGCGGCACTGATGGCTGCATTGGTGGGCACTGATGGGCTGCACTGGTGGGCACTGATAGGCATAGTTAAGGCGGCACTAATAGGCACAGATAAGGCGGCACCGATGGGCACAGATAAGGCGGCACTGATGGGCAAAGATGGGCACATAAGATGGCACGGATGGGTGGCACAGATGGGTGGCACGGATGGGTGGCACGGATGGGTGGCACGGATGGGCACTGATAGGTACCACAGATAGATGGGACTGATGGGCACTGATAGGTGGCTCTGATAGGTGGCTCTGATAGGTGGCACTGCTGGGCACTGATGGGCGGCACTGGGGTGCAGCACCTTTGAGGCAGATTGGGTGGCACTGTGGGTGGCACTGTGGGGTGGCACTGTGGGTGGCACTGTGGGCACTGACGGGGGGCACTGACGGGGGGCACTTACTTTTGCGTTTTATTTTACTTCAGGATGGCACTGCGGGAGGCAGGTGGGCACTGGCAGGTGGCAGGTGGTCCCTTGTATTGATGGCCGTGATCGGGACTGATGTCCCGATCACGGCCGCCGGTGATCGGCTTTTTTTTTTTCTCCTCGCGCTGACAGCGCTGACAGGAATAATAGCCGATTACCGGCTCCGTTCTATCACATGATCAGCTGTCATTGGCTGACAGCTGATCACGTGATAAGGGGTCGGGATCGACCCCTTGCACGGATCGGTGATCAGGCGAGTCTCACGGACTCGCCGACCACAGAGCGCGCCGCGCGCGCCCCTCAGGGGTCGCGCAGGCCGCTCGTATCCGGGACGACGTCAATAGACGTGGTCCCGGAAATGTAGGTCCGCGCTGTTGCCGTCATTTGGCAATAGCGCGGATCTGTAGTGGTTAAACACAATCCAATGCATAAAAAGCAATGGAATAAAATGTAATTTTGAGATATTCAGCTGTTCTAACAAAACAATAATAAAGGGTTATAGCATGGGTGCCCAACCTTTTGAAGAGCGAGGGCCAGTTAAGTAACTTGGTAACCGGTCGCGGGCCACAATGAGCAGAGCGGGTGGATGGCATGTCCGTGTCCACCCTGCATTTGCAGAACGGACACGGACGCAACCCACAATACTTTTTAGCAGAGCGTATTGGAGGTAGAACACAAGTCGGTTTATGTCTGCCACTACTTAGAGGGTCCAATTGGTCGGACTGACCGCGAGCAAAGGGTCCAAGGCTGCGGTTTACCCGCACCACGTGTGCAATGCAATGTACCTTTGGCTTTCTTGCAGTTTGCAATAGACTTCTATTCTATTCTGCAGGTTTGGTGCACTTTCAGAAAGCTCACCAAACTCGCAGTTAATAATAGAAGTCTATGGCTCAGTGCAGGTAACCCGCAGGTAAACTGCTCTGCACCTGCGGATCAGTTTGAAAGCAGCCCAGTAACTAGTGCAGAACAGATATGCCCATTTATACACTGTGATTTTAGTAATAAACTGACCTTTAAAAAACGTATTCTTTAAATTCGATTCTATCCCACAGCAGGATGTTGCGGGACACATCAGAGGGCTCCGCGGGCCACATGTGTCCCCCGGGCCACTGGTTGGGTAGCCCTGGGTTACAGTGTGATAAAATGTTTACAGTGCTTTGGCACCACTGCCTACATGCACGCAGTTGGTGTGAACAATCAGTTAAAATAAATAAAAATGACACATCACACAATATAATGCTGTTATGAACTGCAACATGTAGCAACATTTTCAAAGAAAATATTAACTAAAATAAAAAAGGAAACATGGGAGATAAATACATTGGGGATTACTAGAGAAGCACAGACAAGTTACAGGAATCAAGGGGCTGTTATGAAAGAAAATAACACATTTTCAGCTCTGAACCAGCACTTTCCGTTACAGTTCAGGCGACTGTTACATAATTTCACCCCAGGTCAGTTGGAGGAAAAAGGGCTAAATTCTAAAACATTTGTCAGATTGAAAGACATGCATGTCATCTGCCCCAAGGAATCAAAGTAACACAATTAGCTTCAAAGCCAATAAAGATCCTGTATCCCTCAGATAGCTTCTGACCTTACGGCCACCCCATACCAGCATTCTTGTGCAAGTGTAGAAGACTCCTTTGTCCTTGGTAGCTGTTTCCCTGCTGCAGGAAGAGGGCAGCACCCTTCACCATAAAAAAGCTGTCGCTCAAACTGAAAGGAAGAACACAAGATACAGTAAGAGTTAATAAAATGAAATTGATACCAGCCCAAGTCCAGATATATACATTTTTCAATGGTAATAAGGGTTGAATGTGAAATAAATACATATTTTCCTATTAAGTACTAAACCGTTATTCTTCAAGTACAGCCCTAATTTACAGGGAGCACTAAGGTGCAAAAAAGCATAGCTCTATGATAAATTTCATTAACGCAAATGACCAAACATACTGTAACACAACAAAAACTGGAAAAAATCTAAGAAGATCTAAATACTATTTAAGGACAAAGTTATTTCATGTGTGTGAATGCGCTCATGCGTCCCGTTTGATAAACTTGTGGCACAGTGTAAAATATGACACTACCTACACTGGGTTCAGACTGGCTTCCAACGTCCCTGCATTGCTGTTCTCCATGTGAGCAGCATCGTAATGGGGTGGTACAGTCACATGCACTTCTAAAGCATTTGTAGAAGCACTGGCCATTAAATCCTCCAAACAGAGATTTATTATATTCTATCCCAGATTTCAATTAGTCTTGCAGCCCTGCCTTTCCTAGCCAGGCAATCATCAAATAGAATTTGCTGCAGCCTAAGATGAACGAGAAAAAAAATAATAATGGTGTGTTTAATATCATCTTCTCGGATACGTCCATTCCCTTTACACGAGGAAAGATGACTTCATTTTTCTCTAATTCATTCACATGGCAGCATTATTAGGTCACTGGAGGGATGGTAAGACTCATCAGTATCATATAGCAGAAGAATAGCCTGTCAGTGAGTAGTACAAAGAGCTGTGTCATCAGAGGTCAATGCTGAAGTCCATATCATGTGCCAAGAGACATTAAACATGTATGGAAATATTATATAACATGGTCATTACATCTGTTATATACTCCAACAGACTATTTTATTATATGCAAAATCTAGCAACTAATAAGAGTACCAACAAGTGAAGCCTTATCAGATATTCCTTAAGGCAAAATGTCTAGAGAAGGAGATGACACACACTAAATCATTGCAGCCAGTTTGGTTGAGTTCACATTAACCACATTTGTCACTGCAGTGCATTATGACAAAAAGCTATATATTCCCAAATGTGATGTCACCTTACCAGTGTTTTGATGCAGGAATCACTGGCTGAGGTGGATAATCAGAACAGCCAAGTTGCTAATGTACTTCATAACTTACAACTGGCAACTATAATTTCTAAAAAAAAAAAAAGGGTTTTTTTCTTTCTTCTTTTTACACTACAAAATCGTTTGAAAAGCTATTAAAAAAAAATAAACACGCTATAAACTTACCTTCTCTGTGTAATGGGTTGCACAGAGCAGTCCTGTTCCTCTTCTTGGGTCCCCTACCAGTACTGCACAAGGTTGCACCCTACCAGTACTCTTTGCTCCTTCTCTTCAGTCAGTGCCCCCATAGGAAGCTATATCTCATGGTGGGTCATGCAGGTTTTCCCCTGTCCCCCACTGCCTTGTCAGAGTTTAATTGACAACAGGAGCCAAATGCTCCCTGCTGCTATGGATCTGAACTGTGAGGAGGGACAAAGCTGGGAGAACCGCTGCTCTCATGCACAGCGCTATATCACAATGGGGATCAGGCAAGTATAAGTGGAGGCAGACAGATACCAGGCACAGAAGTTTGTTTTTTACCCCAATGTCTAAAATGCATTAAGGTAAAAAAAAAAACAGGATTTGTAAACCCGCAAGGTTTTTCACCTTCATGCATAGAATGCGCTGCAGCTGCCCCCCAGAGCCTCCCTTTTTCCTACCTGAAGCCAATTGTTCCAGCGATGAGCATGAGCTCAGGAGATCCATCCACTGTCTCGGTTCCTTGTTCGATTGATAGCAGCAGGAGCCGGGGGCAGGGCTGAGTCCTGCTGTCTGTGTCAATGGATGCAGTAGCAGGACTCGGGAGTGTGCCCACATGGGTATTCCCATGGAAAGCGGATCTCCGTGAGGGAAACTCAAAGAGAAGCGGCCAGGAGAACCAGGGGACTCCAGAAAAGGAGGATTGGGGCTGCTCTGTGCAAAACCCTTGCATAGAGCAGGCAAGTATGACATGTTTGTTATTTTATCACTTTAAAAGCGGTGTTAAACTAAAAAACAAAACAAAAAACACACAGTTTCCACCTGCAAGGCAATATCATAATGTGCTAGTATGCACTACATACTAAGACATTATGAAAGACTAACCTTAAAATTAAGCTCTCCAGTGGCACACTGTCACCTCTGCAGAGGCTTTCATCTTCACCTGGTCTTCCTTCTGTGTTTGGGGATTCCTGCCATCTGACTGGCAGAGCCACAATGAAGTCACTCTCGCGCATGTGCACAGGTGTTTCTGGCACGTCGCACAGCTCTGAAGGAAGGGCACAAGAATGCCGTTCCTTTCGAGTGTATGCATGCGTGATGGCACCGTCTGCTGCTTGCTAGAATATCTCCTAAACGGTGCACGCTTAGGAATTAATAATTTTATTATAAGCTTACCTATAGTTTAAAAAAAAAAAATAAGTTTACCACCACTTTAAGGCTTTAGAACCACTTTAATATTTGCAATGGAAAGCTCTTCCTGCCACCCAAAGCAGCATACTGGTTTACATTTTGTTCTCTTGAAGTTTTGATACCACATGTGTGACCTATCTTGTTGCCTAGAAGTGTATCTATGGTCAAAATTTAAAATTATAAAATCATTTCTGCATGTCCTTTTAAACTGTTTCTAGCCTACTCCCATTAATCTGATCAATCTTGAAGTTCGTAAAGTTACTTTGTGAAGGACCCCACACATTTACCTCCATGAATTCCGTTTCACATACTCACTATGCCCTGTGAATAGACACTGCTCTGTCCCACGTTTCAGAGCCTGACTTCTGAACTATAAGGGTGCTGAGAGGAGTTTGAGGAAGCGGAGTCCATACAGGAATCACCGCTTGCAGGCAAGCAAACTACCATGATGGGATATGTAGCCCTTAGAAATTGAAGGTAAACCGCAAAGGAGAAGCTGCAAAGCACGAAGGGAATCCAGGAGGTTATGGAAAGAGATGGCCAGCGGACAGGCAGAACTCACAGCATGAAGATTTTTCAAGTAAACTTATATTAGATTGCCAAAAATAACATGTGCCCAATCTTACTTAGGCAAGTAGAAAATTGATTAGAATATTTTTATCTACCGTATGCTAAAGGGTTGGTCAGTAGCTTTTTTAATGACTTCAATACAGGGCATTTGCACCCCCTTCCTGCCCAAGCTAATTTTCAGCGCTGTCGCAATTTGAATGACAATTGCACGGTCATGCAACACTGTACCCAAATTACATTTGCGCCATAAACAAAAGAAGAGGGACAAGTTTGAAAAAAAAAAAAATAATAATTTTTTTTTTTTACTTTTTGCTATAATAAAAAAAAAAAAAAAACAAGTTTTTCCTCAGTTTAGGCCGATATGTATTCTTCTAAATATTTTTGGTAAAAAAATAAAAACACACAATAAGCTTGATTTGGTTTGCACAAATGTTATAGCCTTTACAAAATAGGGGATAGTTTTATGGCATTTTTATTATTATTATTTTTTTACTAGTAATGGCGGTGATCTGTGATTTTATCATGACTGCGACATTGCAGCGGACATATCGGACACTTTTGACACTATTTTGGGACCATTCACATTTATACAGTGATCAGTGCTATACAAAGGCATTGATTACTGAATAAATGTCACTAGCAGGGAAGAGGTTAACACTAGGGGGCAATGATGGGGTTAACTGTGTTACCTAGGGAGTGATTCTAACTGTAGGGGGAGGGGACTCACAAGGGGTGGAGACCGATCGGTTTTCCTCTGTACTGGGAACATATGATTGGTCTCCTCTCACCTGACAGGGCGTTTACACACAGATCCAGGGTCCTGCTCTGTTAACAAGCATTTGCGGGTGCCTGGCGGACATCGTGGCCACCGGGCATGCGCATCAGCTCCCGAGTGACGTGGCGGTGCTCACACGCACCCCTTTGGCGGCCGGGTAGCCCAGGACGTCACATGATGCCCGCCCAGGATGGAAGATCCCTCCTGCGGACGTCATATGACTATGGCTGGGATGGGAAGTGGTTAAAACAATTAAAACACCAAAAAAGAAAAAAAAAATGCAATATGAAATGCCCACTGTTCAATTCAGTGTTCATTAGCCAAAGCATTTGTGACAAATGATGAAAAAAACTTACAGGGAGCAAAATCTCTCCTGCCATCCCAGCCTAGAGAAGAGCACAGTTCAGTGTTCAGCAAGAATATGTACTGGCACTAGGGACAGAGGCAGCTGACCATTCCCTTCCTATACAACAGTCCTCCCAGCAACAAATCCTGGGTTACAGAGACACGAAAAGAAGGTGGCGCAAAATGGTTAGATGCCCACTGGGTAAGTAGTTCTAAATAGGGGAGGGGGGTTGGTTTCTCCATAGACTCCTCTTTAATGATGTGGTGTTGAGCACAGACATCATTTACACTCCCTTTTAGAGGGAGCTGCTTTATTTCAATTAGGAGATCGGCAACAGGGTCACTATGAAGATTCATAAGCTGGCCTTTTTTCAATCAACTCCCTTTTATATTTCTGCTGTTCAATGAACAGGCACGCTAGTTTTCACAGAAACTGCATATTGCAATATAAAGTTCTATGTTATAAATTACATTTTAATGCACACAAAGATGGTCACACCTTCAAGAAGACACATCCAGGGCTGCCATGGGGGGGGGGGGGGGGGGGTTGGGATCAGCCATTACAACTGTAAGGCTGCGTTGTGCACTACAGAAACGATCTCGCAGCTTCTGCTGCTCTCTGTGTCATCGAGCTCTGACATTGAGCTCTTTACTGCCACCTCTGGCTATTATGTGCACCCTTCATGTGAGCTGCCTGTACTGTGCTCAGCGACAGACTGACCATTGGGGCACTCGGGCATTGCCAGAGGGCCCAGGGCCAGCAGGGGGCCCCATGAGAGTACCTCCATTCCAATCTCTGCTTATTCCTGAGCCTAGTGCTGGAACAAGTCCCAGTACTGAGATCCAGTAACAAGGCTGACAGGGGCTCGCTAGGGTCGGGCACTCAGTCAGCCCCTGCCATTTGTGCCTGGGCTCTCTCCCGCAGTGATTCCCCTCTGTGGCAGCTAACATCTTTCCCTCCTAAGCCTGCAGAATCTCACACAGACTCACTGAGGCTCCTCCTCCTTGTCTCTGATGTACAGACGGGGGGGGGGGGGGGGGGGATCTTACACAGCAGGAGTCCTGCTGATTCTGAGGTCTGTGTATAGCTTGTGGATGGGGGAGGGGGTTGATTTTCCACTCTGACACATGAAGAAGTGATGGGAGAGGCCAGAGGGGGTATAAGAGAATATGTGCTGGGGGGGGGGGGGGGTACTCTTTGAGAGGAGAGGAGAGGACATGTGCTAATAGGTGGGGGGGGATGATTTTCCACTCTGACCCCCCCTTTCCCAAAGCAAAGGAGTTGCCACCTGTCCCTCTCTGCCCCCCATCCCAGGGGCCCCCCTCTGTCCTTATTTCAGGGGTCCCTCTCTGTTCTCTCACCAGGGGTCCCCTAAAAACCAAAATGTAATGAGGAGCTCAGGACAGTAAGGGCTTGTTTACATTCACAGTTTGGGGGTGGTAAAACCTCATAGTTTATGCCTGTTTTTACCCCCACCCCAAACCACATCCTGCAGTATACTGCAGTAGCTAGGGATGTACACATTTTGCAGCCTCAGCAAGAATTATACACCCCGTCATGCTTGGCATAGGGCTGCTCTGCAAAGGCCGTGCAACCTTGTGCAGTACAGCGTCCAAGTGGTTAAAGCAGGCGGTAAGGTGGCATTATTTTGCCTCATCACATCACCTGCTTTAACTCCTTGGATCCCACACTAGCATGCGGTTACTGCGTGGATTACACATGGTTGCAGGGTATTTGCAGAGTGGCCCTATTCACTTGATTGAGTCACGATCACCCACCAAAAACAAAAGGGGGTATAATTCCTGACGCAGCATGTGTACATCCTCAGCTGCTGCCTCTGCAGCTAAAAGGCGGTAGTGACCAACATATGTAATTGTGGGCAGTGTGGCAGGGACACAGGGGGGCCCAATGAGTTATCAGTGTGCCCCTGACTGTGCTCCTCTGTGACAGCAACATGTCAGCTTTGTGAAAACGAGCTGCGACTAGGTAGGAAGATTTCCTTTACAAGTAGGGGCTGTGAAGGAAAGGGTGGGGCTGACATATATACACAGGTGTGGGGGGGGACTGGCATATATACAGGATTGAGAGGGGCGTGGAGCAGAGTGTTTAGAAGGTGAGGTGGCCGATGTGTGGATTCGGTGGGATGGCCAGTTGGCAAGCCCAGGGGAATGTTGGTGGTCAGGCTCAGGGGGGCCCAGTCCTAAAGCTATGTTAGGGGTCCAAAAATTCCTGACGGCTGCCCTGGACACATCACTACATGATTCAACATACACAGACATGAGCAATTGGCCATCCTTGCATACAAACTTATGGTCCCTAATTGTGAAGTTATAAGTATCATTCTCTTATGTGCATGTTAAGAATACATGGAAAAACAAACTCTTGTAACCCTACAAACATTCAGCACCATAAGAGATAGAGTTAATAAAGATTAAACTATATTTAGCCTTCTCCGGGGGTGACGTTCCCTGCGTGTCACGCCTGACGACATGAGTCAGCAGATTATGCTGACAAAAGTCATACAGAAACAGCTCTCTTCTAGTAAGAAGAAATGAGGCTCATTGTCCTTCTGGCTGACTCAGCCGTCGTGACTGACCTTTGGGGAAAAAACAAAGAAAAAAGCAGAAGCAAAAAAGACCCCGCTGTGTGGAGAAAAGGAGGCACAAAGTTACTAGCAACTTAAACCCCTCATTAGTCAACCACGTCCACAACAAAAAGGACAGCCACTTAGACCAAGACTCAGACTACAGAAAAAAAAAAAAAATAACAGCTTTAGGCTCCAGTATGCATATCTCCATGTTTCAAAGACAGATAGCTTGTAGCTAGAAAAACGGCTAGCACTGGTTAAAGTCATGCAAGTAATGAAATACAGATTTAAAATTTGTGTATGTGAACTGCCGCACATGCCAAAGGATTTGTACTTTTCTTCAATCACACTCAACATTCATTTATGCCTGCCAGACTGCACAGCCAGGTCCCTGATCTCACTTTTCTCCACTGGAATTGAAGCAATACAGCTACAAAAAAAAAAAAAAAACAGACATTCCCCAGCCTCAGATCAGATAGTGAATAAACAGCATAACAATGTTCAGCCCTATTAGCAAAGCATACAAGTGTTAGATTGAGAACCCTGGGTGAAGAAATGGAGCTCCATTGCTGGTGGGCTCATGTCATAAGGCAAGTGTTTGCATCCGAGTTGCTTTACTTTCCCAAACAAGTCAAAGTGAATGCAAAACGTGAGTATCTTGTGCTTTCATTTGCCTGTCCATCTACACAAGCCATTATCAGCGCTGCCCTTTATATTCCAAGTATAATTTCTTCTGCAATAAAGATTACAAGAGGCTCCTATAAAAATAGGTCAGGGTACTATCCTAAAATACAAAATACATTGGGGACCCAATCGGACTTGTGCATTGCTGCAAGAAGCATACAGTGGTGTGTAAACATGGTACAATGAATGGCACCTAAACATTATGCAGTGGTGCCTGGAGAAATGCATGGCATCACAATGTACATACTATGCTTGTGGCGTACAGCATTACTAATAAAAAGACACGTGCATTGTTTTGGTCCATTGTGGTGGTATCCCATATATAATCAATAGGCAGAATTCCTTAATGCAAGGGTCACCAAACTTTCTAAGCAAAGGGCCAGTTAATAGTCCTTCAGACTTTGGGGGGGGGGGGGGGGTCAGACTGTGACCAGCAGGAGTGGAAATTTTCCTGGCATCAGCGTTGGTAAACATTGATACATTTTGTATTAGGGGGGAGAAGTAGTTGCCCATTGTTGGTGCCAGTGAGAGGAAGGGCGTGCCACCGTAGATGTCAGTTGGTGGAATAATGCCCCAAAGACTGGATAAAGGCAAGCAAAGGGTTGAATCTGGCCCCGTGGCTGCAGTTTGGAGACCACTGACTTAATGCAACAAGGTGACCTGAAAGATTTTTGCATTGAACACATAACTGGATGGGTCTTGCATTCCAGTCCTCCAGTCTTCATTGCTGCAGAGTGCAAGGGTACTTCTAGCAGTGCCCACATCTCATCCCAACAACATGGACGCTGCCTATTTGCTTGAAAAGCACACAGTTGTACTCAGGTTACATGGCAAGAGGGCATGTTTAAGTTGGTGTAAAGGGGGAGCAGCGAGACTGGTCATCAGCTCCATATTCACCAAGACGACGATCACTGAAATCACTTATTAAGCTAAGACTGGCGATTGAGGGCCAAATGCTACTGTCACCCCCTCCCCCAAGCCAGCCTTCAGCTATAAGCGGCAAATCAAATATGATGATTATTGAGCTATGTTTAGGAAGCAGTAGCCTGTATATTTTCCATAGCAATCACATTCTAGTGGTTTCTTATGAAAGAAACCTAAAAACATGATAGCCGTACTTACATCTGAGTGACCTGGAGCACAGTGGGGGAGCCCATGTTAGCCTGGAAATTCATGTCTTCCAAAGCCATTGTTCCTGTATTCAGGTGTCCCTGTCACTTTACAGGGACCTATAAAACATATGTAAGGCTACTTTCACAACAAGGCGCTTTAGCTCCAAAAATAGCGCCTCTCCTGTCACTTCAATGTGAAAGCCTGAGTGCTTTCACACTGGAGCAGTGCACTTGCGGGATGTAAAAAAAAAAAAAAGAAATAAATAAAAAGTCCTGCAAGCAGCATCTTTGGGGCATTTTAGGAGCAGTAAACACACCGCTCCTAAACCTCCCCTGCCCATTGAAATCAATGGGCAGCGCCAGCAAAGCGCTTCAGCAGCGGTGCTATACGGACGCCATTAATCCCTTCATCAGCCGCTAGCAGGGTTAAAAAGCACCACTAGGGACACTTTACTACCCCCCCCCCCCCCCCCACATCCGAGCATCAAAGTACCCTATGTGTGCACTCCCGGCTGGGCAAAGTGAATGAGTCTTTTTGCAACCACAGATAGCCCGGGCAACAAGTCATTTCCCATTACTCCCTTCCTTCCAGAGAGTGCTAGGTCGCATGCGCCATCCCTATTGTCCCTATGCATCTAAAGCCCAGAGAGAGAACGCTCCACAACCTGGAATTTCAGGAAGAGGGAATTGGATCCAGGAGCAGTGATAAAAGGACCATGTGCAAGTTTGGGCACATTGGAAACTAGGGTTGTCCCCATACCAAGCATTTTCCCAAGTACTTGTACTCAGGCAAATGCTCCCGATGCTTCACCCGATACCTGGACAGTCAGCAGTGATTGATGCTTGGGGGAGTTACAAGCTTCCCCCCCACCCCGCGGCTTTCAGCTACTTTAGTGAAATCTATACAGCGGTAATTGGTGCTTGTAACTCTCCCACACACGATCACCACTGACTGCCACCGCATCCTCCATGCCCCCTCTGTTCTGCTGTCCCACTCCGTTCTTCCTCCGTGTCCCCCTCCCTTCTGCTGCTGTTCCCCTTCATGTCCCCCTCCGTTCTTCTGTCCCTCTCCATGTCCTCCTCCACGTCCCACTCCGTGTCCTCCTACTTCCTTTTCTGTATGATCACTGACTCGGTCCATTCACATAACAGAAACATTGTAACCTCCTGCGATTACGATGTCTCAGTTTATGAATGGAGAGGAGCAGCTGTCTTCTCTACATTCATTTTCAGTGCAGCTGAGGCTGCAGAGAAAGGGACTGTGTGACAAAAAAAAAAAAAAAAATCAAAAAAGTATCGGTATCGATGAGTACTTGTAAAAAAGTATCGGTACTTGTACTCGGTCTTAACCATTTTGCAGCTAAAGGACCAGGCCCCTTTTTGCGATTCAGCACTGCGTCGCTTTAACTGACAATTGCGCGGTCGTGTGACATGGCTCCCAAACAAAGTTGGTGTCCCCACAAATAGAGCTTTCTTTTGGTGGTATTTGATCACCTCTGCGGTTTTTATTTTTTGCGCTATAAACAAAAATAGAGCAACAATTTTGAAAAAAAAAGGAATTTTTTTACTTTTTGCTATAATAAATATCCCCCAAAAATATATATAAAAAAAATTTTTTTTTCGGTTTAGGCCGATACATATTCTTCTACATATTTTTGGTAAAAAAATAAATAAAAAATAAATATATCACAATAAGTGTTTATTGATTGGTTTGCGCAAAAGTTATAGAGTCTACAAAATAGGGGATAGTTTTATGGCATTTTTATTAATATTTTTTTTTTACTAGTAATGGTGGCGATCAGTGATTTTTATTGTGACTGCGACATTATGGCGGACACGTTGGACAATTCTGACACATTTTTGGGACCATTGGCATTAATACAGCAATAAGATTAAAAATGCATTGATTACTGTAAAAATGTCAATGGCAGTGAAGGGGTTAACACAAGGGGGCAGTGTAGGGGTTAAGTCTGACCTAATGTGTGTTTTTTTACTATAGGGGGGCATGGCTTGGCATGTGACGTCAATGATAATCATTCCCTATGACAGGGAACAGACGATCAGTGACAAGCTCACTAGGAAGTATGGGGAGAGGTTTGTTTACACTTACCTCTCCCCGTTCTTCAGCTCTGTGACCCGATCGCGGGACACCAGCGGCGATCGGGTCCCGCGGCCACGGAGCTCAGGACCAGGTTGCGAGTGCGGCGCACGCTCGACCCACGGCTCGGCTCTTAAAGGGCAACGTACTTGCACGTGCTTGAGCCCAGCCGTGCCATTCTGCCGACGTACATGGGCATGAGGCGGTCCTTAAGTGTTTAAAGTGGCATTGGGACAACCCTACTGGAAACAATGGGGCATGTAAATGCACTGGGGCAGGTTTTACCTTAAAGTTCAGAATGCATTAAAAGTTATTGTAAACCTTTACATATACCCCAGTGAAGCAACTGGCCTCAGGTGATACACAGAGATTAAACAAATATAAGGCTACTTTCACACCAATGTGCTTTACAGGAATTTTAGCTCTAAAAATAGCGCCTGTAAAGCGCCTCTCCTGTCACTCCATTGTGAAAGCTCGAGTACTACATAAGTTGTACCCGTTTATCTACAGTCTGCTCTTTTCTACATCTGTTCAAAGTTCAAAATTTGTAAAGCATGACTGAAATTCAGAGAAGGAGGAGGAGGAGAGCTGAAGTTACACTCTGCAGAGCTCAGTGAGGAGAGCTCAGAGAGCTGACGCACTCCAAGTATGGAAAAAACTCACAAATCAATACGGAGGATACATGAAAAGGCTGCAGAAACAAGCAACTTCAATAACCTAAAAGACAAGCACAGGAAGCAGGCCAGACCTAGCAATCATAGAAACCGGGCATTGTTTGCAAAGCAAAGGTCCCTAAACTTCTAGATCCCAGGGTCATCTGCAAGGCCTCAGTATAGTACAGACATGCAAGCTATGCCTGCTATTTAATGCAAGCAGAAGTAAGGCTTAATGTACATGGGACGTTTTTACAACCTCTCCTGAACGATGTCACGTGTAACCCATGTTTAAAATGTCAGTTTTGCCGCGTTTACATGCCGCATTTGTGTTTAGAAGCATTCGAAAAAAAAAAAAAATTTTTTCCTTTTTCAAAATAGCCAAAATTGAAAAACGCTGTAAATTAAACATGGCTAAATGCGAGTTACAGCATTTAGCGTCTGAACTCATTTTTTTGCCTTAAAAAAAAATAAAAATAAAAAAGCAAGCCTATAAACGACATTAAACAAACCTGTGTACACATAAGGTAACATTGGATGAATTCAGGGGCACCTGAGAAAAGCAGCCAACTGCCTCTGAAAGTTAGTTTACCGGCAGCAGTGTACATGAGGCCTAAGAGTGCTTTTTTATTGCTCACAGGTTTACTTTAAGGATGCATTCACATATGTACATTGTAGTAATACCCGACACTAAAAAGGATTACAAATCTGATAGAGAATACATTTATCACTATGTGCTTGCAGATTAACCCCTACACTGCCTAAAACTTCAAACAGTTGCGAAGCTACAGAAAATCATGCATGGCTAGTTAGATAATATACTCTAGCAGGTTCTCAGGTAGTAATAATTGTTTAGCGCTCGGATCAAAGTCCCTTGACACTGCCAAACAAATTGCTATGTGGCAAGCCTCGCCATGCTGTTCAGTGGCACCACACTGAAGTTTTCACATGCCTCGTCATGTATCAAATTCATTATACAAGACAAACTAAACAGACCAATAGAAAAAGCGGCAGGGCCAAGCATTCTACCTCTGGGACTCTTTTTGAGCAAAAGCTGTGAGGCAAAAGGGCAACAACGTATAGTATTTTTTATCCACCTATAATGCCCGGTACATACGATCAGAAAATCGCATGAAAAATATTGCTTTCGAAGCAATCACATGATAATCAGATCGTTAGTACAGAGCCGATCAGGACAGTTCATCTGATATTTGATCGGACATGCACGAAAATATTTTTTGTACAATGTCAGATCGTACAATTTTCATTTAATCAGTACAGCCGTTGTTCAAAAACGCAACACAATACATGGCATCTCTTCCGAATTTTTATTCTGTCGTACGAGAAGTTCCGTGACTTTAATAAACTCAGATTCGATCTGAGATTTGCAACCAAAAAAAAAAAAAAGAAGGATTATGCATCCGATAATCTCATCGTGTGTACTGGGCTTAATAGACACATTTTTCCACTGAAAATAGAGTGCAAATAATGGGTACGTGTTATACACCTGTTTTTTTTGTTTTGTTTTTTAATCCAAAATCCTTTACCTCCTGAATTAACTGGGACCTTGCTTGCCAGTGAATCCAGGCTGAATCCTGTTGGAGCAGTTACTCACCCGGGGTAGGGAAAATGGTGAATACTTACAGTAAGAGGATACTGCATGTGCTGGGGACATTTTGGGAGGAGAGGGGACTTGTGCTAGAGGGGGGGTGTACATGAAATCTGACAACCTCCCCAGCACAAGTCCTCTCTCAACCCAAAGCACTCCTTAGTACATACAGTATCCTCTGACCGACCCTCCCCTATGTCCAAATTCAAAGACATTCTGGCTGCTACACAGGTAGGGGACAATTATGGCATCTGGGCACCCCGCTCGAGATGCAAAGCAATCGCACCAGGTACTCACACTACTGTCCCCCTGCCAGGCAAGTTAAGGGAGACATAACCCAAAAGTGGAACTTCCATTCATTTGCTTGCTCCCCCCCTCCGGTGCTACATTTGACACCTTTCGGATACCTGTCTTTCACAAGTATCCCGATACCACTTCTGGGAGTCTGGGCCTCGGCCCTTGACGTCATCACTGGGGCTCCCTCCCCTGCCACCAGGCCATGCACAGTAGGGCTCCCGGTGTGAAGCCATAAGGCTACACTGCCGGCTTCCCTTACCCGCATTGATGGCGGCAACACCCGACAGCCGATGGAAACATCAGCTGCGGTGCCGACATCACTAGACTCCAGGACAGGTATGCGTCCTACTATGTAAAGCCAGCAGCTGCAGTATGTGTAGCTGCTGGCTTTCAATTTTTGCAGCGGAGGGCAGACCTCCGCTTTAAGTTTTTGTTCTGAAACTTCCCTCTCAAGATTAAGGTGCGTGTTATATGCCAATAAATACGGTATATATCTCCAGAATTGGGGTGAAGGCATTTTACATCTGTAGGTTACAGAGGGGGAGGGAGGGAGCTGTAAAGGTCAAAGGCTGCATAAATTGTTGGCACTATATAAACATCTGTAATGAATAAAACTGAATAAACTCTTGTAAAGCTTAACTACTCCATTAAGCCATAACTTTAGGCTGCAGGAAACATACAAAGTGGCAGAGCTAGTTTTAGTTTACACGGTTGGTTTTAAATAGGTTCAAAAAAAAAAAATATATAATAATCTATTACTTCTGTTCTCCTGAGTGACAAATTACAGGTTCAGAGCCCAGTCCCAGAAAGTTTCAGGCAAAAGTTTCATAACAAAACAAAAATAAATAAATAAAATATTTGAAAGAGTAACTGGCACTCTTGGCAATAAAGGACTGGGAGACCCTGGAGGCATTCGGACACCGTGGCTTTAAAACGTCAGATACTTTTAGTCAATATTATAATTTGGGTAACTACATTGTCATAATTTATGTTCCAAATGTACTGCAACGTTATACAGGACAATCTCAGAATATAAGCAATGATGAAATCAAAGTACTGCGTGTACAAGAATTATATCTTTGTAAATCAATTTAACATTCATATCACAACAGAAGATTAAATATATGACAATTACGGCTATGCTTTTCAAAATAAAACACAAACTTGCTGTTCAGGTACTGAATTTGATCTTGTCCTTTTTATGAACTCATGACTTTGGCTTAACTCACTGCCGCCATCTTGTGGTACTAACTGTAACTGCAAAGCAGAAAACAGCTTACTGTCCTTTGTAAGGGCTTGTTTACACTACTGGCAGCCTTTGCCACCCTTCTGAAAAGTGATCCATGGTGTATCACTTTACAGAGGGCCATTGACAGGCAGTTGTAAGGCAATAGGTCGCCTCCTTACTCCCCGTTTTTAACATGAAAAGCCTGCACCACAGATGTGTGCATTGCACAGCCGCTGCCACGCAACTCCATTCACTTGAATGGGCTGCATTTGGTGCCAGTACTGCCAACTGAATGTGACAGCGAGTGCAAAATCCAGAAACCCTTGGACAAAAAAAATAATTGTTTTCCAGTAGTCATATCATTTCATTTCTGCTTGGCTGTTATATGTTACATTAACCAACAGCACATGACAAATTAAAAGCACTGTTTTCATGAATTATCTCAAATACATTTATTTAACATCATGCCAATTCACAATTTTTTGCTATTATACAAGCAACCATCCATTGCATAGAACAGTGGTGCCCTTTTGAAGAGCGAGAGCCACTTAAGGGACTTGGTAACTGACTCTGGGCCACAATGAGCGGATTTGAGGTAGGCAGGTGTAAACAGACACAAGTCTGTTTATATTTGCCGCTCCATAGAGGTGAATGGAGGGGCCCAAGGCTGCTTTCACACTGAAGTGCTGCAGTTTACCCACATCATGGGTGCAGGGCACCTGTGGTTTTACTGCAGGTTAGCTCTACTTTGTCATAGCCTTCTATTATATCATGCAGGTGTAGTGCACTTTATGAAAGCACACCAAACCCACAGGTACTAAAAGAAGTCTATGGCTCAGTGCAGGTAACCCGCAAGTGCATTGCACTTGCGGATCAGTTTGAAAGCAGCCCGGTAACCACTGCAGAACAGGTATGTCCATATATACACTGTGATTTTAGCATTAAAACATACCTTTAATAACAGTCTTCCATTCAGGTATCATAGGCTGTTGCGGTCCCAGGCAGGTACATTTGATATCACTTCACCTGTGACAGTAGGTGGCGCTATACAGAAAGCATCAGCTTATGTGGCTCTGCTCCACAACCACTTGCCTCCTCTACCACTGGCTTCATTCATAACATTGATGCTCTAGGATGGTAGGTTAGGAACACGCAATTTGGACTTGCTAACCAGCCATCCCAGAGTAGGAGGTCATGCGCCACATTCAGAGGGCTCTGCGGGTTACATGTGTCCCCAGGCCACTGGTTGGGCACCCCTGGCAAAGAATAACTAGAATACCAAATTGTTACAGAGTGTGTAATTTTATTCAAATGTTGTAACTATTACAATGCAACAGAAGACACAATGGACACACCCAAAACAATTAGAGATGAGAACAAACAGCTCACCTTATATTAGTTTTCCGATCATCATCATTCCCAAATTCCTGTAAGAAATTTGGAAAAACCATGCATTAAGTTAAGCAACTCAATTGAAAGTGGGTACCAAATACAACGGGTTGACAAGGTTCCCAAACTTCTGCAAATATATCCAGCTAGCTAACGAATAATATACGTGCATTAAAAACTGACTTTTTACATTAAATAATCTATTCCAAAACATTATGAAGTCAGTCAATCCAAAAGAATACTGAATAGTTAGCATTCTTTCGACCTTGTCACCAGCTGGCTATTAATATGTCAAGTCCTACTAAGATCCTTTGCACTGCCCTTGTACAGAATGAACAGCATGGCCTCAGCAGACTGGATTAAAGCTGATCTAAAAACCTTACCAGGTGACCTTTGGTTTTCTAAGCCATGTGTGCCAAATAATTCTAATAATTTTTCTTTTAGAAAAACGTTTAAACTTTTTCTATCCCTTTTGGCACCTCAGGCATACTCATCTCAAGCGGTCTTACTGCAGCTGTTTTCTTTCTGCATGCACGTTCTCCAATGGTGGATGTACGTTACTGCACAGGGTGGGCTTCCCGATAACAGATGAACATCCCTGCACAGTCTGTGTTTGAACAGCTGTCCGTTTCTGCTGTGACATAGTGACAATGCAGGAGAACATCTGTCAAAAAGGGCAGAACACTGTCAACCCATAACAGGAAAGTAAATGAACAAGGTCCTTAATGGCAGGATCACCAGGTATTATTTTAACCAAATCTGAAGATTTTAAAAGGCTAAAAGTAAGTTTTAAAACATCAAGTGTAAGATCATATTAGGTCTTAGAGGTGACAAAGTGGCAAAGTGGAAGGAAAAAATATAAATGGTTTTCAATTTTTTTTTACAAATAAATGTCTGAAAAGTGTGGCGTCCATTTGTATTCAATTCCAGCTGCAAGTCTTTTTGGGTATTTCTCTACCAGCTTTGCACATCTAGAGAGTGGAATTTTTGCCCATTCTTCCTTTCAAAATTGCTCAATCTCTGTCAAATTGGATGGAGAGCGTCTGAACAGCAATTTTCAAGTCTTGCCACAGATTCTCAATTGTATTTATGTCTGGACTTTGACTTGGCCATTCTAACACATGAATATGCTTTGATCTAAACCATTTCGTTGTAGCTCTGGCTGCATGTTTAAGGTCGTTGTCCTGCTGCAAGGTGAACCTCCACCCCACTCAAGTATTTTGTAGACTAACAGGTTTTCTTCTATGATTTCCCTGTATTTGGCTCAATCAATCTTCCCATCACATCCGACCAGCTTCCCTGTCCCTGCTGAAGAAAAGGATCCCCCCACAACATGATGCTGCCACCATGTTTCACGGTGGGGATGGCATATTCAGGGTGATGTGCAGTGTTAGTTTTCCACCACACATAGCATTTTGCTTTTATGCCAACAAGTACAATTTTGGTCTCATCTGACCAGAGCCCCTTTTTCCACATTTGCTGTGTCCACCACATGGCTTCTCACAAACTGAAAAACTGGACTTCTCATGGCTTTCTTTCAACAATGGCTTTCTTCTTGCCACTCTTCCATAAAAGGCCAGATTAGTGAAGTGCACGACTAATAGTTGTCCTGTGGACAGATTCTCACACCTGAGCTGTGGATCTCTGCAGCTCCTCCAGAGTTACCATGGGCCTCTTGGCTGCTTCTCTGATTAACCACTTTCATACCAGGCCTATTCTGGCACTTCTCTCCTACACGTAAAAATCATAATTTGTTTGATAGAAAATTACTCAGAACTCCCAAACATATCTTATTTTATGCAACTTTTTACGTCACATGGTATTTGCGCAACAATTTTTTGTTACAAAAAAAAATAAAAAATTCAAGAATTAAAAAAACAGTAAAGTTAGCCCAATTAGTTTGCATAAATGTGAAAGATGATGTTACGTAGAGTAAATAGATACCCAACATGTCACGTAAACTCGTGGAATGGCTCCAAACTTTACTTGTTACTTAAAAATCTCCATAGGCGATGCTTTATTTTTATTTTTTTACAGGTTACATCTTTAGAGTTAGACCAACGCAAGCAGCAATACCTCACGTGTGGTTTGAATGCCGTTTACGTATGTGGGCAGAAATTCCGCGTGCATCCTCTTCTGTGCGCAAGCACACAGGGATGGTGGTGCTTACATTTTTTTTTTCTTTATTGTTTTACTGTCTTTTTTTTTTTTTTACAATTTCTCTTTAACCCCTTCCCGCCCGCCCTATAGCTGAATAACGGCTATAGAGCAGGCGCTTTCGTCCTGGAGGCCGTTCCTGGACGTCCTGGTGTTTACTTCCACAATGCACGCCACCGCGGGCGCGCATCGGGGAAGTTCTGCGCTTGCCGTGTCCCCCGGAGACAGGCAAACACAGATCGCTGTAAACGGCCAATCACAGCGGCCGTTTACAGCGCGGTCGGCATGTCCAATGTGAGATGATCTCATATGTAAACATAAGAGATCATCTCTCAGCGCCGCTCTCCCTCCTCACACAGACAGCGTGTGAGAGGGGAGAGATGAACGGCTGCAGCGGCAGTAAGTGAGAAAAAATAAATAAATAAAAGTGCCACCCGCCCCCAGTGCCACGTATAAGTGCCATCTGTCATCAGTGCCACATATCAGTGCCATTTGTCATCAGTGCCACCTGTCAGTGTCACATGCCATCTGTTGTCAGTGTCCCGTGTCATCAATGCCACTTATCAGTGCCATCTGTCATCAGTGTCACGTGCCATTGGTGCCAGGTATTAGTGCCATCTGTCATCAGTGCCACGTATTAGTGCCACCTGTCATCAGTGCCACCTGTCATTGTCCTGGTGCTCCAGGGCCTTCAAAAGTGTAATAGGTAGTCAACAATTTAGATGTGTAATTTACGCTCCTAGAACATGTGACGGCGCTCCCTGCATGTTGGGCCTCTCTATGTGGCCAGGCTGTGAAAAAGTCCCACACATGTGGTATTGTAATACTCAAGAGGAGTAGC